>NC_138510.1:35797880-36494547 GCF_964252035.2 Podarcis erhardii | reverse complement strand
ACAGTATCTTTTCAAAGCTGGATAAATCATCAGGCCATCATCCTTGATTTGTCTTAGAGAATTTCATTTATTATTTTTATTGATTATTTAGCTGAGATTTGTGCATTGCAGGGCATTGGACTAAGTGACCCACAGGCAGGGGTGGAAGGCTAACCAACACCAGGGGTGAGTGAAACTGCTGGCTATGCACGCATTGTGCCGCTACGTACAAAGCATACATGGTGTCGCTACATAGGGTGCACGTGCGGCATCACTACCTACAGTGCATGCATGTGACACTGTGCATGCATTGTATATAGTGGTTTGCTGCTGGTGCTGCCCAGTGCTGTATGGATCCTCTGGTGGGATCCTCTGCTCACGGCAGCAGGATCCTCCGCTTGTGGGCATGTGCGGCATTGCTATGTACAGCACATGTGTGCGACACCGCACACGTTGTATGTAGCGGTTTGCTGCCGGTGCCGCTCGAATGCCGTACGGACGGTGGCGGGATCCTCTGCTTGCGGCTGCAGCTGCAAACGGAGGATTCTCCACATGCGCCTGCGGCGGCACAATGGCTGCTTGCGCTGCCGCGCCTGGGGGCAGTGGGACAAGCACCCCTCTGGGGTGCCTTCTTGTCACCACCCCCCAAACATGGCACCTGGGGTGCACCGCCCCCCCCCCGCTCCCCCTTGCAATGCCACTGCCCTCAGGGTCCCTACAGTTCTATTATTCTATGTACTCATACCGTTATCTGGGCATACCAAATCTTATACCTCAGCCTAGGTATAGTGAGGCCTAGTCTCCACCTCAGAAAACAATAATACTCATAGAATTGTAGGGTTGGAAGGTATCCCAAGGGTCATCTAGTCCAAACCTCTGCAATGCAGGAATGTCAACTAAAGCATCCATGACAGATGGTCACCCAACCACTGCTTAAAAACCTCCATTGTAGGAGAGTCCACCACCTTCTGTGGGAGGCCATTCCAATGTTGAACTGGCAGTGGTGGCTGGGACTGGTAGGGTGGAAGGCAGGGAGACCAAGAGAAGGTGAAGCCAGAGCTTATGATAGGCAGAGCCAACTAATTCTCATTTTACCCCCATCCTCCTACCTGCTGAGTTCTACAAAGCCAACTTTGAGATTAAGGAAGAGGAAACTGACAGGCACCCCCTGAACTGGGTGTAAATTGGAAGGCAGATAGGTTGGTGGAGATTGGCTGAGGGCAGACTGAGGTTGGTGGGGCTGTGCCCCATTTTCTTTAATGGCTGAGCCACCAGTGCCAACAGGGTTTTGCTGATTCCTGCTGTGCTCACATTAATAAAAATGGAGACAGTTCCCAGGGATACAGTCCAAGTTGTAATAAAACATTTTGTTTTTACCTTTTGTTTTTCAGCTTCTCCACTGAGATTTTGAACATGCAATAAATGGTTCAGGGAACAAACTCGACAGCAGAGAAGGCTACTGCTGAAATATTAACTAGGGGTTGGTAGCCTGCTGGCTTACTAAATAAGTTGGTAGGGAGCTGGCTCCCCACTGCGCACCACATTCTGATCCTTGACACTGGTGTTCTCAGGGAACTCGGAACAGTGGGCAAACTTATACATATGGTAATTACCTGGAAAAAAGTAATTAATTTTTGTCCTATTTCAGCTGCACACGCTGGGCATACAATGACATTTTGCATAATACAGAGAGGCTGGCTGATCGAAAGGGCTCGCAAGCCCTATAATTTATTGTACCTCCCCAGTTCACTGAATTTTTCCACAGGGGGGTGGTTTTTATTTACTCTTTCACGTTTATGGACTACCAGCCCCTAATAAAATATTTTATTTCCCCCTCCAATCTTCCTGTTGGAGTGCTGGGCTTCTGGTTTTATTTTAAATAGTTGAGTTTTTATAGGAGGTCACAAAGGCCACTTATAATGAGACACAGTCTGAACCGGAAAGGTCCATGACTGTTAGGGGAAAGGCTTTTGTCTCCCCTGGACATTTGGGCCAAAGGCAGCACTCGATTTGGTTCTGATTCTACACATCATTCCCAGTAGACCTTTTCTTTTTTAGAGGGCATTTCTTTCTCTTGACCACTAACACACTTTTAATAGGTACACAATGAGTCTTTGGTGAATTGCATAGTCTCTTTGAAACCAGTGGGTAACAAGAGCTGAACAAGAGCATTCTGAATAAGGCTCAGCTGCATTTTCCACATTTTAAATTTCTGCATAGAAAAAGCTATACTTTCAACAAATGTAGAATTTATTTAAAAGGCAGACAGTCAGTGGAAATGGGGTTTTGGTGTGTGTGTGTGTTTAAAACAACTTTAAGGAGAGCAGCTTCCCAGATTGGAGCTCTGAAGTTCCAAGGCAAGACCTGTGGGATGTGCAGAGAAGACCATGATAAACTTGGCTGAAGGAACTTATCTAATCCGTGTGTGAGCCATAAAGCCCCCTCTTTTGAATGTGCACTTAGAATAAGAGTCTGTTCATCTGAAGGAGATTTACTCAGGAGTAAGTGCCCATCCACACTTGACTTCTCCCATGCCTGGAAAGCACGGATCTCAGTGGTTTCATTTGTTCCATGCATTCTAGGCATGGGTCAGAGCGGTTTTCTGTTTGCCCTACCACTTTTCCTGGGAAAACTTGCTCTTTACTGCTGAATCAGAGCAAACGTCAATCTGCAGAAATGTCAATCTGATTGACATTTGCTCCAATTCAGTGGTAAGGAGTAGGTTTCCCATGTGTGGGGGGCGTGGACAAGCAGAAGTGTGGACAAACCCTTAGTGGATGTAGGATTGCTGCCCTAAAAGGACAATGCTGGGGATAGGGATGGAATTTTCGAGGGGGGGGGTTGTACATTGTATATCAACTTCTTGTATTTTTAGGAAAATTGCAATCTATAAATATTTAAATAAATACTCTGCTGAGTTTCTCTGCACAGCTTTTTTTTCTAATTCCCATCTTGCTCCTTGACTTTGATCAGTTGCATTTCATCCCCCCCCCCATGAGATTCACTAAAAATTCACTAAAAGCAATTCTTACACATTATATACACTATTGCACCCAGTATTATAAACATAATATTATGAAATGCACTACATGTATATACAGTCTAGGTTTCCTAAACTAACCAGCACGTAAAGAGATATTCACAACAATGCATAAAATGTATAACTTACAAAGTTAAGCTGTAGAAATATAGTACCACTTGTGAATTGACTCTATGTACAATAGACATATTTTTATGTTTAACCTTGTTGGGCTTTTTTAAAAACAACAACAACTATGCATGAGCAGCTTGGACATAAGCAGGTGCTTGATGCAAGAGGAGGTCTAATGTGGGCAAACTTTATTGGGTCAGGACCACTAAATTTAGTGTATAATCCATTTAAAACTGATTCCTCCTTCATCGTTAGCTAGGGAAGTCCCCTGGTTTCCTTTGAAAACTTGTGCACACGAAGCCTGAAAATAGGAAGGGAAACTTGCAGCTTATATTGACATACTGACTTTAGTTCTAATTTCAAAAGCAGCTGTGCAAGTGATCGTTCAGACATCTGATAAGAGCAACTAATCTGTCTCTCCCCTGGAAGCGAGGACAAGAGAAGGGGGGATTGTTACCTATCTCTGACTCCATGCATATTCGGTGCATTGTGCTATGCTGTAGAGGAACAGTGGTGTTCTTGTTTTTTATGGAGGCGAGGAGAACGTGAGAAGCTAACTGGACATCCTCAGTTGTTACTCTTTACCAGGTTCAAGATCTTATACTTCTCCAAGAAAACACACCTGAAAATTTTATATTGAAATCTAGACAGGCAAGACTAGAAAAGAACAACACTGAAAAGAAGCAATAGGAACCACTCCAAAAACAATTTCAATTTCATAGTAATATTAAAAGTAGCAGTGAATTTCTGCATGCTCTGCCTCAAGGCTTTCTCTGTTAATTTACCAGTTAGCAATCAATGTTAAAATATTCATTTATTCTTACACTGTTTTGGTAATGGTAATTTCTTGCATCTGTCTGTATGAGGTGGCAGTAGAGACATGCAGTTTAAAAAAAAGTATTTTAGGAACATTTAGAGAAAGGAACATTTAGATAAGGAGGCTTTGGCATCTTCAGGTACATAACTTAAATCTGCAGAAGGTATGAACACTGAACAACCTTTTACAGAACACAACCATTGTCCCCATATGATGGATGTAGAACTGAGGCATAGTATTTGGTTAAGAGACTTAGTCTGCACTGTTCAAACAGTTTAAACAAGCTGTTTCCCTGCTGCCCTCCAGATATTTTTGACTACAACACCATCAGCTCTAGCGAGCACTGGCCTGGAGGGTACCAGGCTGAGGAAGTCTATTTTACACTATGTGCATTACAATTTGACTGATTTTCTTTTCTTTGTGTGAGAGAGAGGTGGCACAGCATAGTGGCTAACAGGTTGGACTATAAACTGGGATCTGCCTCGATCAAATTATACTTACTTGGTGGTCTTGGGTGAGTGGCTATTTTTTTAGCCCTCCCATCATGTATATTTATCCTGCAGGGCCCTCAGCAGTAGCTACTGAGCAGAACTGTTAGCATACCGCCCAACTTTTCCGGAGCCAAAATTGGGACGTGCGTCTTGTGGGATGCGCTCCTGAGTGAGTCATGTGACTCTTGCTGCACTCTCAACCTGAATGAAGAGCTTTTTTGGAGTGACATCTTGCACAGTGCCCCAAAACACACAATCAGTGCTTTTGGCGGGCGAGAGCATGGTGCAAGAAAGTGCGAGATCGTGGCACCCAAAATGACCATCATGATCTCACACAAAAAAGGGATGTCCCGTTTTTTCCGGGGCACTTGGGAGGTATATTTTAGGAAGGACACAGATAACCTGGTCAGTCTCCCCCATGATCATGAGATGTAGTCATTTTAGTAGCAATGTCTAAATCAGTATAGCAGTAGAAATAAATTATCATACTGTATATAATGTTAATACAAATCTGTGCTTTTTTTTGAAGAAATGTGATGCATTTCCTCTTTTTTATTGATGCACAATGAGTGCCCTACTTCTGGGGCATTAAAAGGGCACATTATGTTGTACTACTGGTGCTGGATCAGGCCTACTGCTATTGTTGTGCTAAGCATTAAATGTGGGGATTTAACATATGGAATTGCTTCAAGTCAATTGGTTCAATGTAAATTAAGGCTTCCGGTTAAAGTGCTAACACAAGGTGTTTTAAGAATGGGACTACCATGTATCCTTGTTAAGGAACCTGCCATTAAAAAATTACCAAGATCCAAATCTCCTTCAGTGAAGGGGTGATTGGTTTTGAAATTCAAAGGTCACCTCTGCAGTGAAACAAACAGCCAGCCAGATACTGCTGATTTGGAAATATTGCACTTGTCCTAAATAGTTAATGCATTTACAGCAGCGATTCTAACTCCATTTTCTGTCTTATTTTTAGTTTTTGCATACATATTTAAGGAGTAAGAACACTATTCGGTTCTTCAGCTTGATTGGGTCAAAGCAGAATGTGATTTTCAAGTTCACACACCTGAGGTAGGAGACTAAACAACAGAAAAGTGACACCAGGCCAGGCCATAAGGAAACCACTAGAAAGGTATAAGTATTTGTAGACGACAGTCCATTCATCATATGCACAGAATTACAGGTATTATATGCACATGGTTTTTGTGGAGCAGGGTTGTAAACAGTGAAACTGGAGGAAAATTAAATGCAGAAAGAACAGGGACATATTGGCACCGCAAGTCAACACCTGCAATGTTGCGAAACTCTTACTTGTCCTGATTTGATCTACAAGTGCTAGCATTAAACTTCTTGGTGAATTGTAATTCAGCAGTTTCACGTTGTAGTCTCTCTTTGATATTTCTTTTTTATATATATATATATAAATTTTTATTAGGTTTTCACATTTTTTAAAGACATACATACACAAAAAGACACAGACAAACACGTATGTAATTTCATGCCCTTACTTTCATTACCCTCTTTCTCTGACTTCCCCCCACCCCCTCTTCCTACATCCCAATTTCAATAATTATTTCAGCAAGTTCCTATCCATTATCTTACACATATTATTATTATTATTATTGTTGTTTTAAAAAAAGAAAAAACATTTTACTTAAAAACATTTAACTTTTCACTTTCCAATTCTCTTTTTCCTAAGGTCGACCCCATTTCCCTTCCCATGAATTTCTCCCTTTAATATTACTTGTAAATCCATTTGGCCTGATAAAAGATTATAAAGTTTTAAAAGTTTTTGTTCTCCCCTCCCTCCCTACCCCGGCTTCCGTCCCCAGAGAAGCATCCCCAAAAAGAGTTCCTAGCCCGGATTCCTCACATCCGAGGCCCTTAATTCTCTGTTAGTCTCTCTCTGCCAGTTTTGTTGGTAGTCTTTTTTGTTGGTCTTCGGTTCTCGAAACAGTTCTGTCACAGTCACATCAAGTTTTCTTCCATCCAAAAAGTTTAAAAACTGTTGTTTCTGAAGATCAGGCCCATGCTTAAGAAGAAAGTCTCGGTCATATTTCTTTATTCTTTTAAATTCCAGTGTTCCAAGTAATCCAGGGGCTTCCTTCTTCATCTTTCTCATCTTTTGCAGAGTTGTAATCCAAAGGTCTTCTTCTTTACTTTCTGTCAGTATAGGCTTTTGGTTGGTATTTAGTTGGTTGATATTTTCCACTTGAACTGTCTCTCTTCCTCCTTTCCTTTCCAACCCTCCTTGTGGCTCAGCTGCAGATTCTTTTTCAGGCATGTCGTTTATACATTCGGCAGAATTGTTTGTTTTGGAATTCAAGGTCATGAGTACTTTGCTCATAGCCGTAGTCTGCTCTTGTAAAATTCCCACGAGAAAAAACATTTTTTCTATTTCTGCCAGTAATTTTCCCTCTGCAGCCATTGTAGTGCCTCTGGTCCCCCCTAGGGGGATTCCAATTGTCTCTTTGATATTTCTTTGTTCTAGTATGGCCACTGTGATATATGCCAGAGTGAGGTTTAAGTGTTCCCCCTTTGGTTTTTGAATATTGCCATTATTAATAATAACAATTCTAATACTACATATATAACAAATATATGCATTTTGGTACACATTCTTTGATTGGAGAATTTCAAAGAAGAGCTCTGATTTGGTTTGTGTAAAGGTCCGGGAAGTGAAAATTTTGTATTTTCTTCCTATTCTGCTTAAAACTAAAACAAACTGCAATCAAGGCTCAGCTTCTCTGAGAATCACCTTCCCACATCCCTTCAGGTAACTTGCATCTCATCTTTCATGGGGGTTAGGTTCCTGGCCATCATGCCTATAAGCAAAATCTCTTAAAGCCAGTAACTCCCGGAACCGTCCCCCACTGCAAGGTGGAGGGCTGTTTGCCTGGCTTTGGGAAGAAGGCAGGAGTGCTCTCGTAGGGGACTAGAGTCCTCCTACTTATTTACGAAAGCCTAGTAAGTGCTTGATCAGCTTTGGGAAGGAGGAAGGAGGGCTTTAGGAGCTCTCACACCTCCTTCCCAAAACCTGGCACCTTACTAACCAAGCATTGGGAAAGTGGCGTAACTTGCTGCCTTCCCAAAGCTGGGTAAGCAGGTTTGTTCAGGTGAGGAAGGGAAATAAATAAATGGAGAATGGATTTCTTTCTTTCTTTCTTTCTTTCTTTCTTTCTTTCTTTCTTTCTTTCTTTCTTTGCATAACAATTTATTGATTTTCCAAATATAACAAAAAGTAAAAAAAAATAACAATACAAAAACAAAACAATACAGATTGACTTACCTCAAGTCCCTTCCTTGGTTACATTGTTTATCAATATGTCAATTGCATGTCCATTGTTCAGTTTGAGACCTATTTAAATTACTTATTATCCATTCGTAACAAAATTACAAGTACTTTTTAAAACCGTGCTAATGTATTAACCTGTGTACAGTGGTACCTCGGGTTACAGATGCTTCAGGTTACAGACTCCTCTAACCCAGAAATAGTACCTCAGGCTAAGAACTTTGCTTCAGGACGAGAACAGAAATCACATGACGGCAGCTCAGCGGCAGTGGGAGGCCCCATTAGCTAAAGTGGTGTCTCAGGTTAAGAACAGTTTCAGGTTAAGAACCTGAAATAAACGTCTTCCATTCTTCTGTAAATTTGTTGTTGTCTCTTCCTCTTAGTTTCATTGTCAGTTTTGCCATTGCAGCATATTCCATTAATTTAACTTACCAATCTTCTTTAGTTGGGACACTTTCTTCTTTCCAGAGAGTGGATTTCTTCTGCTCTCCATTTATTTATTTATTTTCCCCTACCCATGCAAAGCTGTGATTGTGTAGGTAAATATAGGGTTGCCATATCTTGAAGAGCAACAAAGAAGACAGCCCAAGCTGGGGAAAGAGAAACGCAGGCGTGGGTATGTGGGGCCGCTGCCACCGCGCCCATGCGCCTCTTTCCTTGGCTCCAGCTGGCAGTAGCCATGGTGTGCAGAGCAGCCCAAGCCCCCCCCCCCCCGCAAGCCAGACATTTCCTTTAAAATGTAAAAATTCGCCCTGATGGGCATGTTGGCCTCCAAAAAGAAGACATGTACAGGTTTTCCCAGAAATATGGCAACCTTAGAAAAAAAGTATCAGATGTGAGTTACCTGTATACAGTGGTACCTTGGGTTAAGTACTTAATTCTTTCCGGAGGTCCATACTTAACCTGAAACTGTTCTTAACCTGAAGCACCACTTTAGCTAATGGGGCTTCCTGCTGCTGCCGTGCCACCGGAGCATGATTTCTGTTCTCATCCTGAAGCAAAGTTCTTAACCTGAACCTCTATTTCTGGGTTAGCATAGTCTGTAACCTGAAGCGTATGTAACCCGAGGTACCACTGTATTTTTAAAACCCCAGCAGGAGGAACTGTTCTATGCAACTCAAAGCTTGCATGCTAAAGTGTGAACTTGGGCTTGTTCCCAGTAAAGACATTGTCTTATGGTCCCTTGGACCATGCTGCTGCTTGGCACCACTTCAGATATGTCAAAATTCCTACACTCCTGTGTAAGAAGTACACAATTCTCCTGTGATGACTGTATATTTACTTCACTGTGCCTACACTATGCATGTGCCTGCAAACATTGTTTTATCCTTCTCAGTCTTAGAATTAGGCTATTCTGATTAATTCAGAGGACACTTGCTGTCTTTTAAAGGTCTTTTCCTAGCTTCCCCTCCGACCTGCTGCTTGCAGGCTCCATGTTAACGCAGTGCTAATTGCTGAATCAATTACCATTCCTTTGAAGGATTCCTCCTCCAGATCAAAGCTAGATCTCAAAAGTTTCCTTCCTGGGTAAATAATGACATATCAAGGGTAAATTGTTAATGTATATTTTTTGAGAAAATCCTGTAAACTGCATTGAGGGTGCAGAATGTCTCACATGGTCTCACACTTAATGTGTTACATTTAAATTGCATTTCTAATTATTATGTTGTAAGTTGCTGAGAGGCTTTGTGTAGGTGACTCACAAATCTTATAATTATTATCATCATTATCATCACAGTGCCTTTAACTTGGGTCACACATAATAGGAAGATTCTCTTGCCGTCACTTTGGGAGTGCCCATGACTGCCCATTGAGCTTGTGACCAAACCATATTTGCACAGAGACACATTTTTTGTAAACTGGTGCCTATGTCTGGGTGGGAACTGGATCCATCTTCCCCACTGCATAGGTAAAGTTTTAAAGTGGGTGGGGGTCACCTGTCACTGAGCTGATACTCAGCTGATGTTGCAATAATGTTAGGTGACCGATTTTTGCTCACACAATTTCAAAATCAAACTGTGTGGGCAAAGGCAAGATCTACAAAGCACTGATTGTTGGTTCTTCTGAAGCACTGTACATCAACCGATAGCTGGATTTTGCAAAACCTGATGGATAGCATTGTCTGCAGAATGCAACAATCAGCTGAGAGATGGAGATTGCTAAACCCTCTGCAGAGCACTTCAGAAGCTCTGACCGTCAGGATTTGAGAAGTCCAGTGCCCAGTGCTTTGTGCAGAGCTCCTGTTGCTCTGTCCCAGCTTCTGTTTGTCCAGGTGTACTTAGCTCAAGTGGCAAATTCTTCTGCCTGCACTTTGGAACTTCACTCCCCTCTCCTCCCACCATGCACCCCTGTTACCCCCACCCCCAAATCTGCTGTCAGAACAGATTTAGTGGGTGCATGGGAGGGAAAGTCTTGTTCCACTCATGCATTGGCTTTTTTGGATTAAACTCAGTACATTTGCTCACTATAATTGGGTTTCTCATAGCGCGAGGATATCACCACATATATTTATGATAACTGCAGTTTCTGTTAATAGGAACACTTCTTTTTAAAAAAGGTAAGTGAAACTAAATATTGTTCTAAGCAATATGGCTACTGTTGGCTACACACACAAGCCATCCCTGTGGATAAAAGTGTAAGAAATAGATTAGGAGGGATTTGCCGGGCATTTAGACAGAGAACGTCTCCCAGTAAATCTGATTATCAGAACCACATAGTACTCAGTGATTCAGAAAGCCAAAAGGATGATATCAATATCAAGCCTGATTTCTGAGCAGCAAGGCCTCTTTCGCTCTCCCTCCCATCCTCCCTCAGCGCCTGTCAGTCTTTGAGTGTCTAGTAGATGGAGTGTTGCCTGTTCCCTGTCATGAACAAATTGTGTTAGACAAGTGCATGATGTCTCAGCCTTGTACAACACACTGCTGACAGAGAGAGCAGCGATGCAGAACTTTGCAACAAGGGTCACATGCCCTACTTGAAGAACAGAGGGAAATGCCCCTTTTGCTGTCCCTGGGCATGCACCTGCTCTTTGCTCCCACTGGAAGACATTAATGACTGGGGTGGAACGATATTCCATTGGAAGAGGTAAGCGTGGCAGTTGTGTGCATGAGGGTTGGGAGCAGGCCAGGCCAGAGGGTTCTCTGCAAGGTGACACTAATTAATCTCTGTGGCCCTGCTCTCTCTATTTTACATAAGGAGCCAATCAAGACACTGGGCCACCCAGCAACCTGGGTGTATATTAGCAACTTTCTAGATCCTGCTTCTTATCTAATGACTTCAGTTCTGCTGACTAATTGGATTCCAGGTTAATTGCCTTCCTTTTCTTTTTGCCTTACAAGGCTTTTGCTTATTTTAGCTTCTCTTGGGTTATAATTTCTTTAGAGTGTGTGTGAGCAGGGGATGATGATGATGATATAAAGGAATAGGCCTGCAAGCCCCAAATACTAAGCAGGCTCATGGATAACCACTGGGTTTGCCATTGTTCACATGAGCAATAGTGAAGTGGCCAGAATACAGATGCAAATGCCTATTCTACAAATGTAATTTTTCTGTGACCCATGGTGCAGTTTTGCTAATGGCAATGTCCCCTCATTGGCTTTCCCAAACTGTTTGCTGATTGATCTCTGTATTTCAAAAATATTTCCCACTGCAGCCCCCCACCCCACCCAATAGTTGATGGGCATTGCTGCGTCTTGTGATCAATTATGCAGGGCAGTGCTTACCTGTCCCCTCCAATATTTTATTCCGCTTGGCACCCCAGCTCAGACCCAACCTTCTGACACCAGCTGGACAGTGGAAGGGCAGGGTGGTGGTGGGGTTGGGGCCTCGTGGTTACAGTGGCAGAACCATCAGTTTAGTCAGTGGTGGTCTTATGGGCTAATTGTGTGGCCACAAGCTTGCCGTCACCATGTCCCAGACCCAGCCTTGTAAAGGGAAGTGATGTCATTGTCATGAGAGCAGTCCTTTGGCTGCACCCCACCTCCTGCTGGCACCACTTGCTACCGTTGGGTTGGACAGAAAAGACCATCTTTGCATCTTTGCTGTTCCCCTTTCAGCTTTATTAGCCTGGTAGTTATACCCTAATGCATATAACTGGAACTATATTAGCCACCACTCTTTGAAAATACATTGAGAACTGTGCATGAAAAGGAGTGAGTTGTTGTATGGCACTCTATCACCATTGTACCTGAGCGTATGCAATTAGACCACGTGGGTTACTGGTAATAGTCCATGCAGCACAGCTGAGCTGCTGAGCCTCGGCAAGCCAATCTCATTTTATAGATGACAGGGAAAGCAGCTCTGAAGATCAATTCAAGCACTGCAATGTGTGTGCAACCAGATAAAGAGCTTTTGGAAAAAATTCTAAAGAGATGAAGGATGGAAATGGCTGTCAATACAGAGAGCAGCCAGAAAGAAGAGGGAATTTAGACATTTGGACCTGCTGCCAAAGAAAAGTTGTTATAGGATCACTGTAGACTACAAGTAGCTGCTCGGCTCATACCGCATGCCAAAACTTGACTTCACGGTTCTTCTGAATTCTACCTTCCCCCTTCTCTGATTCTCTTCCACTAATCACTTAGGATTCTAATGGAGATGAGAGAGTCATAAATGTAACTGTGTTTATTTGTGCAGGAATACAGGTAGTCCCTGCAGCAAACAAATAACATATGGGCAAATAAAACCTTAAATGTCTGTGTACGTGCACCTGGAGCTCTGATGTTTTGGGGAGTCCTGATCCCATGCACGAATGTTTAGGGATGCATCCCTCGCAGAGTGTTCATATTTGTAGTGATTTAATAAAAGGAACACCTAGAGAGTATATATTCCTTGACCACTTGATAACTACAAAATATGGTGGCAACGTACTTAATAAATAAAATATACTTTTGCACTCATGTGGCTAAAAAAGACTGTGCCAAGATAATCTTATAGCCAAATGTCCAATAAGATATGCAAACAATAATCTTAACAACTGTGGTGATCACACAGGGTCCCCGGACATTTGACAGTCTATTGATCCCTGTGCCACCACTGTGCCCGCTTTCCCGCTGCCACCAACCCGTTACTCTCGGGTACACACTGAGTCCAGACAGTTGTTTAAATTGAACCAAATAAACAAGTTTATTTTATAAGTATTAACAAGTTTATGGTTTCTCAAATACTCTGGTCAGTTTCTTAACTTTAGTTTCTTTACGGGCCTATACCTTCCTAATACCTTCTGACTGATTATCTCAACTGTTTGACTGACTCCTCTTAACAGATTCTCTCACTCTCTCACATCAGACTAGCCCAACCCACAGACTTATCCTCTCTGTCTCTTCTCTAACTCCAGACTGACTTCTTAACAGCTCTAACTCTAACTCCTCCCCTTGGGTTTCTATTGGTTAGTCATTTTACACTTAGTTAACCCTTTCCTTATGACCCAATATGATGTCACACACCTAGGAGGGCAAATGCCACAACAACCAATAACATAGGAGTGCAATTAGATTCTGAAGATACTGAATGCTCTAACCAGATACATATCAAACAAAATAAAAATCAAGCAAAGGCTGAAGCAGCCCTCGTACCATAGTGCTGAGATGCAGCCTTAACAGGACCTATCTTCTTTTTTGCCGCTGTTTGAGATTAGGGCTGCAACCCTTAATTGGCTAGTTGGTTAACTACTTTAAAACACTTTTAATCAGGGAATGTTGTAACTCTGGCTTTCCTGCGTGGGGTAGGGCCTTGGACCAGATGACTTACAAGGCCCAACTCTCCAGTGCTAGTCTGAATTGGACAACACTTAATTATTTTAAATATAGAATTGTAGAATCATAGACGGACAACATGGTGATACTGTCTTTAACCAAGCAGGGCTTAAACAACATGCTCAGAGGGCTCATGACATATTGTGATACCAACTCCCTCAAAATCAATTTCGCCAAAACCAAAATTCTTACTTTTGGCACGAAAACTCGGAAGCCATTCTGAAATTTTGAGGGCCACTCTATTGAATATTGTTCAGCATTCAAGTATTTGGGTATCACTTTTCAGCATGGGCTTAGCTGGTCAGCTCACCTAAATATGTCCATCCTGGCTGCCCGTAGAACCATCAAAGCTTTGGAGAAATTCTTCTATGCAAAAGGCGGCCAGTTGGTTCCACCAATCAGAAAAGCATTTATCAGCAAAGTCCTCCCGATGCTACTGTATGGGGTTGAAATCTGGGGGGGGGGGGAATTTAAAAACACTACAACGGCTCGAGATTCTACAAAACTCCTTTGCACGAAAGGTACTGGGTCTCCCCAAGGGCTCGGTTGCTGCACAGTTAAGAACAGAACTGGGCCTCCCCTCCATTGTTGCGAGAGCCCACATTAGAATTATTAGTTATTATTGTAAATTAATCAAAGCCCCAGGTTCCCTTTTAGCCAGGCAAGCCTTTTTAACTAGTTCTCATAGCAATAAATGGTCCAAGGCCATGGAGACTATTACTGCACGCAACTCCCTCCCAGATCTGGACACGCTGTCAGCTTGGGATCAACATAAAATCCGGGCCTGGATTCTTACTAGAGACGAGGCCATGGACCGGGCACAGTCCACCACAGCTCGCCTCTCCATGTGGCTCCCTAAAGTGAAAGTGGTAAGATCACTTGCCAGCTACTTGATAGACCTGACGGAGCCCAATTTGAGAAGAGTGTTTACCATGGCCCGTTTCCATTCTATACCCACGGCCTTCCTGCAGGGGATTTACTCTAAGACCCCTATTACTCAGCGTCTATGTCCATGCACAATGAATGAAGTAGAGGACTTCATACATTTCTTTTTCTACTGCCCTATTTATGAGCTAATAAGAACTAAGCTCCTCCTCTTGATCCCGTCCACCATCCCATCAAAGGAAGACTGTTTGAAATCGCTTCTTGTGGACGCAAATCCCCAAGTTACACGTGGGGTGGCAATCTTTATAGTGCAGGCCTTGAAACTCAGGGCTACTCTGACGGGGTAGTGTGTCCTAGACCTGGACCTGTCTTAATTCTTTTATTACCTTTTTAACCTAATGTCCCGAGCCTATTTTGGGGCCATTATATGCTTTATATACATTCGCATTCTAGATTCCCGGCGCTGGCAACTAAATCTTTACATTATTGTCTTAGGGTAATTTAAATGTCATAACCCCAGTAATATCGCTTTGAATTTTGTTTGGTTGTTTGTCTCTAGCATTTTTTTTTATCCTGCTATGGCTGTATGCTAATGCAATAAAGGTTTGATTGATTGATTGATTGATTGATAGAATCATAGAATTGTAGAGTTGGAAGGGAGACCAACGGACATCTAGTCTAACCCCCTGCAATGCAGGAATAAAACTGAAGATGGCAGGCACCCTTCTGGAAGTACTGTAGCATCTTCCCTTTCTCTTGGGTTGACAGTTTGCGTAATTAAAATATATATGGAACTTTCCAAGCTTTAAAATTGAATTTACTCAGTATTTTAAGGGTGCTTCTCTCTCACCATATGCATCTCATTAATCATTGGGAATGGCTGCTCCAGAACCATCCACGTGACCTGTTATTTGTACTGTGATAATAAGCACGGCTATAAGCTTCCACAGGGTGCATAGGAGAAGTGAGATGAAACTGAAACTGCAAAGCTAATGCCCCAATTGAACTTTTCAGCATTGCTATGATTCCAAATATCCAGGGAGACAGCCGTGTTAGTCTGATGTAGCAAAAAAAACCAGCTAAGAGTTTGTGACACCTCAAAGACTAACAAATTGATTACTGCATTTGATGAAGTGACCTCTGGTCCATGAAATCTTATTCCATAATAAATTTATTATCGGGATTTGTGAAACAACACCAGCACATCTCCAAGAGCCTTGTTTTCCTAAAGATGTGGCACCCTGCAGGTATTAATTGGCCTGCTATTAGCCAATGGACAGCCTCAGTTTCTAATGAATGATCCTTAGATGCAAATAAGGAGCCATCATTTATACGATAGTGCAGAATTAATTATTCATTGGAGGGAGAAAACCACCAGGGAGAAGGCAAAGGAAAGCACAATAAGCAATTAACTGCTTTCATCAGTACTGCTTGCACCTCATTAGTCTGTATTCATTTAATCAATACTTCTCCCCAGGAATATATTTGTTGCAGGAAGCTATAGGAGAGCACCAGACTTGCAAAGTCCAGGCTAATGCATGCTAATATTTCCTGCAGGGAGGGGGAAGGTATGGCAAAGATGAGACTCTTATGCCCTTTATGGTGCAGTTTTTATAGAAGCTTTTCAAAGGTTTGCAACATTTCACAATGCATGATCAGAGACAGGATGATGTAGAGAAATCCAGGTTCAAATCCTGACCCTATTCATCTCTGAAATTCATTGTATGGTCTGAGCCAGTTAGGATCATTTAGCTGACAAAATTGTTGTAAGTCTAAAAAGCTAGCAGCCACATGATGAGGCTCTGCTACCAGAGCTTAGAGGACCCAGAAACAAAACCACAAAATGATTTAGAAATGTGGCAGGCTGAATTTAGGATTGGAAAAATGAGAAACTGAGAAAAACTGAAATTGACAGATTCATCCATCCCTATAGTATAGAATGAGAAACTCAGTAAATTATTTTTATTATGATTTATTAAATTTATGTATCACATACAAAGACCACAAGGCAGCTTACAACATAAAAACACAAAATACAGAACATAGTAATAAAAAGAGAATCCCTGCTGCTTCTGGGATATGCCACCAGTGAGGGTTCTCCCACTCTGTGCCATAGCATGTAGAAGCACCTGCCACATCATTCAGCATCAAAACAATGTTCACATGGCAGGTGCTCCTGTACATTGTAACTGAAGGAGGCAGTGGGACTTGCCACGTGGGAATCTTGTTTTCATTGACATTCCCATGTGTGGAGGCATGAACTGTACACATAACTTTGACCAACAGTAAAACAATTCCAGAACCGAACCTTATAGCTGATATTCTACTGATCTCTTTGTATGTGTGGATGTGAGGGTGGGGTGGTGGGCTGGAGATGATCTGAGATCAAAGACTTTTTCTTTTTAAAAAGCAGCCCAAGGATTCATTTCTGGATATTGTTGCTCTTAGCCAAAATGATGTGCGCAGCTCTGCAAATAAGAAGAAACAAAGCCAGCAATTAAGAATTATCAAATGCCTTCCTCACCTGACATAACTATGTAGGACCGGTCTGTGAATCTGGAATATGGCTCCCTCGTGCAAAGATTCCTCAGTAAGCTGCTAATAAATTCTGTGCTTTGTAGTTGCTGATTTATTTATTTTAAAGAGATTAATACTACTAATGAGCTGATTAAACATTGACAATCAGCCGAAAACAGTTTTTAATTAAATTTACATAGAAACAGTTGGCTTTAATTATAACAATTAGTTTGTTAAGGGAATTGAGAGTTTTCAGAAAGTGGTAAATAGACCCCTGCAAAGAAAAATGAGAGAGGGCTGAGGGAGAGGAAAATGCCCCCACCACACAATGCTATAGCAGCACATGCCCCAAATTCATTAACAGGGCTTTGGTCCTGAAGGAAGAGAGATGCTGATCATTTCCTTGCTTCTTCCAAGGGTAGGTTTCTTCAGGCATACAGCAAAAGAAGCACAAAAAAGCTTTGTAAGAACTGAAATGGTATGAAATCCCCAGTTAGTAATTTGTTCATTATACACTTGTAGAGGAATGCAGCATATGAAACCTCTTGGAAGATAAAGTTGCAGAAAAATGATTGAATCTTGTTTACTTCGATTCATGTCTAATATCTCTGATTTTACTATGTGTTACTCACTTTCTAAAAAAAGCATTTTACAAAATTGCTTTTCCTTACTTTCCTCTACCCACCCATAGTAATACAAGTCATATGTAGTAGCACAGAAACAACTTGATTATCTGATGAAGTATGCTTGCCTATTAGGCCCATGCAGCAATGTACATTTGTTTGCATTTAATGTCTTTGTTGTTTTTGCTGTTTCATATTGGCGTGTTTCGTCTAAAAATATTTCTAAGAATGAAGGAAAGAGAAATGGAGAAATACATACAAAAATGCTGATGAATTTTCATAAGAACCTTTAAACAACGCAAACTGATGTGGAGAACTGAGAAACTAAGAGAAACCAGAGCAGAAAGATTTGTCCATTCTTTTGGAGCATACTTTGCAGAATCAAACATGCAAGAAGCCCTAGTTCTGAGGCTGTCTGGTACCCCTTACTGGGTACACAATGATAAAATAGAGTCCTGAGTCCATGGGACGCAGGTGGCGCTGTGGGTAAAACCTTAGTGCCTAGGACTTGCTGATCGCATGGTCGGTGGTTCGAATCCCCGCAATGGGGTGAGCTCCTGTCTTTCGGTCCCAGCTCCTGCCCACCTAGCAGTTTGAAAGCACCCTTAAGTGCAAGTAGATAAATAGGTACCGCTTTCTAGTGGGAAGGTAAACGGCATTTCCGTGTGCTGCGCTGGTGCTGGCTCACCAGAGCAGCTTCGTCACGCTGGCCACGTGACCCGGAAGTGTCTCCGGACAGCGCTGGCCCCCGGCCTCTTAAGTGAGATGGGCGCACAACCCTAGAGTCGGACACAACTGGCCCGTATGGGCAGGGGTACCTTTACCTTTTTAGAGTCCGTAGCACACGGGATGTCAGCACACACAGCTGAATCCAGTGTCAGAAAGGTCACCAGCAGGGATATTGGATCTGGGATTGCTTGACTGATGCTGCAGCCTTCTTCACATGTTTGCAGTAAATGCCTGCAGAGGATTACAGTGGATTCAACATCTAAATATTATAGCAACTACATAAAATTTCATTAGGGGTTGAGACCCTATCCTCAGAACTTGCTCCTGTTCTAAGCTATGCTTAAGCTTTGATATACAGATATTAGCTCCAGGGCTGTCTTACTCATAGGTGCTAGGGGTGCAGGGCACCTGGGCGCCAGGCTCTCAGGGGCACCAGGCCAAGAGTCAGGGGCCCAAGAGTTGAGTCCGGGGAAGAGCCCACCTGTCGGTTGGAGCACCACGGTGGGTTGTTCTACTGCTGGTGGCTCTGTGCCGCGACTTGGGGAGCGACTGAGCCAGCGAGACACTGAGGCAGCCGGCCAGCTCCGCCCTCCTGAGCACCTGGGACTGGGCAACCTGGGGGGGAGGGTGCTGGGCGGATCTTTGCACCCCGGCGCTGCATATGCTTAAGACAGCCCTGATTAGCTCCCCTGTTCATTTATACATAGGCAGTTGATGAGCATGTGCAAAGGAAAACTCAAGGGCATCTTGTGTCTCCATTTAACTGAATGGTACAGCAATAAACTGTCGTGTGACAGTCAGAGCCCTTGTGCCTCTTCAGAACTGACTGGAGGAGCCACTATCTCTCCCATGGAGGTCAATATTGCTTTAAATCTGAGTGAACTGCTGACTCTGACTGTCCTCATTTGCGTTTCCTACCCTACCCGCTTTCATTTTCCATGTGGCCTTTTAAACTATTCAGGCTGAACTCATATTTAAGTAACCACATAAAACCCTCCGAATGTCAATAGTCACAAAAGCATCAGAGAGAAGGACTAGTGACAAGCCCTTAAAAGTTGGCCCCAGCTTCTTCCAGCCTAACGCAGAGACAACTGGAAGCCTGTTTATCTGGCAGAGACAAAGGCAAAAGAATGCAACAGCTCTCCACCCTCTTTATTTTACGAGTGTCATCTTGTCACAAGAGAGAGAAAATTGCAAGGGGAGGATGAGAAGATAAAAGAGTTGGAGAAAACAAAGATGAACACTTGTTTCACATGAACAAGGTAAAAAAGGGGGGGTGGAATCCAAAGGGGAAAAATGATTTGTAAAACAGGAAAGTGAGACAGAGTGTCTGACACTTACGGAGTGTGAAAGATACATAACAGAACACAGAAAGGCACAGTCCTGAAACTTAAAATCAAATATATAATGCTTTCAAACAGGCAACAATAAGGAGATGTATTTGTTCCACAAGATTACTGAAGTGAAGAAAAGCACAACTGTCAGGGACTGGAAAAGGCCCCATCAGAGTTACCTTTAAAACAGTATTATACCAGTCATGGCTTCCCCCAAAGAATCCTGGGAACTGTAGTTTGTTAAGGTTGGTGAGAGTTGTTAGGAGACCCCTATTCTCTTCACCGGACTGTAATTCCCAGAGTTCACTTGGGAAGAGGAACTGATTGTTAAACCACTGTGAAATGGTGACTGGGACTGGTGGAAGTGCCTGACACTTGCAATTTTAACGTGCTAATCCTAGCTGGTGAAAGACGTGCAGAGAAACAGTATCTTGCTGGTTGCATTGCTTTGTGGGGCTGCCGCTGAAAACCATTTGGTAGCTTTATTAGTGTAAGAATCCATTTTTACATGAACCCAAAAGCCTAGAGAGGGGCATGGGTTGGCCCCAGCTACAGGTTAAACCACTTAGTAATGGGATTTGGGCAGGAAGTAGAGGCAAATGGGGAAGAATGGTGTTGTGTCTACTGCCAGAGACAGAATGCCAATTTAACTGTAATTGCATGACTTTTTTTTCTTTAGCAAAAATAGAAGGCATGTGTCAAAGTGCCTGTGAGCAGGGGGAGGATGCTCTCTACTATGCATCTAGGGTTGACCTAGTCCCAGCAGAACAAATGAGTTCAAAATACAATTTCTTGATGGCTTACTGAAAGCCAGAAACCACTGTTTGGCTGTCAGCCCTGCTCTCTCAGCTCAGTTTATGGACCTAGGAGATTACTGACAGCAGTTTTCACACCCAGACTTGCTGAGCATAATACAAACGTATTATGTAGCATGATGCCAGAGAAATAACATCTTTAGAGGCGCTGTCAGACATATGTCTGTTTTCTTCTCACATGTCTTGTAAACAGCAGCTTGGATGTTCACCTTGTTTTGCCAGTTTTCTCCCTGGCTCAGTGATTAGCATACTGTCACAAAAGAAACCAGAGGAGGTGAACTAACTGTTTTAATGCAAGGTTGAGAAAGGAAACTTAAAGGAAACAAACATTATAAGAGATGCAGAAGGAGTTGGGTGTGCTTTGTTGTAAACATGGATTTATTATAGCTTAAGTTACAGAAAACATGCATGGATAAGAATTACTGTTATTCATTCATTCATTGTCGAAAAAAATATAGCAAGTGAAGTCACTTGAAAGAGAAAACTGTCACCTTGAAATTGCAAATCAAGCTTCTGCAGTTGATCAAGGAATGGAAGATTAGCTCAGCTGAGCTGCTCAACCAAGTGGCAAAATCACCACTCTACATGGGGTGGGATGGGGCAGCAACAGGTTTGCCTTGATTGCAGAGAGCTATGGTAATAAACCCATTAAATATTCTTTTCCTCACTCCATGGATTCACTGAACAAGTGGGGAAGAAGTAAATGAGATAGGAGTGAGATTGACCTGCTGGCCCCACCACTAAAATCACATCCCGTACTGGCCACACCTCTGACTTTTGCACATACAAGTGATGAAAAGGGGCAGTTAATATGCATGCTGTTGTATTTACATAGGTGCTCCGTGAAACTGGGAACCATGTTTGCTGAGTGTGTGGAAAGGAACTGAAAAGGGTATAGGTTTCCTACACATCAGTTAAGGCTGAATCTGATCAGGTTCAGTAGACAACACAGAAGGGATCCCACAGTGTAATTTTGACAGAAAACCTGAAGAAACTTACTAGAATATCCAGGCAGATTTGTTCCCATAGGTTTTGAAGTGCATTTGTGAGAAGTTAAATGTGAGAAGATTTGAGTTCAGGCGACAAATAGGAGTGGAGAAGAGATTTGGTTCAGCTTGCATTTTCATTCACATAACAAAATGCAGCCATCCTTCAAAATTCACACTTCTTTGAATTTTGTGATGCAAATAATATACAAAAATGCATATGTTAGGGGAAAACATGCACAAAACGCACATATTAGTGAAAATAGCATACAAATTGTGTTATATTAGGCAAGATTGCGGGAAAAAATGTCTTTATTAAGCAAATTTGCATACAAAAAGTGTTACTTCTTACAAAAGGTTTATACAAGAACATAAGGAGAAGTGGATATTTGGATAGATGCACACTAAAAAGCAGATGAGTGTTTGCAGGGTGGGGAGGGGGATTATATCTAACCAAAAGCAACCATCATAGTCACCGCATATAAACTATTCAGTACAATATGAATTCGCTGAGAGGCGTCCGCTTGTGTTTATACAATATGGTTTAACATAGTTTTGCTTTACACAATTGTAACTTGTGATCACTAGCTCTTTTTGTCAGTCACTGCTTTAGCAAATTCTTTTTGAGGCTCTTTTGAAGTCAACAACAATCCTGAAACAAAACTGCCGGCTTCAGCATCTCTAATATGTAATGACAAGAGGCAATCAGCAGAGGGCTGTAAGCAAGATATAATTAGTCATTGGCTATCATCATGATTAATTAATCAAGTCAATTAATTAAAAGACACACAAATGAGTGAAATCACTATTCTTAATTATGGATCACATTCAAAACACAACTTTAGAAGTGTCACACAACTTGGAACCTCACGACTTGGAGAATGTTTTTCATTCAACAACGTTCAGCCTGATATTTTTTTATACAGGTAGTGTTTAAAAGAAATGCAAATTACATGTTGCAGAGAGCTGTGTTCAGTATTTGGGGGGGGGGAATGTGCCGTTTTTAATAATTTAACTTACTTGAGATACATAATTTATCCTTACTAGAGACTTGCAGCCAAAAAAAAAATGTCTGGTTATTTTGTCTCAATGTGCAAAAATGGTAGCCCTTCTTACCTCTATTTACCTGCAGCAACACCACCACCCAACTCCTCCTGCCTTGCCTATGGAAAAACCTCTTCTCTGCTCCACCATCTTTGCTGTGAGCTCAGCTTCCCATTCTTCAGTCCTGTTCCATCGTCTCTATGCCTAGGCCCTGTATACAGTTCTTTCAATTCCAGACAACCACAATAACTTTGGACTTTCCTCACAAATAGCTGGACTGACTTTCAACATTCTACGGCTGAGAGCCACTTCAGATATTCATGGAGTCATGTTGTACTTACTTACTAATTTTTATGTGTGTTTCCTTAAATGTATATTTTGTTGGCATCTGTCTGTCTCGAAAGACGATGGAGTGCGCCTCCAGGGATGAAGTCAAACCTGAGGGATGAAGTCAAAACTCTGCTTTAGCGGCACTGAAGTGCTCTCCCTGGGGCAGAAGGCTGGGCATTGTGTATGGAGGTATTGGGTTGCCCAGGTGACAAGACCAAAGGAAAGGAAAGCAATATGTTTGGCACCAGTTTGGCTGCAGGAGTTGCTGGAAGGAGGCTACAAGGGAGCATCCAACCGTCTTAGGGACTCCACTCCAGAAGATATCCCACAAGGCAGCAGAGGTTTAGAATCAGACTTGTCCTTTTCCTAGATGGGCTACTTACTCAGACTGACAAGCTGCATCAGCCCTCAAATGTATATAAGGATCACCTTTTTGAAAACACTGCCACATCAAACATCTCGTGTAATGTAAGCCTTCCTGTTCATTTGAATCACTTATGAGAATGAACATTGCGTGACATCAAAGTCTCTCAGGTGATGTTTGTGTGCATATATATCCAGACAACACTTTTTAACCTATTAAGTAGAGATACGAAAGGGTCAGTGTTTCTTGGCCCTGACTTAGAAAGAACTTACGTACTGAGATGTATATTCTGAGATACAACTTGTTGACTACAAATGCCAATTGAATTAAATTTATTATTTTTATTTTAGAAAACTGGGTAGCTATCACCCCCTGAAGCAAGCTGCTAGGAACACAGAAGGATTAGGCCCACTCGGTCTGTGGCAACTAAGGACGAGGTTCAGAAAGCTTTATACCTGCAGTGGCAACGTGGATTCAATCACCTGCATTGTTACCTGGCGCCAAAGCACAGGTGTAACCATCTGCATGTATCTCCCCAAAGAATGAAATTCCATTTACTTCAATGGATTGAGCTGATGCAAACACAAATTGTCCATTGACATCGGAGGAATAATGTACTTGCCTGAGCTGCATGTGCATAACTCTTCCAGCACTTTGCTGTCTGGTTGCAATGTGGATCAATATGGCTCATGTTAAAAATTAGATGTGAAAGCAGCCTCTAGCAGAGCTCTTTCACTGTAACATGCTTTCTTCTGTAAAGTGTTGAGGCTACATCCCATAGGAGGGCTCTACTCATGAGGAAAGTACAGTCATGCAGTGCATCCAAGAGGTATTCTCCATACTCATGTACTGCTCATGGCTAGATTTGTGCATAAACGCTTCTCAGTTTATGAATTTTGAGTCGGACGTGGGACAATGTTTATGGCATTACATAAGAAGCAGTCTCCTTAAAAATTATTGGTTGTGCTATTCTTTCAAAAGCTGTTCAAGATGGCCAACAGCAACAGACAGTGGATCCATAATCAAAACCAATAACCAAATTATTTTTGGTGAGATAGCTTCACAGTAAGTTAGCCATCCCAGTCAAAATATTGTCTACAGCCTTTTGAACTAGCTGCAGCTTTATGCATAATGATTTACAGTAGTCTGTCCCCCCTGCCTTTTAAACCAGAACATGGATTGTCCAGATCAGGGGTCAGCAAGGTTTACTGGCCATGGGCTGGATTACTCCCACAGAGATCATCTGTGGGCCGGACTGGCGCAGCACAATACCAGAAATCGCGTCTGTGCATGTCTGTGGCGTCGAAAATCACCTCTGTGCATGACCAGACGCCGAAAATCGCGCCTGTGCAGAAGCGATTTTTGGCGTCTGGTCATGCGCAGATGTGCTTTCCGGTATCGGTGCCTGCGCAGACATGATTTCCGGTGCCGCTCAGCAAGACCCCGTGCCGTGCTGTGCTGGTTTAGTGCAGCGTGGGGGAGGGGAGGACTCACCAAGTGGGCGGCTCAGTTCGGGGGAGGCTCATGGGCCAGTAAAATTGTCTTTGTGGGCTGCATCTGGCCTATGGACCGCATGTTGCCAACCCCTGGTCCAAATCATCCCTATCCAAGAAAGGTTGCAGGTGGCATACTAGCCTGAGAGGCAGAAATAATAATAATAATAATAATTTATTATTTGTACCCCGCCTATCTGGCTGGGTTTCCCCAGCCACTCTGGGCGGCTTCCAACAGAGATAAAAAATACACTAAAATGTCACATATTAAAAACTTCCCTGAACAGGGCACTCCATGCCACTAAGGCATGGAGCACTCCATGCCACTAAGGGCACCTGTGCCTCAAGTGACAAAGGTAGATCTGTGATTGCTCCTTTCACTCTTCTTTTGCCTCACCAATTTAGATGACGGAAACAGAGATGTGTGTCATCTATATACAGATGATGCATAACCCCACATCCCCAAATGTCCTCTCCCACTGGTCTTTATATAGCACCCATGACATTTGTTATGGGGCCCCACTGGGTTCCTTCTACTCCCTTATATTATTTGACATCTATGCCAGACATTCCCACCCTGGTTTCCTCCAGGTGTTTTGGACTACAGCTCCCATCAGCCCTAGACAGCATGACCAATGATTGTGGTTGATGGGAGTTGTAATTAAAATATTTGGAGGGCATCAGAGTTGGGGAAGGCTGCTAGAGATGTTAAATAACACGAGGAGCAAGGGAACCCCATAACACAGGGGTGGGGAATGTTTGCAGCCTGGGGGTTGCACTCCTTTCTGGATGGACTTCATACAAGTGCTTGGGAGTACCAGGGGAAAAAGTGGGTGGAGCCCCTTGTTTAGTAGGCTAGTTTCTCTCTCTCTCTCTCTCTCTCTCTCTCTCACACACACACACACACACACACACACACACACACTGTCCTCCATCCAGGAAAGCCAAAGGACACATTCCAGCTGCACAGAGATATTGAAGAGAGGTACAAAGTGGGACCAATTTAAGGGGGTATGGCTGGGCGTGTGGCCTGGTGAGAGTCCTGAGGGCCAGACAGAGAAGATTGGAGAGCCACATTTGCCCCCTGGGCTCTTGCCATAATGCAAATGCCTTGAGTCAAAAGAAACATCTTTCCAAACTACCCTCTGGTATAGGCCATGCAAAGGGGAGCAAAGCCACAGTATCACTGTCCTCCCAATCTCCTGGCCCACAGAGCCAGTCTGAAAGATACACAGTTGGTGGCATCAAAAGTCACCATACAATCCAGGAGAATCAACCCCCATCCTTTCTCCTAGCGTTGGCCATCTGTCTCTCTGGGTGTAGCACAGTATAAGAGGTACAGTATTATTAGAATGGCTGTCCTAAATAGTATCAGAGCTTTACATGTAACAAAAGGATCCACAGGTTTCCTTTCCTGACTGGGTACAGAATGTCTTTTGTGAGAAACTTCTGTGGATTGTTAGCTTAACCCTCCAAAATGCCAAAAAAGTATCTTGAAATAATTCCGTCCTCTAGTTTTGCTTCACTTATTCAGATGGGCTTTGTTCTATAAACAGCTATGAAAACAGCATGCTCAGAATAATCCAGTGTGCTTTTCAGTGCTCTTCACACTGTTCCAAAGACACTGCAGCCACTCTGTTATATTCTCAGCTACAATGTAGAGAGCCATCATTTCAGGCAACCTGAGCTCCTTATCTTTCATTCCCTCATCTCAGACACAGAATATACTATTCAAGGGGCTGCAGATTTTTTTTTATCTGACAAGAAGAGAAGCATGAGATGTCAGCAAGTCAAGTGATACATTCCTTGTTTCATTTCAGCCTGCTTGCCAGCTCATCACCCAGGGTGTTGGGATCTAGTTTCATAGTCAGCTCATCACTGCATCAACATAGGGCTCAGCTGGCAATTTCCCAGATACTTCCTCCACTGCCATTTCCCCCTCATGCATCTGTTTTCAGGTGAGACAGGAAGGCAAGCAATACTTTATGTGCATTGGCTAAGTGATAAGGTAGTGTGATGAGAACGACACCTACTGCAGAGGGGGAAAGAGAGACCATGTAAAACACCAGAGCCTTTTCTTCCAGAACTCCATTGACTTCAGTGCATTAATGCTGACACATTGGCCATGGACTATCATTATGCAGATTCAAGATGTGACCCTTTTAGAGATCACAGACGCTATTACCTTTTATTGTCATATTGATGCAGTCTCTATGCTTGTACTGCTGTTCCTCAGAAGTGTAAACAAACATCTCTCCACATGTCCTTTCCACATGGCATGGAATGGGTTGCCAGACATATGCAATGACAAATTAAAAACTGATGTACTGATCCTTCAAGTTTCTCTTGGAGACACTCTTCACAACAATGGCTTGGAAAGCCTTGATTACAGCAGACTGCAGTCTTCCAATCTTGCAGCTCTACAGCCCTATGCATTTATGGGACAAGTTCAATGATCTATAAAAGAAAGGTGATGCTGAGTTGGTGGACAAAATCGGGAGAAGCAGAGAGGGAATTCTGCCACTTGTCTAACATCCAGTCTCTAGATTTATTGATGACCATACCATACCATACCATACCATACCATACCATACCATACCATATTAGCAATCTGGGGGTGGAAAAACCTTTCAGCCCTGCAGACCAACATCCTTGTCTTGGCAAGCCACCCACCCCAGGGTAAGTTGGGCAGGTGGGTTCCTCCATCGTAAGCTCCATCGTCTTAGTATGTGAATATGCTTTAAATAAAAAGGAGCTTAAGGAAGGAAAACAAAGCTGTATTTTTCCTAACCATACTGAGTTGCTAATGTTGCAGTTAAACACAATATTCAATGCAGTGCATAACACTTATGTTTATATTACCATTAAATTGGTTTCTTTTACATTAGCATTCTTCTACTGCTCTGGGGGCCTGTGACAGTGTTATGGAGTAGACTAAGTGATGTCTATTAACACAAAAAGCGTATTCCCTCTCTAACCACCACTGAGAGTTGGTGATCATCTGCATCTCAGAGGTACCACAGCCCAAAATCTTTATGATAAGATTCAGTGATGCTTACTGGTACTGAACTGGGAGATTGGTAATCTTGCCAGACCTTCCACATCACCAGCAATTTTGTGATTAACAGATTAGTCATTCTAATACTGAAAATCTTATTGCAACTAGTTTGTTCAGATATAGCCACACACGTGTCAACCTATGAAACTGCCATGTTGAAATGTCATTTGCATTATAACTTCTGCAGTATTCAAGGAAGGGAACCTTTCAATAGAAGAGTCTTGTCACATGTGCAGCTATCTGAGCTCATGCCAAATTTTTATGGTGAAAAAGCTGAACACATTTTAGGAGGAGGACAGGAATGGTATATGACCTTCCAAATATAATCTCATATCATTCTTTCTGAGTAGCAAGTATTTTCTTATATAACTATGTGAGAAGCATTTTTTAACTATTCAATATTCTGTAAAAAATCCAGGCTACTCAGTTGGCACTTTATAGCAATGCTGGCTGAATCCATGCTGCCCAGTGCCCTACACTGACTTTCAAATGACCCAAATCTCATTACATCCATCAGCTTGTCTTTGTAGATGAGCATTGACTTTGCTTTGCCTTTGCTTACTTCAGAAGTCTTCCTTTGACATAACCAACACATCTCAGTGATATCCTAAGGGACATAGATTGGCATCAACATGTCACTGCTGCCATATTGCCTGGTTTATAATGACAACACAGTCTATCGAAATAAGTGATTTCATTATTGTAACAGTTGCTGCTACAAACTATTTAAATTAAGCACAGCAGAGACTAGATTCAAGAAACAAAGGTACTTTACTTAAACACTGAGTAACTCTTACATAAAAATAATGATCACTGCTGTTCTGGGCCTCTTATTCTTGTAAAGTCTCTCCCCATACTGCTTACTTACTGCAACAAAGCATTAAACATTTTGGTTTCTAATATCAAGACTTTCTGCTTCATTGGATGAGCCTGGGTTCCAGTACTGTGCCTGAGGAAGAAAAATATCTCTTTCTCCACTTTTTCCATACCAAGCATACTTCCTCCCATCAAATATGTCTTTATTTCATTTTGTTCCATAAGTAGAGAAAACCGTTACAAACCTTAAAAAGGACAAGAACAATAATGAAAAGGATAATACAACAAAAGAGAGAAAAGAAAACACAACCCATACTTTTATATACCTTTATCATGACCCCCATTGCCCACCCTTTTCTTCCATAATGGAACAGTTCCAAATGTTGTAACATTTATTTGTGGTGGAGTTGCTCCTGCCCCTTGATCATTTAAATTGCCTTTTTGTGAAACTGGTCTGTAATTTCCCAGATACTCTCTGCATCCCCTTTTTAAAATAGGTGTTGCATTGACAACTTTTCAGTCCTCAGGTGTGGAAGGTGATCTTAAGGAGAAGGTACATATGCATTTTTGTTAGTAATTTCACACTTGAATTCTTTAAGAACTCTTGGGTTTCACCTTTAAAGCCCCAAACGGGCTAGAAATCATATACATAAAACAAATGATTGTGTGTCAGACATTCAAGATGGAGCGGATTTTCATGGCTGTGTCTTTATGTGAGAACCCAGTAGCCTTGGGAATAGGCCCCGTTGCACTGCCAGGCATTTCACCTATGTATAGAAAGCCTTCACGCATGACTTCAGTGGGGATTTTGCCATTGTTAATGTCATTCTTCAAATGTCAGACAGACTGTGTGGTAGTGAGGTCAACAGAGGGCAAGGGAAAAGAAAACAGCCTGATACCATTTCATTAAACATACTGTCTTGCTTTTCTCGTATGAGCGGCTGTTTCTTCACCTCAGCAAGGTGCAGAATTTCCCTTTAAAGGACAGCACTGTAATGGTGCTAATACTTTAGAGGCTCCGGTAAGCAGACTTAGGCAGTTACAATACACTGTCCTAAAGAGATATCCTATTGAGGGCAGCAGAAGTTTAATCTCATCCACAGATAGGTTTAATTGGCTATCACAGAACATCTAGAATTCTCTTGACCTTTGTCCAAAGCACAGGAAGGACTGCGAGTTTGACACTTTGCAGAGACAGGACGAATTGGTTCGTTACCAGTCCCAACTGTTATCTCTATGTCTGTTGCCACAAAGACTTAGTTTATTCCATCTGCTGTTCTTTGCACAACCTTTGTCAGGGGAGTGAAATAGGCTGCCAGTCACTAGGAGTAGGGAAAGTGATACAAAGCAATCTCTAAACAGAAACATCATTTATCCAAGTTGGCCGGGGTGGGGGTGGGGGTGCGGAACCAGCCTAGTTCCCAACTGCTATCATCCTTGCCCAACTGGTTTTATTCCATTGGGGCAGGCAGTGAGAGCAAAAGTCCGCACTTCGCTGAATGCTTGAAAGAGATAAGACGTTAATTTAAGCCAGACTCTTGCACTGAGGAAAAATCTTCCTCCATTTGAAGGCTTAATTTGTACCAAGCCTCCATTGCAGAGCCTGTAAGTTCAACTCTAGAACCTGGGCAAAAACTCTTTGCAGGCAATTGGGAATGCAACCTCAGACATAGCAGCCATCACACCGCTGCTGGGGTGTTTGTGTGTGCTCACGCGCAAAAAAGGTCTTTTGTAGGGCTGTGAATCCTGAATCAAATCAGGCCATTTTATATCGATTTATGCCGACTTACAATAGCTACAAATCACTACAGAGCACAGCGGATGGACCTGAAACAATTTGTAAACATTTGTATTGGTCAGGAACTAAAAACCATCTCGTTAAAACCAGACAGTCTGTATCCAAAGTGCTGCAGTTATTAATTACAGTACCATATAAGAAGAACAACAGAACAACAGAGTAGGGAGAAGGGAATGAAGAGGACAGGAGCTGAATTTTACTCATTGAGAATGCTAACTTCCAATCAAGGGCTAGAAATTAACTCAACATTCTGCAATTTAGGGAAGGGGGAACTTTTGTTTTGAAATGCAGCAAGCTCACGCTGCCTTCATTCTTTCATAAATTTTGTCTCCAGGCTGTGTGCATATTATACATTTAGAGAATCCTGGGTACTTTTTAAGGCTGCTGGAAATTATAGCTCTGCCAGTGGTGACCTACAGCTCCCAGGATTATTTGGGGTATGTGTGTGAGTGTTTAAATGTGTTTTAATGTAAGGGGATGGGCAGTATCTCTGGTGGGAGACACATTGTGCACCTTCTGGCTAGTTTGTCCTCCAATGCCCCCCCTTGTCTTGTCATCTGGGCAGCCCAGGACCTCCATACACACTGCTCAGGCTTGCGCCCCGGAGACATCACTTCGGTGCTGCAAATACAGAAATACAGTCCTATAAAGAGTTCAGCGACATTTGTTCAGCTTGTGTTTTGTTTCCTTCAAAGTACCCTTCCCAGCCTTTAGGCGCCAGGCAAAAGCTTTCCTATACAGTGGTACCTCGGGTTAAGTACTTAATTCGTTCCAGAGGTCCGTTCTTAACCTGAAACTGTTCTTAACCTGAAGCACCACTTTAGCTAATGGGGCCTCCTGCTGCTGACGTGCTGCCGGAGCCTGATTTCTGTTCTTGTCCTGAAGCAAAGTTCTTAACCTAAAGCACTATTTCTGGGTTAGTGGAGTGTGTAACCTGAAGCGTATGTAACCTGAAGCATATGTAACCTGAGGTACCACTGTATAACCAGGCCTTCTGCCTTTAACTACCTGTGGCCTTTTAGAAGTGGGTGGGATTTTTTAATGCACTTCTTTCCCCCCATTGGTTTTAATGAAACTACGTGGGGTTGTTTGTTTTATTTGATGGAGGAAGTTTGCACGGGCCTGGTGGGGTGGGGGGTGGAGAGCTTTTGCAAAGACAGAGATGGGTGGGTTGGAGACAGAGACTCAGAGTCGGGGTATGTGTGCACAGGGCCTGTATTTTTCATTGAATAAATCACTATAAACCCTGTGGGAAACCTGTGACCCTTCAGATATTGTTGGACTATGACTCCCATAACCCCTGGCTATTGCCCGTGCTGATGGGAGACAGAGTCCAGCCCCAGCTCCTCCATCCCCTGCTTTCTGTGCCTTTCCGCCCACCAATTTTATTTCACAGAAAGGAACAGGGGAAATGTTCTCAAGAACATGAGAGTGAAACTAATACAAAGAGAAGCTCAAGGGTTTTTCTGGCTGTAAAACAAGACCCCTGCAGAGAGGCGGGTCTGCTGGTGCCAGCTTTTTCAGGTGCTTTGTCGAGCATAGCCTAATTTGACAGGTTAGTGCAGAACATTGTAAGATGGTTGCCATTCTGGGACTTCCCTTCAGTGCTCACTAATTCATTATGAAATTAACCCCTGCTGGAAGCAAATGAAAGCAGAAACGTGTTTGCCAGGTATGTGAGGAATGCTAAAAATGTTTGCGTGCGCTTTCTTTTTAAGTTGCTTTTTCTCTGCTACGGAATCTTGCCTTTCATTCTGTTTGTGTGGGTTTCTTTCTTTAAAAAAAATAAAAAATAAAAAATCTCCCTCTTCTCCTGCCTTCCTAGGCCTTGGCTGATCAATTATTTAGCACGTTTATCCCCGTTTGGAGCTCTCTAAAATGAGTTGTTTTAAATTAAATACATTTCTCTTTGAATCAACTCGAGTCCCTAGGAGTTTTGTTTATGCACAGCGCATGCTTCTTCACATCTACTTGGAAGTAAGTCCCTGTGAGCTCAATGGGGGTTACTCTCAGGTAAGTGGGGACAGGACAGCAGCTTCCTGCTTACTTTTCTTTCCTTCTTTCTCTACAGTGAACTTATCTGAAGTGTTTGTGGCATACCTCTAACTCCTGCATGTGCATGTGTGGGGTGTGTTTCTCTCCCCCTCTCTCATTTTACAAATTTCAAGCCTTACTCCTGCCTTTGTTTAGGTTCCGCCTTTCCTCCTGCAGTGCTGAGCAGTGCCCTCTGCGACAACTTATCTGAATAATTGTAAAGAGAATGTATTCTACGGACCAACATGACATTTCCTAAGAGAATTGATGTGGGTTAACTGCCTGTGCCATATCACACTGGCTTGTTTGGAAGCATTTTGACAACCTTATATTACAGTTATAAGGTTGAATGATGGCCACACTTAGATGGAAACAAAAAAAGAAAAGCAGTTTATATGAAAGGCTGAGCTGGGGATTTTAATGCACAGTTGGCTGTGAGTTCTGCAGCCAGCTGGGACTGAAAAATGTATTTCTCTTTAAACAGCATTTGTATTATTTCATGCTGACCTCAACATATCCCTAAAATGCGTTTGCCAGGAGTAAAAGAGCATATGTACATCACAGAGCCGATTAGGCTTCCTAATATGTTAACGTTTTATTCATCCTTCTGTACATACAGATTAGGAGGGTTGGGGAAGGTGGGGCTTGCAAATGTAATCCTGAAGCAGAATAGCCTTCAGGGAATTATCTGCAGTTTCTGCGGTTGTGGTTTTGTTGTTGTTGTTTTGCATTTGGATGCCATCAAGTGGCATATTCGTAGATCTTGGGGATCTTAGGTCTAAATATCACAAAATTGGTGGCCCATGTGTGTTAAATTCCATAGCATTAAACACACGAGTTTCAATCTATTGGGATGTGTGGCTGTGTGTGTGTGTAGGCATGGAGGAAACTGTCAATTGTGGTTTCTCCCAGTTTCTCATTTTTCCAGTCTTAAGTTGTTTGCCCCATTTCTGCATCAGTCCACAATTTTTTCAATTGAAAAACCTACACAAAAATGTATGCACATTTTCATGTACTTTTCTCCTAACGTGCCCAATTTTGTACACAGTTTTGCCTAAAATATGTGTTTTTGCATGCCATTGTCCTGAATATAATGCATTTTGATGCATTACTTTCACTAGTATACAGATACTTTCCCTATGCATTGTGTGTGTGCATGTTTTGCTTCATGAACTGCATCACAAAATCTGGAGAACTGCAAATTTCAAAGGAGAGCTGTTCCAGTCCTCAAAGAGATTCAGGAAGTACCAATTAAGCAGGCTCATAATAAAATGTGCACTGGGCTGAATTTCTCCCCCACCGCTGTGTATATATGCTGAGTGGTAAACATGAACATTCCCTCATCAGTATCTTTTGCTTCTCCTTGCCAATAAGAAGTCCACAGCATCCAGATCATGCGCTCTTTCCTGAATCACATGAAAGTAGGGCTGTTTTCCCACTAGGAGAAAAAAAACCTGGAAGCAATTTTTCCTAAAGTTCTACATTTTAGGTGGTTAGAAACATTTAACACTGGGCTCTGACTCAAGGGCTGTTCAGAAATCACTAAGGTCTGTCATCCAACGTCTATCAACTCCAGGTATTCCACTTCGAATCTTGCCAAGAAACGTGGCATTCTACTCCCTTGCTGCGCTTTACATACATTCGGGACCCTGGCTCCTAACCTGGAGGGCTCTGAATACAGAGAGACCTAGAAAGTTGTTTGGAACTCACTGTGCTTGGCTATGGCACCAGGGGGTGGAGAGCAGGCGGGGCCGTGGCTGGCGTGCATCCCGGGGTGTGGCACACCACCCACAGGGGCGTGGCGCTCGTCCTGGGAGCATGGCGCCCAGAGCAGGTGGGGGGTCGCGATGCCGGGGCGGTGTGCTCTGCCCGCCCCTCTCTTCCTCCTCCAGTGGTGCTTGGTTCCTGGCAGGTGGGTCACTGTTGCTTACCGAGAGGTGGGGTGCTAAGCAGCAAGGAGGTCAGCACAGCTGAAGCACTGGATTGATTCAGCTGGTGCATTCACACTGAATCAGTGTGCTGTATTGAACTTCCTGGTTCAGAGGCAGGGTACTATATATACTCCCCTCTGCCTCACTCTCCTGATAAGCAACAACAACCCATCTTCCAGGAAGCAAACATAGTTTCTCTGGCCTACCTGCTAAGCTGCTTCTGCCAGAAATATATATATTTCGTAAACTTGAAACCCCACATTGGCTTTGATGGCGATGCTGTCTATAGGAAGAATGGTCATTTTTAAGCAGGTCATCTGCTGCCAGTTCTTTTATGGATTTCTTTTGCAAGTTATGCAACAAGGAGTAGAAAAAGGCTGAGGCTATTTGCAACAACATCTGGGGAAAAGGTAAATCAATGCCGTAAGGCAGTGTTTTTGTTAGAGCTGAAAACATTTTCTCAGCTCATAGGTTAGCTGCACTAACGGTGCCATTGAACTTTGACATCTGTGATTACATGATTTGGAATATGAATTTAACCTGCTAGTAATGCTTACTAGGAACATAAGAAGCTGCCTAATACCAACTCAAACCACTGTCCCATCAAGCTCAGTACTGATCACCCCAGCCTTTGCCAACCTGGTGCCCTCCAGATGTTTTAGACAACATTCAGTCTCAGGTAACACTACCTGAAGTGATACAAGCTGTAGTCCAAAACATCTGGAGCACACCAGATCAGTGAAGGCTGGTTGACATTATCTGGCAGCAGCTTTCTAGGGTTTGAGACAGAAGTCTCTCCCAGCTCTACCCAGAGATGCCAGGATTTGGTAAGTAAATATGTTTGGCGCCAGGATGCCAGTCTCATTTGTTGTGCTCTCTCTGTATAGCTTGGAACTGTGCAGTTAACATATTTCACATTGCCACAAACCCTAGGTCAGGTCAGGACACATGATTTTCAGTCCCCTATGTTTTGTGCAGCTCCCCATGGAATGAGGATATCATGACAAAAGGAAGAGTGTGGTATTTTATTAGCTTTCCCCCCCACTGCTTCTAATAGAAACTGTAAAGTACAATGGACATAAATAAGTTCAATAAAAATGATGTAATGGATAAATTACAATGCAATCTCATTAAAAGTGAATTTTACTGAGTTTTACCATTCAAGCCATGAATATTTCTTCCTTCGGCTGACAGCAAAGATAATTTTTCCCCTTCTTTTTTACAATAGAAAAGAAGAGAAGTGTGCCTAAAATCAAGGCAATTTAACACCTACAGTGTGCAGCAGATGACTGAGGATATGTCACCCAGATTCATACTGTATAAAACATGAGCGCTAAATTTCCCGTTTTACTTGCTGATGTCTACCAGTTCACAGTCACAAAATGTGGTGATGGACACTGGCGTAAATGGCTTTAAGAGGAAATAAGACAAAGCCACGGAAGATTTGGGCCTACTGAATGCTTTTAGTCGTGGTGGCTATATGGCAGAAGTGGTTTGACAACTTTCATGTGATAGCCCTTTAGATACTTGGAGATGTCAGTCACATCCCTGCTGCCCCTCCCCCTTCCCCTCTCTCTGCTGGCAAACTGCAGTGAAACACCTGCCAGGAACCAAAGGTTTCAGCTCCAGCCCACCTGGTGGACTTTTGCTGTATTGAACTTCCTGGTTCAGAGGCAGGGTACTATATGTGCTAATTCAAGTGTGGGTCCTTATGTAGCTAAAACAGCACCACCAGCATTAAAGGGGGGGGCTACCAGCAAGCCTGGGTGAAATATATTTGCAAAAATATATATTTTAAAGATCTTCAGAAAAGAACACAAAGAATGGTAGGTTGCCTCAAAAATGGCCCTATGAAGACTGAGCACGCCCAGTAGGCAAACAATGCTGACTGATTGCTGGCAGGGAACAGAGAGGGAATGGAATGGAGTATTCTGAGAGAGGGGTAGCCAGCTAGCTGAAATTTTGAACCTGAGCACACAATGGCAGAGGGCTGTTGCCTTTAGACCATGCTTGTCTGCTTCCCAAGAAATCTGTCCAACCACTTTTGGAAACAGGGTGTTGGATTTGGGAAATTGTTACACTAGTTCAGCTGTGTAGAGGAGGCAAGAGGTTTCCTCAGTAACGCAGCTACTGTGGAAAGACAGATGTTGCGATAATGCTTCTCTAGCACCATGAGGAAAATACACCTTTTTAACTGGATTGTTTGCAATCCCTAAGTACCAGAGCATGCCCAGAGGTCAAGATCTCTCTTCAAAGTACAACACTGCCTTTTCAAAAACAGGTTCTTCAAAAGGCAGAGTTTTGTTGTTTTGAAAAGGACAACACTTAAAGATGTTATTGAAATAAGACATTAAATCCTAACTACTTTATAATGTAAATGCAGAGTGCTTAAAAAACTTTCAGGCTTTTGCACACTTTCTTTCTTTTGATCCAAATATGAATGCATTACACTTCCCTTCAAGGTTTGCTGCATCCTTGGCCTAGAAGCCTTGCTAATGTCTCACAATGCCTGTGCCACAGATGAGCCAGAAATTGCCACTCCTTTACAGGGAAGACCTTTGTTGACATTTGTTCATTCGTGCATTTCCTTAGTTGTGCAATTTATACATCAACCAATACATGCTGCAGAGATATGTATTTTATTTTTATCCCTAAGAGTGCACATTTTTAAAGTCCTTCATATTTCTATAAAACATGCATTTCAAAACAACACCCACACCCACACACCAGCAGTAAATCAACCTTTAGAAGACATCTGAAGGCAGCTTTTTAATGTGTAATGTTTTATTATGCTTTTTTATATCTTGGAAGCTGCTCAGAGTGGCTAGGGCAACCCAGTCAGATGGGTGGGGTACAAATACCATCACCTGCCTCTGTGACACACTAATGGCTAATTCACACATGCATATTTCATCACCAGATAACATATGTAATTCAGCCCTGAAATGGCTAATTCAATATTGCAACAGAGATGATATCTGTGCTGTTGTTCTTAATATGTGATGGCATCATACATGCAAGTTGTCGTCACTGTGGCTGTTGTTACAGAATCATGACCAAGCACCTGTGACATGGCCCTAAGCACCATATTGTGGGAGAGATGCATGGCTGCTTCCACTCCACATCTCCTTGTATTCACAGCAATGTTTCACTAAGCAAGATATATGATGCACATTCTCAAAATCAGCTCTGGAGGGTAGGGGGCCTCTCCAGAGCAGATTTTTTGGGGTGCACAGGAAATGAAGTGAAAACAGACATCCAGTTCTGCAATTCAAACTCTCTTCATGCAACACTGGGTACAACCCCACATCTTCTTTAATAAGTAAATATTACCTGGAGACACTGGGTGAGTTATTAAAGAAGGGGAAGGGAACACAGGACTTAATCATTCAATTCCCTTCTGTAGTCAAGGACATACCCAACTATTCCTGCCATTTATTTATCAGGGCACTCACTGTACATATAGGTGTATGTACACACACACGGAGAGAGAGAGAGCAGTACAGAATAATCATTTCTGTGTTTGGGTACTCAATAAAATTTAAGCAACTGCATTGGCCTGTCAGCATAAAAAAAAACAACTCTCCAAGGAACATCAGAAAGTCAAACGTGAGGGTGCTTGCCAAAACTTTGCTGGGAAAGTGTGTTCCATAGCATGGGACAGGCAGCATTAAATGCCTGACTTCTAGTTGAAGCCAGTTAGGCCTCTGTGACATGGGGGACACTGACTAGGCCTCCTACAAACCTTTCATGTATGCAAGGCCATCTCCCTTGGAACAGCCACATAAGAGGAATGCTGTGAGATTCTGGCATTTCTGTTCCTGTGTGGTAATAGTGGTTCCTGATAAGAAGCCAGGAGATAGCAAGCTGTGGGGACAAGAGTCAGCAGTTGAGTAGGCTGTCATCAGCCTCCAGAAAGAAGGAGGAAGAAAGGCAGAATAACCCACATTTCTCTGCATTCATCAGGTTCATAGGTTGAGTTGCAGATAGCAAAGGCAGATAAGACCTTTGAAGAAGCAGGATCCCACATATATGTGTATGTGGGGAAAGTGTTGTAGACCCATGGTAGGACAAACATTTTGCCTGCAAAAGCTTCCTGGTTCAATCCCTAGCTGCTGCTGCTTTTTTGGCGATCACTCGTAGCTGAGTAAGATTGTTTTCCATAAACACGGTTTTAACAATGAGTCCGTGACTGTGGAGGCCAATTCTGGATCCACACGTCCATGCACAGTAGGGACATTGGTTTCCGGGCTGGAGTTGATCATGGTGTGGATTTGCCAAGCATGCCTTCCTCTTAGCACGTTTCTCCCTTTCATCCTGAGTTCAAGTGTCTTCAAAGCCTATGACACCTGTTCTCCAACTGGAGTGCTTGCAGGCCAGTGTTTCCCAGTTGTCAGACATTTTTTTAGATTTGCCTTAAGACAGTCTTCTTTTGTTGACTGTGCAAAATAACCCCTCTGCTGTACCACAAATCCAACTCAATGGTGTAACGTTGGAAAATGTTGATCACTTCTTCTACCTAGGCAGTTATTTTTCCACAAGGGCCAACATTGATGCCGAAATCCAACATCGCTTGAGCTCTGCGAGTGCGGCTTTCTCCCAGTTGAAGTGCAGAGTGTTTGAGGACCAGGACAATCCCTAGCATAGCCAGGTAGGGCAGCAAATGACTCCTGGAGAGCCACTACCAATTTGTGTAGACCTGCCTTCCCTAACCTGCTGCCTTCTAGATGTTTTGGACTACAGCTTCCATTAGCCTCAGCAAGCATGCCCAAAAGCTGGGGTTATGGGAGCTGTAGTCCAGAACATCTGGAGGACATTAAATTGGGGAAGGCAATATTGAGCTAAGTAGAGCAATAGTCTGACTTGGTATAAAGGAGCATTCTCTCTCTCTCTCTCTCTCTCTCTCTCTCTGTGTGTGTGTGTGTGTGTGTGTGTGTGTTCATTCACACACATGCATGCCTAGCCTGCATTCTCTGGATGGTTAACTTTTAATTCCAGTTTCTTATGCTTTCCCCATTGTATTTTGCTTGTGTATTAGAAAAAATCCAGAATGAAACACTGAGAGTGTGGAATTATAGGTTTGATTAACAAGGACCACCCACTTCTGGCCATTGTATGAAAAAGTGTTCAGTGTTTAATATTTGTTTCACGCATTTATTCCCCTCTCCTCCACCTCCACTGCTGCAGAAATGTGACAAAGCCTCCTAAATCCAGAGCCATTATTTGAACAAAGACCACAGTTCTGCTGTCTAAACAGCAAATTCTGATAATAAGCAGGGAAATGATCTGGCTTAAAATGTGAACAAATCTCAAATTATCCTGTTGCAAAGAAATGAGCCTTTTAAAAGTTTGCTCTTATAAAGGTCAGCATTGCTTCTGAGGCTCAAAAGATGCATTTCCCTGAGAAGCTGGAATCCTGGGGAACAGAAAAACAGATGCGTTCTTTAAGCTGTTACTTTGGTATCGCTAAATGCTTCTCACCCTTCATCCACTGGTAATACAAAATGGGACACAACAGCTAATGTTGTTCTGCTTATTAGATTGGGTGGCTTCAACAAAATTCATTGATGCTTACACTTTATTATTGCACCTATAAACTGGTAATGATGAAAAGAAAATAGACACTATTTTAACTGTCACTTAAGTCTTCGGAAAACACATACTTTCCCTCACTGAAATACTAATTGCCCTGGTCAGCAATTTTCATGAAACAACACTGCTTTATATGATTCTAGATATTTATCTGTCACTGCATATATCCTTTAAAAAAAGAAGTATTGGGCTATAGTCTTTAAGATTAAATATTTCAGGTGACACTTCTTTGAAATGCTATGTGCCCTGGTTTCCAGCTTTATAGAATCTGCAATTCAATTTAAATTACTTTGCATCAGATCTGGCAACTATTTCCTCTCCTTTTTTGTTCTTAACAGGGGCTATAGCTTCTCTTGTGAGAAATTTTCTGTTCTTAATTTTTAGTGGGATGCTGTTTTCCTACTTCTCTATGAATGGTGCAACCATGAAGCCAATCAGATATGACTATATGAAAATATCAAGGGCTGGCCCAAGACATTTTGGCATCTGAGGTGAACCACAAAATGGCGTGTTCCCCCTTCCTACCAGGGAAGAAAGGGTTAGTAAAGTTCTATATTGGGAACAAGGGAAGAAGTGAATATCTTCCTCTGGAACAAAAGGAGGATTAAATCCACCTTACCTGATGGGTAACACAACACGTAGGCTAATAGTTAGTACAGAATATATAATAGAGTAATGATATCATTCAAATTGTAGGAATAAGCCAATCAAAGTTCATATCTACAATATAACAGAGTGGTAGCGAGGACCATCAAGCCATGTGTTGAGAACAGATATCTAAGGACAGTCTCACAATAGTCTTTCAAAAATTTCAACAGAAGACGTCTCAAAAGTTTCAGAAGTAAAGTCTCTCAATAGTCTCAATAGACTTCGGGGTTGGCGCTCCCGGCAATGGTGGAGCTCCTCCGATCGGGAGGAACTTGCTCTGTGGAAAGTTGGGTCTGTACCGCCACGGCGAAGGCGGAGACCCATTGAAATCACAGGCGGAAGAAGCTTGTGAACCTGGGATTCGGCTGGCACCTTTTGCGCCTCCCCTACTCGCGGGGAAACCCTGTTTTGGGGATCCGGAGCTATGTGGGGTGAGTGGTTCGGTGCTTTGAATCGACCGCTTCTTTCACGGAGTGAAGCCGCATTGCTGTTGCCGGAGAGCGCTGACTTTTTCTTGTGGACAATTGGATATTAAACAACAACCCGTGAGTAAAACGGAAAATTGGATCTTTAAATATCTTAATTTGGCATCGAACGGGGAAGGTTCAAAACAGGAAGTCCGCCTTCCCCTTTTGTAAATAGACTGAAGCAAAGAGCTTACAAGTTAAGGTCTCGGAAAGCCTTATGTAAAGGATTAAACTTCCATCGATTGAAATTATTAGACCCCCCTTGGAAGCAGGAGAAGAGGGGGGAAATTTTGGACTGTGTATCCTGCAGGAGAGAGTGATTAAAATTAAATTACCACTGCTCTGAACCTGGGAACGGGCTACCAGTTTCAGGAGAGTTCATTGACAGTGAAGAGAACGGATGTTGACAGTCAGTTAAAAAAGAGAAATATATTGTTTCCATTGTCCGCTTCTGCGTTTAAAAGGGTGGAAAAGTATCTGAAAATTGAAACTATCTTTACTTTTTGATCTGTGTTGGAAAAGATTGATACAAGTGGAGACTGTTCCCCTCTAGAGGGAGCTTTTGAAACTGTTACAAGAGTGGAGCTGGGAAATCTCCAGCTGCTTGATAAGAACTGTGAGAACTAGAGATTGACCTTGGATATTCAAGAATGTCGACAGGAGAAGCCTTATGGACTGCATTTTCTAAGATAAGCCACTTGTTGGAACAGCTTCATAAAAAGATGGATGCTATGACTACTAAAATTGACATTTTGGAACCAAAAGTGAGCACCAATACAGAAATTATTCAGGATTTGGCACAGGAATCTATTTCAACAGGACAAATTGCTGAAAAGGAGAAGGAGAAAGTTGCTGTTGTTGAACCTAAAGTAATTCAAGGGGGAGCCTTAGCCTTACAGAGGCAAATTGAGGACTACAAGTTGAGGCCCTTTATGATTGAGACTAGAAAAAGTCAGATTTTGAAGATCGGAGCCTGGCCTTGACTAGAAAAGGAAAGTTGGAAAGATCCCTCTGTGCAGGGATTAACTGACTTGGAATATGGACTTGGGACAGGAGGAGATTGGAGTTCTGTGGGCCTTTGGATTTGGAGGAAATTTGAAACATGCCCGGAAATACTTTATGGATCCTAGTTTTAATTATGGAAATCTGGCTGACCTGTCGAGAAGGAATAAAAGTATCGTTGGATTGGAGTTTCCCCGAGATCTGCTCTTTAGCATCAAAGAATATGAAGAAGACTGGCAGAAGGGATGTGGAAAAGTGTTAAGAGCCTTGGACATAAGAACTCCAGGTTGATGGACTGTATGGAGTTGACGGAAGTGGCTGGTAGAGTCCGAGACTGGGGAGAGGAGATGGTGGGAGAAGATTGGAAATTTAAAGTCTATATATAGAAATATTGTAAAATTAATGAGTGATAGAAAAATGTTGGAAGGAAATTTTATGGCTTTAGTTGAAATGCTATAAGGAGTTAAGCTTAAATAAGTATACTAATTTTAATGGAAATAAGATTAAAAATATGTTAAGACATTTATATGATAGGAAATAGAGAAAGTTGGAAAGGAATTGCTGAAACAATTAATGGAAGTGGAATAGAAAGAGGGAGGTGAGAGGAGGTCAATGATACAAGGGAATGAAAGATAGAATATGGAAAAGGTATGATGTACAGTGGTGCCCCGCAAGACGAATGCCTCGCAAGACGAAAAACTCGCTAGACGAAAGAGTTTTCCGTTTTTTGAGGTGCTTCGCAAGACGAATTTCCCTATGGGCTTGCTTCGCAAGACGAAACATCTTGCGAGTTCTTGCGAGTTTGTTTCCTTTTTCTTAAAGCCGCTAAGCCGTTAATAGCAGGTAAGCCGGTAAACCGCTAAGCCGTTAATAGTCGCTAAGCCGCTAATAGCCGCTAAGCCGCTAATAGCCGTGCTTCGCAAGACGAAAAAACCGCAAGACGAAGAGACTCGCGGAATGGATTAATTTCGTCTTGCGAGGCACCACTGTATGTTTTTAAATTGTTTTTGTTTGGTTTGGTTTGGTTTAGTTTATTGTGTTAGTTTAATTTGTTAAGGTTGTGTTTTGTATTGTTTATGTATTGTGTTGTTTTTTCTCTTTTTTGTTCTTTTTTTTCTTTTGTCTTCTTTCTTCCTTTTCTTTTTGTAAGCTTTAAAAGTAATAAATATTATTTTTTAAAAAAATAAAAAGCCTCAAAAGGACAGTGTCTCCAGAATGATACTACTGTTTTGTAATACTCTTCATCAGCCGATATTTTTCAACAGAATATGTAAGTAAGACTCATGCTAAGGATCAGTGCTTACTAGATAGTGTAGTGTGGGTATAGGCAACCTTTGGCCCTCCAGATGTTTTGGCCTACAACTCCCATGATCCCTAACTAACAGGACCAGTGGTCAGGGATGATGGGAATTGTTGTCCAAAACATTTGGAGGGCCAAAGGTTGCCTATGCCTGGCGTAGTGCTACCACCATGGCACAGCAGAAGCAGCAGGCGATGCATCAGAGGCTGGAACTGCTGCCCCTGTGGATCCTGCCACCTGAGGTGGCTGCCTCAACTTGCCTCATGTGTAGGCCAGCCCTGAACCCATCAAAAGCTCCTCTACATTTATGGCACAACGTCCTGCCCTCTCCCTGAATGGGCAAACACTTCTGTTCTATACCCCAGTCTAAGAAATGGCAGAAGGAAGGCGGGCACTTTTTGCAAACAACACTACCCTAAAAGCCTTTAAGGATGCAGAATAGGTGAATCATGCTCAGTGGCATTCTTTCATGCTCCTCTGTCCCTTCACTCCACCAGTTTCCTTCCCAAAACTCCATATACTGATGCTCTATTGCATTGCCTGGATTTTGTATTAGGCCCTTTGTTTTGTGTCGTATGAAAACTGCTTTATATGGTGTTTTCATGCAAGCAAATATATTGTGGCCCATTTACGGGTTATTGCCTCCTTCCCCCTGATGTGTGATGGATGATGAGAAAAGTGTGTTGAAGAATTTCAATGCAAGCTCCTCCAATCCACCCTGTTTTGTGCAGGCACATGCCAAGGTTTAGGAGCAATAATGAAAAGAGATGCTCAGTTTTATTACTTTAATAAGTGAATTCTCTGCAGCCTGTTGTGGTCTTACTGCTGGGTCTTTTAAGGAGTCTGGAGGCAGCTGACCGTTTATCTAGTCTGTGAGCTTAAATGTTGCAAACGTAGTTGCATGTAGTACCTGCTCAGGAGGACTATATGTGACATATGGACTGAATATTTGCTTATTTGTCATTATTTATTTTTCTATGCTGCTCCAGATGGGACAAGGAGCTATGTGGGCTCTGAATTCCCATCCCCTGCTATTGTGAATCCTCTCCAGCTCCCACCTGCCTCAGAGGCTTTGTCATGCAAGTTTCCCACTTCTTCTCTTTGCAGGGTTAAGCGCTTGAAAAAATGTGTGTGTTAAATGAAAGCACAATTTCTCAAGCTGCTGGATTTTGCACCTGGCAGCAAATTCTGTCCTTGCGTGGAATTGCAGAATCCATATATCCCTGTGTTTCATAGAAAAACACTTTCAATAGCAACTGCAGTAGCTAAAAAGGTGCTAATGTGAGAAGGGGGCTCTCGGGATGATGGTGGCAAGGGAAATGTCCAACTTCGTTTGTTTTCCTTCCAGTAGCACCTTAAAGACCAACTAAGTCAGTTCTTGGTATGAGCTTTCGTGTGCATGCACACTTCTTCAGATACACTGAAACAGAAGTTTCCAGACCCTTCTAACTTCTGTTTCAGCGTATCTGAAGAAGTGTGCATGCACACGAAAGCTCATACCAAGAACTGACTTAGTTGGTCTTTAAGGTGCTACTGGAAGGAATTTGTTTTGTTTTGACTATGGCAGACCAACACGGCTACCTATCTGTAATTCGTTTGTTTTATTTCTCTTTTATTGCCTGTCTGGAATTGCCTGGTCTTGCTGCACTTTATTGCTCCCCACTTCCTTGTTGCTCAGCTCCCAAGGAGCCCAGCCCTTTTATTTGTTTGTTTATTTATTTACCAGTCATTCATGAATGTAGGAAATGCTTTGAAGCTCCGTTATTTATCTGCACATCTGATGAAGGAATGTGGCACGTCTTTGTATTTTATTCCATTTGATCTTACTACAGTGACGCCAGCTCTCCCTGCCAAGCTACTTGCTCAGGTCTCCATCTTTGATGTGGGTTAACAATACTTTCCTAAGATCCCCCTTTGATGCTTCCTGTAATATTTCCCTTACGTTTTCCACCGCAACAGAGCAACCTGCTTCTGATGCAGAAACTGGGCTGACTGATTTGCCACAAACAATTTTGGCGCTGGCGACTTCATGTAAGGCTCTCGGTTCTCCTCTTTCATTGATGTGCAATTACTGACCCCAGTTAGAGATTCCATTAGTGCAAACTGAAGCAGTTAATGTTATCATTGTATTACCTATTTTTACACACAACAGGGTGACATTGATAAAAGGAGAGAGCACAGAATGAATTGCATTATTACTAGGAGGTTAAAAATTTTGTTGGAAAACCTGGAGTGGAAACCAGTGCAACTGAGGAAGGCTGATTATGCTACACGCGGCTCATCTCCCACCCTCTGGCTTGAGCAAACATCTCTCATTTTACAAACACAAGGCTGACAGCCTTCTCCTCCCACACTTGGAAGACTGGCAATTATTCACATTCTTACTCTAACAGAACACTGTAGGGTTTATATCCCTCTAGAACAGCCCAAGGAATGCTTGGGAATTACAAATTAGTCTGAAGAATATTGCTGTTACAAGCAGCTTGGAAAACACGTAATCAAAAATTCTCTAAATGAATATTAGATGATTGCTCAAATGAATCTTCTTATCTGTTTCTGGTTAGCTTCCTTAAGATGTTCCTTAAGATGTGTTTCAGTCACTGTAAGAGTGGTGTCCAAATTAGATTTTCCTTATTGTCCACGAAAGCTAGGTTGCTTGTTATGTAACTTACAAATTTCAGGGCTTTTGGCTGTGTGACATAATACATTAGCTTTCACTTAAGAACCATAACAATATTATCTGTATTGCAAAAAAATAATAATAGTTGGAGTCTGTGTTTGATTCAGATTAAGGCCAAATCCAGAATCAAAGTAGTGGAGTGTTGGGAGTGATTCTAATTTTGTCCAAAGTAAGGCAGGGCTTTCCCAAAGTGGCTCAAAGCAAACTGGGCTGCTCCCAAAGCCTCATATCTGCTTCCAAGATTTGCAGGATACAGGAGAGCCCCCAAGCTCTCCATACAATTAAAATAACAGACAAGGGGAGTGGGAAGGAGAGGATGAGGAAATGATTTTGTAACTGACTGACAATTGTAGCTATACAATCAGGGAATAAATTTACTTGGGATCTCATTTTTTACTTCCAGTCACAGAGTTTTGGGGAGAAACTTTTATATGTTGCTAGTTGGAGACAAATAATGAGCTTTCTCTAAAAGTATATAATCAGCTTCAGAATTTGAACCTTGACCCTTCTTGTTGATTAAATGCTTGTAGGCTATTCAGTAGGCTAGTTTAGGTAGCAGGCTGTTTGGAATTTCCTACTTTTTCTTAGGAATTTACATTCAACCAGGTTTTTTCATTTGTGTTTTCCCACAAACTTCTTGACTATTCACAGTAGTCAGTGGTGACTTAATACTGCTATGTTTTCCATGTCTTGATAGCAGATGGTCACGTATCCATTTCATATGGGCTCTCGCCGACCTAGTCTTGCAAAAAACAGTGATGGGGAGAGTTGTTTGTACATGATCTATTGTATCATACAATGCTGCAGTGCCCTATTTAATGCACTCTGTGTAGGGCTGCCCTTGAACTTGTAGCTGAAATTGGTGCACAATTCAGGGGCCAGAGTGCTGATAGTCACTCCTGGTCAAGCTTGTGCAATGCTAGGTTTAAAGGAGCAATGCTGGTTGCCACTTCCAATCCTAATTCAATCTGATTTTGTTGACATATAAAGCCCCAACTGACTTGGGCTCCAAATATCTGACAAAGCACCTCATTCCACATTGCCCTGCTAATGAATTAAGATCTGCAGGGAGACTTGGTGCTCCTACTTTTGGGGGACACACGGGAGGGACAGTGTGACCTGAGCAGCCATTCATTGTTGTGGCTTTCGATCTCTAGAATGATTATCTTCCTTAAATGCACCTGCTGTCAATACTCTTAGACTTTAATGAGGAGCATAGGCATCACCTCTTTACCCAGACTTTTGGATGGTGGTAATGTTTCATGAACCATTTAAGTATTCTTACTTATCTCATGATTAAACATAGTCTGAACTTGTGCATTTTGTTGATGCATGTGTGTTTGTGTGTTGGTTTTATTTTATAATACTTTTGTGGAATATTTCTGCCCTGGGACCATTTGGTGAAAGATGGACTATATACTCTCTCTCTCTATATATATATAGAAATAACACAAGCACAAATTGCATTCCAAACACCTAGATGATTTGCTTGCCATCACTTTTCAAAAACAGATGTGAAACCGGAGCTTATACATGTGTCAATGGAATTACACAGTCACTGATGCCTTCAGTATAAACTGATCAACATGTCCTAAAGTGGATATGCATTTGCACATCATGAAAGCTGTAAATACAGTTAATAAAACAAGTGCAGTTTTAGGGTATCAAATCCCCTAAATTCCCCAAGTAAGACCAAATATTGGATCTTCTATTCCAAAGCAACCTGACCTAATGCATTTTTGGGGACAGAAATAAACTCTAATTTATTTTCTACCACTTCTGACCTTACTACAAATAAAAGCTTTTGTGGCTTTTTCAAATGAAACATAAAATTACAATTGTGAGAAACATTCATATTAGGTGAACATAAAACACCTCAGGCTTCCACTTCTTATTAAATGTTACCTGGATTAACAAAAAGAGTCAATTGGGGGAAATTGGACACATGGTGTAGGAAGGAAACGGGTAATAGAGAATTACTGAATGAAACAGTCTAAGAAAACGTTTCAGTTTTTATCAAATTCTGCTACTGCACCTCACTTAACATACACAATTTTCTCTTTGGCTGCTAATGCACTGAAATTAGAGATTGAATTCTGACTATTTGGAGAGCCATTAGATCCCCAGTGCTCCACTGATTTTTACTCAACAAAGAGACACAACATAACCATAAAGTCAGTACATATTCCAGATCTTAAAATATGGGAATCAATCCAAAAGTTCTTTGCATAACGGAAAATAAATAATCAGACTTGGAGATATTGTTACAATGCCAAAAACATTCTGCTTCCCAGAATGAAGCTAATTTAGAAGAGCAGATGAGCTACAGAAGGACTAGAAGATCTAGCAATGGCAACCTTGAGTGTCTTCAGTCAGATTATTCTGCAGGAGTCTCATGGGGGGATTTTGTTGTGAATATGTTCATTAAAAAGTTGAATCATATAGTCAGACTACAATTATGTTCTAGATGGTTTTCTTCATGAGCTAACCCACTCACCCCCAACTATAGCACAAAAATAAACTGAAACAAAAGCAGCCATAAAAATGCAGAACATTCCTCAGATAACAGACCTAACATCTGATTCATCAGAACCCAGATCTGACTAATGGATGCTACAAATATAGAATTCATATTTCAATTTCATTTTAATAATAAAAAATAAATGCTAGCCTTAGTTCAAAACAAAAATTCATCAGCCCAGAGTCAGCAATATAATCCTTTTCCAGATGACCTATTTTCAACATGCCTCAAAAACAATGTTTATCCATGTTTTCTAAGGAGGGGGAAAACCTTAATAAATCCTTACTCTTAAAAATGGCCCAGTCTCAGCCCCAGCAGACAGGTGTATAGCGGCTACCCCCGAGAACAGAGTGATCCTGGGAAATTTATTCTGCTGTCTCATAATTGTTTTGCTAAGAGGACTCTTTTTTTTTTTTTAAATGATATTTATTAAGTTTTTACAAAAAGAAGTTTACAAAAAGAAGTTTACAAAACAAAGAACATACAAACAGATAAAAAGAAAAAACAAAAACAATTTTTTTTAAAAAAAAAGTTTAAAAATCACTCTTTCAAATGTCATACCTTTCATTAACTTATTTTCGTGACTTCCTCACATCTCCCTTTTTTGTATTCCATTTACAAATTTGTTCAGCAAATTCATACCCTCTTATTTTGCCCTTAATTATTTATCCTCACATATTATAATTTAATCATATTGCTAGAACCACTTCGTTTCATTCCAACATCATTCACATTCAAAAATTTTGCAATATTTCTGTAAATAAATTTTAAATTTCTTCCAATCTTCTTCCACCAACTCTTCTCCCTGGTCTCAGATTCTGCCAGTCATTTCCGCCATCTCCATGTACTCCATTAGTTGCATCTGCCAGTCTTCCAGGGTGGGTACATCCTGTGTCTTCCAATGCTTTGCGATGAGAATTCTTGCTGCTGCTGTTGCGTACATAAAGAAAGTTCTATCCTTCTTTGGCACCAATTGGCCGACTATGCCCAGGAGGAAAGCCTCTGGTTTCTTAGGGAAAGTGTACTTAAGTACCTTTTTTAATTCATTATATATCATCTCCCAGAAAGCCTTAATCCTTGGGCACGTCCACCAGAGGTGAAAGAATGTACCTTCAGTTTCTTTACATTTCCAACATTTATTGTCGGGCAAATGATAGATTTTTGCAAGCTTGACTGGGGTCATGTACCACCTGTACATCATTTTCATAATATTCTCTCTTAAGGCATTACATGCCGTAAATTTAATCCCGGTGGTCTAAGAGGACTCTTTTTGTGCCAGGTTTCTCACCGACAGGAAACTGCCATGCAGGAGAATGAAATAATTTGTTTCAGGAGGCACACAAGTTGGATGAAAATAGATGAAAGCGGGGGGCCACCAGGTGGTGCATTGGAAGATGGCCGACAATGACATCTCTCCGACCCATACGAGGTAATTAAGAGGCTGCTATGGGAAGTATGCAGTCTTCCCCCCCCCAAGGATATGGGGGGACTGCCTTGCCAGCGGTGGCCACAATGCACCCCCAGATTCGAGAGAAGGGGTTGCGCCGGTCACTTGGCTAAGCCCTCGGTGTGTTCGGCTCTTCCCGGACGCCATCTCCAATTCGCACGTGCTGGCTTGCTTTAACACGAAAATATAATTGGAAATATATAATTGGAGATGTTAAAGCACATATGTCAAGCAAAGGTCGGGAGATAAGACTGCTGATTAATGGATTTCTGGGATCGGAGCGGCGGGTGAAAGACAAATAAATCAAGAGACGAAGCGCCGTTAAGAGATGGGTATGTTTGGAGCTAAGAAGGTGGGGTGGAGGAAAAACTTTTCTTTCTTTATATTATATGAGCATAAATAACCCTCCACCCCAAAGAAAAAAGAACCGCCGTATTTTACTACACAAGCAGGAATCTAAAAACTGTGTGGGATGAATTAATGATGAATGAAGAGAGGATTGGTAAAGATTGGAGAATGGAAAATTTTATGACGCAGTTTTAAAATGGCGTCTCGCAAGACAGGCTTGTTTAAGAAAGACGGGGGGAGGAGAACCAGGACTGTTTGAAAGTGAACGATGTTTGGAATTTGATCTTTAACCTGGCAGAGCCCTCTAGGAGATATTTTACAAGCCTGGGACAACTAATGGGCAGACCGAAGATACATTTTCGAAGTAGGAGTGGAATGGCGGCTGTCCCTATGAAATATGACTTATGGAGTGCGTAAAACCCACGCAGACGATGTTTGTTCTTAACCTGCCTGTGAAGATTATCAGAGATCGCAAAGAAAGGAATATATGACAACAACAAGAATGAAGAAAGTAAAAAAGAGACTATCTGGATAGAACTGGATAGAACTGTTTAATTAATGCAGTAATAGAAGTGATGTTTGGATTCTCGTCCAGAGCTTGATGTATGGGTACCCCCAACAAAATTGAAAAATTCGGCTGTATAATTTGGAATTAATGTGATTTGAAATAATGTGATATGATTGGCCTGTTAATAAAAATTATGTTTAAAAAAAGGAAATAGATGAAAGCAGGGTTCTGCCTTAGGCGGCAAAAAGTCTTGGGCTGGATTTGTTCATTGGTCAGTCGCTACCAGGTCATAATCCAGTTTATTCCAAAGCAGGGGTTGCCAACCTTTTTGGACCCATGGGCACATTTCCAAAGCAGAAAAACTGTTGCGGGCATCACATTTGCACCACAACTGTGTACGCATTGCAACCACACATTTATGCATGCACAGTGAGAGCCTAATTTCAGTGGCAGGAGGCTGGGGGATGAGATCCTGTGGCCCCTAGAGAAGCCCTCTAGGGGCACATGTGTTCCTGCAGGTCATGTTGGTGACCCATGTTCTAGGCTGTGTATTTGTATCTGCTGTGTGGAGAGCCAGCATGGTGTAGTGGTTAGGAGCGATAGACTTGTAATCTGGGGAACTGGGTTCACGTCCCCGCTCCTCCACATGCAGCTACTGGGTGACCTTGGGCTAGTCACACTTCTCTGAAGTCTCTCAGCCCCACTCACTTCACAGAGTGTTTGTTGCGGGGGAGGAAGGGGAAAGGAGAATGTTAGCCGCTTTGATACTCCTTCGGGTAGTGATAAAGTGGGATATCAAATCCAAACTACTACTCCTCCTCCTCCTCCTCCTCCTCCTCCTCCTTCTTTGCATGTGTTCTTTTCTTCAGAGGTTAACATAAAAGCATTTCATGCTATACCACCCATGGTAATTCATACTCCAGGTGCCAAATGAGAGAAGACACCCCCTTTCTATGAAAACTCCCTTTTCAGTGGCACTCTGTAAGTCCCTACATTCTCCACAGGCAGACATCGACTCCAAAGGGAGTTGTGGCCACTTACATCATAGGAACATTTGGCCCAGGGCAATTTCTCCTGGTTTACCTGAGACTAGAAATACAGCTCTCTTCTCTTCCACATCAAATGAATCAGGTTGACATTGGCTGATTCCACTCTCAGTCTCAGTAATTATTACTGCCCTGTCCTTGATAACTCCTGGGCCATGAGATGAATAACAAAACGTTTACTTCTGTGGCAGTGTTTCAGGGACCTGCAAAAGAGCAAGTCAGCAAATGCCAATCCTGTCCTGCCAAACACTTCCTTGCCCTTCTCTGCGTCTCCTGCCCCTCGCAGTTCTGGGCTACATTGCTGGAACAAAGGTGTGTGGTGTGTGGGTGTGTCATGCCCTCCTGAGATCAAGGGAACCCCAAATCATTTTATATTTGACCTCAGCTATGTTTGAAGTTCATAGCCTTGAGAGCATGAGCCAGAGAAATGTATTAACTGCTTCATAGCCACTGGCAAGTTAATTCCCTCGCCCTTTTCCTGTTGTGCAGGGCAATCCTAAGCATGTCTACTCAGAAGTACAGATACTAGTTGCTGGGAACCACAAGTGGGGAGACTGCTGTTGCACTCAGGTCCTGCTTTGGGGCTTGCCATGGGTATATGGTGGGCCACTGTCAGAACACGATGCTGGACTAGATGGGTCATTGACCCAATCCAGCAGGACTCTTCTTGTATTGTGATGTTCTTATTAGGGGCTGCACCCTTGCTCATTTCCCTTGCCCCCCCCCTGCCATTTTCTTCATATTACCCCCCTAGAGCTTCCCTTTTCTGCCCTAATCAAGCTTGCCCATTTCTGAAGCCACTTCTTTCTTCTGTTCTGCAGCCCCGCTCTGTACCCCTGTTTTCAACTTCACACTGCGAAAACTCTGGTTTGAATTTGCTGGGATGTGATTGAATCCCAACCAAAAGTGCCCACTATCTGAGGCTTTAGAGAGACACATTCCTGCATTATGGGGTTTTGATGCCATTAACAGAAAGCACATCTTCTTAAAAAAGAAAAAAAAAGTACTTCAGATTCATCAGCACAGTGTCTGGGAACTACAAAGGATATGGCAGACTGTATTATCTACCAGCTGTATTTCTAAGAGGTGAATCAATCTGCTAAGTGATATTTTAAATGTAGTTATTATCTTGTGGTTCCTTCGGTGTCCTTTTCCTGCCGCTCTCTTGCTGTCTGTTTTAATCGAATCACCTTTCTATAGTGGCAATAAACCATTATCTTGCACAAATGAGCCAAATGCCTTCTGTAAGCTATTAGCATTGGTATTTCCTTTTCTCTTTAGAATCTGCTGTTTGTAAATTGCCACCTGCTCCTGTGGAATAACTCTGAGAACAAGAATATCTCAGGATTAGGTGTTATGTTTCCAAAATGCATTTATCAGGTGATGGGGGTGGGGTTGATCAGTTTGAAATGTGCTGAAGTGCAACGCCAAATTGAAAATAGGCAGGGAAACAATGGAGGAAGAAACAAGCACGTATTTATGGAGGAGTAAAATTAGAGAAATATTTGCAGAGTGGAAGACAGCCAGGAGGCCAGTATGAATCTGGGCATTGTGTACACATAGCTGGGATTAGGGTTGCAGTTGACTGCCTGGGTGGGTCACACATATGCTATTGGTTTGCCCTAAATGAATCTAGTTCATAGATTTTTCTTTGTAAGTCTCCCAGAGTCACAAAAATCTGTTCAAAGCCCTATGTTGTAATTGTAAGCCTGTGTGAGTGCTGACTATGAATGGGAGAGAAACTTGATTTTGTTTGCATTTTTACAATAAACTATCAAATCCACACTCCTCATAGCAATATGCAAACAGAACCAAAGCTATCGTTCAAAATTTGTACTTCTTGAATTTTGCATACAGATCCATATATTACTGAAAATAGGATGCCAAAAATACATTACCATATTTTTCCGTGTATAAGATGCTCCCATGTATGACATCCCCTATTTTTAGGGACTCCAATTTAAGAAAATAGCGGGGGAGATTGCTCCATGTATAAGACGACCCACAGTTTTTCACATAATTTTTAAGTAAAAAACCTAGTCTTATACACGGAAAAGTACAATATACCTGGTACCTCGGGTTACAAATACCTCAGGTTACAACACTTCGGGTTACAGACTCCGCTAACCCAGAAGTAGTACCTCGGGTAAATAACTTTACCTCAGAATGAGAACAGAAATTATGCAGCAGCAGTGGGAGGCCCCATTAGCTAAAGTGGTACCTCAGGTTAAGAATGGTTTCAGGTTAAGAATGGACCACTGGAACAAATTAAGTTCGTAACCAGAGGTACCACTGTACTAGGAAAAGTTGCTTGCAAGATATGCATATTACTCAAAACTACACACAAAAATGTGTATATTAGGAAAAAATCACACTGAAATGCTGACAAATTTTCATAAGGATCCGATCCCCCCCCCAATGCAGACTCCTGCATCAGTGAGAAGAACTGGTCAAGAAGAACTGGTCAAGACTGGAAAAATGAGAAACTAAAAGAAACCAAAATTGATTCTTCCTTCTTTAGTGCTGATGGTTTTATGATTGAAAACAGGCTTCACATAGGTGCTGGTCACTAAGGTTGTAGTAGTGTAAACACTTACTTGGGAGTAACCCCAGTTGTAGTGATGTCAGTGTTGGAAGGGTGGCTCTGCAGCTCCCCCCAACCACATCAGCTGCTATAAACTAACCTCCATTGAAAATCAGTGATGGTTACTTTTCAGAGATGCATAGGATTACACTTTTCAGTGCTTTACTACAAGGTTGTGTACATTTCCTGCCAGATTTTATCCTGTGACTAAACTAGTTGTGACCCTAGATACAATCAATCAATCAATCTTCTTTACTGGCATAGAAAAAGTGCATCGTATACATGGATCAGGACACAACACAGTTAACAAAACAAAGCAGGAGATACTTTAGGATAAAACTGTCCAGGCATTGTGAGGTACGAAAATGGCTCTTAGGACCTATGGTGACGTGATTTCAAGGCGTCACTCAAAAATCTTGCCACATTTTCTACGTCATGCCTACAGTTGTTCAGCAGATAATACACCCTGAAAGAGTCAGTGCGGTAAATCCTCTCCTTCAATAAGTGCGTCAAATACTTATAATATATTTTTGCATAAAACGGGCAATAAAATAAAATGTGTCTGATGGATTCGACCAGTTTTGTGCCACAAAGGCAGTATCCTTCAGAGTATGGGATTTTCAAAAATCTACCTTGCAAAACTGCAGATGGTAAGACGTTAAATCTTGTGAGGGAAAGAGTCTTGCATAGGTGAGGATCGTAAAGCTATTGTAAATATGGAGTGTCCTGGCCAAACAAAGGTGGAATTCCAACCTCAAAGGGGAACAGGTTTTATTGGCTGTGCTGCTAAGGGTCCCTTAGAGGTAGTCAATACATCTGCACTTTTAAAAAAAATGATAAAAGGCACATGGGTGAACCCAACTTTTGAGATGAGGGGAGGAAAAGTTTACATTTGTTTTCCATCACTGTTGTCAGAAAGGAGTTTTCCTTCTGGGACTAGTGCCAGCTGGCAGGGGAAGCCCTTTCTGTTAGGACTTCAACAGAGAGGGAATGGGTTGAATTTGCCTTGCCTGTATGCTGTGGTCGCAATGAAAACTTCCTCCACATCTAGTCAGTTCCTAGGTGGTACTAAGCCTAAATAGAAATGTCCCAGGCTGGATTCAACTGCCAGTAGCTGGGCACTTTTCTGCACTCAGAGGTATAAGATGCTGCTTTGTAAAAGGGCTATTGAAGACGTTCAGGGAGGAGGAGTCAACAGCTCACTGATAGCTCAGTGGAGAGTCCATGCACAAAAGCAATCTAGAGATGTCTGACTTACGAGCTTTCCAAGTATGTCTTGCTGAATCAGGCAGGTCTTAGTCTGCCCCAGTAATGGATGCTCTTACATTCTGACTACAGGGATTTGTCAAAGGAATTCAACAGACCTAAGAAAAGAAGACCACAAGTTTGGGATACAAGAAGGAAAGTTTTATTAAACTCTGTCACTCAGGTAATTGCTTATGTGATGCATATTAAACATTTGCTTTCCTGCAGCCCAGGACTCATTCACTGCATACCTCCTCCATCTGCGGCCTGGCTGGCCACATTCAGGGCTTTGACTCAGTCGACCACATTAATGTCCTGATAGGTTACGCTGTCTTTAAATTTGTTACAGGAGAAGTTGACAAGCAGATACTTGGTCCCACTTTTTCTGGGAAAGAACTTAAACTGGACTTGATAGCTGTCCTGGGGATTCAGTGGTGGTACACTGTGGATAAGGAGCAAAGGAGATAAGTCAGCCTGGGCCTGGGAAGATTGCCAGCACAGTGCATGCCTTAGGATGGTCTGTTAAGGGGGATCAGAGGCTGGTCTGTTAAGGCTGGCCAGTGGGTAGTATTTTGCATGTGTTGAAAAGCTCCCATGGAGACTGTTTGATAGATAGGTAGAGCATCATTTTATTAACTCAATCAATCACAGGTATCACAAGCTGGGCAAAATGAATGCTGTTCTAGATGCCTGTTTCCATACTGGTTGCTGCAGCTCTCCACACTGGAGTGCAGACTTTGCTTGCTCTGCAAGTGCAGATGGATAATTTGAAAGCAAAAGAACAAGGCCACAAAGGGGAGAGGAATGTCTTGTTTGAGATGTTGCCCCTCCATTCTCTCTCTGTGACCCAGTCAGAAGGGAAGGTGGTACCCTGTGCAGAGCCACCACACTTGCCCAGATGCCCCACATACTTACTTTTTTCTTTTCTTTTTTTTATACTCACTTTTTCTTGAAGGTTTTTTCCAGTAAGCCACTACCCTCCGCCTTCAGCACACCATCCTTCAGCTCCTCATCAAAACAGTTGTCAATGGTCACTGCCACCTTCACTTCCTTGCCCACTTTTGCCTCTCCCAGCAACTGCTCAGAACAAAGTTCAACAGAGTTACTGGCAACCCTTCCTAAGGCTACCCTGACCCAGGTTCAAAATGATAGGTCCATAGAGACACAGCTCCCTCCTCCTCCTTTCCCTTGGAACCACCTCCTCTTGCTGTCTGCCTGCACTCAGAGTTGCAGGTAGCGAAGTGCAGTGATTCTTGGGGTGTTTTTATGTATGACATTTGAGCCTGCCTTAACCCTAGGCAGACACAAGGGAATCAGCTTATAATGGCAGCTCATAATGGCTAAGGGTTTACCTTTATTGCGACGCTGGGTTTCTCGAGGATTATGACTCTGTTCACATTTCCCCCCTCTTTTTTTGACCATGAAGCTGCGACTTTAATCAGGTTGTCTATCAGCAGGTACTGCTTGTACTTAGCATATGAAATATTGATAGGAAATTCTTTTTCTAGGGGAAAAAAATCACTATGAGGTGTGGTTGCACAAGCCTGGCAGATGGTTGTTCCTTATTTAAGAAAACCCTCCTTATGTTGCTCTGATGAAGAATGACCAGAATGTTCCCAAGGAGGGGTTCCCCCTTTGGGGCCCACTTTGTTGTAATTCTGTCCTAGCTGGAAGGGGGATGGCGAGGGATAGGAGAATCATAAAAACTTTGCATCCCTCCCTCAGTTGCCAATAGCTGAAAAAGCAAGGCCCTTCTCCATCATTTCCTGTTTCTTGCTTGGGATGGAGCAAGTGGAAAGGAGGCAGGCGTGCACTGATGTCACCACACAGGCAATTTCCCGTATTCCCCGGATGTGAGAAAGCAGGAACTGTCCATCACTGCACTCTGGTGAGGCATGAGGCAGCCACTTTGCTGGTCAAAGGCTGACTAGAAGACCACCTGGGATGGAACAACCCAAGGGAAGAAGCCATCATTGCCAAGTAGTGTTTGGTTCAACAGCACTTGGGGGGTGGTAAACTTATTTCCTGTAGATCAGGGATGTCCAACAGGTCGATTGCGATCTACTGGACGATTGGGGGGGGGTCCGTGTTAGTGGGAGTAGATCGCAGTCTCTTGGAAGTTGGACATGCCTGCTGTAGATTATATTCATGTTTGGTGTGCTCAGAATAGATCTACTGAAATTAATTACTTAAATCCATTAATTTCAATGTGGAACTTAGTTTGATATAACTCTGTGATTTGATTTCCCAGAGGCATGTAACATGCAATGTATCTATGCCTACTATCTCCTGCTAGGCTGCAACAGGTAATTTGGAGTCTTCTGTCCCTCACATCAGTTAACAAGGATGGACCATTTAGGATTCATTTCACCAGGTTTTATCAATGATGTGTGTTCAACTTCAGTAGTCCCCTCATCTGGTTGAGGTGCCAAATGATCCTCCCTCCTTGCCCACATTCTCTAGCTTAACTCATACCTGGTTATGAAGAAACCCATGAAAAAACTTACCTTCTTTGGGGCCAAGGGTCACCAAGATGGAGGCTTTCCAGATCTCATGAATGCGTTTCCCAGTGTTGTTAATTGACCAAGCAGCCATATCGGGTGTTAGGTATTCAGTTGTAGAGCCAAGGTTTGTCAGCCTCAAGACCAAGTGGACATCCTTGCCAATCTCCAGGGGGCTCTTCACCTTGATTTTCCCTAAGACACTGGGCTTTGCAGCTTCTCTCAGGCTTCTGGCAGATTCAGAGTGGCTTGCTTTCAGATTGAGTTTGGCACAAGCCTTTGCAAATACTTCCCTTTCCTTGACAGAGCCTGAAAAAGTAAGAATAGGATGGCAAAATTTGACAGGGCCCTCTGACTCAAATGATGCAAGTTCATTAGCAGCCCCTGGGATCAAGAGTGCATTGCATGAAGCTCATCAGCCTTCTCTCTCTGGCTTTCCCTAGGCCAGAGAGCACTTTAACTACTCAAATGTCACAGCAGTGCAAGTTCTAACACAGAGCATGGTTGGGGTATGTAGGGTTCACTGGCAAGTTGACAACTGACCTAGGTCTAGCTTGGATGTTGCACATGGATTCAGATACAATTGGTTGTGCCTGGAGTGCAGATTTAGAGAGAAGATGTCATCCGTTTTGTCTTCACTGCCCCAGCCAAACACTTACTTGGACAAAAAACAAGGCGCCTGAAAATGTATTTGAACTGCCTCTGGGTCTGTGTGTTTTGGTTTCCTTATGCCTAGCATCTGTGCCTTCTCTGGCGATATATGTAGACCATTCTTAGCTGCAGGAAGAAGTGTGTTGAATCTCAAATTGTCCAACATCATGAAAAAGCGTGGTTGCTGCCAACATGGGTTAAGTGGCCATTGACTGTAAAATGGTGATATTCAGCTAAATACTTGTGGTAAGACAAATGTTAGTTTTAGCACAATGGGGTCTACTCTGGGTAGGGGTTGGTAAACAGATCTAGAGGGCAGGGGAGGGGGGATTTTACACTGCATAAAGAGAAATCCTTGCACTGATGAAATGATCTGCTTATTCCTAAATTGAATACAGGCCACTGTCAATCATCTCCAAACATTTCCACCTATTTATAGAGGAAGATCTTTTGCATCACCTTCTTTGTATTTATAATTATCAGTGACATCCAGGCGATCATTGCTGCCCACAGCCTTTGTGCTTATGTTTTGCCCAATGGACTTGGTGTCCAATGAGCCTTCGATGTCAGCATTGACCTCTGAAAAGACAAATGCGGTGTCATATGGCAGGTCCACATCTCCCTCCTTGATGGCCTTCACTGAAGCTGGACCACACTCGAGTTTCTCTGGAGAGTTAAGGAAAAGAGAAAAGGTCTGCATCTGCAGTGTGTGCAAAAATGATCAAGCAGAACTACTGTATATCCTGGGGACAAAATAGGTTGTTTTAAATAAGACAAGTGTGACATTACATGCTGCACGGTGAACCCATGGGATTTGTGGTAAGGACTGCTAGCTTAAATTGCTCAGAAAAGGACTACACAAAATCATGGATAGTGAGTCTGTCAGTAGTTATGGGCAATGACAGCTCAATGAAGCCTCCACATTCGGGGGAAGTATATCTCTAAACAACAGCTTTCCCCCATTCATTTTATATTTCAGCAACTGGTGCTGAGGGCTCATACTGCCTCTAAATATGGAGGGGGCATGACAGAATCTGGGCATTTCTATCATACAGCAATAGCATGGCGAGAAGCTGAACAGAGATCTGAACACAACCAACTCCCCCAACAGTCAGCTCTTGTACCTGTAGTACTTCGACCTTGTGGAGTTGCGTCCAGAACTTGCCACCCATTGTACATGCAGCCAAGGTCAGGTCGAGCAAACCAGCATTCATTCCACACATGGTAGTTCCTGCAGCCAAGAGTAAATACATCTGATGTGCAGGTTTGCAACGATGCCCCAAATCTTAGGGTCAGCTGCTTTCAGAGGTGAGTGGAGCTGATTTCCAGGAGCACCTGGGAGCCCTAAGTCTGCTTGTTTTTGTTGTAGTTAGCAGGCCATGCTGTGTTTGACGCAACTGACCCATGGTGACAAGATTTTCTGGGGGTGAATGAATGTTGAGAGCATAGGAGGAAAACAAAGAAGGAGCCTTGCAGCTGAATTAGACCAAGGTACCTAACTAACAATCTGCTTCCAACAGCAGCCATGGTGGAAGCTGCTCATTTTATATATATCACGCTCAAAGTGTTTTGCATCAGAAAAAGGCAAAATAGCATCAGTGTGACACAAATGGCTTTGGGAAGCTCACACCTCAGAGCATCCTGTGACTGAGCAAGTACTGTCTGGTGCTGCTGGAACAGAATAGTACAGTGGGTCACTACCACTGTATCTGAATAATGCAGAGCATGGAGGGTGAGCTGTCCAGGGAGATGAGGCGTGCCCCTCTCCTTCTGACTATTTTTTTCCCAAAAAGAAAACTCTGGCACTTATGAGATTAAGCAGAAAAAGGGTCTATTTCACAACAAGAATGACGAACAAGAATGTTTCAGAAGTTGGAAAACTTCAAAGAATTAGCAAATTATATATGCTGAACTCAGCAGATGTCTCAGGCTTTTCAATAAGATAGCAAATTTACATCTAACACATAAGGTGTTATAACTTAGACTTTGATAACTTGTGGGTATTAAAACAGGCTGATTCTTTTGGTCCTGTTGTGTTTCAGGTCCTCCACCTTTAGAAATTTCATTCCTGAGGCTCCTGTAGTAGACTCTGTATATCAGACCTTCTAAACGGTTTGGGATTCTTCTTCTCTTCCTAGAATATACATCCCCACCCTAATGAATTGGGACTTAAGTAGAGCGTTCCCACACAGCTTCCCAGTTCTCTTATGTCAGTATACCCTTAAAAGACAATAACCACTGTCTTTCAATCTAACCTCCCCACCCCTACCCCCAGCTCAGAGACTGCCTATTTGGCTGTAAATATTCCCTTGGGGTGGATTTTACACAGCTAAGAGGCCACACTCTTATAGAGCTGGACATCAAGCACAAAGCTCTTCTCTTTCCCCCTCTCAAAGTGCTGTTTTCTCCCTCCTTTTAGCTAGCTGTAACTGGGCCTTCTATCACAGAAAGTAAGGAATTATTAGTCACTGCAAGGAGATGTTTTGCATGTCTGGATGTACGGAAGGTCACAGATCCTGCCAAGTGTGGCAGAGAAGTGGGGGCAAAGGACAAAGATGTCTGGTTTTGTCCTACAGCTGTTGTGCCTCAGTTTCCATCTCTGGTTTCATCTACAGATGCTGGTGTATAGGAGCCCTAGATGTATTGTGGTGGATGAGAAGAAGGCTGATTTACCAGGTACTCTCTGATGGTTCCAGAATCAGATTTTCATTTTTGTCACAGCCAGAACTGAAGTTGGAAATGATGCGAGTGGGAATTCCTATGCACCGGAGGACTACAAAAAGGAGAGAGAGAGAGAGAGAGAGAATATGGAAATAATGGGACTCACTGGTATTCAGCAACATTGTTCCTTACTATGCTCTTTAGCCAGCACTTCTTTCTAAGATACCCTTTGTTGGCTCCTTGGATCAAATGTCACATTGCCAGGCAGCAGCATGGAATGAATTGCCTGGCTCACTGGCCCCTGTGGCCCATGACAGCACAAGGGGCTCTGAGTCCTACTAAGGAGGAAGAACCATATGCCAAAGTACTCTCTAGATGTTCCCAGAAATTCTGGGCCGACAGGGTCAACTATAAAACCTTCCACTTGCCACCTGTCTGTTTCTAGTGCATAAGAACATAAGAAGAGCCTGCCAGATCAGGCCAGTGGCCCATCTAGTACAGCATCCTGTTCTCACAGTGGTTGACCAGATGCCTGTGGGAAACCCACAAGCTGGTGCTAACCACAAGAACACTCTCCCCACCTGCAGTTTCCAGGCAAATGGTATTTAAAACCATTGCTGCCTTTATCCATGGAGGCAGAACATTCATGATCCATGGAGGCACGGCATAATAGCCATCATGGCTAATAGCTCGTCCATCTGCCCAGCACATCCTGCTGCCCAGCTCCTTGTCTTGTGTGATAATTCTGCTTATGGGCTGGACTTTTCACTTACTGCTTCAGCAGCCTGGCAAGAGATCGGCTACTTATGCTGCTGGACAGCTCCTTGGCCTTGCTAGGAACCTGGGAAATCTAAGCAACAACACTGTGTTGGCTGGAACACGACAATGGCTGCAACTGTACCTCTTAAGCTGCAACAGATGCATCTTCCCTCCTGCAGATCAAGGGCAGCTGGAAGTATGGCTTACTAGGTCAGGCCCAGCCCACCTATGAGGTAAGGTGAGGTGACTGCCTCAGACGGCAAGATCCACAGGGGCAGCAGATCTGGCCTGCATCACCCTCTGCTGCTGCTGCTGCAGAGGCAGCAGTTATTGCAGTGCACTCTTTGGAGGCCATATACCCTGCCTTCTCAGCAGCCCATTCCCAATGATGCCTCTACAATAGCCTCTCAGTGAAGAGGAGGTGCTGCTGGTTTCCTCCCACTGCCCTCTGGTGTTTGCTGGGCTCTGGACCAGAGTGGGTCTCTCCTCCCAACAACAGGCTTTGATTCCAACTTCAATCATTGGATAATGTTAATTTCCCCTGCTTTTTCCAATGTAGATTTTCACTCACCCCTTCTTCCCTGGCAGTGGCAGTCGGAGGAGGGGGAAGGCATCATTTTGTGGTTCACCTCAGGTGCCAGAATATATTGGGCCAGCCCTAGGTAGTCTTCCCAAATGCTACACTTCTACCAGCAGCATAGGGGCTTCCCCTTTCTCTTCCATCCACTCCCTCATGTTTGTTCCCTGGACTGGCTCTCTGGGTCAGTCCAGAGAGCAATTAGGGGAGACTGTGATTCTTTTATTCCCTGGGTACTTTGAACATGTTGTGCAGGGCATGCATTTTAAAATGAGTTCCATGATTCCCTTTGCATTTATCCAGCCACCCATGCTTTCCAGTGATGCACATTGACCTCCTTTAGTTGGGCTGTTAACCAGCTGCAGCAGTACTTGCAAAAATCTCACACTGCCTTCCACTATAGCACAATGTAGTTCCTGGTGCTTGAGCACATTCCTCATCCCAACGCCATGTCTGGAAGGGCAATGTCACAGAAGGTTCCAAGGAGACATACCTGTAGTCAGAACTCCTGCAAAGACCCAGCATTGCCCATACCGGACAGGTTCAAATCCAGAGCTTTCCCATTGCCTCAATATCTCCACACTTCCTGACCAGCTTCCTGGGTCTTTCCCATCAAGGCAAGCCTTCCAGCATCCAAACAACACTCCTCTGTCTCCATCATTGCAGTTGATCTGGAAAAAAGTCAAAATATTTACGCATTTATTGTGCAATCAACACACTGCTGCTCTTCATATGCTGTGCAGAATCCAGTCTCTGTTTAGGGATGCCACATATTACCAGCATTTTGCCACCACCAAAAAAATGTGCACCTGCATGAAGGAAGGTGGGAGTCACTCTTGTGGCTCTACAGAAGCCTTTGCCAACCTGGTGCCCTCCAGGTGTTTTGGAATACAGCTCCCATAAATCCTAATGAGCAGCTAGAGGTAATGAAAGTTGTAATCCAAAGCAGCTGGAAACCACCATGTTAGCAAAGGCTGCTCCACAGAAACACTTGTCTACTGTATTTGTGTTAAGAGTGAAAATTGTAAGTCTTTCCTTACCATAGCGCTGAGCACTCGCCCAATATGTATGGGGTCACTTAGTTGGCTCACACCAGCAGTTGAGTCCTTGTGGTATTTTAAGCCCATGTCCAGCATAGAAAGGCAGATATCCAGAATTCCATCTTGAAACTGTCCACAGAAGAAAATATTCGACAAGTGAGTGAAATGCACCACCACCATCAAATTATTAGCACAGAGAGGGCTTTCTAAGAATACTGGAGTGCCAGGAATTCCAGTGTCCCCAAGTGAAATGGGTTTGATGGGTGGCAGCTGCCAATACTGATTCCAAACTTCCTTCCTTCCATGTGACATATTCTCAGAGAAATCTCAAGCTTTTCCAGAGAATTATCCAAAGTCTGTTAAGATCCAGCCCAGGGAACTTCTTCATCATCTGCAACCCTTTCATCTGCCAGTTTCCCAAGTTTTAGTTCTATAAAATGATTTTCAGATGTCCAATGCCCCGTTGGAGGCTAGGGCCATAGCTATCCTCAAGGTGGCAATCTGGGTGGGGGGCTACCCATTTTATGTAAGTCATAAGTTATCCCGAGGATATGCTTCCATCAGGTGAGCTGGCCATTCAGGCCATTCCCAGTGCCTACACCAAAACCTGTACATCAGTCATCAATAATGTTGTGGTCTCATTTGACCCCAAAAGTATGTGTTTTGACTGGTTATTTCTCTCTGGTTGGGGTGGTAGGGGCTGTGGTGCCTGACCATGCAATATATGCACCTTTGCACACATGTTCCCCAATGTATGCCTTTTGGTATAGATTTTTTTTAGTTAGAGAATTGCATCACAAAATTCAGAGATATGCCAGTTACGAAGGTTAGTTGCATTTTGGTTTGGTAAGTACAAATTAGGTCGGTTTGCATTAAATTCATTTCCTCCCCATTGATTAGTGGAACTCACTTCAAAAAGGTTTGGGGATTTCTCAGTGGGTCAGCTTGTTTGCAAATCCCTCCAGCCTCCTAATCATTGTTCAAACTCTTCTCCATCCCTAGTTTGAAATCCCTCCACTTTATATTTACCTGGCCATAATTCCATGGCAGTAAAGTTTTTCCATTGTTGCAAAAGATGACACCAAACTCTGAGAGGACATATTCTTTGCGCTCTGCCTCATTAGCCATGAACACATCATCCTCTGAAAGATGAATGACAAGCAGGTACTGTGATAGCGCTTCTCTTTGTCCAGGTAGCGTGGCATCATGCCAGTGCTCTCCTATCTCTAAACTTTCTACACATACAACACAGTGATTATGTCTACCACCAATCATGCAGAAGCCTACAGGTGGACCTGGAGGAGATCAGGTTTTGAACTGCTAGGCTAGCACTGACTTAGGGAACATGTTTTGTACCTGGCATCCAGGGGTTAAACAGCAACACAAAAGTGCCAAGGCTGGAGGGGAGTGTGCTTCTGCTGCTGTCTGTCTTGATGCTGAGCTGGTAGCGTCCAATGGCAGCATCCACTGGGCTCAAAATGGAGACACTCAGGGAGCCATAACCAGCAGAGGTCTGTACTGCGCTCCAAGATCTTCTGCTTGGTGTGCTAGTGATGCCAAATGCCACTCGTGTCTCTGCCTGTAGAGCACAGGTTGACCCTGGAAAGAAAAGGTAAGAGGAGGAAGAGGTGGCTTCTCTGTATGTTGACTTCATATTTTGAGAAATCCACGCACCATCAAGATGGATTGGTGTGTCAAGATAGATGCCCTCTTTGCAAGGAGATCAGAGGACTTACCTAGTCATGCTACACATTTCTGTGGATTTGTGCAGCACATAGCCTACTGCAGGTTTTGTGGGGAAGGCTGGAGAAAGACTATATGAGTGAAGCTTGGTTAGTTCCACTCTACAAATGAGGGACTGTTTTCCCTTTTGAGAGGACAGGGGAAGATAAAGTGTTTACCTGTTTCTACAGTAAATGTTAGTTTGTCTGCAGCTGGCAACGCTCCTCTGGATGTCAGAGAGATCAAAAAGGCTTGTCCTCGTCGCACAACCAGTTCCTTGCCGGGATATTCATCAGTACGGTGCTTGATGGTGTTTTCTCTCAGTTTCCAATCAGTGTTTACCAAACCTGCAATAACATCAGGAGGAAAATGGAGCCACTAACAGCAAGCTATGAATGGGACTAAGTGCAGTTCCTCTATAGCAGTCCTCCCCAGGACCACCCTGTTTTGTTTAGGTGTCAATAGAGCTATTAACATTCAGTGTTATGCTTCTTATAGGCCTCCTATCTCTCCTCTCTCCATTACATGATGACAAAATGAAACTGGGACTTTTTCAGCCGGAACTCCCCAGACTTAGTTCTGGCACCTCTTGGGGGGCACCATTGCCACTATAAGACAACAAGGGAGGTGTTCATGCAGAGTTCTGCCACTTTTTTTCTAGATAAATGGATAGAGGAGAGCTAGGAGACAGGTAAGGAAAGAGTTCATGTTTTTATTTAAAAGGTGGATGTTACTGAATATTTTGTTAATGCTTCTTTTTATATTAAGTATCATTCTTAAAAAGTCATGAATGCAAACCATACTTGGAAATGTCCTTGTAATTCATGGCAAGCCCATTGACTTCTATGTTCTTCTGGACATAGTATGACATGCCCAAATGAACATAGAAACATACTTACATGCTTAATCAAGTGAGAATAAGGCACACAAGCAGTCCAGCTACTATCAGATTTGATGAAAAACCTTGTCTGTCCTGGTCAGCATGGTCAATGGTCAAGGAGATGGCTCCACCAAGGGGTTTTTATGAACCATTTTGTGGAAGGAATCAAGTTTGCCAAAGGGAATTGTGAAAAAACTCACATTGATCAGTGATTCTGAATCCCATCCCAATGCAGCTGTACACACATTGTCCCAGCAGAGCAGCCTACAGAGCTGTTAGTAATTGGGGGGCGGCATGAGAGAGGGCTTGTGCAGTCTGCCTTCCCTCTTTATGGCCTCAAGCTCCCTATGCACACATGAGGAACTTTTGCAAGCTGGTGCTACGCTAGCAAGGTGTTACCCTTCTTACTCTGAATTTATTCACGCAGAATAGCCAAAATTCTGATCACTTCTGCACCTATTGATGCATGCATTCACTCAAATGGTGAGCGTAATGAGATGAGTTAGAGCTTTAAAATGCTATGTATCAAGTGATATTGGGGATTCCTTCTGTTGCCCAATATGCTCTCTGGGATATTTTCTTTTCAACTGGTGGAACTTGGCTGCAGAGATCTCTAGAGCCTCAATTTCTGAAAAGAAGCCTGTAAGAGAACCCAGACCTCCTATTTTCTGGGTTTTCCATTGACCCCTCTAAGTCTTCACACCCACCCACCTACCTCAAGCCCTGCTTCCTCAAATTGTCAAGGCAGACGTTTGCTGACTGCTCATACTCACCAGCCATTATCTCTTGCTCTTTGAGTTCTGATTTGCTCTGGAGTCCTTGCTGTCATAGGATGAAGTTCTAAAGGGGTTTGGAAGCATCTTATATACTGCAAAAAGGAGGATTTTCTTGCTGTACAAGCCAGGGACAGTCCAATAAAATTGTGGGAACCATTCCAGGAAGTCTGAATGGTTGGAGGCAGATGACAATATCAGAATCACATGAGGCATCTAAAATCCATATCTGCACATCTTTAGCAAACAGATTACCTGGCCAGTTCTAATGAATCACCCAGTTGTAAGCAAAACAAGTAGATGGGCCAGAGATAAATGGGGGAGGGAAGGAGGGGAAAACAGCAATATTTAGAAGTATTAAGGAAAGCTGGGATGATGACGTACTTCTCCTATAAGAAACCCCACTTTTTTTGGCCTATTTATTATTATTTTCTTTTTACTCAGAGTTCTGGGTGCAGTCTTCCTAACTTCCTGAGGAAGAAGTCCCATTTAATTAGTTTATCTTGTTACCAGTGTGATTTATGACAATGTCAAGGTCACAATAACTTGGTCACAATATCCGTGCAGAAATCCACTGAGTGCCTGCATGATCTTCCAACACATACACCCTCTAGTACTGTGAAAATATGCCCTAAGTCCTGAATGGCTGAAAGAAAACCTACCCTTCTGGAGCCAGGCCTTTTTGTACAAAAACTGGTCTGTGGTCTCCATTCAGATGATCAGCCATGAACTACAACAGCAGTACCTGAACAATGATTGGTGGTGGGGTTCATGACTCTAATGGCTGGTATCAGGGTGAGACCAACAACCTACATTATTTTGTTCTGTACCTGAATTCCCAAAGGTGCCTTTATACTGTTGGCAATTCTGAACTGTCTTCTATATTGCTAAAGGGTGCTTGTTCTCATGTTTATAACCTCCTTAATGAAGTGTGGCATTTATCCCTTGTGTATCTTCTTGGAGTAAGCTTGGCTCTGAATCTGGTACCTGGCTTCATGGTCATAATGTGCAGAGTAATTTTGGGGTGTACAGCTCTAAAGGCAGTGAGTAGACTATTTGGTTCTTGTCCTTGCAAATCCTAAGGGTGTCCACATGTAAGCTAGGTTTCCCTTAGGTCAGGATTGGGGGACTACAGGGGTGGTGGCAGTACTACCAGGAAGAGTTGGTTTTTGCTGGTCTTCGTCTCACACTGGCAGGTAGGGATAACCAAACTTATTTCTGTGTTGGCAGCAGGAAGATGAGAAAATAAAACCACAAATCAAATAAAACCTTTGTACCTCCCCCAAACTTTAGAGTTTTGTTTTTCTTTCAGTGCTAATCACCAGAGTTATTATACCCTGTGGTCAATGTCACTCTATCTAAATATTTACAATATCTAGCTATTTCTTTCATGGCTGCTAATAAAAGCTGGCCAATAAGGTGCTTCAAATACAGATACATATTGTTCCCTATGTAAAAATTAAATAAACCAACTCCAGGCCTCTGACTATATTTTGCCCAGTTATCTCTCTAATTTCTTTGAACACTTCCTCCCAGTAGTGTTCTGATGTGAACCCATCATTGTGATCCCCTACAACAGGTGGGGACTGGTATAGGTGCCACTTCTGTAGAATTTTCAGTGTCATTTCTTTCATTGAGGCTGACACCAATTTGAAGGCTAATTTGCCCCACGTCAAATCTGCCTCTTCAATAGAAATTTGTCACATAGGCCACAGCTCATTAGTTGTACCCATGTCCACCCAGAGTAATATTTTATATAGCATAGAGACCAGCCCAGGATCCATCCCATCTGCTGAGTCCACAAACCTTTCAAATAAAATGAGTTTGCCTAGGGCCTGTTCCTTAATGTGTGGTTGATTCACCCAATTTTTAACCTGGTACCACACCGGCCATGGGATATCCTTTTTCCCAGCTAAGTCCTCCACAAATCCTTTGGGAGAAATTGTGACTGTAGAAAAATGTATTGTACATTCCTACGGTTTGCAGAAACTTAAGGGGGAATTGTCTGCTCCCGACAATGAATTGGAATTAGAGGGTAGATCCCAGGCACCAGTTTTCCCTTGTGTTTCTGCCCAACATGCCAGACTGCTTTCATAGTAGAGGTGCATTGTGAGGCTGAAATGTGTGTGGGGGGGGTATTAATAATGCTTTGCTCTGGAAAACTTTGGCCCATTAAAACTCTCTCAACTTGTGCCCATTGCTGCTTCTTCTAATAAAGAGATCAGATGTCCAATTTGATAGCTTCAAAATAGATCTGAAAATTTGGGATCATCCACCCTACGAAGTTGCTTTGTATCTTGATGTTTTAGGAACCCTGGGGTTGTGACTTTCAGGGGAACGTATGCTACTTTAGATTGCCAAGTATTGAGGATTTTTGTCAGATATTTGTAATGTGTGTTTGTAAAATAAATATGATAATTTTGGAAGCACCATCATTTTAAAGGTAGCTATACAACCTGAAAAAGAGAGGGGCATTTTAGTCCACCATTTTGCTATTCCTTTCGTTTGCTATTCCTTTCCAGACTGTCACATAGTTCATAGCAAACAGATTATTTAAGTTCTTTGTGACTTGTATCCCATAGTATCTGAAATGTCTGTTTACTAGGAGGATGTTTAGGTCTTTAGAAAATTTTAACTGAATAGATGAGGTAACATAATGACACAGTACAGTAGTTCAGCTCTCTTGAAATTTACCCTCAAACCAATCACTTGTCTAATTTGACTTTTAATGCCCAGGTCAGAACAACCAGGTCATCCAAAAGGAATGTCATATCATCAGCATATAAACTGATGACAAGATTCATCCCTTTTACACCCATCTTTCTGTATTCCTGTTTGCCCTCTGAAGAAGAAAGTGAAAACTTATCTTTCCCCTTTGGGTAGTTGGAAGCGAGAGTTGGTAAAAGAAGATGCAGCCAGGAGAACAAGCAAAGAATGAAACTATCCTCTCAAAGAGGGTGGTCTAGGGTTCCCATATGTCTGGATTTTCTGGACAGAAATTGGGAAAATGTCTGTGAAAATCCAGACATATGGCAGCTCATGTCTGCAGTGCCATTTTTGTCATTTTGGGGCAAAGCTAAAAAAAACCTCAACAACTTTTCTGTCCAGATTCCACTGTTAGAAATATGGCAACACTAGGGTGGTCTAAGGAGTGAAAAACAGCAGTGCATGCAAAGCCAGAGTTGGAAGGGACGCGAGGGTCATCTAATCCCAAACCCTGCAATGTAGGAATCCCAACTAAAGCATCAATGACAGATAGCCATTCAATCTTTGCCTAAAAACCAACAAGGAAGGAGAGTCCACCACATTCCAAGGGAGCCTGTTCCACTGTTGATCATCTCTTACCATCAGATAGTTCTTTCTGATGTTTTCTTGAGTGAAAAAGAGTGTCAACACATGTGAAGACGGTACCAGCTTGTAACAGAAATATTGCTGGTGCAATAAGAAAAAGAGAGAGCCATGCCAGCAAGTCTGAATGGTAGGGGGTGGGTGCCAATACCAGACTAAATGAGGGATCTAAAATGCAGATTAGCTCTCCGTTGGCCATACTTTGATTGCCTGACAACGTCAAAAGCTTAGCCCAATTTTAAGGAAAAGGGGTGGATATGCCAGAGGGAAAATGGAACAGAGAGTGTTCATCCCCTGTGGCCTCGTCAAAGGAGGGCATCTCTAATGCTACAGACGTATTGTGTAAAGCCATTATGATGACAAACCCTTCCTGCAAATAAATTGACTGACAAGTTGAAAGGAATTATCCAGTTCCAAGAAAAAGGGGTGGAGATGCCACAGCAAAAGTTGGAAGAAAAGATAATAGAGATTAACTCTTCATCCTTTGTTGCCTCATCAAAGAGGGAAATCTCTGGAGATGCAGATGTATTTCTTCTTCTGTGTGATGATGGCAACCCCTCCCCTCATCTTGAACCCAGTGTGGTAGCTGTCCCATGCATGGCTGTATCAGGTAGCCAGGGGGAAAGGCACTCAGCCAAGTGGTTTTATTTTACTGTACAATACTTCCTTGGAACTCTGAGCTACTGTGGCACAATCTCCCTGCAACCTATGACCTATCATAAACAAAACAAAAAAAGCAAAATTGTGATGGTCCTTTACTGGGAAAGCTACTTCCCAGTTGTATTAATGCAACATTTTTATATGTAATTGCCTGTTTTTGTAATATTTCTGTTTATTTTGTCTGCTGTTGCTTCAGTTTTCTGTACATTGCTTAGAGATATCTTAAATATATTAATTTGCATAGAAATTAAATCATCATCATCATCCTTTCCTATAGCCAATGATGTTATGCACTGTTTACTCTTCACTATACTGAGCTATTATTTTATTATTTATTGTGATGTACTGATTACTGTGAAAGGAACCTGTCCTTCCAAGTAGGGGTGCAAGAAGGCATCATTTTCTGTTCTACCTTGTATTAATCATACACAGCACTGTGAATGTAAACAATTACATATGATTTGTAAACTGAAAGAATCAAGAACGGTGAATACTGATCGTATTCAATGGACTGGTTCCTGTTCCAAACATGGGATGGAAAAAAATCATTGTTTCAGTTCTCAGATATCCCTACTTGCAAGTCACTGAAGAATCATGTTGACTTAATGTTTGCTGTCCATGCTTTACACAACTTTCTATGCTGCATGCCCCCCACCCCCACCTATTGGCCCCAAGCTGTTGTTTGTCTCTGCTTTACACCAAAGACTCCATTGCTCAAAGGCTGGATAGTCACAAGCAAAACATCCTCCCAATACATGATACTGATTCCTCCTTAGCTAAATCTGTCAGAGAGGAGCCCACAAAGAGATCCTTCCGATTAACACCTCTTCTGTTCTCTAAGCATAGAAGCATAGAAGCATAGAACCACCAAATCCATATTTGAAGTAAGTGCCTTGCCACACCCTGCCCAGACCTTTCCTCATTGAAGGCACACCCCCCCCATTTGCTCTTTGGCCAAACAAGATACAGGTGGGGTGATTCTATTTTTCTTTCTTTCACTATTTTTTGTCTTCATCATACAATCATGAAGATATGCTGGATAAGTAAGTTGATTTCTGAGTGTTAGGCTCCCTGGAATGCAGAATTTATGCCTATTTTGTCTTGCTTGTGGCTTATCTCTGCCCCACTTCCTTAAAAATTACTTGTTTTGGATGAGCTCGTTATCGCTTGGAATAAAGACATGGTGATAGAAATAGCAGGAACCATGCCAGGAAGCCTGAATGGTTAGGAGGCAGGTGCCAATATCAGAATCACATGAGAGACCTAAAATCCAAATTGGCACGCCGTTAGCAAGAAGGAAATTAGCGAGACGTGTGTGTGTGTGTGTGTGTGTGTGTGTGTGTCTTCTCCTATTTCTTTCCTCTCTTTATCTAGAAAGAGGGGGGTGGAAATGTCCCCTTGCCGCTCTCCCCAATTGGCACAGACTGAAGCTACCCAACTCTAAGGAAAAGAGCCAGGGGAAAACCAGGAGGAAAAGGGAACAGATATTAACATAAGAAGAGCCTGCCGGATCAGGCTAATGGGTCATCCTGCTCTCACAGTGGCTGCACAGATGCATGTGGGCAGAGCATAGCTACAGGGGGCGGGGATGTCTAACCAAGTTTTTTGCCCTGGGGAAACCTTCAGAGGGGTACCATTGAGCTCCCAGTCTTTCTCTGTGTGTATGCAAATGTGTTTAGGGGGGTGTCAAACTGGGTCTTTGCCGAGGGAAGTTTCGTTCTTGCAAGTGGGAAACCAACAAGCAGGATTTGTGCATAAGAGCACTCTCCCTTCCTGTAGTTTCCAGCACTCATCTTGAATCCAGGGTAGTGGCTGTTCCATGCATTAGTTGGCATGGTTGCATCACTTAGACAGGGAAAAAAAGCTTAGTCAATTGGTTTTCTTTAGCAATGCTTTCTTAGAACTCTAAGTTCACAGGGCTCCTCTTATGTTCTTAGCCTCTCTTCCCCAGTTAAGGAGAGGCTGAAATGACCCCAGTTGCACATACCCCATATATTTAAAACACATTCCCTTCATCTCCAAAAAAACATCCTGGGAACTGTAGTTTGCTCCTCACAGAGCTACATGTTCTTAACACATTCCCGTGCAGGCATTGAATCAAACATACATTTGGCTGCTTGCACATTGAATAAAGCACTCTTGTGCATTTGCCAATGGTGAGAGCTGAATGGGAGCTGTTCTGATTCCTGAATTCTTTTTTTTTTTTTTTTGAAAATAATATTTATTAGTTTTCCCAACAATTTAAACACTACAAACATAGATAAAAAATGAGCAAAACAATACAATACAAAAACAGTACATAACACAAACACATTAAACTAGCAGTTTAAAACACATCAAACAATTTCAATATCTTGACTTTCATTCACTTATTTCAACGACCTCCTCACACCTCCCTTTTTGTATTCCACTTCTATTAATTGTTTCAGCAATTCCTTTCCATCTTCCTCTGTTTTCTATCCTATAATTATCTTAACACATTCTAACCTTATTTTTTCCTTTAATACTCTATTAATCTGTTTATATTTGATTCCTTATAACATTTCTACTGAAGCCATATAATTTCATTCTAACATTTTTCTAACATTCATTAATTTTACAATATTTCTGTAAATAGTCTTTAAACCTTTTCCAGTCTTCTTCCACCAACTCTTCTCCCTGGTCTCAGATTCTGCCAGTCATTTCTGCCAGTTCCATATAGTCTATCAACTTCATCTGCCATTCTTCCCAGGTGGGTAAATCTTGTGTCTTCCAATACTTCGCAATGAGTATTCTTGCTGCTGTTGTTGCATACATAAAAAAAGTTCTATCCTTCTTTGGCACCAATTGGCTGACCATGCCCAGGAGAAAGGCCTCTGGTTTCTTCAGGAAGGTATATTTGCATACCTTTTTCATTTCGTTGTAAATCATCTCCCAGAATGTCTTAATCCTTGGGCATGTCCACCAAAGGTGAAAGAATGTACCTTCAGTCTCGTTACATTTCCAACATTTATTGTTGTGCAAATAGTAAATTTTTGCAAGCTTGTCTGGTGTCATGTACCACCTATGAATCATTTTCATTAAATTTTCTCTTAGGGCATTACATGCCATAAATTTCATACCTGTGGTCCATAACTGTTCCCAGTCAGCCATCGTTATGTTATGTTTTATGTTATGTTATGTTATGTTATGTTATGTTATGTTATGTTATGTTATGTTATGTGTTGTTATGTTATGTTGTTATGTTATGTTATGTTATGTTATGTTATGTTATGTTATGTTATGTTATGTTATGTTATGTTATGTTATGTTATTGATTCCTGAATTCTAGCCCAGCAAGTCCTACCATGTTGCCAGTGGCAGGAATAGCTTAAGTGATGTGCCTTGAATGTATCCGTGGTGCAGAGTTTTATAAGCCTGAAGTTAGGAAAGAGACAAGTCCCAGCAAAAATTGGAACATAAATTAGAGTGTTCCTGCTTTATCAGTACACTGTTTTTGTTCTATTTTGTTTGCTTGTTTTGGCTGGATGGGTGTAGAGTTCTGAGGGGAGGAGAGAGAAAGAAAGAAAGAAAGAAAGAAAGAAAGAAAGAAAGAAAGAAAGAAAGAAAGTGCTAGACTGGCAGTTTTTTGCTTCCTGAATGTAGGAGGTGCGTGTGAAACTGACAATGGAACCAAAAGCAACTCATATAAAACTATCTCTCCAGAGAAAAAGGAAGCTGCACAGGCCCAGACATTTATCAAGCAACTGATCAAAAGAACCTTCTCTCCAATATTTCGTTCAGTTTAAAGAAAAAAAAATCAAACAAAACGACAAAATCTTGGAGCTACTTTCTTGAAGGTTTTTTTTTTTAGTAGTAATAGTTCTTATTTTGGTTTATTACTCACCTTCAATCCTAAAGTTCCAAAGCAAGTCAGAGTAATTTAAAACATAGCATTAAAAACCAATTGCAATCACAAGAACAGGGTAGTTCCCAAAAAATATACAACTCAAGTGTCAAAAGTTTATTCATTTCATCAAATGACAGAATTTCGCTTTGAATTTTCACTGTTCCTGTTTCATAGTATTTCTGAAATCGATCCATGTATATCATTACCTCAAACCAAATCAACATTAAGGTGTACATCCATTAAATTCAGTGGAACATTTCTGCATGGAAGCAAATGGCATTGCATGGTTCTGCAAAACATTCACTACTCCCTGGACCTGCACCTGTGAGGAAATAAATACAGTCGTACCTTGGTTTTCAAACAGCTTAGTTCTCAAACATTTTGGCTCCTGAATGATCAAAAAGCAGAAGTGACTGTTCCGGTTTGCAAACTATTTTTGGAAGCCAAACATCCGATGGGGCTTCTGTGACTTCTGATTGGCTGCAGGAGCTTCCTGCAGCCAATCAGAAGCTGTGCTTTGGTTTCCAAACGTTTTAAATCGAATGAACTACCGGAACAGATTCTGTTCGACTTCCAAGGTACAATTGTATATGAGGACTTCTGGTTGGCGCCAGCGCTTAATGGCGGTTCTCTCTCCGATCTCCGGAGAGAGGACTGCTTCACGAGTTCGGGTCTGACCGCTACGGCGAAGCGGGGACCCCTAAAATCACAGGCGCGGAAGCCTGTGAACAAGGAGACTCGGTGGGCACCATTTGCGCCCCCCTTTACTGCAAAAGAGCCTTTTTAAAGGCTCCGGAGGAGCATCGGGGGATCGTGCGGTGCTGAGAGTCGCTACCCAGCCCGTGAAGTGAAGCCGTGTCGCCATAAGCGGAGAGCGCCGATTCCTTCCTGAAATCTGGACTGAAATTGAAATACCCGTAAGTAGGATTGGGAAACCTACTGGGATTATAAAAAACGTTTGAAATTTGGCTGAAAACGGGGATGGTAAATAAAGGAAGTCTGCCTCCCCCTGACTGCATGATTTCTAAAGCAACGGAATTTAAAGCTGCAAGTGAAGGAAAAGTAACTTTGAACTTTTTAGAACGGCTTAACCCGGACATTGAATTTGAACTCCCCCCCCCCCCCAGCAAGCAGGAGCGAGGGGGGAAGAAAAGGGATTTTGACTTAACCTGCATGAAAGTAGACAAAGGGATAACTTTCCGCTGTCTCTGACTCTGGGAACAGGCTGCCTGGGCGAAAACACTTTGACAGGGACTGTCAGCAAAGATAAACTGTGACTTTATTTGATACAATTTTGGACTTTGTGACTTTGGGACTCTATTGAAAGAACAAATTGATAGCTTGTTGCAACTAGAAGACTGAAAGACTGTGTTTAAAAAACTTTTCCTCTTGGGGGACTTTTGGCTTCTTTGTTCTTTCTCTGCTTAATGGATACATTGAATTGCTCCCTCTAGAGGATTTAGAGGCAATAGTTGCAACATAGACTCTTAAAAAACAAGTCACTGGATTTTTCCACTCAAAAGCTGCTCCTGTGGGAACGACCTTGGGACATGAGCGGCTCAGCAGAAGAGATAGCAACAAGATCTAAAGCTAAAGCCGCACAAAAGAAAAGGGGCTCTACAACAGGAATACTGTCAACAGGCGCAGCTGGACAGGAAAAAGGGATAGATATATTCATGGATTCAGTGACACAAGCTTTACTTAAGATAAATGAATCTTTAGAAAACCTGACAAAGCAGAGTACGGAAAATACTAAACAGCTGACAGAACTTACAACAAATTTTTTTTTTTTTTAATAATATTTTTTATTCATTTTTCATACACATACAAAAGAAAAAACAAACAAAACACAAGACAAGAACTTCAGTCATATATATGTATATACATAATATTCGAGTTTCTACATTTCTTCTCATTTTGGACTTCCTTCAGCGATGTTGGCATTCATTCGTATTTTAATCTTAGAATCACATCCCATCTTTTCATATTGTCATTCGTAACTCCTTTTTTACATTATTTCAATTAAACAATACTTGTTAATTCTTTACAAAGCCTCTTTAAATGCCACTAACGTTGTATTAACAGAGCATTTATTCTCCAGATAACTTACGAATTTCCCCCAGTCTTCAATAAAATTTTGATCTTTTAAATATCTAACTTTCCCTGTTAGCTTGTCCAGCTCAGCGTATTCTGTTAATTTTACTCTCCACTCTGCCACCGTTGGCATTTCTTCCTGTTTCCATCTCTGAGCAAGCACGGTTCTAGCCGCCGTGACCGCGTACTGGAAGATTTTGAAATCCTTTCTCCTAATATCTTTCCCCAAAATACAGAGTAGGAAGGCCTCTGGTTTTTTAACAAAAGTGTAGCCTAACATCTTTTTCAGCTCGTTATACACTTCCTCCCAGAAACTTTTTACTTTCTTACATTCCCACCATTGATGGAAGAATGTCCCTTCCTTCTGTTTGCATTTCCAGCACTTGTTGTCTGTCCCATACATCTTTGCCAATTTTACGGGTGTCAGATACCACCTGTATTGCATCTTCATCACATTTTCCCTGAGCAACATACAGGCGGTAAATTTTATATTCACTCTCCAGAGTTTTTCCCAGTCTTCCATTTGAATATTATACCCCAAATCCCTCGCCCACTGTACCATCACTGACTTCACCTCCTCATCCTTAGTGTGCCACTCCAAAAGTATTTTGTACATTTTTGAGAGGTTTTTCTGTTCGCTGTTTATAATCTCTTTTTGAAATGTTGACTCTTTTTCTTCATAACCCCTCTCCTTCACCTCTACTTTAAACATCTCATTTATCTGAAAATAATGGAGCCACCCCTGTGTGAGCGTTTTAACCTGTTCGTATGGTTTAATTTTCCACTTCCCACCTTCATTTATAACCATTTCTCCATACTTCCCCCATTTTTCTTCCATATTAATTTTCTTAACACCTATTAACTCCTGGGGAGAAAGCCAGTGTGGTGTTCTTGGTTCTAATATATCCTTATATCTATCCCAAACCTCTATTAGTGGGCCCTTAAAAATATGACTGGTAAACCCTTTATGCACCCTTTTCTTGTCCTTCCATAGGTACGCATGCCACCCAAATTTGTTGTTGTACCCCTCGAGATCCAGTAACTCTCTATTTTCCAACCTAACCCAATCTTTCACCCAACATAAACATGTCGCTTCATAATAAAGTCTCATGTCGGGTAAAGCGAAGCCCCCTCTTTCTGTAGCATCCGTCAACAACTTAAATTTAATTCTGGGCTTCTTCCCTTCCCAGACATATCTAGAGATAGCTTTTTGCCATTCTTTAAAAAATTTTGTTCCTTTTAATATGGGTAGGGTTTGAAACAGAAATAACAACTTGGGTAGCAGCATCATTTTGACCATCGATATTCTCCCCCAAAATGATAGTTTCAGCCTGGACCAGACCTCTAAATCTTTTTTGATTTTATTCCAAATCGGGACATAATTATTTTGATATAAGTCTATATTTTTGTTAGTAATCCAGATTCCTAAATACTTTATCTTTTTAACGATTTCAATTCCAGTTTGTTGTTGCACTGATTCAATCTTGTCCTGATCCAAGTTTTTAACGATCATTTTTGTCTTACTCTTATTCAGTTTAAATCCTGCCAATTTCCCGAATTCTTCCGTTTCATCCAGAATTGCCCTTATACTTTCTATAGGTTCTTCCACCGTAAAAACCACATCATCTGCATAAGCCTTAACTTTATACTCATTTGATCCTAACATTATCCCTTTAATTTGTTTATTTTGCCTTATCGCGTTCAGCAGCACTTCCAAGACCACTATGAAGAGCAGCGGTGAGAGCGGGCAGCCCTGCCTCGTTCCCTTACCAATTTTTATATCCTCAGTAGTAACACCATTGATTATCAGTCTTGCCTTCTGCTCCGTATAAATTGCTCCTATACCGTTTAAGAACTCCTGTCCCACCTCCATTACTTCCAGATTTTTAAGCATGAAATCCCAGATCACGTTATCAAAAGCTTTCTCCGCGTCTATGAAGATTAAGCTAGCTGGTTTGTCACATCTGTCTGATAGGTATTCAATAAGATTTATTATGTATCTTGTATTATTTCTTATTAACCTACCCGGGAGAAAGCCCGTCTGATCATCATGTATCGTTTTTAATAATATCTTTTTTAGTCTTTTGGCAAGGATACTCGCAAAGATCTTATAATCCGTGTTTAATAAGGAAATGGGTCTGTAGTTCTTAATTTGAGTTAAGTCCGAATCTTGTTTTGGGATGATTGTTATAAAGGCCTCTTTCCACGAAGCGGGCATATCTCTCTCTTTAAGAATGTTGTTCATTACTTCGGTTAGTGGTGTTAACAGCGTACCTTTCATTTCCTTATAATAACTCGATGTAAACCCGTCTGGACCCGGTGCCTTCCCTCTTTTTAATTCTTTTATCACCTCTTCTATCTCTATTCTAGAAATTGGGGCATTCAACTGATCTTTTTCCTCTGGTGACATCTTCTTCGTTACCTTATTTTTTAAGTATTTTTCTATCTTTTTCTTATTGTTCCTTTCTTTGTTTCTGTAAAGATGTTCATAAAAGTCCACAAATCCTTTTCTAATTTTTTTCGGGTCAGTTGTTTCTTCTCCATTTATTGCTATTTTATTGATTGTATTTTGCTCCTTCCTCTTTTTGACTTGCCACGCAAGCCACTTACCAGATTTATTGGCGAATTCAAAGTTTTTTTGTCTTAACCATTTAATATTCCACTCGACCTCCTTGTTTATTATAGTTGCAACTTGTGTTTGGAGGGACTTTATTTCCTGTAATATCCTTTCATTATTCGGCTTTTTAATCAATTTCTGCTCATTATCTGTAATCTGTCTCAAAATCTCTTTTAGCCTCTTTTCTCTATTCTTTTTTTTCACAACATTTTGCTGGATGAAAAGACCCCTCATTACAGCCTTACTTGCGTCCCATACCGTGCTTGTTTTCACCCCTTTATCGAGATTATCTAGGAAGTATTCCCCTAGTCTTTTCCGAATTCTTTCCACAAATTTTTGATCATCCCATAAATTATCGTTTAGTCTCCATCTAAAGATTCGTTCTTCCACTCCTTTCAACTCCATTTCAATTGGGTTATGATCCGATAAAACTTTAGCTTGGATTTCGACTTTTTTCACTCTTGGTGACAGTTCATTCGAAATCCATATTTGGTCTAACCGTGAAAAAGACTGGTTCGGTTCTGAGTGGTATGTGAATTGCTTCTCTAAAGGGTGTTTCAGTCTCCATATATCGATAAGGTTACAATTCTTAGTCAGTGAAAAAAATGTCTTAGGTAATTTGCCGTCTCTATTATTTGAGTTTCTTAATCGATCCATTTCATTTGAGACCACGTCATTTAAGTCTCCCATTAATATGATTTTTTGGTCCATATAATCAAATAGCTTTTCTTCCAGTGAGCTAAAAAATTCTGTCTTATTCCCATTGGGGGCATAAATCCCCACTATTATCAAAGCTTCGCCTTGCCAGTTTATTCTTACCGCTATTATTCTTCCTTCCTCGTCCTTAAATAATTGGTGTGCCTCAATTTTGTTTTTAATATATAGTACAACTCCCCTTTTTTTCTCCTTATCCAAAGAGATAAATTCGTTCCCTAACCTCTTATTAATCAGGATTTTCCTATGTTTCTTTGCCACATGCGTTTCTTGTAGACATGTGACATCTATAACTTACAACAAAATTGGACTTGAACACCAAAAGCATTACATCTAATACAGAAACCATAAATAAATTAATAGAGGAAAATGCTACAATCAGAAAAATTGCTGAAGAAGCTAAATCCACTGCAGATAATACACAGGAAAAATTAGCACCAGTTTGCAAGAAGCTGGATGAGCATGAGGCCGCCTTGTCTTTGTGGGAGATGCAGAGGAAGGAGAGGAACCTGAGACTTAGATTGGTCCCTGAAAGTGAAGGAGACAACTTAGTGGACTTTCTCACAAAAGAACTTTCAGAATTTTGGCAGGTAAACACAGAGGAGGAAGAATTTAAAATAATGGCTGCCTTCAGACTGGGGAGAAGGCAAAACAGGAAGATCCCAAGGGATTGTCTGATAACTCTGAGATCAAAGGAGGAAAGAGATAAAATATTAAATCTACATTATCAAAGAACTCTTGAGATTGAAGATGTTTTTGTGCAAATTTACAAGGACATCCCAAAATATATTCTGGAGGCTAGAACACACTACAAGAATCTGTTACAGATAGGTAGCCGTGTTGGTCTGCCATAGTCAAAACAAAACAAATTCCTTCCAGTAGCACCTTAAAGACCAACTAAGTCAGTTCTTGGTATGAGCTTTCGTGTGCATGCATATTAAGAAATATGGATTACAAAAAATCTCCAGTAGGAGAACACTTCAATCTCCCAGGACATTCTATACAAGATCTCAAAGTAGCTGTTCTATTACAAAGGAATTTCAGAAACAGACTGGAAAGAGAAGCTGCTGAATTGCAACTTATCACCAAACTTAAAACTATGGAGAGACCTGGTTTGAACAAAGACATTGGATTCTTATCTCATTATACATGACAAAGCCATTTTTCACCTTCTCACCCCTTGCTTTTTCCTGTTAGACCTATTGCAGTCGTTAAGAGTCGTCAACAGGCTCATCGCAGCTATCTGCCAATCACCCATTCCCACCACCCTTCTGAGTAATACCCCTCCCCACCTTCTCACTATATAGAAAGGTCCGGTGACTTCTGTTTCAGTGTATCTGAAGAAGTGTGCATGCACACAAAAGCTCATACCTAGAACTAACTCAGTTGGTCTTTAAGGTGCTACTGGAAGGATTTTTTTTATTTTGTTTTGACCATGGCAGACTAACACGGCTACCTATCTGTAACTAAAAAAATCTCGCAACAAAGTATGCTGATTTTAAATGAGAAAATAACAGACCAAGAAATAGAGGGAGCCATTCAAAATATGCAACTAGGTAAATCTCCAGGACCAGATGGACTAACCTCCAGATACTACAAAGTGTTGAAGGAATGGTTAATACAGCCGCTGAAGGAGGTTTGTAACGAAATATTAGAGGGGGAAAAGGCACCTGAATCGTGGAAAGAAGCTTTCATTACACTTATACCAAAGTCTGAAACTGAAAAAAATCAGATTAAGAACTACCGCCCTATATCATTACTGAATGTGGATTATAAAATATTTGCTGACATTTTAGCAAAAAGATTTAAGAGGGTGCTGGTGGAGGAGATTCATAAGGACCAGGCAGGCTTTCTCCCGTGAAGACATTTATCAGATAATGTAAGGAATATAATTGATATTATAGAAATGTTGACAGTAAATATTAATACAAAAGCAGTATTAATATTTGTGGACGCGGAGAAAGCATTTGACAATATTTCTTGGAACTTTATGAAGAATAATCTCCATGGGATGGGGGTAGGTCAAAGGTTTGAAAACGGTATAGGTGCAATTTATTCTGAACAAAAGGCAAAGTTAATTGTAAATAATGTGGTTACTGATGAACTTCCTATAGAAAAAGGGTGCCCAATATCCCCATTACTTTTTATATCAGTTCTGGAGGTTTTATTAAACATGATTAGGGGGGACCAGCTGGTAAAAGGAATCCGGGTCGGAGCCAAACAATATAAACTGAAGGCATTCGCAGATGACCTAGTATTGACTTTACAAGAGCCAGACACTAGTACAAAAAGAGTTTTAGAACTAATTCAATTCTTTGGCCAGGTAGCAGGATTTAAGCTTAATAAACAAAAAACTAAAGTCTTGGAAAAAAATCTAACAGATGTTGAAAGGGAGAAATTCCAAAGCGAAACTGGGTTAATGGTGGCTAAGAAAGTGAAATATCTGGGGATCAATATGACATCCAAAAATGTGAATTTATTTAAAGACAATTATGACAAATGTTGGACAGAAGTAAAGAAAGATTTAGAAATATGGTCGAACCTGAAGCTTTCCTTGCTAGGTCGAATTGCTGTGATCAAAATGAATGTCTTGCCAAGAATGTTATTTTTGTTTCAGACATTACAGATTGTGGACAAACTAGACTGTTTCAAGAAGTGGCAGAAAGATATATCTAGATTTATCTGGCAGGGCAAAAAGCCCAGAATTAAATTCAAGATATTAACTGATGCAAAAGATAGAGGGGGGTTTGCCCTGCCGGATTTAAGACTGTACTATGAATCAGCAGCTTTCTGCTGGTTGAAGGATTGGCTACTTCTTGAGAACACTGACATTTTGGATTTGGAAGGGTTTGACAATAGGTTTGGTTGGCATGCTTATATATGGTATGACAAGGTTAAAGCTCATAAAGGTTTTAAAAATCATGTGGTTAGGAAAGCATTATTCAATGTTTGGATTCGATATAAGGACTTGTTGGAGAATAAAACTCCTAGGTGGTTATCACCAATGGAGGCTAAGGAGGTGAAGAAACTCAATATGGAAGCTAAATGGCCAAAATATTCTGAAATTCTAGAACAAGAAAATGGTAAATTTAAATTAAAGAGCTTTGAGAAAATAAAGTCCAAGGTACGAGATTGGCTCCATTATTATCAAATAATGGAGACTTTTAAACAAGACAGGAAACTTGGCTTCCAGGTGGAGAGATCAAAACTAGAAACAGAATTGTTAGAACCCAATACTAAGAATTTATCAAGAATGTACAATTTGCTGCTGAAGTGGAACACAATAGATGAGACAGTCAAATCAGCTATGATTAAATGGGCACAGGACATTGGTCATGACATTATGTTTGCTGACTGGGAACAGTTATGGACCACCGGTATTAAATTTACGGCATGTAATGCCTTAAGAGAAAATATTATGAAAAAGATTTATAGGTGGTACATGACCCCAGTCAAGCTTGCTAAGATTTATCATTTGCCCAACAATAAATGCTGGAAATGTAATGAAACTGAAGGTACCTTTTTTCACCTTTGGTGGACCTGCCCAAAGATTAAGGCCTTCTGGGAAATGATTTATAATGAAATTAAGAAGGTACTTAAATGTACTTTTCATAAGAAACCAGAGGCATTTCTCTTGGGCATGGTTGGCCAACTGGTGCCAAGAAAGGACAAGATCTTCTTTTTGTATGCTACCACAGCAGCAAGGATACTTTTAGCAAAGTATTGGAAGATGCAAGAATTACCTACACTGGAAGAATGGCAGACGAAAGTGATCGACTTTATGGGACTGGCAGAAATGACCGGCAGAATCCGTGACCAAGAGAAAGAGACGGTGGAAGAAGATTGGAAGAAATTTAAAGTTTATCTTAAGAATTATTGTAAAATTGATGAATGCTAAAATGTCAGGGAAAGGAAGATGCAGAATTGCAGCGGAAATTATTTGATGAATCAAGATGAAATAGAGAATGAATAAGTTATATATATAATTGGACTAAGGGGTTGCTGAAAAACTGAAAAATAAGGATGCAGAGAGGGTGAGGTATGGGGAAGTCCGAGAAAGAAGGTTTATGAAATTGTGGATTTGAAATTATACATGTGTGTATGTTTTTGTTTGTTGGTGTTTTGCTTGTTTTGTTTGTTTTAAAACTGAAAATCAATAAAAATTTATAATACAATTGTATATGAATCCCTGTGGAAAGATGTGTATGGGTGAACAACAAAAGAACTGGCTGGGTGCCTGTATTCAAAACACAGGGTTTGCAGACATGGAGCCCCAGTACAGAACATTAAACTCACAAAAATAAGCAACACAGAAAAGCTTTAGGAATATACGTTCTTAGATCTTTCTATTTCGTTCAGCTGCACAAAGCAGCTGGCCTCTTTCTACCCCTCTTGCAATGAGCAGACCAAACACTGTTAAGTAAGTTTAAAATGCTTTACTTACAGATTCAAGGTCTCAGTCCTTCATGAAGCAGCAAGGATAATGCAGGCAAAATATTCTTGGGTTGAAAGTACAGCAAGATTGCATCAGACACATGGTCTAAGCTTAGAGCTAGCTTAAGCACATCCATCCTGGCTTATTACATAATGCAAAGGGAGGACAGCGAGAAGAAAGGCTTCACTTCCTCCCACTCTGGAGGAAAGGGTGGGGTGACGTAACTAGCTAAGTCTATCTAGCAATACAACTCTGTGGTCATTTACAAATAATTCACAGTCACTCATAGTTATGTTTAACTGCAGTCTGCCACAGGACCTACCCAGTCACCCCTCTCTGGCTAGCTTTTGCGTAAAGCTTGAAAAGACATGCAATTGGATGAATTCCCTCAAGCATCTTGCCCACATCATCAGACCACAGCAACTGAATTTGATCCCATGCCAGATAGTGCTCTGGACACCTTCAGATCTATACTATTTCTGTCCAGTTCAATAAGAATGCAAGTGATTTTACCCTCAAATTCCTTTGCAAAGTTGTCACAGCAGGCCTCCAAGGGTTATAATATGTCTATTGGGTCAGCCTGTTCTGTTCTGATGTCCAGCTACACTGCTTACAGCAACATGCTCTGAAATCAATATGGACTTCCTAAAAGCCATGAGCCTTTAGAAGAGGCTCTCTAGGCTGAATTGCTGTGGGTTGCTTCCTTTCAAATTATGGGTGTGATGCTTAAAAATTCCCTCTGCTGAAGTTCTGAAATGAACCCAACATTTTAACTGACCTGGCATGCTGCTCTAAACGCTTACTAGTTTTTAGGAGATGTATTCTGCCTGCACATTGGGAGATTTCTGGTAATTTTTAGGTGATGGGACCTCAAAGAGGAACTTTGTATTTGTATTTTTTTTCCAAAGCGGCAGCACACGCTGTGTTTTATTTGCAACATTATGTGAATAGCCTGTAACCTTATTCTGTTGCTCTATAAATTACCTATTCAGAAGTAAAAAAAACACCACCTTAATCTGGTACGAATGCACTGTGCTTAATTAGTACTGACAAATCAGGCAGCAGCTGGGTAGCGTTAAAGGCTGAGAAAGCCCATGAAGTCTTTGTGGCAAAGAGCCAGGCCACATTTTGAGGTTTTATTTCTTGCATTCTAGAAAATTGTAGGAAATCAATAGAGAATGCTTTGATACAACACCAAGGGAAGCTATCTCCCACCTACCTGCAAAACATTGGTGACTGGTTGTCCATTTGTCAGTGTTACTGTTACTGTCACTGTGTCCTGTATTTCAGATTCTGTACTGAGCGGGGAGTGGGACTGGACAAGTCACTTCTAAAAGGAGAGAAAAAGAGGATAGCCCTATACATCCACATAGACTCATCAGCCCTGTTTAAGCATTCAAAGAACATGTGAGGGCATAAAGTATGGAGGGCAGGCATCACCCTCGTATTCAGTCCAAATCCACACTCAGTGCAGAATCTGCAACACATTATGCTGCTGCATTGACCCTGATAAACGAACACCCAGCTATCAAAATTATGAAAATAAGTGCACTTCTATGTGAGAGTATCTGGGTAAAGCTATAGGCATATGCCCCCTAATGGGGGTAGGCAGGGAGGGCTGTTTGCCATATTTCAAACAGAGAAAATTCGGACAGAAAAGTTGTCAAGCTCTTTTGGCTATTTTTAAGGGGAAATGTCCCAAAAAACACTTTAGCAACTTCTGCCCAGACACTGCTTCCAACTCCAGTATTCTGGATATGTCCTGGAAATTCTGGATGTATGGCAACCCCCCCCCCCACACACACACAGTGCTTGCCGATTCTACATGCTTTTACATAAGATTTGTTGGTGCTGCTGCTGTTGTTGTTGTTGTTTGTTGTTGTTTTCCAACAAGTAAAAGCAGAATCTTGAAATTCATACCAGCTTGAGGACTGCTCCATATGGGGCTAAAATGAATCATTCACCCATGTATCACTCTTAGACAGATAATTGGCATGGTAGATGAAGAACATTATACAGCTTTTCCACATTAGCTATTTCACATTAGGTGTTCTTAAAACAGCATGCAGAAAACTATACCTGGGTTCCTGGTCATGTCACGTTGCAATTAATTTGTTGTTGTTTAGTCGTTTAGTCATGTCCGACTCTTCGTGACCCCATGGACCAGAGCACGCCAGGCACTCCTGTCTTCCACTGCCTCCCACTGTTTGGTCAAACTCATGCTGGTGGCTTCGAGAACACTGTCCAACCATCTCGTCCTCTGTCATCCCCTTCTCCTTGTGCCCTCAATCTTTCCCAACATCAGGGTCTTTTCCAGGGAGTCTTCTCTTCTCATGAGGTGGCCAAAGTATTGGAGCCTCAGCTTCAGGATCTGTCCTTCCAGTGAGCACTGGAATTAATTATTTTAGATCTCCTTTTTTTCCAGAATTGTTGTTAATGAGCAGAAAACCATAAAGCTCACAAAATCCACTCAAAATCATTGACTCCGGGTTTTTTGGAGTCTTGCTATATGCACTGGAGTGGTGCAGAATTCACTTTCACCTGAAGCAGATCCTGCCGAACAGTTCAGTGTAACCGAAGTTTGCATACTGCTGCACTTAACAAAGTTGATCCATTGGAAAATGTCTTCTATATTGTGTTTACAGATTATGGAAGCAAACTTCCTCAGTTCACCAACAGATAATAAAAGAAACATGTGCCCAGACTGGGTGGTAGAATTCCTCGGTTATTAATTTCCACAAATACAAACATTTCACTATACTCAACATTAAACATGAGTGGTTTGACAATAAAAGTTTATTGCTGTATATTACACACACACATTTTTATTAGCAAGCTGGGATGGATCTAGGAGTGTGGAAAAAGTGTTCTAGATACAGGTAAAAAAACTAGATTAGATTATAGACAACCAAAGTAGTATTTCATATATTGTATTTATTTATATTTCTAAACCACACTTAATTAAAAAATAATCCCATACTGGGGACTTCTACCAGAGGCAAGACTCTGTGAGCTGTTTCAGGCAAATCAGGACAGTAGGTGACTAAGAAACATGTATAACACAGTACAGGATAATTATACACACCCCATTTTCCAAGCAGGGAGCAGTTCCACATGTTCAAGCACATAACCTGAGTTCGTTTCCTTGAATGATTTCATTGAAGACTTAAGATGTTTCTATTATATAAGGTTTATTTACACATATATCCAGCGTGAGCAGAAGATAAGGATTGACATCATTAACTTCTACAGATATTATTCCTTTCTCCTATATAAGGAAACCCCCAATGCCATAGCACAGGATTCTCATTGAGGGCACATTAGGAATTTGTCTTTTTCAGACTCAGTTTCAGCACTGGCAATCATTTGTTTTCTTAAAGCAGGGTTACCCCAAACTGCGTCTTCAGCTGTTTTTGGACTACAATTTCCATCATCCCTGGCCACTGATCCTACTAGCTAGGGATCATGGGAGCTGTGGAGGGAAGGTAAATAGTGTTTCCATGCACTCTGGCTTCTGCCACAGTGTCCCATTGCACCAGAAGTGGTTTAGTCATGCTGGCCATATGACCTGGAAAGCTGTCTGCACACAAACGCTGGTTCCCTTGGCCTGAAAGCAGAGATGAGCGCCACACTCCATAGTCAAATTCGACTAGACTTAACCATCCAAGGGTCCTTTACCTATGTGAAGGGCTATCCTTCCGACAAGTAGAATTTCCTCAAGTGATCTAAGTGATTTTACAGGTATACAGGTGGTCTTTCAGGTAATCTGTTCCCAGATTGTCATGTCTTTATATGTTAATAACAGCATCTTGAACATGACCTGCTAACTCATATTATTGCTATACTTTTAATGTGTGGTTGTTATATTGCAAATTTTTTAATTGTTGGGATTGTTCTCATTTTTTAAAATGTGATTTTAAAGTGTGTAATAATTGTGGCTTAATCTGCACTAGGAATACAGGGAATACATTTTAACATAAATATTTAAATTACATTTCTTCTTGCTTATTCTATACCTTTTCCCCATTTCTCAAATGTCAGTCTATAATGTAATTTGCTCAATTTTTACCATTTCTTCTCATTAATCTGGTATATATCCTTGACAACATGATGCATGATGTACCATGATATTTTTTTAAAATAAAAACACACACACGCACACAACACAACTCTTTGTTGGCTCGTTGGCAATCTTACAACATGCTTTTAATTAACTGATTATTCTAAAGTAGTTAACTGTCTCTAATGCATTTTAAATGTCTGATCTGTTTACAAGCTGAAGTTGTTAATCAGTGACCAAAAACACACACACTTAGAAAAATAGAAAATATGCCCTGGATGATTAGGTTCTCTTACCCTGTGTTTGTTTCATCTCTCCTACCTGAAGATATTTTTCTGGTCTGACTCTAACTTTTGGCTTCCCTAAAATAATGTGAAATGGAACATAATTATGCTTTGGTTTTTTGCACTTCTCTGAATTTTATGATATAGTCTTGACCCAAAGTAGTACCAAAGTTTTTTTTTTTTTAAAAAAATGTGTTTTTCATGATAAGATAGTTTAGAAAGTCATACATTGAAATACATACCGTATTTTTTGCTCTATAAGACTCACTTTTTCCCTCCCAAAAAGTAAGGGAAAATGTGTGTGTGTCTTATGGAGTGAATGAAGGCTGCACAGGTATCCCAGAAGCCAGAACAGCAAGAGGGATTGCTGCTTTCGCTGCGCAGTGATCCCTCTTGCTGTTCTGGCTTCTGGGATTCAGAATATTTTTTTCCTTGTTTTCCTCCTCCAAAAACTAGGTGCGTCTTGTGGTCTGATGTGTCTTATAGGGCGAAAAATACGGTATATAGAATTTAGCCTGAGCACTGTACATGCAATGGTAAGCTCAAGGCTAGATTACTGCAATGCACACTATGTAGAACTGCTCTTGGGCCAGGTTTGAAAGCTCCAGCTGCTACAGAATACATCAGCCAGACTGCTGGTGGGGGCACCTGTCTAACCACTGTGAAAGTATTGTTGAAACATCTGCACTGAGCCAAATTAAAGGTTCTTGTATTAATTTACAAAGGTTCGGGGTACTTTGGGGACTTCCTGAACCTTTATATCAAAGCTCAATCACTGCGATCATCTAAAGGAGCACTGCTGATCATTCCTCATGTTGGCAAGGTTCGTTTGAAAACAATAAGAAGCAGAACCATTAGTGTCATTGGCCCACTGTCATAGAATACTCTGCCACTAGAGATTTAGCAGGTGTTTCAACTTCTGAGCATCTGCTGAAAACATTTCTGCCCCATCAGGCTTATACAAGCAATTGAGAATATATATTTCCACAATAGTTGCCCGATTTCTAAATTTAACATTTAAGGTGGTTTTTATTGTACGGTATTGTATACAATTGTTGTAAACTGCTCTGATACTATATATATATATATATATATATATATATATATATATATATATATATATATTGGTGTATAACTTTTATAAATAAATATGTATTTAAATAGTATCTAAAGATAAATCTCCATACAGATATTTTTTTAAAAAAAGGTTTAATCTGGAAGCATAGCAGAATGGCTTTTTGAATGAACACATACTACTACTACTACTACTACTACTAATAATAATAATAATAATAATTTATTTATACCCTGCTCATCTGTTTGGGTTTCCCCAGCCACTCTGGGCAGCTTCCAACAAAATATTAAAATACAACAGTCTATTAAACATTAAAAGGGCTAAACAGGGCTGCCTTCAGATGTCTTCTAAAAATCTGGTAGTAATTTTTCTCTTTCACATCTGGTGGGAGGATGTTCCACAGGGCGGGCGCCACTACCGAGAAGGCCCTCTGCCTGGTTCCCTGTAACTTGGCTTGTCATAGCAAGGGAACCGCCAGAAGGCCCTCGGCACTGAACCTCAGTGTCCGGGCAGAATGATAGGGGTGGAGACGCTCAGGTATACTGGGCCGAGGCTGTTTAGGGCTTTAAAGGTGCTGACCTTTAACACTTTGAATTATGCTCGGAAATGTACTGGGACCAATGTAGGTCTTTCAAGTTATGTGGTCTTGGCGGCCGCTCCCAGTCACCAGTCTAGCTGCCACATTCTGAATTTGTTGTAGATTTTGGGTCACCTTCAAAGGTAGCCCCACATAGAGCGCATTGCAGTAGTCCAAGGGAGTGATAACTAGAGCATGCACCACTCTGGTGAGACAGTCTGCGGGCAGGTAGGGTCTCAGGCTGCGTACCAGATGGAGCTGATAAACAGCTGCCCTGGACACAGAATTGACCTGTGCCTCCATGGACAGCTGTGACTCCCAGGCTGCGCACCTGGTCCTTCAGGGACACAGGTACCCCATTCAGGACCAGGGAGTCCTCCACACCCGCCCGCTCCCTGTCCCCCAAAAACAATACTTCTGTCTTGTCAGGATTCAACCTCAATCTGTTAGCTGCCATCCATCCTCCAACCGCCTCCAGACACTCACACAGGACCTTCACCACCTTCACTGGTTCTGATTTGAAAGAGAGGTAGAGCTGGGTATCATCCGCATACTGATGAACACCCAGCCCAAACCCCTTGACGATCTCTACCAGCGGCTGCATGTAGATGTTGAAAAGCATGGGGGAGAGAACAGAACCCTGAGGCACCCCACAAGCTCAGGGGTCTGAACACTCATCCCCCCAACACCACTTTCTGAACACGGCCCAGGAAGAAGGAGCGGAACCACTGTACGACAGTGCCCCCAACTCCCAGCCCCTCTATACGGTCCAGAAGAATGTTATGGTTGATGGTGTCAAAAGCCACTGAGAGATCCAGCAGAACTAGGAAACAGCTCTCACCTTTGTCCCTAGCCCGCCAGAGATCATCAACCAGTGCGACCAAGGCAGTTTCAGTCCCGTGATGAGGCCTGAATCCCGACTGGAAGGGATCCAGAATTAAACAGATGCATCTATTCCAGCTAGAGCTCATATCCATTTTGTACATTGGGGTTCACTGGAAGTTCTTTTTCTACCTTGCGTCAAAAACAGAAGCTATAGTTGTGACCTCCACCTCTTTACTCTCTGCCTGAAAACTAGCTTTTCTGTGCTTTGTGTCGCATGCTGAAATTTTGTCTTGTTAACCTGGATCCACAAGTCCCACCGGCAGCCAACCTGAGCTGTGGCCTCTTCGTCATCTGGCGCTCTGCTCTAGAAAGGTGTTAACAGAGACCTGCTGACCCAAGTGGTTGAGGGAGTAAGAGCATATGACTGCTCATTAGGAAAAAGCTTCACAGTTTCTCTTCTACAGATATGCTGGTAGGGCAAAATGACAGCTGAGACACTGTTATTCCCAGACAACCTGCTCTAGTCAGGAGCCTGTCCATTTTACAAGACATTTCCACATCTTCTGTTCTCACACCAAGGAACACATTGCTTTATTTTTATTTACTTGCATGATTTCTATCCCGTTTTTCCTGTGTAAGATACCTCAAAGCTGTTGCTTCAAAAATGTGATTGCTTTTAAACAGAATTATGATCACTTCCCTTCTCTTCAAGTCCACTTGCTGCTTAGTTTCCAGGCTCAAATCAAGTTGCTGTTCTTAAAAGCCTTAATAGCTTGCCGCCTGGGTACCTTAGGAAGCACCTTTCCTTGTACATTCCTTCCTGCATGCTATGATAGTCATCTGGAACCCTGCTCCAAACCTCGCCACCTCCAGAGGTAAGGCTGGGGTCAACTAGGGCTAGGACCTTTTCTGGTTGTGGCACCTACTCATCTTGCTGAGTGAGTTCCACCAGAATCCATTACTATGCTGCTTCAGGCAGTTGATGAAGACCTGACCTTTTTAAAGGACTTTTTAAGGTTTAGCTGGTTTGGTTCAATACTATTTTTTGCATTGTTAGATCTGTTAGATGGGTTGCATATTAACTTAATGAATTTGAGTGTAAATTCTGAATTTCTAGGGATTGTATTTGTTTTATTCTATTGCTGTTCTATTTCATTACTGTTGTTAGTTGCCCTGAGTCTCTTTCCCTATAGCCCCTCATCATGTATATGTGGAAAGTGGCATTAACTAGTTTAATCACCAAGTGGCACTGGGGCTCCTTGTATCTGGAGTCAGGCACTTCCTGTTGCTATTGTGGTTTGAGAATGACAGACACAGTCTTTTCTAGCTTCCTGATTGGTATGACTAGTAAACCAGGGATGAGGAAACTGTGGCCCTCATGATGCTGTTAAACTCCAACTCCCATCAGCCCCAGTCAACCTCCCCAACTGCCTTCAACTGTTTTCATCTGTTTTCAAATGGCAGCAAGGCAAGGGATAAGCGATCTGCAGTGGGATTTTATTTTTGGAAGGGAAGTACAGTGGTACCTCGGGTTAAGTACTTAATTCGTTCCGGAGGTCCGTACTTAACCTGAAACTGTTCTTAACCTGAAGCACCACTTTAGCTAATGAGGCCTCCTGCTGCTGCCGTGCCACCGGAGCATGATTTCTGTTCTCATCCTGAAGCAAAGTTCTTAACCTGAAGCACTATTTCTGGGTTAGCAGAGTCTGTAACCTGAAGCATATGTAACCCGAAGCGTATGTAACCCGAGGTACCACTGTAGTTCTCAAGAAGCACTTTTCAGGGACAAAAAATATGCAGTAGATCTAGACTGTGTGTGGACTAGTAAAGGTAAAGGTACCCCTGCCCGTACGGGCCAGTCGTGTCCGACTCTAGGGTTGTGCGCCCATCTCACTTAAGAGGCCGGGGGCCAGCACTGTCCGGAGACACTTCCGGGTCACGTGGCCAGCGTGATGAAGCTGCTCTGGCGAGCCAGCACCAGCGCAGCACACGGAAACGCTGTTTACCTTCCCGCTATAAAGCGGTACCTATTTATCTACTTGCAGTTAGGGGTGCTTTCGAACTGCTAGGTGGGCAGGAGCTGGGACCGAAAGACGGGAGCTCACCCCGCCATGGGGATTCGAACCGCCGACCATACGATCGGCAAGCCCTACGCACTGTGGTTTTACCCAAAGCGCCACCCGCATCCTGTGTGTGGACTACATAGGGGTAAAAAGTACTCAGTCAAAATTGACTGTTGTGTGTGTACGCAAATTTGTTTGGGAGGGTGCCAAACTGGGTCTTAGACCCAGGTGAAATAAAGCCTGGTTTCACCCCGTCAAATGATCCCCAGCAGGCGAGAGAGACTTTTCGCATCTCCCACCTGCTAGGAACCCTGGTGGAAGAGTCTACAGAGGCAGCAGGATGCCATCATTGCTGCAACGCTGTGCTGCCCTTGGTGGTAAGGGGAATACATGGACAGATTTGGCCACTGTGTCTTTGCCCTGTGCTGAAACAATGCAGCAAAACGCAATGCAACAAAAGTGGGACTAGAGATTCTGTAAGGAAAACAGAGTAAAAAGCAATTTGCAGCTACTGCCACAGGCTTTTACATGGCCCCTTGTCGCACTATTAGCTCTGGCTGACTAAAGATAGATTAAAAATTCAGCAAGGCCTAAAATGTGAACAAGTTAGTGTGTGTCTGAACAGAAATGGTGCTTTAGCAGTGCTCTCAAAAGATTTTGGACAGAATGAAGTAGCAATCTTAGGAGGGGGATAAACTAGCTTCACTAATAGGTTTTGAGAATTCTCTGACGTTCCTTAGCTAATGTCAGCAGCTGTATAATCCACCAGGAGCATATGCCCCACTGAAATGAATGGGATACTTGCAATTTCCCACAACACCCATTTAGTTCAATGAATGGAGTTCCTAGTGCATTGGGTCTAATATTTCCAGTGCTTCTGCATTTTTATACTCTATTGTTAATTCTAAATAAGTAAGATTAGCTGGTACACAAAGGTGCAAGACAGAAATCTGTTTTTGCTTTGACAAGTGTCCTTTTAGACCTCATTAGTGCATTCACAGAATGATTTTGACATTGGAATTCTCTTGAAAAGGTTGTAAGGATGGAGCAGCCTTCACCAACTTATGCTAGCCTTCCCCAACTTGGCTGCTATCTGGGGTTGATGGGAATTGTAGTCTAAAATATCCAGAGGGTACCTGGTCCAGGAAGGCTGTTTATGCTATCACTTTAGGAAAAATAATCTGAAATCATTGTTGGCTTTTCAAAAGCAATCTGGTATCAATGAGGAGGGTGCGGGAAGGAAGGGAGAGCAGGTGGGGAGGGGAGGGGAGGGGAGGGGAGAGCTGGGACACATCTGTTCCTCTTCAATATGTAATAGCAAAACCTTTATCAACTTATTGCACAACTCATGTTGGGAAATAGTTGTTCATCTTTTAGTTTCAAATGATCATTCAGCGCTTAAGATATGGGCACGTTGGGAGCAAATGACACACTTAAGTTTTCCCTAAGGCACCTCTAGATTATTGCATGTTTCCACCAAGAGACTTGAAACATCTGGAGACAGGCAAGCCTCAGGTTTTAATTTGCAAAATCAAGAAAACAAACACAGGAGAATCTCAAAGCAATGCCACATCACAGGATACTATTGTGTGTTGCCTACTGCCTGAAAGCCTTTGAAATAACAAGCACTGAGGTTTGCTATCTGAGAGGTAAATGCTGACCAGAAAATTTCATGTCCCAAGTCCCAGCATACACATGGCCAAGATGTTATACAATGCTTCTCTGCAGATTATCTGTTTTTTCTAGTCCACTATGAAACCTAAGATGAACCAGCATTAGGGATGTAATCCAATTCATGGTACAGATTTGGATTTTCATCCGATGGACTCATTACCCATACAATTTTGCTTTAGTTTGCTATTTTAAATTATTCTCATTAATAAGGAAACATAATAAGCATAAACATGACAGAAGCACACACCCATTTATTATACTGTTAAATAAATAATGTAAATAATATATACACCAGACTCACATTTTAACACTCACAAAATACAAATGAAGCTCATTTATGGTTATATTAATAAATATTATAGGTTTGCATTAAGATGTAAGACAATGACTGCATTTTTTGAGTGCATTAGGCTAAGGCAGAGTGCAAAATAGTGAAAGAAAGGTTAATTAAAAATGAATGTTAGTGGTGGTTAATGGCTAACATGATCACCTCAACAGTGAATCAGTCAGACAGAAGTTAAAGTGAATACAGCAAGCACACAACTTACGCACTTTTAACTGGATTCAGTTTTATTTGGGGGGAGAATTAAAAGAGGGTGAGTCACAGGGAAAATGACTTTGGCAATCTCCTCTCCGTCCCATTGTTTTGTGTTTTGACTATACACAATTTTGGCTTTAGGCACAATCCCCAGAATTTAACCCCCATGTAAGTTGTTGGCTTAATGTGCAAAATTCAGCAGTACCCTGTTAGCAGATCAAATAGCTGACTAAATAGCACTGAAACAAATGTTGTGATTCGAGGACCCGATCCCCGCTTGGGAAATAAAGACACGTGGACACAGAATGTAAGGTTAATGGGTAAGGTAAAGGCCACAACTTTATTGATTACAGCATGTGAGAAGGTATTGGCTTAGGCATTGGACCACAGAACATTAGACTCCACCCACTCGTAGAGGGATGAGTCTGAGGAGGGGTTAACCACCAGTAGGGGAAGCCTGTTGATGCTAATCCAACTATAGGCTCTCTTCCTGATGTCACCGAGGGTCGTGCCATGGCCCCCCACCACACGGGCATCAGACAGGATCCACGACCGCCGGATTCCTTTAGCGGAATACCCAAAATTGTCGGGGAAGGCGATGGCCACACCTTGCCACCCGAAACACCAACAACACATTCCAATGCCTAACTGCCAAATACCACGAAAGTTGTGACGGTTGCTACGAGGTAGGCGGAAAAAACCAAGAGGCCGGGCCAATTTAGCCAACTGGAAAAAACTCCTACCAGGCCCCCTGGTTAAACAGGGCGACCAACCAGAGGTCCATAGCAAAGTCTCAGAAACAGCTAATCTAAAGGGAGTGGAGGGTGGGTGACTCGAAGAAAATGTGTGTGCAATGGTGGGGATCGCTGGCGCGGCTGCGTTTGAGCAGCAAGTCACGCCCCCGCCGAGCTTCCCTATTGGGTGCCCAACTGGGGAGGGGCGTGGCGCCAGCCCTGGAGTTGAAGCAGGGAGCGGAGCGCCCCCTGCATGACGCGGGAATCATCTCCCGATCACAACCCCTCCCCTCCTGGGAGGTGGAAAGGCTTTGCCATACTTGGAAAAGAAATAAATCTAAAAATACCCCCTCCCCCAAAAAAAAAATGGTATCAGGGAAATTCGCAGAAAGTTGCTGCATGCAAGACTACTTTGCAAAGAGAGGAGACAAGTGACTATGGGTCACTTTCGTGCTCTGTCCACTTGTAGCAAATTCCACCACCACTCCTATCCTGCATAAAATTCTGCATTACTGAAACACTCATTAGGAGCAAAGAATAGCCCTACATCCCTCCTCTTGTGGTAGCCAGATGGAAAGGAGGACAGCATTTTTGTACCTTTGGATAACTTTGTTGAAGAAAAAGTTTCGACAGGTGTGGCTTGTCAGGCAGGGGTGGTGAATGCAGCACTTGCTGAAATCCCCTTTTCCATGCAATTATTAAAGATATAGCAGCCCTGTCCTCCTTTGCATCTGCCTAAGCTACCTCCTTTTTCCTTCAAAGCATGAAAACACGAAGACAGCGTCACAAGTTTTGCAATGCAATCGCTGCAACTATTGGCAAGTTAAATGTTATATAAATGAAAATGTGCTCCACTGGCATTTTTATATGGGGCACCACAAAACCTCTGTAAGGTAGGTCAGTGTTAGTCCCAATTTAAAGATGAAATGCTGAAGTTGATGACTTTGCAAAGGCTGCACAATGACTCCATATCTCGGGTCAGTTTACAGCTCCGGTCTCTGAGCTCAAAGATGGTGACATGGCAGCCCATGAAGCAATTTTACTTAGCCTCTAGCAGCCCTAACTAAATTTTAGTGAGATTATGTTAGACACTTTGCCCATAGTTTCATTCATAATGAAAATAAAATGTTTATCTCATTACTCCATTTTCTCTCAAGCCTCTTTAATTTCATTATTCATCTGTCCCAAATTACATTCATTTTCATGATTGATTCTTTCATTATCACCATTCCTTTTCCATTGCTTTCAATAGAAGACCCAGCTGCTCTTCTGTTACCCATAATATGTGTTTTCCACCCAACCAGTGTCACATTTCCAGGCCTTCAACTAACCCTTGAAGGCATCAGCCCTGCAAGATTTAAGAATATAACAAAAGCCCCGCTGGATCAAACCAAGGGCCAATCTAGATCAGTTTTCTGTTCTTTTAGTGGCCACCTATGATGCAATAGCACTCTTCTGCTCATGATCTCCAGCCAGTGGTATTCAGAGGCATCGTGCTTCTGCTACTGGAGGTGGCAAATCAATTGTGAATAGCAGCCATTTCAGATAGAGAGAACTCTGACACAGAGAGGAAGGAACCAGCTGGATCAGAAAGACAGAGGCACAAGCTGCGGAGACCGAGACTGAACTCCTTCAGCCAGAGATCCCCAAGCTAGAGACCTCAGGCATAGCTTCCACTGGGTCATGCACCTCTGAGGGGCCAACCCTGAGGAGGCTACCTCTTCAAGGCTCTGTTCTTCAGAAAGCTGCAAAATCTGGTAGGCAATCTGGCCCAGGTGGAATATAAGGCCTCATCTCACACTCAAAATCTGGTTGGAGAAATTTGTTCACATGGAGCTGTCTAGGATGCTGCTACTGGCCATTTATCTGACCGCACCACCCTTAAGGGCCGCCACAGGCTCCTGTTTGTGGTCAGAACACACCTCAAGCCAAAGAGAAAGGCTTTGCATAACCAACAAGAAAGCTTTTGCCTTTCATTACTTTCATTACTCCCTCCCTTTGACATTAACATTGGAAAGTTCTGTGCAGAAAGAATATTGAATACTTTTGCTTAAAAGTGTATTGAGTTGTTAATTGGTCAGTTTTCTTTGCCCTTCTCTCTTTTTCTTTCTCTCCCTCTCTCTTCCTTCCCCCCCCCCCATTGCTTTATTTTGGATCTAGAGTAAAATGAAAGGAAAAGAATAAGCTCCAAAAGACTAACACATGAATAAATGACACTTGGAGTTCAATTGTGGTTCTGGCATTAAATGGGCCCCAAGCATTTCAGTTTTTCATTTGCTATGAAACAAAAGCAAAATTCTCATGCCAGAGCAAGGAAACCATGTTTGCTTAACTACAGATAAAAGCCTCTTTAAATTCTCCCCCAAATTCCAGAGCACTGGCACATATTTTAAAAAGCAAAGCAATCCACTTAAAAATTAAATATGCCCTGATTTGGATTTCATCTGGTGCTTTGGCTCATGACTGGATTATTTTCCCCAATCTCACCAACTAGTAAGAAGCACAATAACATTAGAGACGATACAAAGGAGAGGAAAACAGTGCATAATATTTTCCTTTATGCCTTTGCAAAACCCACTTCCTTTCACAGGGGAGAGAATATGCAGATGGGGGTGCAGGGAGGTTATAAGTTATCAGAGAAGCCTGCTTTGAAGAAAGTGTGGGTTTACCCTCCAGAGGTTTGGACAGCATATTACATTAGAACCTGATTAACACCCAGGTGCCTTGTGAATGCATTTGAAAAGGGCTTTGAACTTTTGCACAGAGCATGATCAGCATACATTGCTGCACAATGGAGAAGAGCAAGAGTCCGCCGCTTCCCCTTGCTGGTGAGAAGAGAGAGAAATAAATTCCTACAAAGTGCAGATTACGGCAGCTCCAAGAGACATGGGGAGGGGGAGGGGTGGAGATAGGATTCTGCTGATTAAATGGCAGCAAGCTGGCAAGCAGCACGGTTCTTAAGAGGAAATGGGGACAGGCGGTTTCATGAAAAGTGAAGAAGAGGTGCTGCTGTCAGAGCTGGAGGCAGTGGTGGTGGAGCAAGGAATCAAGAACTGGAAGTCAGTGCTAGAAGAGTGAGAGCCAGGAGTGAGAATCCAAGGAGCCAGGCTATAATGTTGCTGCTGCAAGGGATGGGAACGAAACAAAAAACTGAACCTCCAGTGGTGCTTTCTAAATAGCAGCAGGGTGGGGGACAGGGAAAGAAGACAAACTGACCCTCCCCACCACCTGCGACTCCACTGCTCTCCCACTCACACATTTTAAAAATATGCACCTTAATTCACATTCATGCAATTTGTGGGAATGTTCAGGGATGCAGGAGAGGATATATTGTTTAATGATGTCCTTCCTAACTTGCATTAGCAAGTTCTATATCTAAGCAGAGTTTAAACATTCCCCTTTAAACGCACAGCGGTTTGCTTGTTGCAGGCTAGTTTTAGCCTCTGAATATAGGATTCCTGGTAAGCTACCTTCTTGTCCCTCTTAAAAAGAATAAACACGGCAATCTTATTAAAGTCAGTAGTTTACTCACATTCATTCAGTTCACAGTTGGATCCCTGAAGGCAGACTTATGTTACAAAAGTATATACACATGTGGAACTATCCCATAAGGGAGTTAGTTCCTAAGTGACTGCAAACAAGCAGTCACTTCTCCTCACACATAGAAAAACAAAATGGAGAAGAGCAGAAAGAGAGAGAGGCATGCTCCCTGCCTTGCTCTTGTTCCCCGGGGCAGAGAGAGGGCCAGAATAGATCACACCCAACTCTAGTTACATGCAGAGGAAGTTTGTCCCAGCTCAGGAGGAAACAGGAAGTTTTCTCCTGGCTGGTACAAAGCATCCCCTAGCATGTCCACTCTAGGAATGTTGTACTTAACTGCTATATGTTTCATATCCCACACAATTAATCACATCTATTTTTGCAAATAATGTCATATCTAGGGGCGAGAGGGAGGCTTGAGATGGAGTCAGTATTATCATTTAGCATTACTTATCATGGAACAACTTGTTGATCCTGAAGATAGTAACATGTACTGATCTATTCCGATGAACATTTTTGTCCTTTTGTGCGAGTGGGCCCCATAACAATTAATTATTAGTCTGTAAAGGACACAGTTGCCTTTACAAGACACACAGCAAATTTGTTGGATTCTTACTGTTATATCTATTATTATTATTTCCAGCGGGGTGTTCCCTGACAAGCGCTGCAGTTTAAAACCCCTAATCAATATCAGCCTGCAGGAGCTGATGTTTGAGTCTTGACAAGGTACCTTTAATTGACTCAGAAGTGTCTCTCTGCTTCATTTGTAATCTTACAGATGGTCAAGAGGAGGGGGAAAGAGGAAACAATAGAGGCAGTGTGTCAGTAAAAGATACGTGCTGCTCAGGCTGTCCTGTATAACACAAAGATGCTTCAAGGTTATAAATATCCCACTGATCTAAATAGAAATCAGCAATTTTGAGACAAGTAGCTTAGGACCATTGTTTTTTTTTCTCATTAATGGTGTGTGTTTTCAGAAATCCTCTCCTCGCTTTTAAGTTTTGATATATTTATTTCTGGAGCATTTGTTGCGTGAAAATTCACAGCCTAGTTGGGGGGGGGCACCTTTTCCAAACTGAGAGCTGCATTGTGGGCAAACTTGGGGCGAGGGCATTTGCCAGTGGTGGAATGGACCAGATGGAAAAAGGGAAAGAAGTAATGGATGTGGCTATAACTTTCTACAGTAGGTTCTAGTCTAGCCACGCAAAAGTCAGAGTTTTCTGACTATAAAGTCAGAGTTTTCCATCACACTATCCAAGCAAGCAAACAAGCAAGCAAAAGACATTATCCCAAGTCAAAAGCACATTCCAGCCAGATAGAAGCACATGAGGGGGGCACTGAGCAGGACCAGTGAGAGAAGTGTCTTGGGCAGAGCTCCAAGGGTTGGCTAGAAAGCCCTGAAGGGCTGCATTTGACCCTAGGCCTGAGGTTCTTCATCCCTGTCCCAGGGTTTTTTAAAGCAGATTTTTCCAGCTGCGCAAATTCCCTGTCAGACACCCTATTCTAAAACAGCAACAACAGCAAAATGAACACAAAATCTGCTTTTCTCCCTGCTTGAACTCTCTATCAGCAGTGGCCTTTGCACAGGAGTCAGTAGTTTTTATCTACGACACACTTACAAATCTGCCTTCGTTCAGTAGGTACCTGCCCAAAGTAAAGCGGGTTCCAGCTCAAAAGAATGTGTTGCAATATTGTTTGGGAAGTTTGTTTTAAGTATGGAAACTGAGTGCATTTTGGCCTTGTACAATTTATGACGTTGCATGTCATTTAAGTGCTTAATAAATAACAAGACTAAGCTGCCTAGTCTTTCAGCTAAAACAGGAATCCAAAACATAGTCCAATCTTATGGGTTAGAGAAATCTGGGGCAAACTGATAAGGATGCATTCAGGCTTGGGGATTATTGCATCAATCTTGCTTAGTATAACGTTAGTGCCTTCTATCCCAGAGCATTTTTTTTACACTGTTTTACCTGTTGCACAAAGAAACTGTGGCTTTCCGACTGATATACCGCCATGTTGCTGGGGAAAAACTAGGTGCCAGAATACCATGCAAAATTTCATCTCATGAGCTAACAATACCAAACCCCCAGATTTTTTTTTTCCAGTTAAGGAGGTTGTAAAAATATTTTTTTTCCTGGAAGCCAACAACATGGAGATAAGTGCCAAACTCCCACTAAATTCTACTAGTTTTCCAGAAGTGGCTTTTACACTGTGTGAAATATCACATAAAATGTGGAAATTATCAGGCATGGAAACATTATGAAAACGGAATAAAGTGCTGCCTAAATGCACCCTCAGGCCTATGTACCATACCATTGTTTCCTTTTTAAAGACAGGGAATTGAGCCTCAAAGGCCGCCCAATGAATCCTTGGCTGAGGTGAGACTTGGACCCATAACTCCTACATGCCGAGCACTGGCTCACAATAAATTGCCTAAGATCATTCTACATGGCCTCATTATGCCGCCGAGGGAGGCCATTATATTGTACAACTTTGGCGCACGTGGTCCCTCCACAATTGAAAAGTGCCATTAGGACGGTAGATCATGCGAAATTAGCAGCATGAGCCTCTGTCAGCTTGGACAGATATAGTTAATCTCACAGATGTGACAGATTGTTGCCTTAACAGGTCAGATGGTAACTGTAAATCTCTGCTGGAGAGCTAGCTTTCAGTGTGAAGCAACAGAGCGCAAAGAGGCCTCGATAAAAAGTCTTCTCTGGCTGAGAGAATTAAGCCACCTGTAAAGTCTGTTTCTGAGAGACAATTGAAGCTCATCAGCTGGAAACCTTCCCTTACTGAAGAGGATGGCTCTGCAAACAAACTGGTTTTTTAAAAAAATATATATATATATATCTTTCATGTTGGTACCTGTTGGAAGATACAAGGTTCCTGAGATCCTTTTGGCAACAGTGGTATTTGACACATTCCACCTGGCACTGATGCAGCAACAACTGTGTCTACAGGATATCCAACTCTGGGGCCATTAACTGTTAAGTTAACATCTTCGACCCCCCATTAAAATGAGCAGAGGTTGTACCCCTTCTGCTATTCTGGCAGATGAACAGAAAATAACCATTTGAAAGTTCACTTCCCCACAGTAAACAGGAGTGTGAACACAGCCTTGATGTCAGCCCCGTTACTGGCCGCTCCAGGACTAAGTAATGCAGAGCAATTAGGGTCAGAGGAAATATCAGGGTGCAGGACCAGAGAACAAGCTAGATGCCAGGACTGAGAAACAAGGCTATAAATGCAAGGCACATTTCAGCTCTGTAATGACACTCCTCACCACAAGGGGCAGTGCTTGACAGTTCTTGACAGGAGCAGAGGGATGAGTTCAGTGGGGCTTAGGACTGAGTGAAAATGACCTGTGTAAAATTCTGGTTCGTGCCTCCTTAAAAATTGGCAGGCTGGGGCCACAGCATCCAGCACACAACGCCCCTGTGCCCAACCACTCACATTTGTAATCAATAAAGTTGTGGCCCATTTGAACCCAAAATATTGTTTTCTTGTCTGGTTATGCATCATGTAGGGAGAGACAGGGCCACAGGGCCTTGGCACGCAATAGCAGTAACATTTTTACATCTATGTAATAGGAATACTTGTAATAGGAATTGAAGAGGATAGCCATTTCCAGGCTAATGGCAGAATGAGTCTATAAGTCTGTAAGATGGTTGCTTCAATTGTGGCTTTTGATGACTGGAGGCTATTGGACACTTCCCACCTACAGTTAAGATGTAGGAATGTAACCAGCGGACTTATGCAACTGGCTGGTAAGAAGCAGTCTTTTGAGGGGTGCTGTTACTGCAAGGCATTTATATTTTGTGAAACTGACTCTGCTTTACACATTAGCACTGCCTGGTTGCTTGTGGGCTTGTGTGTGTGTGTAGATATAGACACATACATATACCCATTCAGAGAGGGAGAGAGATTACAGACACACATAAATCTCTGATGAGCATTCATAAAGGAACTGATGCTGTAAAAGGCTGACCCTCAAAATCCTTACGACTCAGGAAAGTGCAGAACATGAAACATTTAGCACTTCTTGAGTGCATTATATAAATTCTTGCACCACTCTGCTTCGAAGGATTCAGTTGGAAATGGAAAAACAACTGCAGCGAGCCCATGACACAGCAGAGAACAGAATGCATGTCTCTGGATCTCAGCCAAATTAAAGCAGCCAAAGCAGTATTTATCATCATTGGCTGTTTAAACAAAAACCTGCCATCCCGTTAAGCAAGATATCTTTGTGGTGAGGAAACAGTAGGCCATACAATTTTAAACAACTACCAAAAGACAGTGAACCATTTGGATTTCATCTTGAAATAGTTGTGCTTGTACCACTGATACCAAGTGGGGTTTTCATTGTGAGCTTGTGGTTGTTCTGTTTTGTTCTGACGGGTCATGTAAGATCAACAAGAAGATCAGCCTACCCCAAGATAACAAGGGCTTCCATTTGTGATTTTCAACATTAAAAGCAGTGTGGGATTCCCCACCCCCCACCCCCAGTAAACATGGCCTGATGTTATTCATTTTAATTTTCTACCTCCTTGAAGGTGAATTTAATACCATTCATACATTTTCATTTACAAAATTTGTCAGTAATAAGAGAGCTGGCACATGGGAGAAAGTAGCTGCATAATTGCAACTTACACGCTTGTCTTACTGAAAAACTGCTAGCTCAGGAATCGCCCGCTCCTGTGCTCCATGCATGAAATTGCAAATAGAATTTAATTTGCCCTTGTATCCTGTAGGATCAGCTTAAAATGATTAATGCAGGAAAGAATGTTGTCAAGATTTTATTCATTACAATCTCAGAGGACTGCAGTGCAAAACCATCATGTATAACATGGTAATGTATTATATGCAACTCTTTCTGAACTGCTTTTCTTACTGCAAACAATCATATTTTTCCTGTTTAATTCTATACCTGAAGTGTGCACAAATGCATTCATTGTGTGTTACTGTGATCTCCTGGACAGTTGGAAATGTAATTTGTTAGAATTTAGAACATTTAAACGGGCTGTTTCTGGCGTAGCACTTGAGAATGTAATATTCCAAAAAGTTCTCAGCATGCAACAATGCTGTGACAGCTCAGAGATTTGCAAGTCAAAGCACCTTGTTCGCTGCTTAACACAGAGAAGAGAGCTCATTGTTTCAGCAAAATCTCACGTTTGGCAGATTTCATTTCATTTCAGCAAGAAATAGGAATATCTACACTTGACTGCACTCGGCACACATTACCCCTTCTTCTCCAATCTATTTCCTTCTTCTTGTTCCTCCACACTGTAATACAGGCTATCTAGATGTTGCTGAACTACAAATCTCATCATCCCTGCCCATTGGCCCTCCTTACTGGGGCTGGTAGGAGTTGTAGTTAGGCAACATCTGGAACACCAAAGGTTCCCAACACCTGCTGTAACACTTGAGATTGCAGGTTCTTTGGGCAATGACCCTTTTTTCTTATGCTTTAAGCATAGTAAGTGTATCAGTTTCAGTGAGCATGTCAGAAACATAGGAAGCTACCTTATACGGAGTCAACCAATGGTCCATCTAGCTCAGTATTTTCTCTACTGACTGCCAGGGGCTCTCCAGGATTTCAGACAGAGTTATCTCTTAGTCCTACCTGGATGACCCCTCACCTTTAGACTTGCTTCTCCTCTGAGATGTATCTCAACATGACGTTGATGTCATTTCATCAGCAAGTGAAGACATGTGTCTTTGCCCAAACATTTGGGGATGGGTGAAGTTTATTGACCATTTGAGTTTCTGTTGCTAGGTTTCTCTAGGTTTTTTTGGGGAGGAGGTAGGTGGGGAATTGAAGCCTGCATTTTTGTTTATTTCCGTTTTAATCTTATTGCACATTTTTGGTTTAGACTGTGTATATTTTTACCCTGAGACTTTGAAGTTAAGGGTTGATTTAAAATACTTTGACTAAATAAACAATACATCTGCATATGGAGAAAGCACCTGTCCTCAGACTTAATTGGAAAAAACCTCCACTGAATTCAGAGGGTCTTCCATATGAACATGTTTAAGACTGGGATATCAGAAGGAAACACTGATATGTGATAATTAAGTTAAACTGGAAAAGAAAACACACTAGGTCCCACAGCACACAAAGTACAGTGGTACCTCGGGTTAAGTACTTAATTCGTTCCGGAGGTCCGTTCTTAACCTGAAACTGTTCTTAACCTGAAGCACCACTTTATCTAATGGGGCCTCTTGCTGCCGCTGCACTGCTGGAGCACGATTTCTGTTCTCATCCTGAAGCAAAGTTCTTAACCTGAAGCACTATTTCTGGGTTAGTGGAGTCTGTAACCTGAAGCATATGTAACCTGAAGCATATGTAACCTGAGGTACCACTGTATACACAATGGATTCAGGTAGGAGTCAGTCAACATAATATTATGTTACAGTAATTACCTCCATATATGTCTTCCTGTTCTGTGACTTAAAATGGGTTCATACATTCAGATTTTTCATGTTCGAAAGCTGTGAAGTTGAAATTCTTTTAAAAGTAAAATTAAACAAAAGCCCAACAAACCTAGTTGAGTAGCTTGAGGTTTCAGCGGTTATCACTGATGAAGTCCCAGAGAGCCAGAATGCCTTTCTGCTCTGCTGCCACTGGGCTAATTGGCTCAACATGGAGAGTAATTATTGAATTGTTCTCTTTTCAGAAATCATTTTAGCAATGGGTTCTTTAAGGAGGTGATGATTTAGAAACAATCCTAATAAGGGTGGTAATTGAGGAGTGAAATATGGGTCCATGATTACAGTTATTGAAATTGATTGCCTGGTAATTATATTAATACAACAGAATCACTGGAAATTTGATATAAACTGCTGTCAAGGGTATTGCCCATCTCACAGGAATACTCCCTCCAGTTTCAAATGAATCACTTAATTATTCAAACATTTGCAGAGATTTGCTTTGCCAATCCTCAAAGCAAACACTCCCTTGCATTTCCCCCTTTGAGCTCCAAGAAAATGCGAAGATTTGTGGTGCTCAAACTAGTTGGGACTACTGAGTGGTGCCTGAGAGAGATCTGCTATGTATTTGATGGACCACCTGCATGGAAAGCACTTCTGTGCATCTAATGTGTGTAAGCCACTTATAACTGGCCATGTGCAGCACACATTTGGGGTGGGTGAACTTCCCTTGGCTTGATGTGGAATTAGCCAGTGAGGAAGGCACCACAGCTCAGGGGCCGATCATATACTTTGCACACAAGAAGTCCCAAGTTCAGTCCCTGACACCTCCAGTTTAAAAAGGTTCAGGTAGAAGATAGTGTGGAACAGCCCCGCCTGAAACCCTTGAGAGCCGCTGCTGGTTAAAGGTTGTCACATAAGCACTGCTAGTGCCATGTAAATACACTTATCACAATGCCTTCTGGAAATTGTACTTTGGCATCACCTGCACTGCACACACCCCATAGCGCCAACCATACTGGAAAACTCTTGGGAATTCAGCTGCCCCTTCAAGCACTCAAACCCAAATAAATGAGATGTGGTTTTCGATCCAGATGGGGACCAACCACATAAATGGTTATAACAAACAATCAAGAGAACTGATACACATAAAGAAGACACTCACCAACCAAAATACTGCTTGGTAACGTGGCCTGGATCCATTCAGAGAGATCAACCAAAGTTTAACCAAAAGCAAAAAAAAAATATTTATTTATTTATTTATTTATTTATTTATTTATTTATTTTAAAAAGTGAATACACTTACAAAGCATCTGGCTTTGGATGCCTGAACTACTGAAAAAGCATGGGCGGAAGAGCTTCGGGGGGAAATGTTACAATTTGGATACCAAATCAGGAAATTACAACCTCTGGCAACAGCAGTAATGCCTACAAATCTATTTAGCAGCGTGCACATGCTGTCACAACCAAGGTAACCTCTCCCCCTATGTGCATCATTTGGATTTTGAAGTCCTGGGAGGTTCCAAGCAAGGTAGCTCAGTTGAGGAGAGTGTGGTGCTATTAGTGCCAAGGTTGCAGGTGTGATCCCTGTATGGGACAGCTGCATATTCCTGCATTGCAAGGGGTTGGACTAGATTGTCCTTAGGATCCATTCCAACTCGACAATTCTATGATTCTATGGAGTTAGCTCCTAAAGTATGGAGCTATCCAAGTGCTGAACATGTGCTTTCTCCAAATGTAGAAAAGTCTTTCTAAGACAGCTTTCTTAAGTGCTCTCTCTTGCCATCAGTAATCTGTCTGACTGTCCTTTGCTGATACTGCTGGACTGGTTGGCCAACATCACTGCATTCCTAGTGGCTTGTGAACAATATACTGGTTGTTGCCCAAGGCTTGTCCCCATTTGTACAGTTCACTTTTCACATGCTTCATCTTCTTCATCCTGCAAGCTCCTCTTCTAATGCCTTTCTTGTTTTAACCTCATTTTCCTCACACCTGCAGTCTCTATTCTTAATGTTGTTCTATCAAGATTTCTGATGTGCTTTTTTTCTGCTTCCAAAATGCGTCCTAGATTCCTGACATTTCTCCCTCTTTTTGTTCAGTACCTGACCAAAGCTCATTTCCTGCAGTGTTCTGGCTCTATATGATTTCTCATTTCATCCAGAAGGGTTTCCAACATGTCTGTTCATATTGATTGCTAATAATTTTAGGCATTGGGTAGATTCAAAATGCTCCCCTTAGTAACTAGATTGGCAGCATCATGTAGGTCTGCATTATTATAGCCAGCTGACGAAGGTCCAGATCTTTGTAGAAGTTAACAGGGCTGTGGTGTTCTGTCCAGGAAACATTCTTTGTGTGCACAGTGTGTGGTTAAACCTCTGGTCAAGGCTTGGGGGGGGGGGCGGTCAGTGCATGCATTGAATTTATTATATTGCTTTCCCTAACCCCACTGGACTAGCTTGCTGACACCAATGCGTTGTCTGGGTGGCCTCAGTATTGCAGGATAGCATAGGGAGTGCCTTGCTTCTCTGTATACAGGCTTTACTGAACAGTTAGCAGAGTGACACTTCTAAGTGAGGACTATCTAAAGCAATCAGCTCCAGTTGTGTTGACTTGAGACAAGGTGACACTTAAGCTTTCAGCAGGGGCTCACTGGTATGTATATGCCTGTTCCATCAGCCTGCCTATTCCATCAGTGAATTCTTTACCTGGGCTGACTGGAAAACGTATAGGTCATGCTTTCACCTGCAGACTGGTCATTCCACTTTAATGAAGGTGTCCGTCATGTGTGCAGTGAGCCATCATCATTCAGTAATTATCCCCTGTTGTGTTTGGAGCTATGTGGGCAGACCTATTGTATGGGAACTTGTGAGTGATCTGTTGAATGACTTTCCCCCTTTGTGCTCTGTATTCCTGTTCCCATTTACATAAATCTAGTACAGTGGTACCTCAGGTTACAGATGCTGCAGGTTACAGATGCTGCAGGTTACAGACTCCGCTAACCCAGAAATAGTACCTCGGGATAAGAATTTTGCTTCAGGATGAGAACAGAAATCGTGTGGTGGTAGCGGGAGGCCCCATTAGCTAAAGTGGTACCTCAGGTTAAGAACAGTTTCAGGTTAAAAATGGACCTCTGGAACGAATTAAGTTCTTAGCCTGAGGTACCACTGTAACCAGACTCTAGTTAACCCTTGAGCTTCTTATTAGTTGTAGGTTTTCCTGAGTGACTCAGAGTAGAGAAATGACTGGAAAGAGTGCTTAACCCTCTCCCCAGCCATCATTTCCCTACTCTAAGCTACCTTTCCTCAATCATTTCTCTGCTTGCTGAGTTTCAAAGCATGGCTGCCTCTCCATATCATCATCTCTCAAAGCATTTGCATAAAAAAGAAACATTGCCCACTAAGTATGTGTTTTATTAGACGTCAAACAGTATACCTACAATGTTTTGTGAGTTGCTCATCTACTGGGCCTTGTTTTTCCATATTTTTTAGAGGTTTGAATTATGTTTTTCATGCACTTAACTGCAAGAGGAGACATTATTCTGCTCACAGTAGGCAGGGACCTTGAACCAGTATGTAATGTGGCTAAGGAGAGTTTAGTATACTTTTCACCATGCTTCATTCCCATATTTTAATCAGAACTGTAATTTGAAATGAAGGTATGCCTTAAGGCATGAGTCTCAAGGTTGAGGAGGGTGACTGGCAGAGGGTGAAGGCCCTTTAACTTATGTTAAAATGGATGGAATGACAGAGTGGGAACATATTCTTAAAAATGACATTCATGCAGAAATGCAAGCCCCCATCTAACTAGTTAACAATGGATAATTTCATCTGGATGGTGATGGTGATGATTTGACAAGAGGGTCGAATTCTGAAAACCCTTTTTAATTTGCACAATATTTGTTTTGGGAGAGAAAGAATCAAGTGCAATTTATTTTCTGATGGTCAGCATGTGTGGTAGAACCACATTATGTACATTACTCAAAGGGTCCACAAGGCTTTGAGATACACTACAACTGTTGAATTTCACGAATTGCTTTGAAAAAAATAAGGCAAGTAGTTTCTGTTGTCTTTTTCATTTAGCTTATAGTGTAGCTAACGTTCAGCTAAATCCGACAGTATTTCTCCCCAATATGACCCACTGCATGGAGGAGAGTAGCAGCAGCAAACCTATCCTCTTAGCCCACCAAGCACATCTTCCCCACTTCCAACATCTCTTCACAATGTATATGACTGTCACATGTAAGATTATGTATGTTTAGACAAACTGCATTTTTCTGTGGGACCAGCTCTGCAACTTTAGGTTTCATGCATTATATTTTACCCACATAAGTCATGTTCAAATTCTTACGTCCTCAAAATGTAACTTGGCCCCAAATCACCCCAATTCACTTTGTTATGCAGCCCCAACACAAAGCACATCCTTAATAAGAATTTAGGAAATGGAATATTAAAGTGTAAGATACCATACATTCTCAAGGTCTCCCATTAGATGAATACGAAATAAAACTGATTCAAAGTCACTGTCTATTAAGACCAGAATAACACATTTTGAAAATTAGTATGTTGATTTTTGTTGATGTGTTGATTAATATGTTGATTTTTAATCAAACAAAAGCATTCAACCAGCATTGTATATAATTTTAAAGATATTTTTCAGGCTACATTCAGAATCTAACTAAATGGGGGGGGGCTGAATTCATCTTTAGGGATCATCTCCCTTTTATACTGTATTTTATTTTTTCAATTTGGTTTACTAGGTATATTTTATAGTATGAATCTATCCAATGGCTCCATATGTATCTATCTAAATTCACAAATATAAGTGAAAAAGATTCCCCCGAAAGATGCCTGAGATGGAAGTACGTAGCAAGAAAACAACTCACTTTAGCTTGTGAAAAACACAAACGGGTTAAATGTATATACAGTGGTACCTCAGGTTACAAACGCTTCGGGTTACAAATGCTTCAGGTTACAGACTCTGCTAACCTGGAAGTAGTACCTCAGGTTAAGAACTTTACTTCAGGATAAGAACAGAAATTGCATGGCAGCGGCGTGGCAGCAGCAGGAGCCCCTTTAGCTAAAGTGGTACCTCAGGTTAGGAACAGTTTCAGGTTAAGAACGGACCTCCAGAATGAATTAACTTCTTAACCTGAGGTACCACTGTACATTATCTATCACAACTATGCTTAGTATTTGACAATCAGTTTAGCCTCGAGGTAAGGTGAAGGGACTGAGTCATGTGGCCCTTTCTCAAACCAGGTTGATGGACAAAAATAAAATCAAACTTGTTTCAAAAATACTGCGAAGAAAACATGGTGTAAACCATCAGAGGCATTACAACAAAGCCCCTTAAAATAATGTAGACATCAGTTCACAATTTTCGAAACTGAGGAGTAGCTTCATAGGACTGAGCATAGAGCTGATGTTCTAATCTATCCATCTGGATGAAAGCCATGTGTTTTCCCTAAGTCAGGTAATGGAGCTTCACTGTCTCATAAAAGGAATACAATGCAAAACTGGGACATTAATATAGCAGTGATTGTGTATCTGTCATAAAGGATATGCATATATGTTAGTAATGCATATAATAATGCACAGTGGATATTCTTCCTCTCTTCCCCCATGCCTCCATTTCCCTTCATTTCCTCTCTTACTTTCCCTGTGCTGAATGTTGGACTTAAGGCTTAGCAAAACTTCAGCACCCCTGCAGTGAGGGGACCTTGGAGTCTCAAATTTCAATTAAAGCACACAGCTTATCCCTTTGTCAGCTTTTAGGCTAAGATGTTCCTGCTTGCCCAGGATTTTGGTGGTGGTGTTTATTTAGACTTAGATCATAGTTGTGGTGTTCATGTTTTAGTTGGGTGGAGCAGGAGCCATCCTTCTTATTTTTGTTCTTGGATGAGCACCTTAGAAGCTTTATTTCTGTTGTGTTTTATGTATTTGCTTTTAAATTATTCACAAGCTGTTTGGCACTATAGATAGACAGATAGATACTTTTTATATAAGGTTGTAAGTAACTGTTAATGAAAACGACAATTCAATATTAGTAGATGTTTCTATTGATTTTACCTGCTCCTTGAAATTTCTGCCTCCTTTTAATACTGGCGGTCCTGCCATCCTGCCATCTTCATCCCAGGGTTTAATGGCATGCCAAGCCTAAGGAAAGGTTCTATTGTTCCATTACCCCTTCCAGCATTCAGCTTTGTTTTCTTGAATACATTAAATAATCAGAGCTTAATCACACTCACCTCCCTTGGCTTTGATGATTAGGATAGTTTAATTGGTTAATTGTGTTGTTAGGGTGGAGCCATCGAGAAATGATTCCTATGTTGTTGTTTTTAAATTGCTGATTACAAGTGTCTCTCTCTCTCTCTCTCTCTCTCTCTCTCTCTCTCTGTCACATCTCAGTCTATTGAAAGGCAGGAGGCTGCCAAAACCAATTAGAATACTGAAATAGATACAGCAAAACAGTTTGGATTTGTTCCTTCACTTGCATGGCAGCAGTTAAGCCCCTCATATATTGTTAACTACACCTGTGTTCTAATTTGAGCAAGGAATCAGCCTGAGAGCTCATCAGGAGTGCACTGAAAAGAGAAGGTGAAGGGAAGACATAGAATAGCTGCAGGCCTTCCCTATCACCAGCACCACTGCTACTGACATCTCACACACACCTGGGATCAAACAGAGGGAGTTGGTACCCATTTGCCTGTCTGCTTGCAAGAGTATGGGCTAGACGCCAGCCATTTAATGTAACCAGGAGTGGAATAGCACCAAAATATGTTTAAACTGTCTGGGAACACTAAGCTTAGTTTCTATGGCATAAGCAAACGGCTGCCATAACTGGGGATGTCAGAGAATTCCAACAGAAATGGAAACAGGAGTGGAAATAGTTGAAGTTTGCTTATTCATCCCCTGTCCAGAATGGAAATCAATCCATTAAATACAACTGGTATTTACTGTTGTTTGCAGTGTAAAAATTATACGTAACTGATGACTCTTCCCCCACTATTTAAATTGTGTTTCCTTTGCAGTGACATGATGGTGTGAAATAGTAATATAAATTATTACATCATTATGTAAAATTCTGCCACAGTGGGCAGTGTGACCGATATCATAGCTTTTGTCAGAAGCAAAAATGTTGCAGAAGCAGCACTGCATGAAACAAACAGGGGTTGGAATGTAAAGTGGTGTTTTCTTACATCCCTAACCATGACATACTATTAAGAAACTTACTCAACTAAGTTTTAGAAGAGATGTTAGTTTAATAGCTGTTGCCGGGGCAAGAGAAAGGGTCCAAGGGATAGTGATTCTTACCCAAAGAAGGGAATAAATGTAGTTGCTTCAAGTATACCTTCAGAGGGCACTTCTGCCTAAGGAAGAAGACTCCTGGAAAGAGTTGCCATTGGTATTAAATATCTGCAGATTATCTCATTAGGTCTGCTCCATTATTTGACAGCATGCACTATATCCACAGTGGACCATTACTGCTCTGCTTCACGCCACCAGTTGATGGCAGGGCAAAGGGTATGACTCTGAAGCAGGTTTCAGCCCAGGCCCCCTGCATTTTAAGAAATTAGGTACAAGCTGAAGTCTCATATCATATATTCACTGGGGGCCCAAGCACCTTTGTGTTGGGAAGACCATATGCAATTAACATCACATGTGATGTGAACGCTCCATGGGTGTGCAAGAGTTGCATGATTCCAAAAAAGTAAAAAGAAATAAAAGAAAGAAGATTGAACTGAAGATAGAAGCACGTAGGGACAGTTTTCAGTTCTATTTACAGGCAAGTGTTGATACTGAATGTGATTTACCTGGCTGACTATGTATATAAATAAGTGCATTTAATCACTAGATTGTCATGAGAGAAGGGGGAAACTGCTGCTTAAAAATCATTGCAACTCATCAGCTCAATGTCATTCCGCAGTTACAATCTCTGAGATTAATTACACTATCTGGGGCATATGAGATGTTAGGGGAGGGGATCATGCCTCTGGTGGAGGATGTGTCATGCTCCTTCTGGTCCCCACCCTGCACTCAGCTCTCACCTGTAGCTCCTAGAAGCTGTCAGCATGCAACTGCAGCCAACACACAACCATGGGAATGAATTTGACTGTCAGCTAAACCAGGTGAGGCTAGCTGATGGGTCTCAAACACTCAGTGAGTTAGGAGCTTCTCCTGCATGTGAAGACAGGCTCTGGCAGATTGAGTGGACAAGACCAATAGTGGGTCCAATGGTCAAGAAGGTGGTTTCTGAACATACTATAGAGGGAAGTGAGGGACAAATGGGGTTTGTCAACCTGGGAAGGTAACCCATCTAGGAGAAGGAAAACTCTGTTCCTAAATCTCCACTGGAATATCTTTGGGGGAAGAAAAGGCTAAGGAGCAAAGCCTAAACAAATCTGGAATAGAATCCCTAAGATGGTTGAATGGTGCCTTGTACGCCTCCATCTGGCAACTCCTGCAGCCAAGCTAGTGCCAAACATATTGCTCTGCTTTCCTTTGTTGTCCGGACAGCCCAGGACCTCCATGCACATTGCCCAGGCTTGCACCCCAGGGAGGTCCCTTTGGTACCGCTAATGCTGTTTCTTGACTTGACCCCCCTAAGGGCACTCCATTGTCCCTCTTCACAGACAGATGCCAACAACAACAGTAATAGCTGGAGCCCTAAAACATGGCATGGCTTGACAATTGCATCACATAAACTTTTCATTTAGAGGAACAGGAAGTGGTTACAGATCAGATGGGGAGCCTCAGCCCAAGGGGCCAAATGCAGCCTTCTGGACTCCTCTAGCTGGCTCTTGGGACTTTCCCAGAATGCACACCATAGTCAGCCACACACCTTCTCCCCAGCCCACCCTCCCCAGCTCCACACCTTCTTTGAGTGCTTTTGCATGGCTAGAATATGTCCTTGATCTTTTATAATGCTTCTGGTTTGCCTGGATGGACAATGAATAGAAGGATATGATGGTATGTATAAAAACTAATCTAGCTTACTGCATTTGTTCCTTCACCCACTTTTGCCTCCAGTTCTGCCTGCCTCCAGTTCTGCCTCCAGAAGATTGCCCAGAAGGGAATGTGGTCCTCGGTGTGAAGGAAAAAAGAGTTCTGCATCTCTTTTATAAATATTTTGACAAGGTCACAATGAGAGTCTATTAAAGTTAGGTAAGCTAAGCCTGGGTCTCCTGAGTAACAGTTTAGCAGTTCTTCCTATTCCCTCTCACCAGCCTTAAGATACTGAAGTTCTTCTACATTTGTTTTGCCAGTTTCATTTTCTGTATCCACTCAGCCAGCTCACACCCCCAGGAAAAACTTGTAAGCCGTTGCACATAACATGCATACCTTGAAATGCATTTCGATGGCTCCTGGTTTTCGGGGGGGGGGGTGGTTGCATTAGGACTGAGAACTACTGGTAGTTGAAATTCTGTCTTAATCTCTTCTGCAAACCTCAAGCCAGATTTTGTAATTAATTATAAGCAAAGAGAAATACATCAGGTTGGGAGAGACCAGTTGGACCTCCCACTGTGTGCACATTGACTAATGCCTTATTGGTTTAGCTGCCAGTTACAATGAAATAAATCAATGTTAATTTCATTGTATTACAACAATATTGATTTCCTATTAAACAACAGACAAAGCAGGTTATGGCTTTAGGAAAGCTGTTAGGAGTTAAAATAAGAAGGGCATTTCTGTGGAAATAAAGGAACTGGAGAAAGGCAGAGGTGCTAATAGCAGAACTGGAAAGTGACAAGAAGAAACAAGGCACTTGAATAATTAGGAAGTGTGTTCTTGTGTGAATTTGTGGTTATAAATTATTGTTATGTTGTTAACTAGAAAAAAGTGCAAAACAAATGTAGCAGAAATGGTGTAATGATTTGGGAATTCCTGAATATCATCATAATTTATTATTTATAAAAGTATACCAAGTCTACCAAGGCACTGTGCATGAATTAAAATCTGCAGGCTTACATCTGGTACAGATATAAATGCTAGTTCTAACTTATGAGCCACTTGTGGGAAACCGTATTAATAAAACACAAGTATTCTCATGGATGTGTGGATATCCATCTTTGCAAAATTAGCACACACATGAATGCCCTCCCCCCGATAACCTTCCAAATTTCCTTGCTATTCTTCACATGTTAATTTTTGCATGGAACCTGAAAACTAGGAAATTACATGCAAATTCTATGAGTTCTTGCAGCTAAAATAGAGCGCACAAAGCAGTATGTTTGAGATTCCTGTGCCAAGTACCTTGTCACTTCTCTGTATGATCTTATAAAAAGCACACCTGCCCTGAGCACATGTCTAAAGAACCCCATTTAGCTGGTAGCTAACCGATAAAATATTTGTCAATCTACATAAGAGTCTATGGGTAGATCAATTAAAATTAATAGCTCTAACTTAATCATGCTTATTAATTTAAATTGTTCTACTCTGAGTAAAACTTGGTTGACTATCACCTAATAGACTTATTGCAAATGGCATATTTCAGTGTGAAAGAATTGTCTTTACAAGAACATTCTTGTGCAAGGGACAATTAATAAATGTAATTTCATATCTGGGTTTGACAAATGCCCATTCAGAGGGTAAAAGTAAAGGGACCCCTGACCATTAGGTCCAGTCACGGATGACTCTGGTTGTTGTGGTGCTCATCTCGCTTTACTGGCCGAGGGAACCGGTGTACATTCAGAGGGTAGGTACATATGTAATATTTGCAACATTGGTACAATGCTATACACACTTACCTGGAGGAGTAAGCCCTATTGAAGTCAATAAGGACATATTTTTGAGTGGGTTTGCAAAGTACAGTGGTACCTCGGGTTACAGACGCTTCAGGTTACAGACTCCGCTAACCCAGAAATAGTACCTCGGGTTAAGAACTTTGCTTCAGGGTGAGAACAGAAATCGTGCTCTGGTGGCGCTGCGGCGGCACGAGGCCCCCTTAGCTAAAATGGTACCTCAGGTTAAGAACAGTTTCAGGTTAAGAACGGACCTCCAGAACGAATTAAGTTCTTAACCTGTGGTACCACATAAAATATGACAAACTTTTGATGGTGCCAATGTTGGAAGAGGGGAGGATCTTTGATATCTGCCCTTCAGAAGACCAGTTTAAAGAAGCTCAAGGTATGATCTGAATTTACACTGATACTCAATCTCTCTCTCTCTCTCTCTCTCTCTCTCTCTCTTATATTTGAGGCACTTCTTATGAGAACTGCCAGGTGAAAGAGGATCAAGATTTTGTGCCTTTGACAGTTGTGCAGGAGAATAAATTTCAGGAGATATAGCATGGCATGCAGTCGCACCATTTAAAAATGCAGGTGGTTATTTCATGTTTGAATGTTCCATATGTTTGAAAACTCCACAGAAAGCCAATATGTCAAAGAGAGGGGTTCCAACCAAGCCTTTTTTCTGACATGTTAATTTTGTGTGTGGAAGATGGATTAAAAACAAAGAACAAAGGACCAAGAACTGTGGGCAATTATCCAAACAAATAATCCCTTACCTAGACTTCTACTGCATATAGGTCCAGCAGGGCCATACCATGAGCTTTTTTCTGAATGGGCAGCTCTGCTCTGAGAATCACCATGTTGAATTCAACAGGATACAACTGAGGGCCAGAGATGAGGCACTTCCAGCTTATTAACAGCTGGGCATCAAAATAGTAGTATAACTCCAGGGAACTACAGCATTGCTTTGATATATGAGACTTTGATGGTAGGCTATACAAATATAAATGAATGGAGTAAAAGAAATCTGTCCCTCTTTCCTCACCTTACTGGTGTCAAAGCAATACAGCACCAAAGTTTGTTGTCTCTCTCTGCTTGAAGTCTCTCTCCTGAGCCCTGCAGGTTATCACTTCAAGTCACAGTGGGGTTTATTAGCTTTCAGTCAGCATCTCTGATGTCTATTTGATGTGGAATCCACACCCAGGTAAGTATGCTTGTTATAAATCAAATGGCTGGCACCATCACTACAAACATTTGGCTGAAATCCCACAAATAAGCAAGCATGTTTAAAGCTTCATTCTAGATCCCTTCAGCAGAAAGATATATCCAGATGGTGCTGACAGATACTAGCATTAGGCCAGTGTTGTGCTTGAGGTGGTTTGCTTCATTGATCAGTGATTTGACAAACATTCTCGGAGAGTATGTGAAATCCTCCTGCAAAGCGGGAGACCCAATGTACAAAAGGGAGGAACAAATGGAAAGACCTATCCTACAAAAGCAATGCTGGAGACTGTAGTTAAAGATGCTTGGGTTTTGGGGATCAGAAGGTAACCAATTAAAAAGGGAGAGAAATGAAAGCATCAGTTTTCTGTCCTGAACATATGCGAATTGTAGCCTGTTAGGAATCCTGTACCATTTTTTTAAAAAAAAAATCTTTGCCCAAGTGAACAGCTAATATAGAAAACTACTGCAAACTCCTTAGATCATTTATGGTAACTCACCTTTTGCTAGGAAATATTGTAGTTATTTAAGTGGGAGGAGTCCTGAAGATAAGGGTTTTGTGATAACAACTGAATATGTTCCTCAGTGTTTGGGAAAGAAAATCATGGGGTGCAATATCTTTTACTAAAAGGTATGAGTGAAATCTTAGCTAAAGTGGACAGGGGGACCCCACCAGATGGATGAATGGTGATGACTAGGCAGAAGGTGAGGCTTCAAGTCTAGCCCAATGAAGGGCTGTGGAGGATGTTCCATAGCTCAGTGTTAGAGCAAAAGCTCTGCATGTAGAAGGATCACACTGAGTGGGAAGATAGGAAAGAGGTTACCAAACACTTTGAGTGAAGGCACCTAGAATCCTCCACACAAACAAGAACCCCGCATTATTGGAGTTTCCATGTGCATCAAGGATTAGAAGCGTGTTCACCAAAACATATTTAGAAGTCCCCTTTAGATCTTCCCACTCAACACAGGAAGGTTGGGGTAGGACTTTCGTCTCCCCATATCAAGTCAGCTGAAATGTATCAAATAGGAGTAGTGTAAGTGTAGCCAGCATGGTGCCATCTAGATGTTGTGAGGCAACAACTCCCATCATCCTTGGCCAGGCATGGCCAAACTTGGCCCTCCAGCTGTTTTGGGACTACAACTCCCATCATCCCGAGCTAACAGGTCCAGTGGTCAGGAATGATGGGAACTGTTGTCCCAAAACAGTTGGAGGGCCAAGTTTGGTCATGCCTGTCCTTGGCTATCAGTTCTTCTTTCAGGCCTCCATGGGATTGTAACTTGACAAGGTATGGAGGGTACCATGTTGGCTATGCCTAGCAGTTATATCTGACTGTGGGCAGACCAAAAACTCCACTCAATGCATTCTTTCACCTTGCGTTATAAGGCTGCTTATTCCAACATTTATCTTTCATTCCTATGGATAGTCCGCTGCAGTCACCTTTGCTACTGCAAGCATAAAATTGCCCAGGAAAAGGAAACCGCTTCTGGCACCTTGGAAGGTGAGAGGCAAGCTGAGGAACAGAAAACTGAGTGAGACATTTCTGCAAAGGGTTAAATCAGACACCTTCACAGAGCGGAGGATTAAGAGAAATAATTATGAGCTGAATCAATACTGATAAAGCAACCAAAGTGGAGCTATTGGTTTATTGACTCTTTGAGTGTCACTTTTAATAGGTTTTTACAAAGTAGTCTTTCACCGAATGGGAGAGTGTGGCAGAATCCCTGAAAATATGTTTAGATACCAAGTAAAATCTAGCCTTCATAGGAGATTTTTAAAAATGAGAAATTAACTTGTTTTTAATTGCCAGTGATAAAGGATAACTAACCCTTACTGCTATAATACAAAAGGGAAACACATATACTGTAATGCTTTCCAATCAAATATACTAAAAGCTAATTCACAAGACACACCTTTGATGGGGAATCATATTAAATATTAAAGGTAAATATAGTTCCAGTCCTACCAAACTCCCTCAGAATAGGTGCAGGCAAGAGATGTAATCCTTTTAATAGCAGCCAAATTTCAACTAGCGTTGTTTTGGAAAAATAGAAGAAAAGGGGGGAAATAACACAGCTAAAGATGATGTAAAACCCCTGACATTCCTGAATGATGGATTGATTGCAAAAAAAAAAAAGTATGTGTTTTCTTTTAACATGAGTGAATACCACACAAAAATATTAAGTAAAATACTGCTGAAATTTTGCTATATACTTTTATTTTCTGGAATTATTATTGCCTTTTTTTATATACTGAAAAGTAACTAAACTTACAAAAAAGGTTCATGGAATGGAGTAACTCAAAGTGGCTGACTTGCCTATGAAGGTTTTTTAGTGTGTCAGTACCTTATCATTCTCACTGTTTTTAAAGTTCAGAGCTAAGTTTGGATACTTATACAGTGGTACCTCAGGTTAAGTACTTAATTTGTTCTGGAGGCTCATACTTAACCTGAAACTGTTCTTAACCTGAAGCACCACTTTAGCTAATGGGGCCTCCTGCTGCCACCGCACCGCCAGAGCATGATTTCTGTTCTCATCCTGAAGCAAAGTTCTTAACCTGAAGCACTATTTCTGGGTTAGCAGAGTCTGTAACCTGAAGCGTATGTAACCTGAAGTACCACTGTATAGCCACACACAGTGAAGAGATATCAAGTGGCTTAGGGGAACCTCAGGGTTTGGAGAGGTAACTAAAAAATGGAGAGGGCTATGTGACAGAAACTCCCAAAACAGCCTAATGAGGTGTGAGGATGCTCAGACTAGGGGGAGGGGAGAGAGAGAGAGAGAGAGAGAGAGAGAGAGAGAGAGAGAGAGAGAGAGAGAGAGAACTAGGTGGGGAGGAGAATATTATCAAGTCACATTACCTCACTCCTATCTTTATTGAGGAAGGTTGCCAGAAACCAAAAACATTATGCCCATTGAAAGAACATACTCACTCCTCTGATGTGAACACTAAGCAAATGCTGCTTGAAATGCAATGCATGGGGAATAGGCACGCTGGTTTTAAGTCACTGTGTACATACCCTGTGAATGAAAAACCTCAGGAAATGCAGTAAAGTTTTGTTCCATGGACAGACTTATCCATAGTCTACATGGATACAGTGGTACCTCGGGTTACATATGCTTCAGGTTACATACGCTTCAGGTTACAGACTCCGCTAACCCCAAAATAGTACCTCAGGTTAAGAACTTCAGGATGAGAACAGAAATCGCACAGCGGTGGCGCAGCAGCAGCGGGAGGCCCCATTTGCTAAAGTGGTGCTTCAGGTTAAGAACAGTTTCAGGTTGAGAACAGACCTCAGGAATGAATTAAGTACTTAACCCGAGGTACCACTGTATTTGCAACAAGTATGTGTTCCCTGGTAGAACTAATAGCAGTGGGCAGGGGCAGTGGCGTAGTGTGGGTTGTCAGCACCTGGGGCAAGGCAAGTAATTTGCGCCCCCTAACCTGTGGATTTGCGCCCCCTAACCCTACCCCTAACCCTAACCCCCAGATGTTGCACCCGGTGCGGCCGGCCCCCCTGCACCCCCCACGCTACGCCACTGGGCAGGGGGGAGGGGCTTTCATTTGGTGGAAATGTTAAGTGTTAAATGCCCCCTACTGCAGTGTCACTTCTGCCATCTTTAAAGCAGCCACTTGGGGTTACTAGTTTTTAAACATGCACACGAAACTGAATATTTCTCATCATGGAGCCCTCACATCATGTCCAGTTTGGCCCCCATAGGAATATGCTAGCCTATTATTATTATTATTATTATTATTATTATTATTATTATTTCTTTCCAGGGCTACCTCAGCACCCTCTTTGATACACAGAGTTTAATTTAAAGAGAACATATTTGCAATAATTAGTATTGTAGAGGTGGTCTGAGACCAGTAAACAACCAAGTCATTAGGAGCAAAGCCACTCCTATTATCTGCAAATCAATAGCTCATTAGCCTTAGTCGTATTCACCTTGCAGCACCTTATAATGAAAAGATTTTACACAAGACAAAGCAGGGGCAACAGATTCACAGCAGTGCAGGGATTTTTGAGCTTCGCTCCTGACCTCCCATTAGCACTAATGGATATTATTGACCCTCCTGACTTTGCAATGGAGTTTTGCTCGCCATCTCTTCATGCAGATAACCCAAGCAGCTTTAGCTCAGTCCTCAGACCATTGGAAAGATGAGTGGCTTACTCCATAACATCTGGTTCAGTGTCTTGCGATTTGCTGAAAAAACCTTGCTCTCCCAGCTGTCCAGTAAAACTTTCTTCGTGACTGGGAACTAAGGGGCAGGAACCGACTGTGCTGCTAGCTAGAATGCATATGATTTCTTTGATCTTTCCTCCATCACAGGATCTTGAGCCTACCCCCCAAAATGCATGCATTTTTCATGCCCTCATTTCCCATAACCAGTGGGAACCTTACGGGCTATTTCTGAAATTTCACAGAAACTTGATTATACCCCCTATTCCTGCAAATTGAATTCAAAGGTATCTTTAAACTCAATTAGCTTAAGTGCATTTCTACAGGAAACTACCACCGTTTTGGGTAGAGCAAGAGCTTTTAAAAACTGAAAATAAATAGCGTCTGTTCTAAACAAACAGAGGCAAGAGAGCAAAGAAGGCAGCTTGGCAGATGATATGCTGCAAGAAGAAAATGTGGATTCAGTTGACCCACTTGGGGTGGTATGGCAGTTCATGCAACTGGACATAGAGGTCCTGCTGGGAGTTTGTTTCCCAATAGCAGCACTGGGGTGTAACTCAAGAGTAGCTGGCATGGAGAGGCAGTAAGGTAAAGGGACCCCGACCATTAGGTCCAGTCGTGGCCGACTCTGGGGTTGCGGCGCTCATCTCACTTTATTGGCCGAGGGAGCCGGCGTACAGCTTCCGGGTCATGTGGCCAGCATGACTAAGCCACTTCTGGAGAACCAGAGCAGCTCACAGAAACTCCATTTACCTTCCTGCTGGAGCGGTACCTATTTATCTACTTGCACTTTGACGTGTTTTCGAACTGCTAGGTTGGCAGGAGCAGGGGCAGAGCAACGGGAGCTCACCCTGTCACGGGGATTTGAACCGCCGACCTTCTGATTGGCAAGTCCTAGGCTCTGTGGTTTAACCTACAGTGCCACCTGCGTCCACCCCACCATTCTCCCAAAAGCAGAGATGCAGCAGCTTTTTGGGACACTGTGAGAATGGAGCTGTGCAGCAGTGAGTTTAGGTTTTGTGGAGCCAATCCAGTGCTCCTGCTTGTGTGCTCATGCAGCCCCAACTTTGCCACTACCTTACCCTCCTCCATCCCAGTAAGGAACACTGATACCACTCTCAGGACCCTTCATACTGGACACTCCTGGTATTACTACAGACCTATAAAGGGTAGAATCTGTTGGAAAATGCCCTGGGGGAACCTGCAAGCCCCCAGATATCTGAGTGTGCTCTGCAGTTCTGGAAAAGGCATCTCCCTTCTTCTCCAGTGCGCTTCTAGAGACATACATCATATTGATATATGCACACTAATCTTCTAGCATAACACAGCAAGAAGAGTGAGACATCGTAAAGCTAATCTACTATTTATTTACACACTATGTACTACAGACAAAAGCATAATGGCGTCCGTTCTCTCCAGCTCCGAGAGAACAAACAGACAGAAATAAAAGCGAAAGCACAGTGTAACAGTACCCACAGCGGAAGAGATAAGACCTTCCTCCTTTCCCAGACTTGCCCCAGACAGGCATATGATTTGCAACAATATCATCTGCAGCATCAGAAGTGTGAAATTGCTAACAGAAACATTATCACCAGTCACGAGCAATGGGGCACCAATGGGAACTCTTTTCTATGCCTTGTAGCCAAACTGTCGAGAAAGTATTTGCTTGGGGAAGGTGAATCAGCCTCTCTTTCCCATGCACTGTTATCCCCAAAGCAATCCCATTTTCCTCTTGTTGTGATAAATAAAAAAATAAAAAAGACAAATACAGCCACATGAATTGATTGACACGTAGTTTGACCCTTAGTTGCTTGCTTATATAAAATAATGGGTCAGCCATTACTTGTGCCTACTACATCCACTGTTTAGGACCTGGAAAGAAACAGTAAAGTGTGGTGCATGCAGGCAACTGGGGTTTCATCTCTGCAGCTAGTGGAGTTGCGGTTGAGGTGTGAAACTGTCACTTAAGAACCCACCACTTCCTTGTACCTTCTCGTTTTGTTTTCATTTTGCTCTTTGTAGTGCTGTGTCAAAAGCTGCTCCAGATATTTTTAGTAGAAGAGTGGGATGCATGATGGTGACGCAGAACATTAAAGATTTGCATAGAATCCTTTTCTTGCTGTTTCAGATTGAACAATACTTCTGCTGTTAAACACACACTCGTACACACCCCAATTTGTTGCAGACATCACCAGACAAGAGCAAAGTGCCTGCTTCCGATTCAACTGAAGTTGTCAAAGTGGAAGAAATGCAGCTGAAGTGAATTAAGGATGTCAGTGTGTATTAAACAAAGTTGAAGCACCTGAAGTGAATCTGAGTGAGCACCATCAACAGAAAGAAATACTTGCATTTGACAAACAGCTTTGCTCTCACTTCTTACTGCTATAATAGGCTACAGGTGCACTCCTATACGCACTTACCTGGGACTCAGTCCCATTGCACTCAGCTGAGTTTACTTATGAGTAGGCATGCATAACATCACACTTGAAAGGCTGCAATCTGAGGCACATTCCTTGAGTGTGTGCCCTACTGTACCCAGTGAGACATGCATCCATGTGAGGGGGAGGCGGTGTACATGTGTTGCTAGACATTCCTGACCATACTGCCTGGGGCTGATAGGAGTTGGAGTCCAAAAACATATGGAGGGTACCTAACCCCTGTACCAAGTAAGCATTTGTAGGTTCAGTCTAGTTTGTTGTTTAGTCGTTTAGTCGTGTCCGACTCTTCGTGGCCCCATGGACCAGAGCACGCCAGGTGCTCCTGTCTTCCACTGCCTCCTGCAGCTTGGTCAAACTCATGTTCGTAGCTTCAAGAACACTGTCCAACCATCTCGCCCTCTGTCATCCCCTTCTCCTTGTGCCCTCCATCTTTTCCAACATCAGGGTCTTTTCCAGGGAGTCTTCTCTTCTCATTAGGTGGCCAAAGTATTGGAGCCTCAGCTTCACGATCTATCCTTCCAGTGAGCACTCGGGGTGATTTCCTTAAGAATGGATAGGTTTGATCTTCTTGCAGTCCATGGGACTCTCAAGAGTCTCCTCCAGCACCATAATTCAAAAGCATCATTTCTTTGGCGATCAGCCTTCTTTTTGGTCCAACTCTCACTTCCATACATCACTAAGGTTCAGTCTTAGGCACACTTAAATTACAAAGAAATAAATCCCCCTCAACTCACTAGAGATTTCTTCAACATAAACATTATAAGGATTGGCTTGAAAGAACTGAAGTCATTTAAGCTGATTTTCACTAACCTATAGGACTGTAAGGGTCATTAAACCATATTCCCATGAAGCTATTAATTTATGATGTCTTGCTGAGGTTTTTTTTTAAGTATAGAAACTTTTTTTTAATACTGTCATTAGAAAAGGGGGGAAATCAGTAATCAAGCTTCATTCAATAGTGCCTGCAATGCCATAAAGTAAGGGCACGCCTTGTGATGTCAATTGCCATAGAATACTCTTTTCAGAGTACTTGATTAAGATGGCCTCCAGAGGGTTTGCTAATGAAGAGGAAAAGTGGAATTAATGTATGAGTAAGTCTCCCTGCCTTCCTATAATTTTACAGAACACTGTTCTATGTGGAATGTAATCTTAGTGCAAAGAAATATAGAGGAAAATGTGGATGCAAAGCTGCAATTCAAGTAGGACTCCACCAATGTAAAATTCAAGGATATAGACAAGTTGGAAACCAAGCGTTATGAGGAACAGTTGAGAAAGTTGGGTATATTTAACCTGGAGATGTCTTCAAATAACTTAAAGGCTGTCACACGGAAGATGGAGTAAGCCAGTTTTCTGATGCTCCAGAGGGTAAGATTTCAACCAATGGCTTCCCAATTACAAGACAAGAGATTCCAATTCAACATTAGGAAGAACTTTCTGACAATATGAGCAGTTCAACAGTGGAATGAACTCCCTCGGAAAGTGATTCTCCTATTCCTGGGGGGTTGGCAATTTATTCCAGATTGGGGTATCTAACCTTTTATTTGGTTTGGAGCTGCATTGACCCTTTGGAGGGCCGCCGTATTGAAGTGGACGTCATTGAAGGATTTCCCACGATATTCCACAGTAATATTAATCAACTGGATTATTATTTCATTAAGAAGCTATCACTTTATTAATTCATCACTTTATAATTTTACTAATTTGTTAGGAATGAATAAGAACCCCCAGCCCAAAATTAATTGCATTCCCTTCCATCATTAAAAATCAATCTTTGCTCCACTAATGTATCAACTTCCCCCTTTCCCCTCCAGCATTAATTTTTCCCCTTCCCCCTTTGCACTTAATTTCATGGCTGCCCATTATTGCACTTTCCCCCTTGACTCTCAGGTCTTTTTATTCTCAATGCTCCAGAATGCTCAAGATGCTTCTTGATAACTCCTTGATATTTTTATTTTTTAAAAAATGACTCTCACTAGTGCTATTGCTGCTTCAGCTTTCCTTACTAATGTCACTATCTTCCAGCTGGTTGCAGTGCCTTCGGTTGATAAAGAGAGATGATGTTTTGTGATCATTCTATGGAGCTATTTATTTATTTATTTATTTATTTAGTATACTGCCCTTTGTCTGAAGATCAAAGCGCGATTCACTGCAAAGCAGTGCTGCCCACCCCTAACTCGGACAGCCACTCTAGAAGGATACCATAGTTGATGTTATCAAGAGCCACTGAGAGGTCAAAGAATAAACAGAAACATATCTCCCCTATCACTCCCCCAACAGAGGTGGCCAAATCAGTTTCCTATGTGAAAACTGGGTCTGACCCTTGATTAAAATGGATCTAGAAAATCACAAAAAGTTATGAAATGTGTGCTTCAGGTCGGCAAAACAATCATGAGAGCTCTTATCTCTTTGTCAACTGAAGGCAACACAGTCAGCCCCTAACAGTGAGTGATGGTAGTGGGAAAAGGCAGAAACGTGATAAGCAGAGCACATGACTGCTCCTGGGCACTCATGAAAATAAATAAACAAGCTTGCAGTGCCTTGTACAAATATTCATGGTGGGGAGGGTCTTTAGGGACCAGAGAAAAACCTTCTGGCTCAAAGGCTGTGGGTTAGCCATCCCTGGCATAGATATTTAATAGGATTATGAATAAGGCAAAACTATGGGACCATTTTCCTTTGCATATAATGAAAGCAGTATCCGGGGTCTCTAAGATCTCTCAAGTTTGTGATACAAATAAAGGTAAAAAGATGAAGTCACCCAGAAGGAGAAAGAGGAAAGAAGGAACATGCCCTTTTTCAAGGTTGCTCAAATAGTAGAAGCAGAAAGAATCCGCTGTGGAAAGCTTCTGTTGTCCTTGGTACTTATACTAATGCGGTGCTAAAGAGATTTTTCCCTCTATAAGAGAACATAAGACTTCAAGAGTTGCTGGTAAGGTAGTGGGTCCTTTATTCGGAAATGAACTTTTCACTCCAATACAATATGCTTGCAAGCATATTAAAATGGATTTCTCTGAGCAAAGTAAACATCACAGAGGATATTTATAAGATGCATATGGTAGCTTCCACCCCAATCTAAGTTATTTAGCTTTACTGTATTGCATGCAAGAATAAGTCCTCTTGTAATAACAGAGGCATTCATAACAGAGCCACTGTACTGGAATGCAGGGGTCATTGCCACCAAACCAAGACATAAATGTTTTGCATCAGTTGTCCCCAGTTTTAAGACTGATTGGAAGCTATGCTTTCCATAACAGAAATGAAGTAATGGGGAACGCTTCATTTTGGGAGCTTTCTGCCAGTCAGCAGCTGTTTTAAAGGGACCAGAATCTGGTCACAAAAGGTGGGTGAGGCAATCCTACTGTTTGACTGCCCAGCATTGAGTTAGTACAAAAGGGAAGGAGCCTTACCCTAAGGATTTTTTTTTTTCTGAATTCAGTGGGACACCATAATTTTCAGTGGTTTTCTTATATGCAATTAGGAGATAAAAAGACTTTTGGTATAGAGCAAGGAAAGACGGACTTTGAACATTGTGTTACGATCTTAAAGAGAAATTTTATAAAATGATGATACATTGGTACTTCTGATAGATTATTTTGAATGTTTAAAGGTGTTTCAATTGTTTGTTGGAAATGTCAAGAACATGAAGGGATATTTTACCTTGCTTGGTGTAGAAAGGCTTTAAAATATTGCATAGAAAATCCATACATTGATAGCGCAAATTTTGAAGGTTAATATTCAATTGCCAGAAGACCTCTGTGAAACTACAAATTCTAACCAAGAATAGAATCTTGATAGAAAGCGGCATTAGTATTTTTCATTTGGGGTCAGCAGTATCAGATGATGTGGCAGGGCAGTGGCACTCACCTGATCTCCCAACAATGAGTCGCTGCTCCTTACCAGGAAGGAGAGAGCAAGGGGTGACCAGATGGGGAGGTTGGTGTGGTGCAAACACAGTGCCAGAAGCACCAGATTTGTAACATGCCATCCTCCCCACTCCCTTGTCCCTGGCATTTTAGGGTGGAGACCTTACATGCTGCAATTTCTCTGGGGCACCTACATGTTACTTTTCAATATTAAGAGAGTTCTGTTCCATGGATGTTCATCAATACTTGAGATTATGGATATTTTTTCTCCACTTGTGGAGTTATATATACTCATAGTAGGGTGGTCAGGATGCAAAATAGGATGGGACTCCTTCACCTTTAATAGTTGTGTTGAATGCATTTCATAGGAACATAGGAAGCTGCCTTATGTTGAGTCAGATACTTGGTCCTTCAACATGTAATTCTTTCCCCAAGAATCCTTATTGTCACATTATAATCCCTTTGACTCTGCTGAGTCCTGACTTCCCTCCCTCCCTCCCGACCGCTGGTATATACATCAATTACTTTTTGCTTTTTGCTGGTATATACATCAATTACTTTTTGCGTATATTATTGTCATAACTCTACTGTTTTACATTGGAGGTGTTATTCCAATCCTGCTAGTGTCTTAATATTTTTGTTGTTCTCCTTTATATATTCAATAAATTTATTCCAATTGTTATTGTATCTCTGGTCCTCTTGGTCCCTGATCCTTCCTGTCAATTTGGCAAGTTCCGCAAAATCTATCATCTTCACCTGCCACTCCTGGATGGTTGGTAAATCTTGTGTTTTCCATCTTCGGACCAGTAAAGTTCTTGCGGTGGCTGTGGCGTACATGAACAAGTTCTGGTCTTTTATTTTAATTTCTTTACCCACCAGACCTAGCAAAAATGCCTCTGGTCTTTTAGGAAAAGTATACTTAAATATATTTTTAAGTTCATTATAGATTAACTCCCAGAATCTTTTTACCTTGCCACAAGTCCACCACATATGAAAGTAATCTCCATCTATTTCCCTACATTTCCAACATTTTCTATCTCTTTTCCTATACATTTTAGCTAATTTAGTTGGCATCAAATGCCATCTATACATCATTTTTAATACATTCTCCTTTTAAGCCATACATCCTGTAAATCTCAAACCAACATTCCATAATTTTATCAGATACTTGGTCCTTCTAGCTTGGTATTATCTACACTGACTGGCAGCAGCTCTCCAGGGTTTCAGTCTTCTCCCAGCCCTACCTGGAGAGGCCAGGGCTTGAACCTGTGACATCACACAAATATTCTACACGTCTATTAATGGTGCATGTTCCCACACTGCACATGACTTTTGTCCAGCAGTGGAATGTTCTATTTCTGGACCCACAATAAGTGTTTTTGTTTTTTTAACAGAGTACTGGGAACTGCCACAATCAGGCACAATACAATTTCATCAGAAAACAGATCCCTATGTGCTATTTTAGGAGGGCAGGAGTGATAGGATGTCTCCAAACAGTCTTATGGGTTGACTGAACTGATGGCAGTCAAGCGCTTTGTGATCTTCCAGAATGGCACAAACACTGTTTGTCACGCTAGTGTTTACCCAACTTTAAGTGTTTTGTGTCTAAGTTATGTCAGCTTCTGGGCCCATATCTATAATTAATACCCGATGGGTAAATAGTTTTCTATTCCTTTAAACCTCCTGACCTCCCTTATCCTCATGCCCCTCCTTCTGGTGCTCTCGGCTGCACCTGACTGGAAATAGTGACAGTAATAAACGGCTTGCAAAACAATTATGCACATTAAGATAGGGAGGATGGAGCTGAGGTCAAAACTATTTTCTTTCTATAATTACATGGTGTATAAATTCATTTTGCCACGAATAAAAGCAACACAAAAGGTCACAGAGAGTAGAAAGGAATCAGATGGCCCGCCTAGCAATTTAATCAAGGGCTAAATCCAAGGCCATTAGCCTCTCTGTGTTGCTTTTACCCAGGCATTTAATTTGTAAATATTGCCTTAACTTTTAGCAGGGACAAGGAATTGAAATGGAACAGCACTTAAACCTTATTTTTCCTTTGGTCATGACATCATCCTGCTTATTCCTATCAGCAAGAGCTTCTCTTCTTTCTTTCTTTTTTTTTGCACAAGAGGAGCAAAGTCTAGTCTGAGGGTGATTAATTGTTGGCGCATTCACAGAGCTTGACTGATTAGTTACATTAGGACAGAGACCTTTAAATCAAAGAGAACGTAGGCAGGGCTGGTGCTGGGATGAGTTGGAAACTTGGTAGAAAATGTGTGATCCCCATTTGCCTTGCAAGGGACTGGGAGCTAGTGAAGATCACTATAGATACAGTTTTAATGGATTAGGAGAATGAGCTGATGGTTTCTGGACACAGGGTAGCTATCACCATCAATGCCCTGCTGTTTGTATGATTCCCAGAGGCATCTGATCACATACAGTTGCAGGCAGAATGCAGGACTGGATAGACCTTAATCTCATCCAGCAGTCCTTAATTATATTCTTGCCACATTTTTGTTGGAAAGCACAGCAGTGCATTTTTTCATGTTTGATAAACACTAAGGGAGCAAGCCTAAGCTCCTAGGGGGGTTCACTGGGGAATTAAATGCTGTGTGGACCTACCTCTTTTATGGCACAGCTCATAGGCAGAGGTCTCCTCATGCAGGGGGAAAGGAAGCTGAGGAAAGCTCTGTTGCTATCTGTGTAATGCTCACATGCTTCAAAAAAATTGGACTGTTTCAGAGAAGCCTTGGATCTGCCAGTTCTAAAGTTTCTCTGTCCCCTCCACACACAGGCTAAAAAAGGCTTTAAAAGTATGCCAGCCCAAGAAATGCCATTGTTGTTTTCACTCCCATTAGCATCTATGTGAAGGAGAAGGTTAAAAAATACTGACTGGTAGCCAGTGCAGTGCTAAGTAAACTTCCTGTTAGCACAAGGATTTCTACTTCTGCCTCTCTTCTTTGTGCATGCTCCTAAATCTTTTCTAAGGGTTCCACCAATCCTCCAGAGCAGATTTGAGGAGGGCACAGGGAAGTAGGGGAAATCACATTGCATAAGTGGAAACCCTTGTGCTGTGAGGAAAAGAGAACTGAATACTGCCCATTGAACCAGGAGGCGACTAGAAAATATGCCCCTCTCCTATGTTGACCAGCATTTGATGGCACAGCTTAAGAAATGGTGGTTTTTTTCCCATTTTCTGCACCAGTTTCTTTCACATGTGGTAGGAATGTGAAATTGTACTGAACTTTCAGCTTATTGTATTAAACCTAATTCGAAATCTTCTCTTCTTTCCATATGGGTTTTTGATTTCAGTGTGTTCCATTTCTTATGCATTAGCCACCAGTACTGAAACAAGGCTGTTGAGGCTGAAATAAGGTTTATTAAACTGTAACAAGGTTTGTTACTCTGCTAATACAGCATATAAAAAGGCATGAAAATCAACGGCTTACTATAATGGTTAGCTCACTGTTTAACTGAAATATCTAGGCTATTTTACCACAGACTTTTAATCTCAATAGAGATTCACATTACCTAGGGATTTGCTTCCCACAGACCTGAGCTCTGCTAAAGGTCAATTCAAATACAGTATGCCCAACTTGGGTACAAGTGTTCTCATGTGGTGATTGCACCACCTCATGTTAAATATGTGGAGGAATTTAATTTACGATGCCCACACATGCAATCACCTCACCTCCCCCTACTCCAAGTACCATGTCAGAGATAACCCCTTATTTCATATGGATAATTTTCATATGAAATGCTTTTCAAAGAATTTTTTTAATAAAGAGAACCTGGAAATAGAAGCCTATCACTGTTGTACCCTTCAGCAGTGGGTAGTATTGATAGGTGCTGGCCACCTGGACCAGTCAAGGCTCATCGCACCTATAATCACTGACTGAAACCAGTCTCTGCATTCTACATCTTATTTCAGAATATGGTTGTTTCCTTCCTGGCTCATTGCATGAGCAGCTAGTCTTTATAGCACATCTGATTCTTCTGCACCCAGCTATTCCCCCCACTTCTAGCCCCAGCCCAGGCACTCTCTTCCAAAGCAACTACTCTATTCCAAACTTAAAATGGAAAGCACAATGCCAGTGGTCAACAAAAGAGGTTTAAAGACTCTCTCAAGGCAAATCTTTAAATATGTAGTATAAACACTGACAATTGGGAAACAGTGGCCTGTGAGCACTCCAACTGGAGAACAGCCTTTACCAAAAGTGTCATGGGCTTTGAAGACGCTCAAACTCAGGATGAAAGGGAGAAATGTGCTAAGAGGAAGGCATGCTTAGAAAACCCTCACCATGATCAACTCCTGCCAGGAAACCTATGTCCCCACTGTGGAAGGACGTGTGGATCCAGAATTGGCCTCCACAGTCACTGTTAAAACTGGGTTTATGGAAGATAATCTTAATCGGCTACTAGTGACTGCCAAAGAGAAAAGAGAAGAGACTCTCTTGGATCTGATCTTGGATTACACACCTATTTTATCCTTCTGCTTTAGTGAAGGTGAACTGAAACACCACTCATATTCTTGCTGCAAGGTATCTTTACCATTCTTCCAAAAGGCCTGCTCCTGAAAGGCCTGCTCCTACTGTTTTTAGGGAGTCTGGCACAGCTGAAGAAGACAAAGTAGTAAAAATCTATTACTTTACTGCATCCCCTGTTTTTCTCTCTGTGTTTTGTTCTGGAAGCAGAAGACAGGAAGCAGCTTGTTACACAAATAGTCAGATATCAGCCTGTGCATATATTTCACTGACCAATGTGGGAAGAGTTTCTAGATGCTTGTTTCAAATGGAACAAGTCAGATTATTTAAACATCTTTGGAGACTTTTCAGACCACTTTCCATGTTCTATGGAACATCTTATATTCCTTGTTGTAAGAGATATCAATTCCTTAATGGTATTTTGCTTCTGTAGTTTTTCAGCAGATCCCTTTTATTTCTGCCCTAAAGACCTTTTTAAAAATGTTACCACTCCAAGTGAACGACTGTGTTTGCAAAACATTTAGGAGCCACAGCAATGATGGTGTTTGTGCCAACAAACTGCAAGGATGCTTTGAGTTGCATTGTGTTACGCCAGTGCAGCGTCAAGTCTACCTATGCACTCACAGAAATCTCCCTTTGCCTCAGATTAAGCTTCTGGCACAGAAGCCAATTTGGTGTTGGCACGACAAAGTCTGTAAGTGTGCCTGCTGGCTGCCTCCATCAATTTCATATCATCCTGCTGATCTGTGATCTGTGGGTGCCAAAGGTAAAGACAACAACATTACTTAATGCTTAACACATCATTCAATGTGGATTTGTAAAACTCTGGTGTGCATACAGTGGCACAGCAATCATATATTTGTGGTAGTGACTCAGTTGCTCCAAAGGCACAATGTTCTGTGAACATCTTGCCTAATTGGTGTAAATCAAAAGTAGGGTGATGTTTTTCAACCTGAGGATCACATTCCACTCAGGGACACATATTAGTGGTGGCCAGAGGCAAATATGAATATAAATTGTACCTTTGTATGGAAGGCTAGTTTCTACACATGTTCATATTCCCCCTCTCTGTCCTCCATCTATGTAGGCAACACCATTCCAGCGTTCCAGCCAGGTAAAAGCATTCACAGAGAATATGAAGCAAGGCTGATGAGGGATGAGGCCTGAGGGTGTGACTGTCAGGGATTGGGCAGAGGAGGAATAGTGGAGACCGCTTCCCCAGGCTGACCCTTCCAGAGGAGAAGAAGACAGTTCAGAATTACAACAGGGGTTTGATGGAGATCACAGCTCAGAGGAAGATGAGGGGGAAAGTTGGGAAGTAATAGGAGAGGAGGAGGAGGCAGAACTGGAGTAGCTGGTTGACACATTATCACTAGAAAGCATTCTAGACCCACCATCTCCCAGAACCTGGTGAGCCTTAAAAATAGGAGAGCAAAGGGCTCAGAAGGAAAAGGCCCTCAGTTCCAGCCATAGAAGAGATGATAAATGAGGGAGTGAGAGGGGAGGGGAGGGGAGGGGAGGGGAGGATTACTCGGAACAATGCCATTATTTCAAGAGGCCACATTCCCAAGCCTCTCTCTGTGAATATTGGATAAACACTGATGGTAAGCATTTTCCCTTGTCTTGTCCATTCCTGGAAACCTGCCGTGGGGGTTGGTTCCTCGGCTGCCTGACAGTGACTTGGGATGGTTGTATTTTGCCCCTGAGGCCAAGGTCCCCCATCCCTGGTGTAAATTTAGGAAGACTGTTACTTATGTGTGTGCTTGCATGGCCATTTGTTTGTTTGCACACTTTCCCTTGAAGATACACTCTCTCTGCTCTGCTCTGCTCTGCTCTGCTCTACACAAGATCAAGAAACATCCTTCATAACTTTCACACACCACTTTAGAGTGACCGCATTGTTGTCGTTTTTGTTGTTATTATTATCTCACCTTTTTCCTGCAGTGTGCTCAATGTGACATACATGGTTCTCCCCCCCCCCCATTTCATCCTGACAACAACTCTGTGAGGTAGGTTAGGCTAAGAGGCAGTGACTGGCCCAAGGTCACTCGAGGAGCTACGCAGCCAAGTGAGCATTTGAACCCTGGTCCCCCAGGTCCTCATCTGGCACTCTAACCCAGGCATAGGCAAACTCAGCCCTCCAGCTGTTTTGGGACTACAGTTCCCATCATCCCTGACCACTGGTCCTGTTAGCTAGGGATCATGGGAGTTGTAGTCCCAAAATATCTGGAGGGTCGAGTTTGCCTATGCCTGCTCTAACCACTACACCATACTGACTTTGAAAGTATTCTATAGGTATCAGCATCATGCAAGCTTATAGAAAACAAGTTGCTCTTTTTTCAGTCCCATGTCATTATTGCTTTTGTCCACAAATTTGGCTAGAATAACAGATATACTTTTAATATTGACTAGCAGCAATTCTCTCAAGTCTCAGGCTTGGAAATATTTGTGCTGCTTGTGGAGAGCGGAGTATCTTAGAATAAGGTGCACTCTGCCCAGTGAATTATTGTCAACATGTGCCTTAAGAAAATATATATTGTCTCTATTAAGTAGGTTTGCTCTCTAACAGCTGGTGGATGTTCACTGATGCATTCCTGGGCCACTGATCACTTTAATGAGGAAGGGGGGGAGTGTATCATTTTCTGAGCATGTTTTGTGAGTGTAAATAAATGAGACACAGTGGGACATGCTCACACACCTCACTCCTTGATTAATCCCAGGTCACTTCAAATCTGCAAATAATGAACCTTCTCCAAAGGTCTTGCTGTCTGTCAGCACTGATGCAATCCAAAGGTCACTCAGAAGAACACCATTTGCCCCCCAAAACCTTTCTCCCACATAAACAAGCTCCTAGGCCAGGGTTACAAAATCATATTTTAAAATAGTCATTGGAGGTAAGCACAAAAGCAGCTCTGGATTGTACTGTTCTTGGATTAAGCCAATCAAACTGCATGGATTACTGTGGAAAAGGGGCGGGGGGAGTACTTCTGTGTGAAATGGCTTTCCTTTATCTATTGAAAGGGAAATGTTGTTAGACTCTGTTTAGGAGGTAAAGATACATAATTTTGGATTATCTGAAATATCCAAGAGTAGTCCAATATGGTCCCTGCCACCCCAAAAAATATATCCCAGAGGTTTGAGACACACACACACACACCAGAACAATGTGTCAGGTGATGCAAGGGACTGTATGACAAAGGGTAAATTAGAAGAAGAAAAGTCTCCCTCCCCATTCAATTCATAGAAGGCTCCACTGGATGAAAGAACAGAAGGGGGCATTGGATACAGCACATTATTTTTCAGTATTTTACTTTTTTCGCATTTCTTACATTGCTACATATTACCATGTGGCCCCTCCAGGTGTACTTTATATTGCACATTCATGATTATATGTGCTTGCGATTCTTTTGGGTTAATCACATGTGATCCTGCTTTTAACACTGTTTGTGCCAGCAAAAGTGTTGGGCTGGCGGCACGAATTCATTTCCAATCAGTGTATATTTCACAACTACCTCCTGAAATCCCATAACTTTTTATTCCACAAATGTTTTGGTAATTTTGTCTTGTAAACCCACCAGACAGCAATAATGTGTAAGCTTTGGGGAAGCATTGCAGTACAAACTGAAGCAGACTAAACCCACCACTAATGCATTGTTATTGTGTCGAGAAGAATTGTTGAAGAATTCAGCTGGAATTCATCATTCTGGTGGGGTTTTTAGTTTCTAATCATACCTTCCTGCTATCCCTAATAGTGGTGCTGAATTTTGTTTCTCTTTCCTGCCCTATTCCTTTCTTCCTTTCTTTTTCCATTTGCCTATTAAACAGACAGAGGCGGGCTAATCTTTGCTCACTTTAATTATTGTTCGGCTTCCCAAACTTTGATTCAGCGGTGTGTGTTTTTCCTTCTGTACATGCTGTTTCTGCACCCAGTCTCTCTCAGCTGCATCTCATCAGTGTTTTCCCTGCACTTGGAGTAGTGCTTCTGAACAATATATCTAAATGCTGCACAACCTCCGTTCTCCTGTCTAGTCTGTTCTGCCATTTGTGCACCTAGCACTCCTACCTGTCTCGTACTGATTTTCCATATGTGGATAATCATCATCATCATCATCATCTTAATTGCTCAGTGACTAAGGATAGCTCCATACTTTACACAGCAAACCCAAAAGCTGTGTGCATGTTGGTGCTTATATTTGTGTTTTCTGTAGATAGCCTGAGAAGCAGGGATGAGCAACTTCTGGCCCTTCAGGTGTTATTGGACTACAACTCCCATTATTTGTAACCATTGGTTGAGTTGCCTGAGGCTGATGGGAGTTGAAGTCCAACAGTATCAGGAGGGCCACAGGTTCTCTGCTGTAAAGTCTAATCATCGTATATCTGCCTTTGTGAATGCCCATGAACACATGTCTGTCGACTTGCAAAACCCCTTGGCCTCCATAAAGATGTCTAATAGTTGAGAATGCTGATAATTGCAATATAAGGCCATTGATCTTATTGATAAGCCTAAACCAACTTTCCAAAGTGCCTAAGTTTAAACACCGATTATACAGTGTGAGCCTCAGTCCCACTATGTGCTGGATTTAATGCCTACGGATAACTAATGAAAAATGCTAGATTATTAATGCCCTCCATTTGGCTTCTATAAGTAAAGGGCATTTCTCACAGCTGTTTATACTTCAGTGGAGGCTCAGGCAACCTTTCCCTGGGATCCCAAGAGCCTAACTATTGTAACTGCCTTCAGTAAGAAGAACTCAAATCAATGGCTTCTTTTCCTTTTTTTAAAGTTCAGAAACCATGAGGAAAGCAGATGGGAGTTGAAAAGGAGATTGGAACCGACAAAGGAAGTCTGAAGACATTTGTTTTTGCTCAGAAGGAATTAATTAAAATATATGGGGACATCCCATTAAAGTTTGTTACCAAAGCACACACACAAAAGTGATTTCCTTTCTAGAAATATGTAAAATTTAGAGGTTTATTTAAAATATGCCTTTAGTACATAGATAGCAATCAGTGTTTCAGAGGCAGTTGCCATTGTTTCCACTGACTCTGCTCATAGGAACACAGAAAGTCAGAATATTCAGTATTGCCTACATTAATTAGAAGCAGCACTCCATGGTCTCTGACATATGTATTAGGGTTTTATTTAGGATGTCTCCACCACTCCACACCACATTTTAACATCTTTAATCAGGGTTTAAAACATGTGATTGCATCTCCTCCTCCCCTATCTTCTTGCCAACCAAGTGACCCCACTTTTGACAGATCACGCGGTAGACCTGATCCAGGGCAAACCTGGGCTGCTTCAACCCACTCTGACCAAATCCTGGATTGGCCCTAAGCAGCCCAGTTCAGCTCTGCAGCTGGGATTTGGTTACACAGCACGTGTATTCACCCATGCTTGGGATTCCAGCCTTTCTCAACCTGTGGGTCCCCAGATGTGTTGAACTACAACTCCCATCACCCCTAGCTAGCAAGGCCAGAGCTAAGGGATGACGGAAGTTGTAGTCCAACAACATCTGGGGACCCACAGGTTAAGAACCACTGGGAGAGGGCCATTTCTGAAGCCCCAAATCTACTCTTTAAAGAGAGAGGGTTTTTATGCTACAGTTTAGCTGGGACATACCAGGCAGCACAGAAAGTGTCCTAGGTGAGGCAAGAGAACTTTTCTCTCAGAGCTTACCTGCACTCACTGTGGATGAGTAGGCTTCAAGACGCTGGAAACAGAGGAAACCCTCTTCCACCCTCCCCTATAATAGCAAGCTAGAATGTGGTTTAAACTTGTGACCGGCAAGAAAGCAGAATGGGAGAAGGGGATTAGTGGAGGGACAGCTATATCCTGGAGAACATAAAAGTGTAAGAAGATCACTGCTGGCACAGTCTAATTGCATCCAGCTTCTTGTGCTCACAGTGGCTAGTAGAATAGGTATATGGGGAGCCTGCAGGCAGACCTGGGTGCAACAGCCCTCTCCCCACTTGTGATTTCCAGCAACCACTAAGCTCTGCACATCTGGACTGTACGAATCAGATGCTCCAAAACATGACATCTGTTCCCTGAAGGCAGAACCAGCTGGCTGTGGCCTTCAGGCTGGCAGCACAACATGCAAACAGTCAATCAGGAAGAAATTTATGTTGTGATCAGCATTTTCACAACCTGTAAAACAGACAGGGTTGTGGCCAGGCTTTGGTTTGCTATCCCACAATGGCAGGCTGGCACTATGGACAATACTATACCGACACCATCCAGTTTAGCCTCTTCTATGGGAGCTGGCAGCTTAATTGGGTTATCTAATTGACCGGGGCATCTTCCAGGGAGCTGACACAGCCTAATGATAACAGCTATGGCTTAATTGGGAGCAGAATTAGCATTAATGCCATTTAAAAGGGGTCGCATATGGCAGTCACAAGGTGCTTGAGGAGCATCTCATCAAGTGTTAAATGAGCAGAACAATTCCAAGATCCCTGGCTCCTCATGCAGAGTTTGCCAAATAACACTGGCAAAAAGAAGGGAGAAACGCACGCAGAGAAAAATCAAAGCAGGTTTAGATCTGTGTGTGGTGGTTCTGCAATTCGACTTGGCATTTATTTTCATTCACTCCATAGTTTCAGTTCCTGTCAAATACAGGCATGACAAATGTTCAACGTTTTGGAAATTTTGGCTCAACACTTACAGTACTGCAGTGCGAGTCTACTAGGGGTTGTTGTTGTTTTTTCACACTCTACCAATTCAAAAATTGAAGCAGATTCAAAACTCCAAAAAGGAAGGGTGACAGCCAGGAACACTTGGGGAAGGAATACTAAATGTGGGTTAGCAATTTCACTGCTTTGGGCCACCTCTGCCTTTGGCGCAGTAAAAACCTTTGCTTGCCATGAGCCTCAGCTGCTGGCAAACATCAACATTCTGTGGCCCATATCCAGGTTGTAGTTGGCTGGGGAGAATATTGCATTACTAGATTCTCAACCTATACAGAAGCTTTTGAGGAAGAAACAGCAGATTCTGACTAGTATGCACGATCCATTTCTAAGCAGCAGACTGAATATCTAGCTCTAAATCTGAAGCCTGCTCCATATTGTCCTGCCCTGGTGGACTTTTTTGTTAATGCTTTCTGGCCAGTCAGTGATGCTGTATGTTGGATCTGGTGTAATGAATTTTTTGCCCCAATATGTATCTTTTGTTTACACTGAACCTCATTTGCCAGTGTAATGCCCATTCACACAGCTTGTTGAGAACCTTTTGGAACTCCTCGCAGTCCATTTTGTTTTCCCCACAACCTTGACTAATTGTGCATTATTAGTAAATTATGTCATCTCACTGTTCACCCTGAATTCAAGATCATTTATGAGCAAGATAAAAGGTACCACTCCCGATACAGATCTATGGGGAACCGCAGTTCTTACATCCATCCACTGTGAGCAGTGCCAGATTTACATATAAGCTAAACAAGCTATTGATTAGGGCCCCACTCTCTTGGGGGGGGGCACAAAAATTAAAGAGGGGGAAAACTGGATGTACATTTCCAAAATATAAGATAAAAAACAAATAAAATAAAACCTACATACAGCAACAGTGGCAAATGGCTTTAGATACCTATTAGGTCCATAAATTACCATATAGCATATACCATATACCATATAACACAAAAAACAGCGACAATTTGTTGTTGACAAAGGACAGCTGGACATATAAAGGACCCCATTAACTTCAGTAGCTTAGCGCCTCATCAAACTTAAATCTGGCCCTGATTGTGAGAGCTGTCCATTTAATACTTTGTGTTCTTTAACTGAAGAGTACCTGTCCTATTATCCCGGAGCTACTAAACTGTTAATCTGTCTAGGTTGGCCAGCAACTAAGATGCCTTTAAAAGGGGATTATACAAGTCAATGGAGGATAACAATATCAATGGATACTAGGCATGGTAGTTCTATGTGATACCTCCAATATCACATACGAGTCAGCCTGCTGTTAAATTTCTAGGTGCTGGGGAACAGTGATGGGACACACTATTGCCTTGATCTCCTGCTTGTGGGATTCCCATAGGTGAAGGAAACAGGAAACTAGACTAGGCAGCCACCTGGTCAGATCTAGCAGGGCTCTTTTTATGCTCTTACTTGTCCACTCTTGTCTTCACGATGTGATTTATTCAAAGCCCAGTCAGACTCACTTGTTTTTGGGAGCACAACATGGGGTGTTAAATCATTCCTGCCATCTCCTCCACACACACACACATATGCACACTCTGCTTACTTGACTTGTTCTGGTGACAATGGGAGGGAGAGGCAAGCAAGGTATCAGGAACAATGGCAAATACAATTTTCCAAATGCTACTGACAGATGTCAGGAGGGAGGAGGACTTCTCCATCTCAGATTGAAATGTCGTATCAGAGTGATAATAGTCTTTTATTTGAAGTGCACATTTCAAGCTGCTGAGGTGCATATTTCTAGGCCGGGAAATGCAAAATTGTAAAAAGATCATTGGTGGGGAGAAGAATGTGTGACACTGGGGTGGAAGATACAGCTACGTTAAGTTTTTTTGGCTGCCTTGTAGCGAGAGAGTCTGTGGGCTGGGATCCAGCAATCCTACAAGGATATGATGTGCACTGTCCAATGTACACAGCTCAATATGGGCTCAAGTGGGAATGTAGCTGAGGGTAAAGCAATCAGATGAGGACTTGGTTGCACACTGAAAAATCAACATGTGCCTAGGACTCAGCCATCAGGACTTACCCCAAGTCAAATATAAATTGGCCCTGAGGGAACTGTTGCTGTTCTGTGTGCCTCTGGCACTTTCAAATAGCATCTCAGAAGGTTCAACTCCAGACAGTGTTTGAAATGCCTAGATGTTCTTCATACAGCCACATTCACCATCTGGCTTTAAAAACAGAGACAGTGTTTTAGCATGGATGAGAATGGAAACATCTGCCTGGCCTTTGAGTCATGAACTTTACCTGTTAGCTGTGATTAGGATTGGAAGTTGCTCAGCGTGACCTGCATTAGTTATTATGCTGAGTTTCCTCACAGTATTAGAGTCTAGATAACTGGCATGTCCACTGGTGCCCATCTTCTTTCCTGAAATGAGTTCTTTGAAATTCCATAAAGCTATGAACATGGGGGTTTATGGTTTTTCCTGGACCTGTTATTGAGCATACATGGAAGCATCATGGAACAAAGAAGATAACCCATCCCTAAACACAAGTTGCGTGGCAAGTCCCCTCCCCCAAGAGAAATGAAGACACTGGACACATTATGTAAGGTTAATGGGCATAAAAAGGCCACAACTTTATTGATTACAGAATTGGAAGGTATTGGCCTTAGGCATTGGCTCCTATCAACTACCCGGCATGGAAACCGGGAAGGGTTGTCCACAAGCCGTGGGGGTCCTGTTGAAGTACGCCAACTAGGATCCCACGGGTGTCACCGCTCGAGGGCGTGCCGGGGGCCCTGACCTCCCTAGGCTTCGGACAAGGCAACGCCCCCCGGAGTCCTCTACCGGACTACCCTTTCCATTGGGGAAGGTGATGGCGCTTCCTTCCCCCCCATTCATTTGCATAACAATTGACCCCTGCCAATGCCTAACCGCCAATACCGAGGAAGTTGTGACATTTGCTACGAGGTAGGCGAAAAAACCAAAAGGCTCGAAGTGTGCCAAATTGGAAAAATTCCTACCAGGCCCCTTGCGGTGACCAACCGAAGTCTATAGCAAGGCCATAGCTACCTAAACCTAAAGGGTGGGTGGGATGGGAAAACCGCTCGGCTGGGAAAGGTGAAAGAGGGCGGTCCCCGGGCGTGCCTGGCCTTAAATGGGCTAGGCCACACCTCCCCGGCCCGCCGATTGGCGGGTGGGGTGGAAGGCACGCCCGGGGATTCCCTCTTCACGCGGGGGCCAGGTCCCGCCCCCGCATGAGTGGGAGGAGGGAGGAGGGTTTCTGCCCGCAACGCCCTCTCCTCCCAGTCCGGTCAGAAATGGCTTTGCGTGGCAAGTCCCCTCCCCCAAGAGAAATGAAGACACTGGACACATTATGTAAGGTTAATGGGCATAAAAAGGCCACAACTTTATTGATTACAGAATTGGAAGGTATTGACCTGGATTAGATGTGAGTAGAATCCCATAAAATGGTGCAAGTAACTGTCTCCTTCTCCAGTTCCTTTTGTTTATTTTATTTATTAATTACATTTGTATGCTGCCCTTCATCTGTAGATCTTGGGGTGGTTCACAACATAAAAATATAATTAAAAAAACCACAGAATACATAATAAAACAAGAAAAAAAAACCCAACCAATAAACCCCCACCCCAGATTAAGACTGTGGAAAAGGAAAGAGGGATTCCCAGGATAACTCCTCCCCCATTCTGCTACACCTAGCAGTCCCCTAGCATGTGTTCTTACCCTCCACAAAAACCAAAATTTCCTCCAAAGTCTGGAATGTGTGAATATATATATATATATATATATATATATATATATATATATATTCCATTTTACTAGCTGATGACCTAATAAAATCGCAAGCACTCTTCCTCGTTAAGGAAAGTAGATAGCAGTTAAAGTGCATAATTTAGTAGATTGCAAGCAATTGCTATATGCCTTGAGTTTCCCAGGTAAATGTTTTGGGAAAGTATTCAGTTAAATGGAGCAGAATGCCATTAACAAGCCCCAGATGTTTAGGAACAAACATTGCTTCCACACACAAAAAATCCCCGGACTGCACCAAAAAGCTTGCAGCCATCCTGATTAACCCTTTGATTGTGCTGTTACACCAATGTGAGCCATTCCTCTTAAGGGTTGTACTTCCAGATTGCCTCTGGGGCAGTTGTACTGCTAAATAGTGTGAAGCATGCGGTTTCTGAAGAGAAGCAAAGGGACATATTTGTGAGAAAACTTCTGTTGCACACAAATTTCTCTTCTATCATTCCTTTTGCCTGTCCAGTTGTTTTCCCAAAGCACTTTGCACTCAGCCAGGCTTCAATACCAGAAGTGAGGAGAGCCTCCGGAAAGAATAGAAACAGGCATGAGAGGGGTTCATTGCCCTTCACCCATGCACTTTGAAAATGGACTCCCACCCCTGCTTTTGTATGTGATCGGGGCAGATGAACACCAACACTGAATCTGCTGCCACGAAATCAAAATCGAGGCTAATCAACTCAGTCCATTTTGAAAATGTAACAAGCAAAAGTTTTCTTTCTTGTACTTACATATTTACACTTATACTATAAATAATTCTAGCTGAGTATATTCAGAATTAGTTATCAAAGCCTATCCTTTTAACAATGAGAACTCCTATTAACAGTGCAGATTAATTACTACAAAGTAATTAATGCAAGCAGATGAGGAGAAAACCTGAATTAATTCTAGAATAGTTAGCCATTGGACATACACACTTTGTGCACATGGGGCACCACCACTAAGAAGGCCCTGCCCTGAGTCACCACCAAGAGAGTCAACTCAGTTTTGATAGCAAGGGAATTAGGTCAGTGGGGTAACATGGGGGGGGGGCACAGGGGTGGTTGCCCCAGGTGCAAAATTTCAACACCCAGTGATGCCTCAATACAGCTGTGTGCTTCCATCACTGGGCTGCACTGAAAATTACTTCTCCGTGCGAACCAGGAAGTGACCTTCCCAAACAACGGCACGACTCTTCTTTACTTATCTCTGTGACTGAGATCTCCTGGGTGATGCTGATGCCATTAGGCAGTTGAATGTGCATGCGTACTCTGTCCATTTCCTTCCCACTCCCACCCTCCACCCTGTGCCACTGCATCAGGTGATCTTGATGGACCAACAGGTTGATGCTGAGGTGGGTATTTCTTCAAGTAGCCTGGTTCCAAGCCATGGGAACTAAGTTTAAATGCAGCTACTATATATGTTAGATAAATTGAGACTTGGAAGAACCGGGGTCTTGAAGGATGTGGGGGGGGGGCTATTTAACCTTTTCTTCTCCAAATGTTTTTCTGCCCAAAACTCAGTTGTGCACCTCCTGATTTCCCCTCCAAGGGGGAAGCATGAACACTGGTAAAAAGAGCAGGAAGTAAAAGGCACTGCAGCTACTTCATCTCCCACTTGATTGATGAATTACAGAGGTTCATTGAATGAAAGTTTCCCATACCCACCTCCCTCTGCAGCCATCTCACCCCCCTCAAAAAAAATTACCAGAGGTTTGAGGAAGGGAGGTCTCCTGAAAAGCATGGGAAGAAACACTGGGGGTTGCTAGACGAGATGATCACCCCAAATTATGTAAATACAGTCATACCTTGGGTTACAGACACTTCAGATTGCGTTTTTTCGGGTTGTGGACCGCCGAAACCTGGAAGTACCGGAATGGGTTACTTCCGGGTTTTGGCGGTCGCGCATGCACAGAAGCACTAAATCATGCTTTGCGCATGCGCAGAAGTGCCGAATCACAACCCGCGCGTGCGCAGATGCAGAGATGCGGGTTGTGGACACTGTGGGTTGCAAACATGCATCCCACATGGATCACATTCGCAACCCGAGCGTCCACTCCATAAGTTGGAGGAATTCTTCCCTTCACAGCAGTCTTACATACCCCATCTCACACCATTTAGAATCCCCGCCCTCTTCCAAAGAGGCTTTTCCAGGAGGCTGTACTGGGGTGAAAGGAATGGGGAACTTTTCTTCTGTCATCACCCTTAATTTATCTTAGTATCCAAGCAATTGCTTTTCAGTTTGGAAACTGGTGATTCTCATAAGACGATGATATCCCTTGACACTGCCCTGCATCTGTAATTGTCATCTGAATCTTCTTTTCCTGAAATAGTAGGGATGGTGGGGATGTGCTGGGTCTTAGCCTGTGCATAACAGTGTGCAAGGCAGAAACCAATGTCCCCACCGTGGAAGGTCGTGTGGTTCCAGAATTGGCCTCCACAGTCACTTACGGATTCATTGTTAAAACCATGTTTATCTAAGACAATCTTACTCGGCTACGAGTGATCACCAAAGACGAAGATTCTCTTGCTGTCACAGGGCCTCAGGCAGCCAAAGAACTTTACCAACTTAATACGGGAAAGGCAGTCAGATAAAGAATGAAATATCTCATCATTATATTGTAAACTGCAATCCAAGGTCAGAGTTCTGCTTTAGGATGCAAGTTCCAGACACAAACCTTGCAGCTTCCTTTCTGACAAGTTGCACTAGAGGGAAACAAAACTAAGCCATGACCTGAAGAGAAATATCCTGAGCACACATGCTGCAGAATCTACACTGTACCACAGATGCCTTCAAAACAGATCTTATGGGCAATGTTTTCCTATTCTATCCATCATTGAAACAATAGGCAATTAGCACCATTCCCATTGATAAGATCTGTTTTGAAGGCATCTGTGGTACAGTGTAGATTCTGTACCTAATGTCTCAAATGGCACCTAATAGCTGCAAATTTCAGGAAATCCCTGATTTTGGCATCTTAAAGGGGAAAGGCTTTGGATTAATTGCTAGCAGCAGTTTTCACCAGCCTGGGATTTTCCCAATGTTGCTGGGGTACAATTCCCACAAATCATTGGCCATGTTGCCCTGAACTGGTGGAGTCCCAGGTTTGAGAAGAATGGCTTACAGGGACAAAGAAACTGTGGTCTCCAGATGCTGATGAAAACATCAGAACAAATTGATTGCAGTAACAATGAACACCTATGTATACTTGAAATATACGTAGTTCCTTTGAAATAAACTGAGTTCCTTTTTATGCTCTACCAGCTTTTTATGCTTTTTATGCTCTACCAGCAATATATATATTTGTTTGAGTCTTGTTTAAAATGTATGTGTAATTTTTGTTTTTAATTATCTTATGAATAAATCACCTTGAAATAACGCCTTCTAATTTTTACTGAACAGATCAGACCAGACCAGATCATTCAGCCCCAATCTCCACACCAATAACCTCTAAGTGGCTTGAAATAGCCTTTATATTAAACTCTGTCCTTTTGAGATTATTCTTAATCTCCTGTTTATTTTATTGGTCTGTAGATGCAGCCTGGCATCTGAACACTGATTTGGCAGCATCATAAATAGAAGCCTGCAAGTTTCTCCTACAATCAGGAGATGAAGAAACCAGTTCAGGACTGAAAAGGTCCTTTTTAATTATTGCCTGTATGAAGGTCTCCTGAAAGACATTCTACACTGTATTAATCATTTACCCATTGTAATAATTAGGGGGAAAAGGCAGAGCAAATGGCACACTGCCGCTTTTGATGTATTAGCTCTGCATTAGAATACTAATCCATGTTCCTGTAAAACAACAGCCACACAAAGTAAAGCTTCTCCCTGTGTCTAGGGCAGGGGGAGAGTCACTGGGAGACATTTTGAGAACAATTAGCTTTGTGACACCCTCCTCACACACAGGTTTGGAAAGGGATAAGTTGCCACGCAGCTCCTGGTTATATTTGGACAGCACTTTGATTCCTCATTTAAGTCAATTGAGTCCATGGCCTCACTGCTGTGTGAGGTTTGGATGCAAGTGTCATTTGGAGATTTGCAATTTGATGTGCTTCATAAAGGTTAAACAGGAGGACTCCATTTCAAAAGGAAGCTGGAGGCTTTAAGATCTGGGAAGGATGCTTATGGTAAATCTCTGTGTATAGACTGAGAAAACATTAACCCGGTGATTTCAGAAGCAACAAACCTGCCTTCTTATGCCTCTGGAATTTTAATGGGCTGGTGTCTGTCCTGCACTATAATCTAGGAATTCCACTTCTCTGGAAATGAGAATAAGTGCCCAAATCTCCCCTTGGAATAAAATGAACATTTGTCTACCTATTTAAAAACCTGAACTTGGCATTTATTTTTGAAGATTATTTTTTTAAAATGAACTGGAATTCATGGCATCTTAACTCATGGCAGTTTGGAGGTGATCCAAAGCATGGATTACCAAAGATTACGGTAATATGCATCCATGCTCCAACCTCTTCCAGGCATATGCAACTCACCCCTAGACATTGGAGCTTGCCTTGTGTGCCTGTCGCGTGTGGTATCTTGCACCTTGTAGACTGGCTGTTAGTTTTTTTTATTATGGTGTGATGCCATTATGGGCCAACCTGCTGATTCCATGCAGCCATGCAGCCTTCCTAGAAACAGCTGTTCAAATAGTGGGGCAAGATAAATGGCCTAGCTTTTGAAACGCTTCCTCAGCTCATTGCTATACTATGACAAGCCGGCATAGCTGGCAAGGAAGATTACTTCTAGCCCAGCAAGGGCAACAAAGTCTCGGGATGATACAAACTACTTTCCTCAAAAGGAAACATCACAACAGACCACACCGTCAAAAGAATATAGATCAAGGTTTCTGTGAAACCAGAAATAGCAGAAATACATGTTTATTTTTAGGGTGGAAACGATTAAAAGCTACTGTGCTGTAATTCCAATAAGCCCTTTAGAAAGTATGAAATGCCGTGTAATTGCAACCCTGCTCCTTCCTATTCTACATCCCAGCAGTTCTGCATTGTTCTTTTTTGTTTCCCCACCTCACTCTTTCCCTTGAATTATTGCCCTGACTTTGGTTTGCTACAGGATCAGGCATTGCACTGTGGGAGGGGTGGTGGTCTTGGCTGTGCCCCCTGAGGATGATCAGGTCCCGTATATTATTCATTCTTGCCTGTCTGGAAATGATATGAGGCTCTTGTAAGGAGGCCATGTGTCTACAGTCCTCTGTTTTGAAAGTATCCTTTCTTTGGTCAAAGTCCAACTCAAAGATTAGGAACCATAAAAAGGGAGAACAGGATGCTTGAATTTGCTCATTAACATTTAGCAGCTCCTAGTCAACAGACTGAGCAGGCACACAAGTCATTTGATGTCTAATCCGCAATGTAGAGATATGTTGCATATCTATTTAAATTATACATGGATAGATAGGTAGACAGACAGGCAGGCGGGCAGACCCAACTCTCTTTTTATGATGTTGCAAATCCTCCCTTTTAGCAATGCTTAACTGGCTACCCTAGATTTCAGTGGCTGAAGAGTGATCTGCTTCTGCATGGAAGAGGGTATTCATGCTGATCCAAATTTTGCAATGCAGTTTTCCAACCAACCAGTGTTTACAAAAATGCATATATTAGATAAACGTATGGGTTGAAATTACTGCAAAAATGTGTCCATTAGTCAAAACTACATACAAAAATGCATTTAAGAGAAATTCACACTAACATGCTGAATAATTTTTCTTGGGGATATTTTAAAAGAAAACTCACAAATTTATGCAGAAATATGGAGAACCAGATTTAAGATCAGAGAAATAACCAAAATAACTTAAATTGACAAATCATTCCATCTCAAACTGTGAGTGAAAGACAAAAGAAACATGCATAATATAATACCTCTACCATGTCCCCCACCTCTTATTTTTTTTTCTAAACTAAGAAGTCTCAAGTGTTACAACATTTCCTCATGGGGAAGGTGCTCTACGTCCTTGATCATTTTGGCTGCCTTTTCTGCTTTTTTTGTTTTTGTTTTTGTTTTACAATAACCCTTTTGATGTGTGAGGACCAGAACTGTATGCAATATTCCAAGTGTCAGTCCCTTTCCTAACACAGAATCTGATTTCTTTTCAGCTGACACCACACACTTATGGGACAGGTGCAATATGATTCATACGCAAGAACACATCAGCATCCTTCTGCTGCATTCTGGATCAAATGCAGCTTCCGAAAACTGTTCAGAGGTGGCTCCATGCAGAGAACATCAAATCAAATTATTTTGCCTATTAAATATAGGAAGCTGGTAAACAGATTCTATGCATATTTACTCAGAAGTAAGTTCCTCCAAATTCAATGTGGCTTATTCGAAGGAAAGGAAGCATAGCACCTTTCCCCCGCTGTGTTGGCTAGGGCTGATGGACATTATAGTCCAAAATACCAAGACAGCACCAGGCTGGAGAAGTCTGATGTAGAGGATGCAGATGGTGAAGTGGGATCTGTTCTATGAAGGAGAAGGTGGAATGGCAAAAATATTCTCAGTTCCAGATACAGTTAGACAACCATGTGAGGTTTGGTTCCTCTTAGCTTCTCATTTTAATAATAATAATAATAATGATAATAATAATAACAACAACAACAACAATAATAATAATAATAATTTATATCCTGCCCTCCCCACCCGAAGCCGGGCTCAGAGCGGCTAACAACAGTAAAAGTAACACAGTTTACATAAAATCACAATCAATTAATTGAAATACATTCTAAAATCAATTCAGAATCAAATTTATGGCTGCCATTGGACTAGAGTTCTATGAGGATTACCAAAGGAGGGGTCAGACTGTGCCTTGGCCAAAGGCCTGGTAGAACAGCTCTGTTTTGCAGGCCCTGCAGAAAGATGTCAAGTCCCGCAGGGACCTAGTCTCTTGTGACAGAATGTTCCACCAGATCGGAGCCACAGTCGAAAAAGCCCTGGCTCTGGTTGAGGCCAGCCTAACCTCCCTGTGGCCCGGGACCTCCAAGATGTTTGGTTTTTTTTTGTTGTTGTTGTTTTTTTTTTTGGAAGATCGTAAGGTCATCCATGGGACATACCAGGAGAGGCGGTCCCGTAGGTACAAGGGTCCTAGGCCATATAGGGCTTTAAAGGTTAAAACCAGCACCTTTAATCTGATCCTGTACTCCACCAGGAGCCAGTGCAGCTGGTATAGCACTGGGTGAATGTGATCCCATGGCGAGGACCCCATAAGGCATCTCGCTGCGGCATTCTGCACCCGCTGGAGTTTCTGGGTCAGTCTCAAGGGCCGCCCCATGTAGAGCAGTGGCGTAGCGTGGGGGGTGCAGGGGGGGCCGGCCGCACCGGGCGCAACATCTGGGGGTTAGGGAAATCCACGGGTTAGGGGGCGCAAATCCATGGGTTAGGGGGCGCAAATTACTTGCCTTGCCCCGGGTGCTGATAACCCACGCTACGCCACTGATGTAGAGTGAGTTATTTTGCCATTGTACGCTCAGTTCTCCATATTTCCATACCAATTTGAGAGTCAGCTTCACAATCAACCTTTTGATTGTAAATGTTAAATTTTATTTAGTTTTGTTATGTTTTATTTCAGTTTGTCATGCTTGTGAAAAAAATCAATAAAAGTATTTTTTTTTTAAAAAAAGAGTCAGCTTCACTAATGCATGCATTTTTCTGCATTCCTCAGCTGGAGAACTGCACTGCAAAATTTAGAAAAGTGCAAATTGTGTAGTTTTGCCTTTAAATGTCATCAAATGAATTGAATTTCCCCTCCATCCCTAAGAGCAAACTAAGTTTGCTAATCCCTGGAGGACATTTGTGGGACACCCTGGAGCCACACACCAATGCATACTTCCTTGGGAGAAAGTTCCATTGAACTCAGTGGGACCTATAGATATGATCAGGCCACCTGAGGCCAAAGGAAGTTCTGGGACAAGCCTCCAGATAGAAAGCCAGGCTTGCCAGGTCGAAGGGGATTGCTTGTTTTCACAGCAGGTAGTTGTGGTGCTGCATAGCAGAGCAGCCATTAAAAATTGAAGCCGAGATGCATCTTCTTCTCATTAGTCTGCTCATTTACCCATTCAAGTCCTGCTTTCCTTTCCTCCCACTGTGTGAAGGCGCATCCGAGGACACAGCAAGAAAGTTTCTCTTCTTTGAGGTTGCACAGGGAATGTCAGACATGATTAACTGGATGGGAAAGAAAATTGACATTGACGTGCAGCTGGAGCAGATGGGATTGGAGGAGCAGCTGTGGCCAATCAGAGAGCAGGGGCAAAGAGGGGCCCTGCTAATGAGCTATTATGGCCTCAGAATTGTGTCCTGTACAGAGGATGGAGGTTCATTCACACAATCCATTATACAGACAACGGTGCACAAGTTACAAGCTACGCGGTAACAGGGCTTTCAGCCCTGATGTTTTCCAGAGCCCCTCCAGCTCTGAGCATCCATTCGAAACACTTGTTCTTATTAGCGGCTGGAGACTACCAGGCCTTCAGCGAAAATTCCCCATTCATAAGGGGTGCAAAAAGGTGCTGCTATATGCTTGCTACCATGGTTTAATTTTAAGCTGAGCTCTTTCTGTTTTTGTATTGGCCGTAGAAAAAATATTTTGAAGGTACAATGAATTCTGGATGCAAGTACAGGTGGTTATTGTAAAGAGATTTTGTTGCTGTTTCTCCTTAAAAAGTGGTTGATGAATGTTTTAAATACTTATGCAGTGAGGGTGAGAGAAAAAGATGGTGCTGCTACAGACATCCTGGAGTAGTACAGTGGTACCTCTGGTTACAAACACCTTGGGTTACAAACACTTCGGGTTACAGACTCCGCTAACCCAGAAGTAGTACCTTGGGTTAAGAACTTTACCCCAGGATGAGAACAGAAATCATGCTCCGGCAGTGCGGCGGCAGTAGCCATTAGCTAAAGTGGTACCTCAGGTTAAGAACAGTTTCAGGTTAAGAACGGACCTCCGGAACAAATTAAGTTTGTAACCAGAGGTACCATCGTAGAGACATAGAGTTTCAAGAAGTTCTTTGCTATGCTTACATTGAAGAGCATCTGACATCTTACCAACAGTGAATGGCAAGATGGGGATGCTCTGCTTATCTGACTTCTGTCCAGCTGAGTCATTGCAGCATACCGGGAGGGAAATGGAGAGGAATTATGGTGGTGGGGAGGTCACTGCAATACAAAGACACCAGCAGGAACAGTGGAGGGGATCTTTTTGCGTTTTGGTACTGTGCTGAACTCATCACCTCTCCAGGTATCCCACACTGTCTCCAGGTATCCCACACTGACTCTGCTGGGTCAGGTGAGTGGTTCATCCCCACAAACTAATGGGCATCCCCACTGTTGCCTCTTTACTTTGTTTAATGCCCCGTGTTCTAAAGGCCATGAAGACAATGATTTAGATAGATTGGAGTGAGTGTGGTGGGACTTGTAGACTCCAATAAAGCTTCCCATATTTTTGCATCCACAATTCAAGCAATTGATCTGTGCATATTAAGGCTGCAGTCCTTAACCTCACTGGCCCAGGAGTAGGCCAACAACAACAACAACAATGTATGAACTACTTAATGGCCAAAATTGACTTCTAGGTGCCTTACAAGTATGAAACCAATTACAAAACACACAAAATTAAAATACGCAATGAAACAATTTCATCATTTTTTTTTAATCCTCTCTTAATATTTTTTATTAAGTTTTCAATTTTACATTTCCAAATAAACATTTTACAGACTTTAAAATATCCAATGACTTCCCTCCTTCTCTTTCCATGGTTCATTTTGCATATCATACATCCCTGCATATTTTACTATAACCATTCAAATCAGTTTTCCACTTTTACAGCCATCAATAATTATTTACTCTGTTGAATTTATCTTAGTGCTGCCACTTTTCAGCTGTATACTGTTATTTTACATATATTCATTAAATGTTTTCCACTCTTCTTTAAATGTATGCTCTTCTTACTCTCTTATTCTATATGTTAAATCTGCAAGTTCTGCCTATTCTGTCAACTTGAGTTGCCACTCCTCTTTAGTTGGGACCTTGCTCACTTTCCATTTTGGGGTTAACAAAACATGGGCCCCAGTTGTTGCATACATAAATAACCTTTTCTGACATCTAGGAATTTCAGTCTGGGTTGTTCCCAACAGGAAGGGCTCTGGTTTGGGGGGGAAAGTAGTTTTAAACATTTTTTTCAATTCATTATAGATCATTTCCCAATATACTTTTACTTTTTTACATGTCCACCACATGTGAAAAAAGTCCCGCCCCCCCTTCTTTACACTTCCAACACATATCTGATTCTGTTTTATAAATCTTAGCCTATCTACTCAGAGTTAGGTACCATCTATGAATCATTTTCAAATAATTCTCTTTCAGTGAATAAAATACAGTAAATTTCAGGTCGCTTGTTCAAAGTTTCTCCCAGAGGTTGAGATCTATATTGTTTCCTCTATCTATTGCCCAGTGTGTCAATGAAGTTTTAACAAGCTTGTCTTTTGTTTCCCATTCTAGTAAAAAATTAGACATTTTAAACAAAAGTTTGTCCTTATTTTGTAAGAGTTCTTTTTTCAAATTGTGAGCTTTGGTCCAGAAATCCATTCTTTCTATCCAATTTAAACATGTCGTGTAACTGGTGATATTGCAACCAATCTGTAACCTGGCTCCTTAAGTTTTCCATTGGTTTCAGTTTTGGCTCCCCACCCCACACCCCACCCCACCTGTAAAATTCAGCAGTTCCCTGTAAGTCAACCATTGTCTGTCCATATTAACTCTCTTTATTGTAATTGTTTCAATGGGAGATATTCAAATTCTATACAGATTCCTCCTAAGATTTTAAACATTCACCTTTAGTAGGACTTACTTCAGAGTAGGCATGGTTAGGATTGTGCTGTAATTTACGTTGAGACGAGTGCAAATTATCTTTTACCTTTTGTTTACTGGTGATCCATTTAAGACTGTAATCTGCTTTGGGTTGGTATGGAAGGTGCCATACAGATATTTAAAGTTAACAAAAATAAAAGGCTATAATTTCAAGCTTTTACCCAATCACATGGAGATAGATAAACTATGACCATGTGTTTTTAAAGAAATAAATAAAAGTCAGCACTTATCCAGCTGCATCTTGAGCACTGAGCAGAATACATGGGTCCCTTTTGTAAGGCAGGGAACAGAAGTAAAAGGAAAACAGCTGTCCTTATCATCAGGCATAGGAGGAGTAGCTTAAATGCATCAATCAGCATGACACCCACTGACCTCTCCTCTCCTTGCCCAAAGTACAGAATGAGAATAAACAACCCCCAGCTAAGAGTAGGAGGCCCATTAGCAAGAGCTGTTTCACCAGGCCCCCAGTAGCTCATTAAAGCCCTTTAATCCATTAGCAAATAAGAGCTAATAATGTCCCAGAAAATGTTTCGCTTTACCTGAGTAATAACAGTGTAGGCTTCTGCAGTGAGGTCTTGGTGCCCTCCCCAACACTCTGAAAACAAATGAATATGAAGTATTGGGGGGGGGGGAATAGGAGGACTAGAGAGCAAAGAAAACCTCTGACCAGGATTCTAAGTGCGGTGGAAAATTAAATCTGTGAAATCCAGTTTTCTAAGTTCACATGGCCTGATGCAATAAATTTGCAGCAAAACAAATATCTCAGTGGATAGAGTTAGGTTGGACACATAAGGGAACATCTTTCAGTGACCTTACTAGAGTTTTTCCTTTCTTTGAATGCCATATGACTGGGGATCTTTCCTGGTGGGTGTTTAGTGTGGAAGGTTGCTGGACAGGTTACAACAATTAAAACACATAAATATTGAAATACAACATCACACAATATTTTTTTTTTCCTTTTTAAAATAATATTTATTACTTTTAAACACTACAAAAAAGGGGGGAAAGAAAAAAACAATACAATACAATATAAAAAGATTACACAACACTAACGCAATAAACAAAACAAAACAAAACAAAAACAGTTTAGCACACATCATACAATTTCAGTATCTTATCTTTCGTTCACTTGTTTCAACGACCTCCTCACACCTCCCTTTTGGTATTCCACTTCTATTAATTGTTTCAGCAATTCCTTTCCATCTTCCTCTATTTTCTGTCCTATAATTATCTTAACATATTCTAACCTTATTTTTCCTTTAATACTCTAATAATCTATTTATACCTAATTCCTTATAACATTTCTACTAAAGCCATATAACTTCATTCCAACATTTTTCTAACATTCATTAATTTTACAATATTTCTATAAATAGTCTTTAAACTTTTTTCCAATCTTCTTCCACCGACTCTTCTCCCTGGTCTCGGATTCTGCCAGTCATTTCCGCCAATTCCATATAGTCCATCAACCTGGTGATTTTCTGTCCGATGCTCTTAGCTCTTTTCCAAGTCCCTTCTGCAGATCTTCTCCGTATTTATACAAAAACTTTACTTTGTCTTCTACTGATCTTATTTTTATTTTCCTTCCTTTAAAGCTGAAGAATAGACCTTGGGGAAACTCCCACCTAAAGATGATTTTATTCCTTCTCAGCAGGGCAACCAAATCTCCGTAGTTAGACCTAAGATCCAAAAGGTATTTCAGGATGTCTTTAAAAATTTCCACTCTTGGCTGTTGTACTTCTAGGTTCTTCTGGTAGTGCCAACAGTCTCTTATTCTGTTCTTCTCTTTTTTCCCTCCTCTTCCAAATCTGAAGGCCCTCACAGTTTTAAACTCTTCTTGACTCAGATCCAAGTCCCCAAAATCAGCAAATTCCTGTGTGAAGAAGTCTATCAAACTTTCCTTCTCCAATTCAGGTAGGGCTCTGATCCTCAAATTTGTCTGTTTTTCTTTAAATTCAATCATAGCAAGCGTCGACTTATGGTCATCAAGTTGCCTCTGTAAGGCTGGGACTCTCTCTCTCACCAATTGTGTTACTTTACATTCAGCAGCAACGGCTTTCTCCCTAGCTTCCTCCGCAGTCTGCCGTATCAAAGTAGATTCCTGTATCAATTTCTGGATTGTTTCTGTATTGATATTCACCTTTTGTCCCAGATTATTTATACTTTCTGTATTTAAGTCAATTTTAATAGTTGCAGCGTCCACTTTCGCATTTGTCGCATCTATTTTCTTGTTAAGCTCTTCTAGTGAATCACTTATCTTACTTAATGCAACCGCTAAGGCCTCTTCTGTCGACATTCCTCTTGATTTTGAATATACTGTTACAAAAGCAATAGCGGAAGAAGCAGGGGGGCCTGATATTGAGGCTCTCCTAGATTGCTGCCAAGTCCTCCCAGACCTTAATGTTTTTTCAGGAATTGACTAGTCCGTTTTTTCCTTTCCATTTGCCATAACACTTAACCAATTCAAGGTCAGTCCCAGAGTCTCACAGCTTTTTATCTTGCAGCTGGAAATTCCCCAGCCCAGCTCTTGTAACAGTTTCAAAAGCTTCCTCTAGGGGGAAACACTTTCTGTTTATATTAGTCAATAATGTCCTCTTTTAAACACAGCTCAAACAATGAAGTTAGTTTCAATTTTCAGTTACTTTTACTCCTTTTTAAAAGCAGACGGAGACAGTAGAAACAATGTATTTCTCTTATTAGCTAGCTGTCAATGAGCGTTCTAATCGCTGTCAGTGAGCCTTCCAAAGAACGTCAGTCCTGCTAGCAGCCCGTTTCCAGGGTCTGAGTGGCGGTATTTTAACTCTCTTCGCTCTCTCCCACAGGCATATTCAGTTCACAACTTCCCCCCCTCTTCTCCTGCCTCCAAGGGGGGGGGGGTGTTAATGTTATTTACCGATGGAAATTTAGTCCTTTACAATAGGCTTTCCAAGGCTTCAGCTTGCAGCCTCAATGCTTCAGTCTATTTACAAAAGGGGAAGGCGGACTTCCTGTATTGAACCTCCCCGTTACGATACCAAATTAAACTTTTAGAAATCCAATTCTCCCGCTTCAGCTCTACTCATGGTTAATTACTTTAAAATCAAATTGTCCACAGGAAAAAGTCAGCGCTCTCCGGCAACAGCTATGCGGCTTCGCTCCGCGGAAGAAGCAGACGATTCGAAGCACCACACCGCTCACCCCACGTCACTCCAGACCCCCGAAACCGGGTTTCCCCGCGAGTAGGGGAGGCGCAAAAGGTGCCCGCCGAATCCCACGCTCACAGGCTTCTCCCGCCTGTGATTTTTTGTGGGTCTCCGCCTTCGCCGTCACAGCCAGACCCAAATTCCCACGGGGCAAATTCCTCCCGATCAGAGGAATTCTGCCATTACCGGAGGCACCAACCCAGAAGTCCAACATCACACAATATTTAAAACAGTTAGGAGCAATTTAAAATTACAAAAAATAAGATGGGTCCTAAAAATATACTTCTCAAGTGTCAGAAGTCAGAGTAAAGAGGTGGATCTTCAGCATTTGCCAAAAACTGTATAATGAAGGTGCCAGAACCACCTCTGTGGGGAGGGAGTTCCACCACTTAGGGGCTACCATAGAGCCACCAGCTCCATCCTGAGCTTCTGAGGATGGTCATTGGAATCAAATCTGGATTTGCCCTTTCTGGAGAAAATCTGGTAAGTTTTTGTGTGTGTTTTTCTAAGTTACCGTACCTTTTTGTGAAATCTCAATGGCCCAATTTTTTTAACCATTTAACATGGTATATACGGTAGGGACGCGGGTGGCGCTGTGAGTTAAACCACAGAGCCTAGGACTTGCCAATCAGAAGGTCGGCGATTTGAATCCCCACAACAGGGTGAGCTCCCGTTGCTCGGTCCCTGCTCCTGCCAACCTAGCAGTTCAAAAGCACGTCAAGTGCAAGTACATCAATAGGTACTACTCCGGCAGGAAGGTAAACGGCGTTTCCGTGTGCTGCTCTGGTTCGCCAAAAGCAGCTTAGTCATGCTGGCCACATGACCCAGAAGCTGTACGCCAGCTCCCTCGGCCAATAAAGTGAGATGAGCGCCGCAACCCCAGAATCGGTCACGACTGGACCTAATGGTCAGGGGTCCCTTTACCTTTACCTTTATACAGTAGAACCTCTGCTTACAACCGCCTCAGGTTACATACACTTCAGGTTACAAACTCTGCTAACCGGAAGAGTTACCTCGAGTTGAGTACTTTGCCCCAGGATGAGAATGGAAATCGTGTGCCGGCGGTGCAGTGGCAGCAAGAGGCCCCATTAGCGAAAGCACACCTCTAGTTAAGAACAGTTTCAGGTTAAGAACGGACCTCCAGAATAAATAAAGTTTGTAACTAGAGGTACCACTGTATATAAAAAGCACTCCATTGATAGCCATTAACAAATATCTAAAGGGCTGTCACATGGAAGATGGAGCAAGATTCTTTCCTCCTGCTCTGGAGGCTAGGTCCCAAACCAATGGATTCAAGTTACAACTAAACATCAGGAAGACGTTTCTGACATTAAGAGCTATCCGACAGTGGAATGGACTTCCTTGGGAGGTTGTAAACACTCTGTCATTGGAGGTTTTAAAGCAGAGGTTGCATGGCCACCTGTCATGGATGCTTTAGTTGAGATTCCTGCATTGCAGGGAGTTGAACTAGATGACCCTCAGAGTCCCTTCCAACTCTACTTGTAGTCTATCATTTGGTGAATCTTATGGGAAGAAGAGCTCAAAGGCCCTGTGAGAGCCATTGTGGTGTAGTGGTTAAGAGTGATAGACTCATAATCTGGGGAATCGGGTTCGATTCCCCGCTCCTCCACATACAGCTGCTCGGTGACCTTGGGCTAGTCACACTTCTCTGAAGTCTCTCAGCCTCACTCACCTCACAGAGTGTTTGTTGTGGGGGAGGAAGGGAAAGGAGAATGATAGCCGCTTTGAGACTCCTTCAAGTAGTGATAAAGCGGGATATCAAATCCAAACTCATCATCAAAGGGGCCTCAAATTTAGATGCTTGTTCATTTGATAAATTCCAAAACTTGTTTTTATGCTGCCCTGCAAGCCCTTCTAACCAGCACCCTATTTGCTGGCCATCTCTGATCAGCTTTGATCCATCCTGCCTCCTCAAAATGTGGCCTCCATGGGTCAGCCCCACAAAGGTTCTCCTGCCCATCCTCTCAGCTGAGCTGTGGCAACCTCCTTTAGTGGACTTCCTCACTACAGCCTCCTCTCCAAACTGTCATCATGTGGTAGTTCACAGGGCTACTGCCAACTGTCGACAGCCACACAAACTACAGCATGATGACAGACAAGTGCAAGTATTACAGAGATAAAAGAAGTGCTTTTCATTACGTTCAGGGAAATTTCAACTGTAATGTTTGTTAGCTTGCTGATGGGGTTATAAATACTATCTTATGAAGTGTTAGTCATAAATATGTCAATGTTTCTGCCATACCTACATATTGAGGATTTGTTTACTGTTCTTGTGAGCTGTTTTGAGCATAATTTGGGAAAGCATAGAAATAAATTCAGTGATGATGACAGTTCTTGCAGGGAGATTTTGGAGCTAATCTTCAGCTCATGTACACAATTCCCATGTGCAACATATGGGGACTGATTGTTCCTGTGCTTGTGTGGGTCCTTCTGCCTGTCCAGAAAACCTGTCTGCTGCTACCACCAAAAGGGATAAACAGTTTACACTGATCATGGACACAGATACAATTTGGATTTCAAATGGCATTCCACAAAACATATTGGGAAACACATAAGAGCCTTAAACATGCATCCATGTCCAATTGTGTCCCTAACTTTTGACAACTGGTTTGTTTGTGAACTTTCATATACACGGGTTTCAAATTTATGGGAGACAATCATGAGATGGACTGGGGGGGATAAGATTTTATTATTGGTTTATTTGCTTGTTTGTTTCAAAAACTGATATCCCGTTTTTAAGCTTTAAGTATCCAAAGTGACATACAATGGGGGGATCAACAAAAATAAAGGCAAAAATAAAATAAAATCAGATTTAAAAAGCAAACCACAAGTTCAAAGTAGCATTATGCAGTAAAAACAAGTAATAATAAAGGACGTAAAAAGTGAAGGCAACAGCTGCTGAAACAACAATGGCCATGACTTTGATGCAATTTAACTGCAAAGTAAGATCATTCCTCTTTCCCCAAGCATTTAGAAACTGTCTATATTACTTTCAGCCTCTGTCTCCCTTGGTGTATTTGTGTGGGTTATAATTATTTTAAAGTTGATGGTTTAATTATGCTTCATGATTTGTGGGGTTTTATTATTGATATGTGTAGACTACTTTGAAATCACTTGTGACAGTAGGCAGTATACAAAAGCTTTAAGCAAGTAAACAACAAATAAACAGTTAAGACACAAGTGAGCAACAGATAAAACAGCAGGAGAAAACCAGTCTAACAATGTGTGCCCCCTTTTTGGTAAAATCAGAGTCAATATTCATTAACAGTTTGGACAAATAAATAGGATTTAACCTGGTGCCTTATGCTTAACTATAAAAGCACCAGGCAGAACTCTTTGGGGAAGGCATTTCATATGCAGAGGTGCCATCACTGAAAAGGCCCACCTCAACTTTGATGGGGGGCAGGGGAGTCACTTAGAGAAGTCCCACTTATGAAAATTTTAACTCTTGGACAGATTGACATGTGAGTTGACAGCCCTTATAAACCTAACGCTGTTATTTACAGGGGTTTCCCATATGTCTCTTTATGTGCTTCTTGGTTTCTGGGGCTTTATATCAGTGTCAAAGCTCAACCATGGAAACTGATCTAGAGCATTGTTCTCCTCCTTGAAAACCCGAAAACTTCTGGACCCCAAGGGGCTTCATCAATTTTCTGCCTTCATCTATCAGTGCCTTTCTCTGTTTCTGTATCCTCGTTCTGCTGGCAGACTTTGCCTGGGGGTACAGAACATTTGCTGTGTGTAGCTAAGACTCAATATTTCACTGCAACTCTGCTGTCCTCATCTCTGTTTCTTGGTCCAGTAGCCTTGTTACCCAATCCTTTCTCTGCCATTGTGTCTGGCTGAACTAATTTTTAGAAGAGACTATAGCTGTCTGCATTCCTCAAGGAGATGGTTGCTCTGCCTGATTTCCTCCTTTTGGAAAAACCTAGCCATGCTGCTTGACCACCCAAAGCTCTGATGCTACTGGAAAGCACTGGGTCCTTACAAATAACATGGGGCAGTATCTAACTAACTCATTCAATCATTGCATGGGTTTCAGCATGTGCAGGGGAATTTCCCCTCCTCTCTTATCCTCACTTGCCAACTTAATCTGTTCTGGGTTTCCCCCCTATTCTCTGGAGCAGATTTGAGGAGGGCACAGGGTCACTCATACACTGTGATGTACTTTTAGGTTTTACTAGAGTGACATGGGTGGCGCTGAGCCTAGGGCTTGCTGATTGGAAGGTCGGCAGTTCAAATCCCTGCAACGGGGTGAGCTCCCATTGCTCAGTCCCTGCTCCTGCCAACCTAGCAGTTTGAAAGCACGTCAAAGTGCAAGTAGATAAATAGGTACCACTCCGGCAGGAAGGTAAACGAAGTTTCCATGTGCTACTCTGGTTTCACTAGAAGTGGCTTAGACATGCTGGCCACATGTCTGCAGACAAAAGTCGGCCCCCTTGGCCAGTAAAGTGAGATGAGGGCCGCAACCCCAGAGTCATTCGTGACTGGACTTAACTATCAGGGGTCCTTTATTTACCTTTAAGTGCACTAGAAATATGATGTTTTAATGACAGGTGGTTTTTAAAGAGTCCTCACAAATTGCCTTATGGGCTAGGTGTTGCACATCTTCAGCGTGGTTGCTCTGACCACTTCCAAGAGGAATGGTATTTATTTATATGGGAAAATGGAGTGTGAAAAGTTCACAGTATATAAGTGTATTTTATTCACTTTATTTTGGGACCAAAGAGAAGTCAAATAGCTGCATTTCACACTGTTTAATGTGTATTAGAGAGGGAGCATCACTTGGGAACTGTAATCCTATTTGTAATTTGTGATTCTCTGGAGAGATGGTGTTTTCCTCCGATTGCTCTCTCTGCCATCCTATCATTTAGGCTAAAAGCTTAGAAACCAATTCAGGCTCAGTCTAGAAAAAGAAACATCTTTGGAATTTAATACAGTGGTATAGCTCTGCCATAAGTGGATAAGAGCCCTTGAGCATTCAGCGATTCAGATCAAAAGGATTGCACCAGGACTAATGCCATTTCAAGTGATCAGGAGAGAGAGCTGTTGTGCAGACCAGCCATGAGTAACTGTCCAAAGAGGGCCAGGGACATGAGTATTTACCAGTTGATCTTCCTGCAGTATTTGAGCAGCCAGTCATTTTAGAGATTTCAACAGCTAGTTTGAGACTTTTGGTATTCCATACTTGTAGTGGTTATCTGTAAAGAGCATTCAACAAGTTGAGACCAAGGGTCTCTGTTGGAGACACCCATCTCTAAACTGAGACATGTTATTAAACCATTTGCTCAAGGACCACCTGCTCTGATACAGACCTACCCAAATTTTGGGAACTTACCTGGATCCCTGTATCTTTGGAGTTCAGCTGGATGGCTGCCAGAGGTGAAACCTTCTCTGCAGTAGCAGTCCAGTTATGAACAGAGAGAGGGAGGGAGGGAGAGAGAGAGAAATTATGGGGCACGGAGAGAGGCACAGAAAATATTTTAGTCACCCTGTTTGCAGTGGCCGAGCTTCATGCTCCAGCACTGGGGTCGGAGAGCAAGCGGGGGCAGGGCTGGCGCACATCCCAGGGGCGTGACGCGTGTCCGGGAAGTGTGATGTGCCGTCCGCAGGGGCGTGGTGTGCATCCTGGGGGCATGGCACACCGCCTGAGGGGGCGTGGTGCCCAGTGTGGGGGGGGCAGCCACAATGGCACCCCACCAGGATCATGCTGCAGGGGGCGGTGCGCTCCCACACACTCCTCTTCCTCCACCAGTGCCTGTTTGGTGACCTCTGTTGGGAGAGAGACAGGATAAATGTGCCCTTGTTAATTCTCCTCAGCCTCTCAGCAGCTTTCGATATCATCAACCATAGTATCCTTCTGGAACGACTGTCCAAGTTAGGAGTGGTGGTATCACTTTGTGGTGTTTCCAGTCCTACTTGGATGGTTGTTTCCAGAGGGTGATGCTTAGGGAGTGCTCTTCAGCCCCATGGATACTTCAGTGTGGATTACCTCAGGGTTTGATTTTATCTCTCATGATGTTTAACATCTACAGGAAACCTCTGAGGGGGGTCATCCAAAACTTTGGAGTATGTTGTCAACAGCATGCTGGTGACATACAGCTCTACTTCTCCTTTAAATCTGCAGACATGGCAGGGGATGTGCTGGACCATTCTCTTGCCTTGGTAATGGACTGGATGAGAGCCAATAAATGAAAGCTCAATCCAGATAAGACTGAGGCATTGCTAGTGGCTGGTTCCCTAAACTGGATGGATGGGAGGTGACCTGCTCTTGATGGGGTTACACTCCTGAAGGAGCAGGTACACAGCTTGGGGTACTTCTGAATACTTTGAAGTTGCTTGAGGCTCAGGTGCCTCGGTGGCGTTGAGTGCCTCAGCTGTGCCCCTATCTGGACAGGGGTAGGCTAACGTCTGCCATCTATCCTCTGGTAACCTCTAGGTTGGAATACTGAAATGCATTATACTTGGGGCTGCCCCTGGATATAGTTTGGAAACTTCAGCTGGTGCAGAATTCAGTGGCCAGGCTGCTCACTAGGGCAAGAAAGTTTGGACATATAACAACAATCCTGGCCTGAGTGCACTGACTGCCAATCAGTTTCTGAGCCCAATTCAAAGTGCTGGTTTTGACCTATAGAGCTTTAAACAGCTCAGGACCTCAAGGACCGCTTCTCCCCAGATGAACCTACCTGGACTCTGGGCTCATCATCTGAGGCCCCTCTACAAGAGGTCCAGAGTGTAGCAACAGGAGAATGGGCCTTTTCTGCGGTGTCTCCCCACTTGTGGAATGCTCTGTGGTGTAGTGGTTAAGAGCATTCCAGTAGCCAGTGTGGTGTAGTGGTTAAGAGCAGTGGACAAGTAATCTGGTGAACCGGGTTCGATTCCCTGCTCCTCCACATGCAGCTGCTGGGTGACCTTGGGCTAGTCCCATTTCTCTGAAGCCTCTCAGCCTCACTCACCTCACAGAGTGTTTGTTGTGGGGGAGGAAGGGAAAGGAGATTGTTAGCCGCTTTGAGACTCCTGAAGGGGAGTGAAAGGTGAGATATCAAGTCCAAACTCTTCTTCTTCTTCTGCACAGGGAGGCTCACCTGGCACCTCTGACGCATATCTTTAGGAGCCAGGCAAAAACGTTCCTCTTCTTCTGGGCATTTGGCTAATTAAACAATCTGTGGCATTTTAAGCTGGGGTTTATGTGTTTTTGTTTGTGTGTTTCTACATTGCAAACTGCTCTATGATCCTTGGATGTAGGGTGGTATATAAATTTAATAAATAAAATAAATAAAAATCAAACAGCTGCCTCCACAAATCAATTCTAACATCAGATACAGTGAAATGCTACACTTGGGGTCTTGGAAACAAGCAGCAACAACCCTTGTTACTTATAATTTGCAAAGAAAGAAAGAAAAACCAGAGTTGTTCACTAGAGAGCAGACACAGTAAGACTAGAAAAATAAAACAAAGAAAGTCATCTCCTTTCTATACTACCACACAGCCAGATATATTGGTTCTGCCATAATATATGGTTTCAACATGTTATATGAGGATTGCAGTTGATAGCTGGCACAGCTGGGTGGATATTGATCCATTTGGCTTGCCCAGGATGGTGCTACCAGTGCTGGGTTGCTTTATTAGCACAAGCTGCTCTTTGCCATGTATTATTTATTGTTGTTATGCTTTTCCACATAAATAAGCCTCAAACAGCTAGAAAAGTAGCAATGCATCAGTACAATATCAAAGCACTAGTACAACAAACCATCTTGGCCAAATTCATTTCAAAATATTTTAGCACTCCAAATAGTTCAAATGAATTTTACAAACATTACAACATGTTGAATTTGTTGTGAAATGCCCAGTATCAATCAAAACACAGCATCGATTGATATGATTGATCGGGTTTTATCCAACAAAGATTTACTTAAAGTAGACCTGTAAAAATTGAGGATGGTTGCTGTTAAATTCATTACAGCATGTCCCAGTGTGGGTTACCCTAATTTAAAATTCAGAATTAAAAACCATTCAAGCAAATTACAGTTTCAGGAATTGGGGAGGGGGTGGTCCTATTCCACTCACATGCATTTGTTTCAGTGAGTCTATCTGGAGTATGAATAATGTTGGATACAAACCATCACTTCTTAAAAAGACATAAGCCAAAGCCAGATATGAACCATCTTTCCATGGCATATCAGATATCAATAAACAGTATAATGAGAGGTACAGGGCCAAGGAGCCAAGTAGTTTAAAACCAAATGCTTTGACTTGTGTTGAGCTGTCAGAATGCTTTTACAACCAAAGCAATTCACATGTGATAGCTTTTTGAAATGCTGTAAAGTACAATAACATGCATAGTTTTCTAAATATCAGAAATGGCAAAGTGCATAGTGATGAGCTATGATACAGTTTGTGTAGCTTCTGCAAGGACAAAAAACTAGCATTTTTCAGTAGGAAGGTAGAAAGCTGCTTTACTAATCTCATACTCAGTGCTTTTTTCTTTAAAAAAAAATGTTTAGGCGTACTCTCATTTTGACTCAAGAAAATCACCATTTTATAGTTCAAATCGGGGGAAATAAATACAGTAAATGAACAAAAGTACAAAGATTCACAAAATGTTTAGGGGTATGCATACCCCTGCATCCCCCAAGAAAAAAAAACACTGCTCATACTATATTTAAGCTCACAAGAAGTATAGTTAAGGTGAAAAAGTCAGACAACCTCCATTCCTAATCATTATGGAGCCTGACCATTCTCGTGACACAATCAAAAAAGTTGGATGGACATTGGGGGTAAAGATGGTATCATGGGATAAAGATAGGGTGACCAAAAAAAGGAGGCAAGTTTTGTGTCTAAATGTGCAAAGAATTGGCTTTTGCAAAAGATTGACTCTTGAGTGAATTGATTACACCTTTAGAATTTTCAAGCAGAGTGGGTTTAAACATCAGAAATTTGGTGGTCTGATATTCTGGAATAGTTACTTTGCTCTTCGTGTTTTTGGTTAAACATGTACAAGTTTGCGGCTGAAAACACAGAGAAGCTTCGGGCACAACAGCTGTCAGAATTAGATGGTTTAGAAATGTATAGCCACAGCAAACCAAGTTGTTAAACATCCATGGGGCTGTGATTTGCAGTTTAAGAAATATCTGGTTATCAGATATGGGAGTTGCGAATTTAAAAGCATATATCTTATTAAATCTTAATATAGCAGTGACCCTGGCATGGGTGTTCCCTAATTTGTGGACAGGAGGATTGGAACTGAAAGACCAAGAGAAAACAACAACAACAACAACAACAACAACAACAACAACAACAACAACAACAACAACAACAACAACAACAACTTATTATTTATACCCCACCCATCTGTCTGGGTTTCCCCAGCCACTCTGGGCGGCTTACAACATAATATTAAAATACAATAACCTATTAAACATTAAAAGCTTCCCTAAACATGGCTTCCTTCAGATGTCTTCTAAAAGCCTGGTGGTTGTTTTTCTCTTTGACATCTGGTGGGAGGGCGTTCCCCAGGGCCCTCTGCCTGGTTCCTGTAACTTGGCTTCTCGCAGTGAGGGAATCGCCAGAAGGCCCTCGGCACTGGACCTCAGTGTCCAGGCAGAACGATGGGGGTGGAGACGCTCCTTCAGGTATACTGGACCGAGGCCGTTTAGGGCTTTAAAGGTCAGCACCAACACTTTGAATTGTGCTCGGAAACGTACTGGGAGCCAGTGTAGGTTTTTCAAGACCAGTGTTATATGGTCTTGGCGGCTGCTCGGCAGCCGAGAAAATGTGGGTACGGTGAAACTAAATTGTAAGCAAGCACAATATATCTGTTGGTAGAACATACTTATTGCCTTCATGGCATGGGGATTAAGGGTGTTTCCACAACTGAAAATTTTGAAGCTTTTGGTACTACATGAAGCAATTTGTTAATGCTTTAACTCTTCTCTTTAATCAAATGAGTTTTGATACTAGAATTTTTCATTTATATGGATTCTAATTTCCCTGATACCTCCCGTCCCTCCACTTGGCATTCCTTCCAGAGCAACCCAACAGGTTGTGTCAATAATCTCCTCTTCTCCTGCACAGCAAGGCTTGGCATTCCAATGGCACGCAGCTCTTCCCATTTCCCCTCAGACCAATTTAATGCGCTGTCAAGGGAATTGTGCTCTTTTGTGTTGATCAAGCACGGGAAGACAGTTATCTAATAAACAGTGCTTGATTAAAGCAAACACAAAAGGGCCTCTGAGGAAATGGTACAGGTGTACACAAACAAAGTGGAATCCCTGTACAGTTCAGCTCAAAGAAATTAAGGGCAGGAAAAGCTAAAACGATTAGTTAGTATAAAATATAGTTACATGTTCCCCAAGGGCTGACGTTGCAGGATTTTGTTTCCTTTGGATGGCAGAGGGACACTGAAGTCTTAAGATGTGTTTGTAATGATTTTTTAAAAAGAAATTACAGTTCTACAAATAGAGCACATTAGGATCACACTCCTGCGGCAGATAGCTTAACCACCAGTCATGCATCCGGTATTCAAATAAACAAGTGTATTTAAAGGGTGGCTCACTTTTAACAAATTCCAGCTAAAAACAACCAGTTCTATTTGAACCTTTGCATGCCCACACTTGCTGCAAACTGCTTCTCTGTCCCTTCTGCAGGAAGCCCCCACCCCCGCGCCCAAAAAGGCCAAAAGAGGGAGCGCTTTATAAGGAAGAGATTTTCAACCAGCAAGGTATGCCAATATTCTTTTGTTAAGCCTCTAATCACCCATTAGTTTCCCGCCGCTTAGTTACCCAGTCACAGTAACCAAGACAAATTCAGAATCATATGTAGGTACTTTTGCTTCTCACAGAAATGATTTTTAAAAATCTGTATAACCCACATGACAGAGGCAGAGATTCACCCCAAAAATACCTTGCAGATATCAATTTTGCAGTACAAATCTTTCTGTAATGTTACTCATACCTTGATTCAGCCATTTCCATCTCTAGCCTGCAGGAGGGGAAATCCCAATATCCAGCACCTAGGTGCACATGCAGTAAATACTCACTTCTTCTGAATGTAATGCCAGACTTTTGGCTGAATCAAGTTTAATAGTACCAGCCACTTGTTAAGTGGTGTGACAGAAGATTGAGTACTGAATTCAGTCCAAGACAGAGAATAGTGACCAGTTTGTTAGCAGTAGGGGCAGAGGAAGCTCTGTGACTGCAGAAGTGGCCATGCAACCCCTTGATGTATTCTCAAGTATCAATTTTAAACAATTGCTAATTTATTTATTTATTTATTTATTTATTTATTTATTTATTAAGCTGGAAGTAATAATGAATACCAAGTGCATTACAATATCCAGTGCATCACAATATTGAGCTAGACTTCTGAAGGAAAATTCATTGCTCTTTTGTACAGATCCATAAAACCTAAAAGAAAGACTGGGCAGTATACTCATCAAATGTAGAAACATACAATCTTAGAGTTGGAAGGGACCCAAGGGTCATCTAGTCCAAGCCCCTACAATGCAGGAATCTCAGCTAAAGCATCCATGACAGATGGCCATCCAATCTTTGCTTAAAAACCTCTGAGGAAGGAGAGTCCATAACCTCCCAAGGGAGACTGTTCCACTATCAAACAGCTCTTACTGTCAGTTTTTCCAGATGTTTAGTTAGAATCTCCTTTCCTGCAACTTGAAGCCATTGGTTCAAGTTCTACCATCCAGAGCAGGAGAAAACAAGCTTGCTCCATCCTCCATGTGACAGCCCTTCAGATATTTGAAGATGGCTATCATATCTCCTCTTTTCCAGGCTAAACCTCCTTCAACCATTCTTCATAAGGCTTGGCTTCTAGAACTTTGATCATCCTAGTTGCCCTCCTCTACACACGTTCCAGCTTGTCAATATCCTTCTTAAATTTTGGTGCCCAGAACTGGACACAATATTCCAGGTGTGGTCTGCCCAAGACAAAATAGAGTGGTACTATTACTTCACTTGATCTGGACACTAGACATCTAGTGATGCAGCCTAGAATAGCATTAGCTTTTTTTGCTGCTGCTTCACACTGTTGACTCATGTTAAGCTTGTGGTCCACCAAGACCCCTAGGTCTGTTTCACATGAACTGCTAGTAAGCCAGGTGCCCTTCATCCTATATTTGTGCATCTGATTCTTCCTGTCTTAAATGCAGAACCTTACATTTGTCCCTATTGAATTTCATTTTGTTAGCTTGCGCCCAGTTCTCCAATCTGTTAAGGTCATTTTGAATTTAGATTCTGTCTTCTGTGGCATTAGCTACCCCTCCCAGTTTCGTGTAATCTGCAAATTTGATGAGAATCCCCTCGATTCCTTCATTAAAGTCATTTATAAAGCCGTTGAACAACAATGGGCCAAGGGCAGAACCCTGCGGCACCTCACTTGTCACCTTTTTACAGGGTGATGAGGAACCATTAATAAGTACTCTTAGGGTTTGGTCAACCAGCTATGAAACCACCTGACAGTTACCTCGTTCAATCCATATTTTACCAGCTTCCTTTGAGAATATCATAGGAGACTTTGTCAAAAGCCTTACTGAAATTAAGATACACTTGTGAATGACCCAATACTGGGTGGAACCACAAGCACTTTATGGAATGGGCTAAAAAAACCCAGATGCTCTCCATATCTATTGATGGCATCCCATGCACCCTAAAAGTTGACTTAGAAGCAAATACATTGTAAATCAAGACTATCAATTAATTTAGCCAGACAAAGTTAATTTCAAATCATGGTGTTGAACTTCAATTCCAAAATCTGAATGATGGCTTTTTGAGGATAATCATCATTAGCTACAGGTCCTTTGATAGAAAAAGATGGTTTCTTACACCATTGTAAAACATGAATGTTCTGATAATTTGTTCCACGTGTTTGAAAATTGGCACAGTGAATCTATGTGGTGCTTGACCTGGTTGGATGGAATATTCTTTATCTGTGGTACCTCCACATGCGTTATAAAAAATAATGCTATAATTGTTTCATAAAGAGGTTTAGTGTACTCATAATTGATGGAAGTGTGCATGCATGATGCTCCAAATCTCCTTCAGTCAAACCTTTGGGGCAGTCATTATTTGGGAGTAAAGGATACAGTTTGAATGAAGCATCCATAATTGCTTTGTGGCTTCTCGTACATTTTCCCTAAAGCATTTAATTCTATACAGAGGTCATATGACTGGAGGCTATATGACACAGCCTTCTTGTTCTCATGCAATTCTGGTATTGTGTACATCAACAGGACTTTTGTCCTGCTTGCAGCAGAGCCAACTATTGAACTTCTGAAATCTGTGCAGGTTTGTCAATTATGTTTAATAAGCTAAGGCTTTTCATTTGATTTTTCATGGCACATTAATACTGTGTTACAGGCAACTTCCCCTGCATTTGTATTAATGTCAATGAAATGTATTGTGAATTGAAAGTCTCTCAGTGTGTGCCCATTAAAGAAATAATGACTAGGCATAGGTAAAACAGGCAGACAGGCATTGAGTTATGCACTGCTTAATAAAGTCACCTGAAGCAGAAACATTTAACCAATGTCATGACCCAAGAAAATCCAGCTCTGAGAGTTTGGGAGCATTAGTGGGGAAATGTGCAAAAGTGAGCAAAAATAGAGAAAACGCAACTGATCAGCAAATGTCAGTTAAAGCTCTTGTATCTGGTTGTTTCTGAACCCATTCCTTGGCTTTTTTTAATGGCAAAGTATCCCTTTTTCCATAGAGATGGGAATGAATAGCAGGGCTGAAGTTTCACTTTGGGGTGACATTGTAAACATATCTGTTGGATGTCGGTATCAACAAGGAAAGGATGGACGGCTTTCATTTGGGCTGGCATTATTTTGGCATTCATCTAAAGTTTACACATGTTGAAAAGGGCCTCACAATGCCCCCCTCTTGTTGTATTTAAAATATGGTGTTTATTTGTATACTCGTTCATTACCATTATGCTCCACTCTTTCTCCAAAGAGCTCACCATGTCTTATCCATGTATCCAATCCATGCAGTATATAGGAACAATCATGCTTACCATCAGACATAGAAAAAAACACCACATGTGCTTTCAGATCATTATGAAGATGGCTTGCAGCAGAATCCTATCCATACCTACCCAGAATTAAGTCATTCTGAATTCAGTGTGTCTTACTTTCAGGTAAGGTTAGGACTGACTACAGACTTAATGTTCATTTGACCAGGGGATTTCAGTAGTGTCTATCAAAAAGAAAGTTAATCCCCATATTGTGTAAATATCGTCGACTATTGTTTGTAGGTTTATAATGTTACCGTATTTTTTGCTCTATAAGACTCACTTTTTCCCTCCTAAAAAGTAAGGGGAAATGTGTGTGCGTCTTATGGAGCAAATGCAGGCTGCGCAGCTATCCCAGAAGCCAGAACAGCAAGAGAGATCGCTGCTTTCGCTGCACAGTGATCCCTCTTGTTATTCTGGCTTCTGAGATTCAGAATATTTTTTTCCTTGTTTTCCTCCTCCAAAAACTATGGTCTGGTGCGTCTTATAGAGAGAAAAATACAGTACTTTAAAAAATCTCTTTTCCCACCTGAAATTGACAGAGACAACTTACATAATTCAGATAATTAGGAAACTGGGGAGTATGATACCCATTGCGTTGTCATGCTATGGAGGGTGGGCACTTCAACCAGATGGGATACACCAAACAGCTAGCTAGGAGGTGAAAGGGTATGCAATAGAAATCATACTATGAGGAGGGGGGAGGCAGCTGAAAGAACTGAAAGAGGATGAGGGCGGGGATAAATCAAAGTTGCAAGTGTTGTGATCGCTCTCCTTGGTGATCCCAGGAAGGATACCTGAGTTAAGATGGTGCTAGAAGATCAGTGGGACCTATTGAAGAGATATATAAAAAAATACAAAGGGTGAGTTAATAAATAGACTGTCTTTAAATGCATCCTAATTGGATATTTCTCTTGTGTTCACAAAGATATTGGATGGAAGTGCATTTTGGATCTCTGATTTGTGAATCAAACCTACATTCCTTATTGGAGCAGTGAAACATCCATTTGCTTTCTCAGTGCAATATAATGGACACACTGGATACAAAATAGAGTGTGTGATTTCTCCATGTTTTGGCGGATAGTTAGGATGCCTTCAGATGTGGGGATTATTGTGTTAAGGTTCTCTTATTTTAATGCTAGCACTTCTATCCCAGATTCTCAAGTTCTTTTCACACTTCATTACCTGCTGCATTACAGACCTGTGGCTTTTTGACCAATGGCGCTGTGGGTTAAACCACAGAGCCTAGGGCTTGCTGATCAGAAGGTGGGTGGTTTGAATCCCCACAACGGGGTGAGCTCCCATTGCTCGGTCCCTGCTCCTGCCAACCTAGCAGTTTGAAAGCACATCAAAGTGCAAGTAGATAAATAGGTACCACTCCAGCGGGAAGGTAAACAGCGTTTCCGTGCGCTGCTCTGGTTTGCCAGAAGCGGCTTAGTCATTCTGGCCATATGACCCAGAAGCTGTCTGTGGACAAACGCCGGCTCCCTCGGCTTATAGAGTGAGATGAGTGCGCAACCCCAGAGTCGGCCACGACTGGACCTAATGGTCAGGGGTCCCTTTACCTTTACCACCATGCCATGCTAAATTTTAAACGGCAGGAAATAACTGTATGCCTGAATACAGCCCCAAATCTTAGCACGTGAGATCACAAGGCAGAACACCGTCTACTTTCTGGGTTAACTGGGTTGCAAAAAGATTTTTTTATATATTTTGGGGGGAAGAAAATAACATGGAAATGATTGCTAAACTTTTCCTACTTTCTGTTAGCTTTCCAGAAGTGGCTTTTACATGATGTGAGAGATCACATAAAACATGGAAATGGTTAGATAATGAAACATGGGGGAAATGCAATAAAGTGACCTCTGAATGCAGCCCTAGTGGTACTGAGCCCAGAATTCTAGAGTAATATGTCTAACCGGTATGTAATGGACAGCACCTAGATCACTGTTTTTGCACTTGTTGGCATCTGTATGTCTTGAGAGACAATAGAGTGCACCTCTGGGGGTGAAGTGAAACCGCTGGAGAATCACAGCTCCTACTGTGGCTGCAGAGACCAGTAATTTGTAACTGCTGCCTCCCATGTTGTTTTTTGTTGCGTTGGCAGAAGTGACCTCTTCAGGGTACAATCCTGGGCAGTTTGTATGGAGGTCCTGGGCTGCTCAGACCACAAGACACACACACATACACCCAGCCTTGCTGCTGTGGTCCAAAGGAAAGCAGAGCCACACATTTGGCAGAAGCTTGGCTGCAGGAGTTGTGAAAGGAGGCGTACAAGATCCCATCCAACCATCTTAGGAACTCCACTCCGGATCTGTGTGGGGTTAACTCCTTACCGTTTCTTCTCCCAGAGATGTCCCACAAGGCAGCGGGTAATGCTTTTGCACTAAATAAATATTAACTGGTAGTGGCAGTAATAGACTTCTGACACATCGTTCATTCCAGCCTCCTTTCTTCCAATACTGAAATAGCATGGAGCCCAAGCTGGCATGAATCATATTTTGTGCAAGCAAATGTTTGCAGAGAAACAACAGATAGGAAGCTATCAACTTCCTGTCAAGTCCCTTATGTTCTGCTATCTGTGCTCCTAGATAGTGGCAGAGATAGGGATGGAATAAAGAAGACACAGAGCTACACATAACGATTTCTTTAAAAGGGTATAATTTGGAAAAGCTTTCCTATTTTCACTTTATTGGTTATTTTTAGTTGAACAGCTGTTCATTCTCTGCGCTGATATAAAATTTGTCCTCATCATTTCTGAAAGGGGGAGGGAGAAAAAATATTTCTCTATTCCTGTAGCTGTAGAATTCAACTTTAGAGGTCACTTATTGTTTCTAAGTTCAATGTACTCAGGAAGGAATCTATATTCTTCTCATATGGTTGCTGGGCATGAAAGCAATCTCTAAATACTCAGAGGATAAAATGAGGTCAAACCTGCAATTCTGCCAGGCTGTCGTCTGTTGAAACCAACCCTCAGACCCTTTGCTTTGTTTCTCTCAATGCAGTTTAGGAAACATAGCACTGGGAAATTATTTCATGATAAACAGAAACTGAAAAGCACTCAGGAATCGGCAGCCTTGAGCTATTCCCCGAAGAAGAGTTGGGGGAATTTCAATTGGTCTGGTAATATTTTTTTTGCTCTTGAATGAAAAGCTATTCCAAAACAAAACAAGAAATAACAATATTTTAGTGGCACCATTCGTAACATCTCATAACAGCATTTTCTTTATATATATATATATATATATATATATATATATATATATATATATATATATAAATCCAAATAGAGATGCTTGATGAATTTGATTCATGGATTTTTGCACTTTTCCTACAATACGGTGCTTGGTTCCCAAAAAAGGGAAGGGCACCCAAATGTGTCAAATATGTATATTTTGGGATAAAATACATTTATAACTGCATACATTAAAATAGGTTTTTAAATGCAATTTAGGGGATAAAATAGTGTACAAATTTTGTGCAGGCTGTTCTTTTTTTAAAAAAATGCTGATTAATGTGAAAATGAGACAGAATGGGAATTATGAATTAACAGAACACATGCAAAACCAGCACAGAAGGATCCACCACCTATCCCTAACTGCAAACTCGCATCAACACAATGTCCACACGCCCAAATGTAACCTTCGTATGATTCTTGTTCCTGTGATGACACTTCTCTTTCTCAAGGTGGAAGTTGCTTAGTATATAATGGACTTGCAGCTATCCATTCTATGGAGTATTCTCACATGCCAAAACACCTATTATCGGCTGACCAAGCACAATAGATTATTGAGACAAATCCACAGAATAACACAATTACAGGGTTATTGAAGGAAGCGTGGAGGTCAGATTCAAATTCCTGTTCTAAATTGAAATCCTCTTGTTTATTAAGCCATCAAGAAATAAATTCAAGCCATTCTGCTTTTGGGATTTCTCAGGGAGAAGAACCAGCCGTGGACCACAGTAGAAGTTGTGATAGGCAAAAATTAAGCAGTAAAAGGCAAATGGCTCAAGCAATAACTACTGCATTGACAAAATAAGTTAATAAATAGTGACCATGAGATGAGCGAGACTTGTGTACATTTTGTCATGAATGTTGGGCAGATCCACACCATGATTTTAAAGTACATTCAGTGCACAGGGTGTCTCTAGAAGAATCCTGGAACTGTAGATTTTAGGGTGCTGGGAACTGTAGCTCTGTGAGGGAGAAACTGCACCCCTAAGTAGAAGAAGCCCTCTCCTACTGACATTGTCTCCTTCCCTCCTGTTTCAATTGCCCTCCCTTTGTTCTTAACCTTGGGGGAGATTATAAAGTGCACTGGAAAGTCTGTGCATCATTTCTGGTGACATCACGCTGTTTCCACTGTCATCATATTTAGTTCTGGCTGGGTCAACTGCAAAACCGCTGAAGAGCCTCAAGCAATGTGGCACACAGTGACACTTTAAAACCTATGAGTATTTCTGGCCAGAAAAATGGGAAAATATAAGAATGAATATTTAAGACTTATGCTATCTGTTCAGATCACAAATGCACTATTTTGGTGCCATACTGCGATCAGAAATAACTGACACAGATGGAATACTGTATAAAAATATTTGCAACACTCTCTTTATAAGTGTGAACAAGGATATATAGAGCCAAGCAGTGAAAATTATGAGCATAATCTAAGAAAACTATTTGCAGGCTGGGGGGAATTTGCGAAGGAGAAAAGGTAGCTGAGCATCTCAAATAGATGATTTTGTTCCCTGGGACAAAATGATAAAACACAATTGGTTGACCTCAGTTCCACTGATGATATTGCCCTGCTTAGTTTAACACATTGCTCATTGGAAGAAAGGATCCTGCAGACACAGCAAGGCAAAGGATTTATTCATCAATAAGGCAAAGACAAACTGTACGGCTATCAGCACTACCAAAGAAACATGGGGTAGAACAAAGAGATTCTACGGAAAGTCACATTAGAGGAATGGTGATAGTGCTAGTAGCGACCCCATACAAGACATACACCAAAGCCAACAAACAATTTTCTTTGACTTGAAAAGGCTTGGTAGAGTGGAATGAGCAGATAAAACGTCATCCTCAGTGGTAATATCTTGCCTAGTCTGTTCAACAATAGCTGTCTTCAGATAGCTTTTGCAAACAGATTTGGGCATTAGTTACAAATTTGCTTACCTGGTCCAGAGAGGGACCACTCCCTCCACCTCCGTCCCACAACTGGGGTGATTTCTATATGGTTCTGTGCCAGTGAAGTTTTTAGATTGCATTGTGCAGATGAATAAAACTTGTGCATTTTGCTTTGCTCAATTTTCATGTTTAAATCTGAATTCAATATGGAAATATAGGATAGGGAGAATTGGATGGCAGGAAGATAGATATTAAATAAAGAGCAGTATGACCTGAGAAGAGCTTCAACCATGCAGATGCTACTTTAGGCAAAAAGTAGCAGGGAAACATTATACCAGGAGAAAGCTTTTCACTTTCACTTTTTTATTTTTCTAAACTTAAATTCACTGCATATCTCAACAGCATGCAATTATTATTACTATTATTATTATTATTATTATTATTATTATTATTATTATTATGCCTCATGAAAATTCTTCAACATTTTAATGCATATTTCTCCACATATCACATCCATGTATCAGTAATTTTGCCAAATGCACATGCTTTTGCAAGCAAATTCCCCCAATATAAAGCACTTTCATGATATTTTCATATTTTGTACAGATGATGAACATGTTATTGTGAAAAAGTACAAATTGTTGAAAAGTCAAATGCAAGATAAATAAGTTAAAGATTAAATGGGCAAGAAATTTGCATATGATATACAGATGAAACTTTACTTAGGGTTTCCATATTTCAATATGGAATAATAAATAAAAGTCAGGTCACCCAAAAGTTGCTGAGCATTTTTAGACAAACCCCCAAAAGTTGTTGAGGTTTGCAATTGACTTGCCTAATATCCAGGACAAAGCACCGCCTTTCAGAAATTCCCCCTAACTTTACTAAACAGTAAGTTCATGCTTTTGTAACTGTTATACAGTCATAGACCCATAGGTCACATATTTAATGTTATTAAGCAACTGGGCCTAGATCTGACTTTAAAAAAAAATGGCAAGACCCCAAGCCCCCCTATATTATGAGGCCCTGGCACTGAACATTACAAAACAAGACGGTTAGACCTTCCCCACAATTAGCTCTATTAAGCTTGTTCATAGGTCAGGATATGGATCTGAGAAATAGAGAACTAATTACTCACTTATTAACAGCTGCCGGATAATAATTTCAGGACATTGGAATAATTTCAAGAATGTGTCTCTGGAAGTTTGGTACCAAAGGGTGTGGCACGTAGCACTTCTTGAGAAGCTCACTCAAAATGTAAAAGTCGTAAAAGGACAAAGTAGAGGAGATACCATACTTTTCCGTGTATAAGACGCCCCTTATTTTGGGGGACTCAAATTTCAGAAAATGGGGGGGGTGGCACAGAATTGCTAAGCTTTTTTAGGGGAGAATTGCCCAATTTTGTTGAGCTTTTTTGGGGGGGACTGCGTCAACCAAACAACAACAGCCATTGACGCAGCAACCAATGACACACCCAATAGCCATTGACAGCCATGGCAGCAACCAATCAAACGTCCACCCATGTATAAGATGACCCCCACTTTTTTAAAAAAAAAACAACCAACAACAACCTAGTCTTATACACGGAAAAGTACAGTATGTTCAGGCATGCCAGGTTCCGCCCAACATTGTGGGAGCCCATCGCATGCATGGTCTGTGATGTCACAAAGTGGGAGGAAGCCTTAGTCGCAGCCGTGGGAGGCCCAACAGAGCACACCACAGCCACGGGGGTGCCCAAAAGGGCCTGCCCAGCTGTGGAATATGGAGGTCGCCCTGCCCCATCAGTGATAATGGGGCAGGGGCTCGGGCCCCCATGGTCCCGCATACATGGTGTGCCTGGATACATTTAAGATGAAATGGTTTAATTTTATTGATTTCACTATCAGAAGAGAACACAGTCATTTCCCACGCCAAGCCTTTGTGCATCTCTAGATGTAGTAATGCTGCTTCCTGAGTAAACAGTTATTGGATTAAGCCACACCTGGAAGAACAAAAAAAGAGAGAGGATTATGTTATTTTTAGTATTTGAGTCATAGTAATGTATTTACCTTGTCCACAATGTCCCCTACTGTAATGTATCACACAAAGCTTTTGCCCTGTTATGCAGTCTGTAATTTTATTTTATTCTAATCCCCTTTTCTGGTTGTGTTATTAAAAAAAAAGATTGTGAGGATGCAATTAGTTTTAAAATAAATAAGAATTACTTTTTTAAAAGCCTTAAATGAAACACACACATTTTTGAACAATATAAGGAGCTGTTTATAACAGTGCAATGGCATGCAGGAGCATCGGAGGATATAGCCTACCCAATATGTTCTGCAAAAGGAATTCTACAAAAATTCTGCAGACCCTGCTTAGTCTACACACACATGAAGTCTGTTAGCTGTCAAACATTGTTCGCCTTCAGCAGGCTGTGAGCATGTGCTTTTTTTCTTGTGGGTATGAAAGGCATCATTCTGACATGACCTTATTTTAACATTGCTTACAAGGCAGTAAAAATGAGCTGGATCTCTTTCTCTTGGTCAGCAGTATGTTTGATCACCTATCATTCTTCAGTGCATTCTGATGCCCAGTAACTCAGCCACTTCTGGGAATTTAAACTCTGGAGACATTTAGGATAAAAGCACCAGACACTCTCAAGCTTCAACAAAAGAGGCAGTTTCTGTTGTTATCTGCCAAGCATGGCCCTGTAAATTTCACGCAGAGAGAGAGAGATGCAGTGTGTGCTCAAGTACAGAGCTGCAGCATTTTGTTTGCAAAAAGATCAGAAGCTAAATATCTGGGATATATTATCACACTCACATCAAACTCTTTAAAGTACCCGAGTGTTTATTGTGCCCTAGAAGATGAGAAAGTGTGTGGACTATGAATGGGTGGATATTTGCAAAATGTTGCCAACCCAAGTGTTTTTAGATTGGTTTTATATGCAGCACCTGTCTTTGTTTTAGCATTCCATGAAGGCTTGATTGTTTTATTATTTTTGGTTGGAATTTGCTTGTTTTTAAACAGATGTAGCTGCCCTAAGTGCGATACAGTTGAAGGATGGGATAAAACCCTCAATCTATCTATCTATCATTTATCTTCAGATCTGAGTAATCATTGTTATTAGAAAGATCAGAAGAGACAACACACAAGGAAGTGTCACGGGATCAGGCAGACTATCCCCACTTCTGCCATAAGTGTACACTGCTACCATGCCTCTCACCTCATCTGCATTTGCCAAGTTTGTGAAGAAACTTTACACATGCATTGATGAATGTGTATAGGGCTCTCCTAGACAAAAAGCCAACCCAATGTGAGTCCCCCTCACACATAGGCTGTTTGCACACTATACCTTTATACACACTTTAGAGCACATTTGAAGCACATTCCTTCGCTCAAAAAGGTCTGGGCACTGTAGTTTGTTAAGGGTTACTTGGAATTTTGACGGGTAAACTACAGTGCCCACAATTATTTGAGGAAAACTCTGAATGTGCTTTCCTGTGACCTGTCATAGATTTCCCCTGCCACCTCTCCACCAACTAATTCAACTTTGCTTGGGAGACAGAACTCTGTGCACTTGCCCCAGCTGTCGTAGGCTGACTGGATGAAGAGGAGTGGTGGGAGGCATCAGCTGGGGAACCCCCACGGGAACCCCCAGGGGAAGGAGGCTCAGAGCCAAGGGATTGGTGGTGGGATGACGATGTGTGGTCAGAGGGAGAAGAGGGAGCAGACTGGGGGGCAGGAGGTGTCAGAAGCTGAAGAGTCAACAGGTTTTAGTGAGCAGGAAGAGGCTGAGTCAGAGAGCAGTCCAAACTCAGAGGCAGGAAAGGAGGGGAGACCAGGAGACAGAGATGTGGCAGGCTGCCGAAGAATCCAGGGAGTCTCCCCCTCCTGCTGCAACCATCTCCCCTCCTACCTTGTCTGCCAGAACAGTCAGAGAAATGAAGAGGGTGGAGCAACAGGAGACAAGGCGATGGACTCTTAGGCTGCTGGGGAAGGAACCAGGGAGGGTTCTTAGAGAAGGGAAGGCAGAGACCTTCAGTCCTCACAACTGCCTCGTTGAGGCAAGACCTGCTGTGATCACTAGGTAGGCCTGCACTGCTTTGGTTTCTTTGCATCAAGTGTTAACTTCACTGATACCAGTGTTGTTGTTTTTTATTGCTGACCTACTCCTGACAGCAGGCTGCCCAACCACTGAAGAAAGTGTGAATGTAACGGCGGGGAAGGTCCATGGGGACAGTCATCCTCATGCACCTTCAACCCCTGCAGCCTGCCAAACAGCTGAGGGAGTGCAGTTGCTAGCACCAATCAGCTATGGAGCAGATGGAGGCAGAGCACTTGAGATCCCATTTGCTTCCCCCTTCTATGCTGTCCAGCTGATTGGCAGTGGGAATAGCTGAGGAAAGTAATACGTGAAAGCAATACACCTGACTGGGTCTCAGGCATTCAGCCGTCCCTTCCCATCACTCCATCGCTCACACGTGAATGTGTGAGTTGTTTCCATTGAGAAGTACTGAGATTCAGGCATCTGGCGATATGATCCATACTGGCTGTTGGAACACACACAAACACAGAAGTCATCACTGCACCCCAGACTGGGAGAAATAATCCATTCACTATTCTTTAACAATTCAGATTTGAGTGCCTAAAAGCTGTTGGAGTGTTTTAACAAGTCGTATTTAAGCAATCTTCGCTATGCATGGGGAGTGAAGTGCCTGGGTTCACATGGGGTTTATCAGCAAGCCCTAATCAAGCACTTTATTCACAAGCCCACACATCCTTCTCCAGCAGTTCTCATCTGACTGCCGTATACATCACTTGCTGGGATATTGGCCAATTTCTGATAATCGGGCTGTGAAATCCATCATTTGCCCTTCTATGAGTTAAACAAGGGTCTCCTTCCATCCACATCATTTCTGCGATCTGTTATCATAGCCAAATAACATATCATTGCAATTGGCTTTCAAGAGAGGCAGCGCTACAGCACAGTGTACTGCGACAAAGTGGGCGCTTGCTTTTATTCCTAAACTGGCTCCCGCGCCTTTTCAGGAGGGACCACTTTGGGGCTTTGTGTTTCCAACCATTAGTAAAAGAGAAGGCGGGCCCAGGTGAAAGTATGAGGGTGTCAGGAGGGGAGGGGTTGTTCTCTGAAAACCTTACTCACAGCTGCAACAACAATATTTAGTGCTTGCGGAGAGAAGGTTTTCTATCACCATCTATCTGCTCTGCACGTGAGCCTTCATAAGTCATTGCAGCCTTTTCAAAGATCTCACTATTCTGTTATCTATCAGTTCTCACTTATTGTCTTGGAGGCCTGTTATCAGGCGGAAAGGTAGGGTGCAAAAGCTGCAAATGGATAAATAAAATGAGATGCCTCTACTAGATAGTTTATAAAATGATGCATGACATTGAGAAAGTGAACAGAGAGAAGTTTCTCTCGTAACGCTAGAATTCATGAGCATCCCATGAAGCTGCTTGACCACTGTAAGAACAGGATTCTGTACTAGATGGGCCATTGGCCTGATTCAGCAGAGTCATCTCATGTTCCTGTGTTAACCAAATTGGTAGCATTACCTAGTAGTTGGAGGAAATGTAGGCCTTTAAAGACAGCAACTGCATCAGCAATCAAAACTTTTAAAAATTAAAAAGCAATCATTAAGGCACTTGCAAAAAGACAACAACCAGAGGATAAAAGCACAAACCTCTGTCACTGCAAAATGGATTACACAAAATGGAAGTCTTAATTGTGCATCCTGGGAGAGGGTATTCCCCACTATGGTGAGATGTATTTCTAATTAAATTGCAGCAATTGTTTCTAATGTTGCGCCTATACCTATAAATTAGCATATGCAAATATTATGCAAATCTCTCTCCAATCCTCCTTGGGGAACTCAGTCAGCCTGTACTTGTGCCAATCTATTACCATCAACTGTGTAGAGTAGCAGGAGTTTTCTTGGTATTGGTGCAGTCAGAAAGGTTAAAAAAATGCAATATAGAAGCTTCCCAGCATCACAAAACCCTCCTGTGTTGGTGGCAGATGCATGGAAAGAACACCCTCTTTAGGAAGAGTTATTAGTGTGTGTGTGACGGGGGCTATGCATTAGTTTAAGAGGCCACATGGGTAAGAGTCGTGAGCACAGAGCTCTAATAAAGCACTAATTGGCAGAGCGATGCGCTTAGCTCCGTTCTGAATGCTGTTCATCTTAGCGACCTCTTTTGTGTCTGAGACTAAGGAGAGGTGTTAATTACACTGTGCTCATTTCCAAGGCATAGATTACGATGTCTTCCTGCTGCCACAGAAGCAAGGGGGGGGGGGACAAAGAACATTCATTTTTCATTTGGGAGAAAATAAAGCAGTTTAAAATCCCACCCCCAAATGACTTCTTTCCTTTTCAGAAAAATAAAATAATAAACACACTGTTCAGCATTTGCAAAAGACGTAATTAGTGGAGCTGGCACTGCAAAGAATCTGCACAGCCAGCCAGCCTCTTTACCTGTGCTTGTTAGCAGGCTGAACCCAATATAATCTTTCGCCATTATCTGATTGATTCACTTCAATTCCTAAAGTGGGAGATTAAAATCCCAGTAAGCATTTTTCTTGCTGTTTAACCATATCACAAGTGTCTTCCCAGCTATTTCCTTTGTCTCTCTTTGATTCCTCTGATTGGTGTTAGCCCTGAATATTGGAAATGTGTCTTTCTTCACATTTCACTGGTGGCATTTTTGTAGCTGCGTTGTCAAAGTCTGAAAAGGAGACGAAGCCCACAGAGAACTAAAAATGAGCTCAGATCAGCTTCTAATCAAGGATGAACGGCTTTGCTGGATCAGTTCTGATTCCAGCAAATTTGCCTGTTTTGATTTATAATGATGCTTAATCAACAGAACACTTGGTTGGGTGCCCCTTCAAGATATAATAAGTATAAAGCCATTGCAAAGGGGATATCATATAATGAGTGGCCCAAAGTCCAGGTTGTTCATTTGCTACAATCAAACAGTAATAAGGGGAAGGGTGCTGGCTCACAGTCAGGGCACATGCTTTGTATGTAAAAGGCAACAGGTTGAATGCCTAGCATCTCCAGGCAGGGCAGGGCAAAGACCTCTGTCTAAAACTTTGGAGAGCTGCTCCAAGTCATTATAGACAATACCAAGCCAGATGGACATAAGAAGAGCCTGCTGGATCAAGCCAGTGACCCATTTGGTCCATCATCCCATTCTCAAAGTGGCCAACCAGATACCTGTGGGAAACCTGCAAGCAGGATCTGAGCATAAGAACACTTTCCCTTCCTGCAGCTTCCAGAAACTACTATTCAGAAGCAACTGTGTAGGCAGAGCATAGGCATCCTTTAAGGCCCTATACGGCCTAGGACCCTCATACCTATGGGACCGCCTCTCCTGGTATGTCCCACGGAGGACCTTACAGTCTTCAAATAAAAACATCTTGGAGATCCCAGGCCACAGGGAGGTTAGCCTTGCCTCAACCAGGGCCAGGGCTTTTTCGACCGTAGCCCCAATCTGGTGGAACGCTCTGTGAGAAGAGACTAGGGCCCTGAGGGACTTGACATCTTTCCACAGGGCCTGCAATAGAGAGCTGTTCCACCAGGCCTTTGGCAAAGGCACAGTCTGACCCCCTCTCTCCTTCTGTAATCCTCATAGAACTCTAGCCCAATGGTGGCCATTAATTAGAATTTGAATTGATTTTAGAATGTATTTCAATTCATTGACTGTGATTTTATGTAAATTGTGCTATTTTTATGGCTGTTAGCTATTCTGAGCCATTCTTTGGCTGGGGAGGGCGGGATATATATATATATATATATATATATATATATATATATATATTATTATTATTATTATTATTATTATTATTACACAGCTAGTAGCCATTGATAGCTTTATCCTCCATTAATTTTCCCAGTCCTGTTTTAAAGCCATCCAAGTTGGTGACCATCACTACCTTCTGCAGGAGCAGGTTCCGTAGTTTATGTTATGAGTTTGTGTGTGCCAAACCAGTTGGTGGGGGGCAGGTAGAAAGTAGACTGTATGCGAGGCCCTTCTAATTCCTGGATCCAGCAGAGATTCCATTGCTGGAATAGCCAGGCCACTAAAGATGAGTTCCAATCTATTGCTAAAGAGCTGGTTTTCCCTTGGGAAGGAGCGGTGCAATGGGGAAACCACTCAGACGCATGCTTTCTAGGCACAGCACAAGTGGAAGTGTGGACAAGCCCTAAGAAAGGAGCACCCAAAAGCTAAGCACCCATTGGGATGGAGGCTGCATTAATCCTTTAATCTGAAATGCCAGCATTAAAGCAGGCAAGCCTAATCCATTCCAGGTCAAGACTGTGAGTGGAGGGGATAAAGACGCTATCAGGACAGATGTGGCGCTGAGACAAGGATGATGCTTTTCAGTGGGAGCAGTTCACACGGAAGCTCCAGAATGTTGAATAATGATCAAGGGATGGGAAGCTGAGTGATAGGAATGGTGATGTGCATCAGTCCCGCACTGCAGCTCCAGTGTGTTCCTTATTTTCAGATTTTGTTGTTGTTGTTTTCCAGCTGCCAACAGTAATGCTTAATAGCACCAGGCAATCCCATTTAGCTGTACTGTGTTACAGAAAGATTGGTGTTTATGCTTTGAAACAGTAGGCTTCAACAATGGAGAACAAGTATTTGGAGGTTTAGGAAGAATATGGTCAGCTATGAGCGCTCTGGCTGAAAAAGAAAAAGGAACTTCAAACGACGTCAGTCTATGGACTCAGCAAATAAAACACGTATTTTAAGTGCAATATACAATGTGATAATGTGGTAATGGTGAGCCTTATGGAAAATTCAATGCATTTTTTAAAAATGCTTTTCAGAACAGTTTTTATATGTGTGTAGATTCCACCTATGTGGATTTCCATATTTGCTTATTAGCTGTTCTGCCACATATCTGAGTTGGAAAATCTAAAATAAAGGGAGAGTGATTTGTCCTGATGCTACCAATGCTTGGTAATATGGTAAGATGTTATGTCCCTCTTCAACCCACATTCCCACTTGCAAGATATTTCTCCATATTGGATTGTTGATTGTCTGATATAATTCTCCATTTATAAATTCATTTTGTAAGATTGGTATCAGTAGAGGGAAAGCAAGGTCTAACTGATAAAGAGAGTCTGACCCAATTTTTTTAACATCGCTTAGAGAGTAAAATTCTTGAATCTGTGATCTATTGTTTTGGCTTCACTTATTTAGCTGAGGTGTGTGAGAGGGAGGGAGGGAGGGAGGGAATGAACTGAATTAAGTCTGAATTGTGTTAAGTGTGCAAAGTGCTTTCTGGCACCTTCTCAACACATTTCTTCTCTGGATGTTTGAACACCTTTGTGATAATTACAAATGCAGCACAAATCCTGCTCCTTCCTGGAGCCTGCCTTCCATTTTCCATCTCAGCTCAGCCTGCCTTCCATTTTCCATCTTGACAACAAACTGCATCTCATTATCACACAGAGAGAGTACCTAGCTATTCTACAATGTGTATAGAATAGCTCACATGAACCCACTGCATTGGTGACTGGGAGTGGCCACCAAGACCATATAACACCAGTCCTGAAAGACCTACATTGGCTCCTGGTATGTTTCCGAACACAATTCAAAGTGTTGGTGCTGACCTTTAAAGCCCTAAACAGCCTCACCCCAGTATACCTGAAGGGGCGTCTCCACCACATCGTTCAGCGCCGAGGGCCTTCTGGCAGTTCGCTCACTGCAAGAAGTGAGGTTACAGGCAGAAGGCCTTCTTGGTAGTGGTGCCCGCCCTGTGTAACATCCTTCCATCAGATGTCAAGGAAATAAACAACTATCTGACTTTTAGAAGACATCTGAAGGCAGCCCTGTTTAGGGACGTTTTTAATGTTTGATGTTTTATTGTGTTTTTAATATCCTGTTGGAAGCTGCCCACAGTGGCTGGGGAGGCCTGGTCAGATGGGTGGGGTATAAGTAATAAATTATTATTATTATTATTATTATTATTATTATTATTATTATTATTAAAAAGGGCAACCTCCAAATCCTCAGCAGACTCCAGAGGGAGAGAACACCTCTTGTGAGATTTTGACCAGCTTCTGCCCATCTGAAGCTGATACAGGCTCATCTTATCTTGAGCCTAACAGAGTAGTCCACACAGCAGAAGGATAAGCATTAACATTCTTAACTTTATTTACACTTCTATGCTGAGAGAATACAAACATGCATCTTGCCTCTGTGAGAGCAGAGAAGCAACACCTCTCGGAAACAAAGAACACCGAGAGAACAGTGAAAAACAGGAAACCAGTGAACGTCACATCCAGTCTCCCATTCCCGTGGGAATCCAACAGTAACTCTGACTGTGGAATGCAAAACAATGTCTTGTGACTGCAGTTGCTGCTCAGTGAGGGAAATAGAAACCAACACCTTTTCCCCCTTTGCTTTGGAACAGGTTGTTGGAGATATCAAGCCTTTTATCAGAGGAACTGGCAACAATCGTAGGCACCCGGCTTGAATCCCTGATGACCTCCCTGGCTGCATTCCCCAGCAGATGCAGGCAAGGTCTCGATCGGCGATTCTTCTCAAACATGAGAAGAACACACCCCTCTTTCCTGCCCCCCCAGGCAGGGGAAAGAGATAGACAGAAATGTATTTACATGCCTTTATTTCTGTCTTTGCAGCGGTACAAAAACGTGACTGCTCTCTTCAAACTCCAGCAGCCAAGAGAGAAACACTTCCTGGATAGGAATAAACGGAAGAGCTCATATTACACTCTGAGCTAATTCCGGTGCTTCGCACTGTGAATAAATTGCCCCTCTGATTCCCACAGCAGTCCCAACATTCCCATGTTGTTTACATTTCAAGCTAGCAGTTTGCAGCTGCATTGCATCCATATCGTAACACAGGTATCATCAGGGTTTGGGTTTGCTTTCCCTCTCTAGTTTTGTTTTGTTTCCTTCCTACTTCTCCAAGCAAGTGACACATGCCTTTTCAGGTGAAGTGCTATTCCCATTTTGACTCCCTGTTGTGCCCTCCACATGTGTATCTGGCATCTATTACCCTCCCATCAGTTTCCCCTCCCCAGTCTTCCTTAATCACTTGCACTCTCCTCTACCTCTCTCGGAGCTCCTCCACACCTACAGAATGATATAAGTCCCTGGTAGCCAACAGCAGGACTTCGTAGAGCAGCACTGTCACATTCAGAGCCATGCCACATATGCCACCCAAAGGGGCTGTGATCTCAAGCAGGTCACGTGATTTGTGCAGGAGTGCGGACCCAGAAGGTGGTGTCCCGAATTTGTACTGTGTTGTGTTAGAAGTTATGCATTGGCAATAGTTATGCATTGGCAATAATTGCCTGTCATTCCAGTGGCGGTGCTCAGGGAACCCCTCAACCTCATCCAAACCCCTTCCAGTGCAGCAGATCAAAGGTTTGAAGTGTTCTCTTAATAACATAGTTCCCAGTCCAATCTGAATATATACCCAATCTGTCTATTTTTATAATGAGCTACATATTCTCTTATTCTGAATTCTGTGCTAATTTCCCCTTCTTAGGAAACCCAATTTTTGCTATGACATGCTATGACTCTTCAGTTAAAGATCTTAACACTTGGTGTTCAGTTATATTTGTTCATATTCTATACCTTTTTCATTAAAAAAAAATCAGAGGGGACCCACAGGCAATAATACCAATAAAACTTATCAGCAGACTACATTAATAAATAGTTTGATAAACATTTGTATTAGTGAATATTAATACATTAAAATTGTTAATACCATATGAAAATATATATTTCCACAATTCTCCATAAATCTTTGGTAGATTCATCTTTTCATCCTGTTTGTTACTAAAATCAATGAAAGCAGACCAAGTTTCATAAAACTAATCTCTTTCTTTTTGTTCTGTTTGGGTCCAAACTTGGCTAGTGAGTTTTTCTGCCATTGTTTGGTTGAAGAAATTTGAGTAAGGCGAAATTTGAGTAAGTGCAGGTTTTGTAGGATGGCTATGTTTGAGTTCTCTCTCTCTCTCTTTCTCTCTCGTGCAGATTTGATAAATTCACCTTTAAATACAAACTGAATTGAATCATCTTCCTCCATCCCTACTCCCAGGTAACTGAGGTGAGGATTGTGGGCTTAGCTTTGTGATTTCTATTAATAAAACAATTTTTTCTCTCTCTCTGAAATAGTGTTAGCATACATAAATGTATTCCTCTGTTCCTCTGTTCCTCTTTTGGGGTTGCCATGAAAGCCTGCAATAATTTTTTTATAAAGAAAGTACCTGCCTCTCTTTGCTCTATCACATTCCACTTCTTATCCACTAGCAGCATGCAATTTCCATTAATGCAGCCTTCTCCTGCTCACTAGCACTCTCCAGCCATCTTTCCCCCAGCTCAGTTATCATGCAGTTCCTGAAATAGCCCAAGAAATTTTAAGTGTTCACTCTGGCAAGCCATCCAATTCCACTTGTACATTCATGCGAGGCATCCCGCTAATGAGGCAGAAGGGATTGTAGGCTGGCTGCTTCTTCGGGCTCAATATCTACTTTAACCCAACACTTGTAAAGTAGGTTGTATAATATTCCGAAGATATTCTTGAGACTTGATTTCTCCCTGGCGACTTGCCGTGCTGATCAATGGCTATCAGACATGTATGACAGAAAAGCAATGTAGCTGCCACTCAGGGACCCGCTGCCTGCCTCATTGTCTGCTGAAAAGCCAGACACACAATCCAATTGAAAACCCTGAGCCCGTGCATAGAAGGGCACGTCTTAGTGGCTGTATTGGGAATCAGGTATATGAAGTGTACAATGATTGCCTAAAACACTCTGCTTTACTCCATTACAATGTCTGCCTCTCCTGGAAACACACTAACGTGCCTCATACCAAGACTTTCGCCACCATAAAGCATATCGCAGAGTTGAAGTGATGCATTAACTGCAGTAGAACATCAGTGTTACAAATACGAAAGTTCGCTCAAGGTCCTAATCCCAGAAATTCTCCCCACCTGCACCAATTGTCCCATTCTGAACTCTTGAGACTGTGCAGGACATCTCACACTTTTAACTACGCACGCACAAAAGGATAGCTAATGGACAAATCCTCCAAGGTTTGTTTGTTTGTGGATTTATCTTCTGCTTGTCAATCAAATGCACTTTCAAAGTGGGGTGAAATATTAAAGATGAAAATGCATTGTATTTTTAGTAGTTTAAAGAGGAGCAGGAGTAAGACAAGCAATATTAAATACTTAATATTTCTACAGTGCTTTTGAGCATTCAACACACTACACATGTATTACCTGGTTGTAATCCTTATAATAATCCTTGTAAGGTACATCCGTATCGTCATTCCCTTACTGCAGATGGGGAGACTGAGGCTGAGCATCTCCTCTTCTAAGGATATTAAGTAAGTTTATGGAGGTGTGGGATTCAAAGCAGGGATTTTTTTTTCCTTTGGAGCTCAGTCTCTTAGTCGCTATGCTAAACCTGATATTCTAACAAATGCAAAGAAAAATGCAAAACAAATCAGCAGCATTATCTTTAACAGAACAGAGAATAATGCTAACCATATTGAACTCCATCACAGAATTAGAATACCTAAATAAAAGGAAAACTTTACAGCTCAATTCTATGCATATTTATTTGAAAGTCAGTCCAGTGCTTTTTTTTTCTTTAAAAAAAATGTTTAGGGCTACTCTCATTTTCCTACACATATTAAAATACCGCCCCTCAATGAGGCCAAACTTAGATTCACAAAATGTTTAGGGATATGCGTACCCCCATGCCCCCACAGGAAAAAAAGCACTGAGTAAGTCCATGTGTACAGTGGGGTTTACTCCCTAGGGCGTTTGCTTAGGATTGCAAAATGTTGGCTATGCTAGCTCAGGCTGATGTGAGTTGTAATCCACAACACTGGGAGAACACCATGTTAACTACTACTGGTCTGGATCCAGTATACCTGATGGAGTGGCTACTCGCATATATACCTCTCTGTCCCTAATCAACAACATAAAGTAAATATTTTTTTGCTGCTGCTGTTTCCTTCTTCAGAGTCTACATTGCTCTTGATCATTGATACAGCATCCCTGATTGCTGCCCTGCATTTCTGGATTCCATTACCAGCTGTGATTCACAATATTCAAGATCTTGGTTCAATTTGATTGGCAACTGAGGTTGAAATGCTAAACAAAAGCCCCAACACATCCTACTCAACCTGGGAGATGATGGCCAGTTGAGCTCTAGAGCCCTAGGGAAAGTAAAGCTGTCTGGGTTCTGTGCTGTGTGTAGATTTGATCTCTTCTCTGCCTCTTCAACAGTGTGATAGCCTGGTCCCAGGATTATGACAATATTAAGCATGTCACTGTAAACAAAAACAATTGCATTAATGAACAGAATCATCACCCGGGCCAAAGGTAGAACCCAGACATGGCTCAGTATCCTATATATATTCAATCTGAATTGGTAAAACCTCATATCTGGTTGTTCAAAGTGATTCCCAATCATTTGGAATACCAAGTGCAATATGTCTAATTCCCAATAAAATTACCTTCCGCATGAACATATTTGCGTTTTGCAGATCTGCACCCTATGTTCTGTATGCATTACATCTAAAATGGAATGGAATCGGCATCAGGGGCTAACTGAAGAATGCCCCAGGTGCACGTTTTCAGTTTTGGAGGTCAATAACACATAAGTGATTGATTGACCTCAAAACTTCATGGCAGGAAATCTATCCCATGTCAATCAGGCCAGGAGAGTTGCCATTTTAAAAGGACTATGATAGATGGGGCCAGCAGTGCAATGAAGTGGGAGACGGAGCTCCAATTTTTCACTGCAGCGTATACCAAAATGTCACCGTCTTCATTTGTAATATTCATGCGCATGCAACTTGCAAGATGTCTGCCTATAGTCTTTAAGGGCAGGCATCTCTTTCAGAAGACCTAAGCAGAACATTAGCTATATTTACTCAAAGTGTAATTACATTACATTTGTTCTGGATGAGACTGAACTATTAGATTAAACATGTAAGAGGGCAGGAGTGGGTTTTCATCACAGTCAAGCAAGGACACCATTTAAGGACAGTGGGAGGGGCAGACACCCTCCACCCTCCATTTCAGAGTGTGTACCTATCATTTCTCAGGAGCACAAATATCTCTGGCTCTTATGAAGTATTAAAATGTAATTCCCCACTGGGATTGGTTGGTTCTACCTGCTACTCTGTTGCCCTAGGTGTTTTCATAAGGGAGTTGCTGTCAGAAAAGGTTGGGGGGGCGGTGTGTTCTGGACTTTTGAATCTGTAGTTATAAATGCAGGTATGGTGAGCTTGCTAGGCAATTATGCTATCACCTTTGGATCCACCTTAGGATGTTGGTAACTTCTGACTTAGTAGAAGGCAATTTTATCAAACAGAGGTCAGAACCAAGGAGCTACAAATAATGATCTGCCCTTGGATACGGATGTAAATGTTTATGACCATCTAACTGTCACATGTGGTAGTAGCAGCAGCAGCAGCAACAAGCAAGCATCCTTTTGCATGTAGCTATGCCTAATCTGAGCCCAGTATGCAAAACAATTACTTGCTTATGCAAAATTATCCCTTTTAATGCCAGGCCTACCTTGATGCAATGCTTCTTTTGTGTTTGAAGGGCCCTTTTTAATTCCATGAAAGTAAAGATTGCACATGAACATCAGAGAACTGGAGCTGTGCAAATTGAGTCTGTTTGCAAAAGGAAAACTTTTTGTTGCTTTTCAAAGAGACATGCACATGGAATGTCTTCTTTTAAAGAACACCAGCAGACAAAGCTTCCTCAGTAGTCTCTGCTAATGATCCAAACTGCAGATGATAACTTTTCAGGACTAAGTTCATCTATTATGAATCAAGCTGTACAAATTTACACCAAACATACTGGTGTAGAAGCAATTCCCACTCACTGTTAAGTGTGCTTATATAGTTTGGCTCAGTTTGCCTGTAAAACTAAGGGAAACTATGGCTTAGCATGAGCATGAGAGCAGGCAGACTCCTGGATAGGAGATCCCAGCCACTCTGCTCATCATCCTTTGGGGAAGGGACCATTGCAGAGGGTATGCTTTGCAGACAGACAGCCTCAGATTCAATCATTGGTATCACTAGCTACAAAGACCAGTGATGAGAAATGTGAAAGAGATGGCACTCTCCAAAGGCCTGTAGCAGTCATAACACCTTTTCCATTATGGGGTTTCCATCCTCACACCTTTTTAAACCATGGTAAACTGGAGTAGTACTGGGACGCGGGTGGTGCTGTGGGTTAAACCACAGAGTCTAGGGCTTGCCGATCAGAAGGTCGAATCCCCGCAATGGGGTGAGCTCCCATCAAAGTGCAAGTAGATAAATAGGTACTGCTCCAGTAGGAAGGTAAGTGGCATTTCCATGCACTGCTCTGGTTCTCCAGAAGTGGCTTAGTCATGCTGGCCACATGACCCGGAAGCTGTACGCTGGCTCCCTCGGTCAGTAAAGTGAGATGAGCGCCGCAACCCCAGAGTCCACGACTGGACCTAATGGTCAGGGGTCCCTTTACCCTTTACCTTTAAACTGGAGTAGATACACCTGATCTTCTTCAGTCAAATGCAATGGTCAGGGAAGTAACATCACCAGTGCTTGTCAATTTAGACATAGCAAATTAAGGCTGCATTTTACAAGACGGTGTTCGCACAATGCATACAATTTAATGCAATTCATGCATTTGCTGATTGTATGGATTGTGTCTCATCCAGACTGGTCCTCAGGAGCATGTTGCATGTGCCTGAGACTGGTCAACACATGAAATTTTAACCAGTTCCAAACAAAGTTTCCATTTCCAGAATGAAAAAGATCCAATCTTCACATCAACACCACCTCTTTGTTGCCATAACTTTTTTCTTCCCATCTGAAAGAGTAAGTGTCATTGCAGGGAATGAGTAACGTGAATTTCCCTTGGTTTATGCACCCCATTTCCTCCATTAAACTTGGGGTCTTTGCCATTTCAGATGTATTATTTGTGACTATTAAGGCTCTAATACACTGGCTTCAACATTTCCTCAGAAATATTCAGAGCACCATTTGCATTATAATTAATGCTGCAAAACAATTCTCGCTCCTGTCAGCTCCACTATTAATATTTTATAATCAATTGCTTGGTAAATCTCCTCTATTATAATCCGGTAACAGGGGGACCTTGCACTAGTCAAAGAAGGATATGAAATAGCCTGAAGCCCAAGTGGCACACTTAACATTTCCTCACTAATTGCTCTGTGTCAGGAAAGAGCTACGACTGCCGGCGTTTCCTTCCCTTCAATAGAACAAAATTAGGAACTAAAATACTTCTCGGTGTTGCTCCATCACAACTGATTGATTCCCATCAAATCTGTTTAATCTGAAGTCAATCTATCAGCCCAGAGCAGCAAGTCTTTGATTGTTTTCTCATTTGGGAGGATGGATAATGTTAATAATAACTGGCACTTCTCTCCTTTCCCTCCTGCTTGGACCTCAAAGGCACAGTGAAAATATCAATTTAGAGCTGTCCCAGAATTTGCATGGCAATCATGTTTGTCACAGCTGCACTAACGTTACACCAATGTAACCCACTGTTGTTGGCATCTACCTGTCTTGAGAGTCAGTGGAAGAGTGTACAGTTGGAAGGTTACAGAGCCTGCTGAGGCTGTAAAGACAAATACGGGACAGACATGTTTTACTGCAGCTGGGGCCGATGAAGGCATCTGGTTGTGCTCCTGCAGATGCACTATTCTACAGCATTGTTGTGGTGCCCCCAGTGCAGCCAAACCGGTCGCGCTGTCCTAAAACTGCCTCTCCTTTGTGCCAGATGGCAGATGGGTGGGGCCCTCTTCCTCAAACTTGCTGGTAGTTAGAAAGGCAAAGAACAGAGTGGGAAGTTGAGGTGGAAGCTGCAGGCTAGGCAGCTGGGAGAGGCAGAGCGATGCCTGATTTCTGTTGGAACCCAAGGCTGTGGCTATGGGAGAACCAGGACACTCTTGGGGTGTTAATGCTGTGAGCCCCTCCATCTTAGGCTCAAGTTGTATATATGTGTAAATAAACCATAAAGACGCCATAGTCTCTGCTGTTCCTCGTTCCAAGATAACCAAACCATGGGTAAGCGCATGGAACCCCTGGAATCTCACACTGCTCAGAGCTTAGGGTAGTGTGCAACATTATTCTTATCCAGACACAGCTTTGGCCTCATAAGCTGACAGGCTATACAGTGGTGCCTCGCAAGACGAAAATAATCCGTTCCGCGAGTCTCTTCGTCTAGCGATTTTTTCGTCTTGCAAAGCACGGCCATTAGCGGCTTAGTGGATTAGCGCTATTAGCGGCTTAGCGGCTATTAGAGGCTTAGCGGCTTAGAAAAAGGGGGGGAAGGGAAAAAACTCGCAAGACTCGCAAGACGTTTTCGTCTTGCGAAGCAAGCCCATAGGGAAATTTGTCTTGCGAAGCGCCTCGAGAAATGGAAAACCCTTTCGTCTAGCGGGTTTTTCGTCTTGCGAGACATTCGTCTTGCGGGGCACCACTGTAGTAGATGTAGGGAGCTTTCCAAATGTTGTTGAACTATAACTCCCATCAGCTTCACCAAGCATGGCCAATGGGCAGGAATTGTGGGAGTTGTAGTTCAGCAACATCTGGAGGGCCCAACATTCCCCACACCTGAGTGACAGCCACTGTAAGTTTGTTGAACTTGTTCCAACTGGTTATAGTCTTGTTCAATTTCATTGCTTTGCCTGATTAGTTTTTATGTTTCTAATTATTATTTTGTATTTTACCTTTTGCTGTTAATCACCTTGGGTACCATTTGCTGAAAAGGTGCCCTATAAATTTAACAGGTAAGTAAACAATTAATAGCCTCTCTCCTGATTGGTGTCAAGTTATCCCCCTTTCAGGTGGTTGCTATACCACCCTACCCTCTCATAGCTGCTCCACAACTATTTTCTATTTAGGTATCATGATTTTGAGCAGACTCGTTGCTGATCTTTAACTTTGTGATTCACAGTTCACATGTTGGTTTGTATGAGAAGTCCTGAGAAATGCCAGCATTCATTCCTGCTGAGAAAATGAGAGAATTTCTATGCCCCTTGGATCTATAGCCAGCTCAGATATTTCATGCATTATGCCTGCAGTAGCCAATGTGATGCCCTCCAGATGCTGTTAGATCCCTACTCTCATCAGCCCCAAGATGGTAATATGGACAATAGCAAGGGATTATGAGAGTTGTTTCCAACAACTTTTGGAGGGTACCACATTGACTATAACTGCATTAGATGCTAAGGGGTGGATTATGTGGGCCATTTTTCACCTTTTCACCCCTTGCTTTTTCCTGTAAGACCTATTGCAGTCGTTAAGAGTCGCCAACAGGCTCATCACAGCTATCTGCCAATCACCCATTCCCACCACCCTTCTGAGTAATACCCCTCCCCACCTTCTCACTATATAGAAGGGTCTGGAAACTTCTGTTTCAGTGTATCTGAAGAAGTGTGCATGCACACGAAAGCTCATACCAAGAACTGACTTAGTTGGTCTTTAAGGTGCTACTGGAAGGAATTTGTTTTATTTTGAAAAGGAGTTATTCATAGAGGTGAAAGTGTCCACAAAATGTGTTCCATATTCTTTGGATCTGATTCTTTGCTTCTCTGTGAACTGAAGCATTTATCAGTCTTGCTTTTCATTTCTCTCTGACCCCACTGTTTACAAACCTCCCCCTCCTTACAACTACATCTGTCAATTTGGGATTTCACATCATTCATCTGCTGAAGTAGACTCAAGCACCAAAATAAATCTATTAGTCTTTAAGGCGTCATAGGTGTCTTTCCGGGTTCTGCTGCAACACAGATACTCCTCTGGAAACTCTTTTGTCATTGATCTCGTTTATATCTTATAAGGCTATAATTACTTTGGCTGGGGGGGGGGGATGAGGAATTTTCCTCGGGATTTGCTTCCCAGGGCTATACCAATTAATCACTTTCATGTGGGCCAAGGAGTACTGAACTGTTGATGGCACTAGGAGGAGTTTCAGGCCTGTGAATTTGTAAAGGGGTTCTGAACAATCCACATTGGCTGGGCTGCTTCTGAGCACAGAAATAATAATGGTGGTGGTGATGATGATAACCCCCCAAGGTCCCAGCAGGATACAGCAATATAAAATTCAACATTAAACATAGTTTTAAAAACTTACATTTACAAAACAAACACACACACAACCCAGAGTGCGCCCTGAAAACATAAATATCAGGTGCCAAAGGCCAGGGTAAAGAGTTGTGTCATCATCAACATTCACTAAAAAGTGGTATTCTGACCTGAAAAGTGGTATTCTTCACTGGGCCATTGTTGTTTAAGACTTCTGGATCCAGGGAGATCTTCTTAAGGGGGGGGGGCACACCACTTCTTACTTCAAGGCATGTGGTTCTTCCCCCTCCTGCAGTGAAACCCTGATCACTCCTTGGACCCACCCAGTCAACCCACTACAGCCAGTTCTAAGAAGGCAAGATGAACATGGGTAAAAGGGGTAGGTTGGCCACACTTCTTAATACACAGCGACATCCTAAGGCCACAAAAGGTGACAAAACCAATCCAGTGCAGATGGAACAGATAGTGCTTTGGATGTCTCCAGTGAGACCCAGTGTGGTGTAGTGGTTAAGAGCGGTAGACTCGTCATCTGGTGAACTGGGTTCGCTTCCCCGCTCCTCCACATGCAGCTGCTGGGTGACCTTGGGCTAGTCACACTTCTCTGAAGTCTCTCAGCCCCACTCATCTCACAGAGTGTTTGTTGTGGGGGAGGAAGGGAAAGGAGAATGTTAGCCGCTTTGAGACTCCTTAGGGTAGTGATAAAGCGGGATATCAAATCCAAACACCACTTCTTCTTCTCCATTGGACTGGTTGGAAGCAGGGGTAGTGAGGTCAGGAGCAGGGAGGTATGCAATTGCTGACTAGCTGAGAGCACCCTATGGAGACATGGGCTGTGACTCATATACTGCCACTGGTGAAAAGTATGTTCAAGCTCTAATATGCTGAAGCGCCACTGAGACCAAATACAAAGTTTGTATGCAGCTTCCATTCATTTAATGGCACTTGCACAGGAAAACATCCTGGTGACTTGGGCCATATAACAGTTGTGTATTATGGATGTTTCTGTATCTTCCTTCCTAATTATTGGCATGCACATAGATCATCTTTGCTGAGGCAAGACAGCTCCCCTTTTGGATTCCCTCTGTGCATGTCTGGGTGAAAACATGGGACAATTTTATTTCCATTACAGCAAATTCCTGCTTTTTATATGCATCTTTCCTCTTCATTGGTGGGACAGAGGCAGCCAATGAATTTCTCACTCATTTGCCAACACAGCTAATCATTGGCTAGCTTGCTACTCTGCCAGAATCACTGGAAAAGATAAATCCCCTTTCCCTAAGGGACTGGTTTCTCTACAGGTTTTTCCATCATTGCTTCCCCCCTCCCCCCCATATAATATGGATAAAGGGCCTATGGCGCTATTTGCCTTAAAGTTACATTCTTCCTCTAATCGATCAGACAAGCAGAGTAATGCCACTATCTGATCTACCATTAATTAAAGAGACAATTATCTTAAGAATCCACAGGCTAACATTCTCCATGATTAGTGAGAGATCATTATCCGCTCGGATAGGAATTCTGGTTATATTAACAACAATGTATCAAGTCCGACTGGAACTATTATGCTCGTATATTAGCAGGATGGATAATGCATATCACTGATTGTTCCTCCACATCATTAAACCATATTCATAGAACAAATATTTACTGACTTGCATGTATACTTTGCCTGGCAACCTGCACTTGGAGCAATTAAAAGCATACTAGTGAGTTGAGTTATGGGCGTCACAAGGAACATAATCCAGAGTTTTCTGATGATTATGGAACTGAATTTTCTGACTGAACATTGCTCTAATTAATTATTTTTGACAGTGAAGGCAAACAATTTATCTTTGCAAATGGGAGACAACTCTAAGAAAGTAAAGCAAGATCTAAGCATTCCCACCTCCACAAGCAACATTAATTATAGAGTTTGTGGGTCATAAACCAAGGTTTTGTTTACTCAGAAAAGCAATGCTAGATCTTTTGGAGTGTTTTATTCCAGTATAGGAAATGGCATTGTTAAATGTCCACATCCTGAATTCTCAACAGCTTCTCCTGCAGTGCTGCTTAGCTTGAGAAGAGCTGAAGAATGGCCCACCGACTGAGAAGTTCAGGGCCAAGGCAAATGAGACACCTTTAAAGAAAAACATTTGAAAATTAGCCTGTGCAAGAGCTGCAAACCTGGTCAGAAAGCAATACTAATGCCTTTCTACTTGGGCCATATTTATGATTGTATAAAACACAAGAAATCATTGGTTTTTTTAAAAGTACTTATTGGTAAATTAATTAGACCGGAAGGCATACAGGGGGAAAAGATATGGGGGCCCTGTATGTTTTATTTCATGGATACAAAATAACCTGGTGAAGAGAGGGACTGTTATGAGACTGACAAGATATCTCTGGGCATATTGTCCAATTCAGCCATCAACTGTAGGTGCTAAGGTTGTCAGGGACAACTTCACTAATTGGGTCTCTTACTTCTCATTACCTCAGTACTCTGGCAGAAGCCCACTTTCCCTTGGGCACTGATGAATGAATTGGTACTTAGGTCAAGGCCACTTCACATAATATATTTTAAAGTAATGTGGCAAACCTATTCATATTTGAAAAAGAACACATGAAACTTAGAGAAGCATTCATGGTGGAGCCATGATTGGGTGGAGTTCCCTACCCTCAATGGGAACCTGAGTTTGCCACTCTATAGTGTTTGGAACATCCTTCATTTTGAACAGATGTACTTGAGGTGAGTTTGTAGTCACAGCTGGCCTTGCAAAGGTTAATGCAATAATCCCATAAGCCAACACACACTCTGTGCACTGTGTCACACAAACTTTTATTTCTCTGTGTTGGAAGCCACAACCAGTATCATAGATTTCATGAGTTACGCCACAGAGAGAGAAAAATTTGTGACAGAAACTCTTATCTTTTGAAGTGGTCAGATCTTCAGGTGCAACAGTGGAGACGAACATCTGCTGCCGTTGAGCATGAGAGGCGAGAGAAGTGTATTGATTTGTGGTAGCTATACTCTCCACTGATCAGGCTGACATGCATCCAAAGTTTCTGGCAACAGAAGGCATGAGAGGCTGCAGAAAAGTCATCAGGAGAACATGCATGATGATACCCAGCTCTACCTCTCTTTTAAATCAGAACCAGTGAAGGCGGTGAAGGTCCTGTGTGAGTGTCTGGAGGCGGTTGGAGGATGGATGGCGGCTAACAGATTGAGGTTGAATCCTGACAAGACAGAAGTACTGTTCTTGGGGGACAGGAGGCGGGCAGGTGTGGAGGATTCCCTGGTCCTGAATGGGGTAACTGTGCCCCTGAAGGACCAGGTGCACAGCCTGGGAGTCATTTTGGACTCACAGCTGTCCATGGAGGCACAGGTCAAATCTGTGTCCAGGGCAGCTGTTTACCAGCTCCATCTGGTACGTAGGCTGAGACCCTATCTGCCTGCGGACTGTCTCGCCAGAGTGGTGCATGCTCTGGTTATCTCCCGCTTAGACTACTGCAATGCACTCTACGTGGGGCTACCTTTGAAGGTGACTCGGAAACTACAACTAATCCAGAATGCGGCAGCTAGACTGGTGACTGGGGGCGGCCGCCGAGACCATATAACACCGGTCTTGAAAGACCTACATTGGCTCCCAGTACGTTTCTGAGCACAATTCAAAGTGTTGGTGCTGACCTTTAAAGCCCTAAACGGCCTCGGTCCAGTATACCTGAAGGAGCGTCTCCACCCCCATCGCTCTGCCCGGATGCTGAGGTCCAGCGCTGAGCGCCTTCTGGCGGTTCCCTCATTGCGAGAAGCAAAGCTACAGGGAACCAGGCAGAGGGCCTTCTCAGTAGTGGCGCCTGCCCTGTGGAACGCCCTTCCAGCAGATGTCAAAGCGATAAACAACTACCTGACATTCAGAAGACATCTTAAGGCAGCCCTGTTCAGGGAAGTTTTTAACGTGTGATATTTTACTGTATTTTTGGTTTCTATGGAAGCCGCCCAGAGTGGCTGGGGAGGCCCAGCCAGATGGGCGGGGTATAAATAAATTATGATGATAATGATGATGATGATGATGATGCAAAAGATCTTCTTGTCCATTAAGCCGAAGGGCAATTGTACAGTTGAGGGGAGCTGTGACAAGTATAGGTTTTCTATGTTTATAGGAAACCACCTTTGAATAGTGGCTGAATAGGAAACCACCTTTAAATAGACCTGTTCTTGCACCATGTGCAATTGTTAATCTCAACTTCTTGACTCTTTAACACCATTCACTAAAAGTGTATGATCAAGAATTTGTGAGCTGCAACTTGACGGGCACTGTAAATACAAGAATTGATTAGGAACCCTAAAATATGTTACTATCCTTCCTCCATCCCTTCCTTTTTAAGACAGAAAACCAAGTAAAGACCTGCTTTTCATTGAATGGGGAAAGTAATTTCAGGCTGAGCTGAAACACTGAAGAGGTGGAATGGTTTTCACAAGCTCTTTTCATGTTTGCAATTGTAAAGAGAGAGAAATCAATTCAAATTAAATGAAAAAGAGTGGCTTCCCTTGGGAACCACAGCTGGAGTTTCGTGGAGATGCGTTATCAGAAAGAAATGTTAGGAGGAAGGGACACAGTAAAGATGTCTGCTTTATAAGGATTTTTGTTGTTTTCTTCAATATGAGTGGTCTGTCTTTTATTCACACATTTATAAAACGAATGCCCCACCACCCCCTGTTTAAAATAAGTTAAACCTGTTAAAGTACATCCAGCAATCTCAAGGTACCAATACTAGGTAGCCTCAATCAAATTCACTGCACTCCTTTCTAGCATGTTTCCCAACTTTGTGCTGGACAGGTTGAAAGTAACTATTGAGAAAGTTTAGGATTCTGTCTCAGAAGCACTTGATACTTTCCAGACATAAAGTGTTGTTGTAAAGGAGCAGCCATTTCGTAATAGATAGGAACCAGTTCACAGATTCAACCTTAGGACATAGGAATTGCAGTAGAATAAGACAAAGGCAGCTGTGAACAATACACACTTCATATGAATGAATAAATGAACTGAATGGGGCAAAGGGGGGAAGGAAGGCAGCACTGATGATCCCAATGTGAAGACTGGTCGCAGTTAGTGGTTGCAATCAGGCACAAGTGACAGAAAAGATAATCAGTGCTATAAAACTGTCACAATTATAGATCACTTCACAGTAAACAAATGAAAAAGAGATACCAAACAGGATGCTCATTGCAACCTGGCAACTAAATCCATGACCTTGGTTATAGCCCAAATACCATAGCAACCAACCCTGTCAAAAACATCTGAGCAGGGAAAGTCTGGCATGTCTTTGTTAACTTTTAATACACTTAACCTCATGAATTCTCTCCCTGTGTCACTGGTCTCCCTTACCTTTCTCTCTGTGTGATTTGAAAGCTTGTTAGGGTACTTTGCTTTTTGTTTGCCTAAGACAGATGTTGCTGGACAGCTCCCATCCTCTCTGACCATTGACTATGCAGGTTAGGGCTGATGGGAGTTGGAGTCCAACAACATCTGGAGGGCCACATCTCTGGTCTATCTATCCCTCCATTCATCTGTGGGCATATCTACTACACCAGTGACAACATATGGGGAATATGTGCACAATCCTCTACCATGTATTGTTCTCCTGTGGTATGGTAGCTGCGAAAGTGGAAAGATAATGCCCTTCCTCAATAATAAAGGAGCCAACATCCAAGGTAATATGCCACTGCAAGTTTATCACTTTGTGTTTGTTGTTTAGCACAAATAAAAAAACCCCAGAAATGTCAGCAAAGGTTCAGGCGGGGGGTTGAGAGAGACAAATTTCAACCATGAGTTTTGGTAGTCCACTGCTATAGATTTGGAGGGTTGGCATTTGGTCTGGAAAAAGTCCAGAAAGTATTCTGGTACTAAGAAGTAGTACTAATTTTGTTATTTTTCTGATATGGGAAAATCTGCATCAACAAAGAGAGCACTGGGATGTTTACAACTCAAGCATGATGCCATGTGAATATGCACTCATCCACCCCCCAAAAATGAGTGCATATTGCCCTCTATGCAGTAGGATTCTTGGGCTTAGCACACCATTACTTAGACATTTAGCACACTTGGGCTTAGCACACCACTACTGTAGCAGCCATTCATTTTGTTAATCCAAAATTCAGGCTGGGCTTAGCAAGAAATACATGTGTTTTTGGGATACCAAATTTATTTCTGGAACAAAACCAATTGGTTTTATTTTGGTCTGCAAATCTCTACTCCAAGGCTCTTCTGTAAATAAGTCCCAGCCAGTTGAATTTTCCCTGTTGAACTGCATTATTAAGAAATAATAATTTAAGAAAACCTAATTTGAGGAACACCTTGTAATGGTCATGGAGGGTGGGCAGAGTTATCCTCACATTGTTCAGGTTATATGCATAACTGTATCCCACAGCTGCTTTCACAAAAGTTATTGAAGGCAACTCAAAAAAGTTTATAAAAAGTAAACAAAGTCTATTAGAGCATTTTAAAATGACTTTTAAAAGTGCCTTTAAAAATGACTTGGTAGCAACAGAGAAAGGGAAAAACAGAAGCCTGCTAGCAAAGTTTATATTTAGAAAAGCAAAGTCAATTTGACATATGAAAAGTTTCTCTTCACAGGTATAAAAATTGTTTCTATCAGGTAGTAGCCATCTGTCCATCATAATCACATCTGAGCTTGTGTTAATAACTGAACAGCTTAAACAAAACAAAAGCAGACCCAGCTGTAAACTGAGTTGTGAAGAGCAATTCATTAATGCTTGCAAAAAGCTTTGTTGGATGCTGAAGAAGGTGGCATAGAAATGCAAATAAGCATTGGATTGTTACATAACTCCCAGAAAAAGCAGCCAGAGCAAATCCTCCATTTGAGAATAAGCCCTGCACACCTGTATCAGGAAGGCACCAACAGAAATCAACAAATATGACCTTTCCTCTTTATGACTGCATTTCTAAAACCAAGATTCAAGCAAAATTCTATTAAAAACTCTCTTAAATAAGTATATGCACCAGCCATAGGAACACAGGAAGTTGTCGTGTACGAAGTTAGACCATTGGTTCCTATAGCACAGTACTGTCTACATTGGCTGGTAGCCAAAGACATTCTCTATTACTAACTATAGCTGCCCATGTTTCCCACTATTGCTTTCATTGGTAGGTCCAAAACAAGGATCCACAGACTTGATAGCTATTTAATGAGCGCTCACTCTGAAGCTTGACAATATTGCATCATATATATGCAAAGTGCAGAACAGACTAGAGTCCTATCAACTTCCATAGGTCTTCTGTGCAAGCAACAAGGCACCTTTGGGAGTCAAATGTTCTGTACTTGATAGCCTTTCTGTTTCAATGGGAGGGTTTCACACCTCAGCATTTGAATGCTCCATTGGGGAAGAAAAAGAATATACACACCTTTGAAATTCTCTGCAGTTCTGATGGTGTTGTGGCTCCAAATGCAGTATGTCAAAATGCTTCCATTAAAATGGATTGAATATTTGCTATAGATTATGCTCCTCCAGTGCTCCAGTTGGTGTTTACAAGCAGATGTTTAAAATTCAAAGCCCAAGCCTATGTTTCAAAGTTGTTCTTTCTGGAGGGGGGTAGAATCTATTTGAGCAGAAATTCCTCTGCCGAATGAACTTCTAATGTGGCATCTGTGGCTTTGCCTCAAACTAAAACTCCTTTGAAAATTTGCATGACCTGAAAAAGAGATTTAGAGTGATTTGTATGCAGATAGGTTTGTTTAACCTGCATGTATTTATGCAATCATTTTCAGATCAATTGAGAGAACCTTCTCACAGGTGCAAAAGCCCACCCACCTCCCACAAATTACTCCCAAACTTCCTAGCCAGAAGGAAAATCTCCACATATATAGCCTAATAACATAATCAGATACACATTGGGAGTCTCCCTGGAGAGTTGGGTCTTTGAAAACCTTTCCAAAGGGAAATAAACATGGGCTGTTAGATTTCTGCCGTTTCAACAGAAGGACAGCAGAGATTTGAACAGGCAAACTTCCAATCTGTTTTCTATTTTCTAAGGGTCTGTTTTTGGGTTCAACAGCAAGTAACAGTCTGGGCAAAGCAGTCCAAGTGGAACCCATGTAAGAAAAAGAAGAAAAGTCAAACTGCATTTTAAGCTCTGGAGACGAAACCTTTGGGACAACGATAGCCCTACAGTTTCCACTTTGCTGGCATTTTCTTGCCTTTTCTTTATATGTCACATTCTTCATTAGTTAAGTGCAGAGTAATCAGCATTGTGAAATTGTGGACTTCCTCAGTTCAGGGTAGTGCAGAAGGCTGAGCACAGGAAAGGTCAGGGCTCTTTTTATAGAATTCCACTCACAACAGATAAAATCAAGGGTTCCCTAAGCAATTAGTGGTTAGGTCCCTGTGAAAGTAAGTACCTTTCAAAATGGTTTTGACAGATAGGGGAAAGAAGTGAAAAGGAATTAGAGATTTATTGAATTTGGGGAAGAAGCAAGATTGCAACATACTCTAGTTTATCTCTTGGATGCAACTGGCTTTGCTATTTGGTATCTTCAGAAAAAGTGAAAATGAGGGTTAAACTCAGCTTGATGTGGTAGATTCATGAACAGAATCTCCTGGGGGGTTGATATTTTTAATATACCTATAATGCTTCCACCACAAGGCAAATAGCAACTTTACAAGGTGATTTATACAAGACAAATGGCTCACTTGGATTTTTTGAAAAACAAAAACAAACCTGTTAGGGCCCTGATCAGAATATATATTTTCAGGAAATCCTTTCACAAATCTCCTGCATCGCAACTAGTTTGACCCTGATACTTTTGTGCCAGTGTAATTCAGAGCATAGAATGCTTGAATTCTGGAAGATGTACTACTCAAAAATACATTTATTTCACTCTAGCAATAGTTTCTAGATCAGTCTAGATGTCAGATTCTTTGGCGATCACTCATAGCTGAGTAAGATTGTCTTCCATGAACATGGTCTTAACAGTGAGTCCACAAGTGACTGCGGAGGCCAATTCTGGATCCACACGTCCTTCCACAGCGGGTACATAGGTTTCTGGATGAGGGTTTGCCAAATGTGCCTTCCTCTTAGCACGTTTCTCCCTTTTGTCCTGAGTTTGAGTGTCTTCAAAGTCCATGACACCTTTGATAAAGGCTGTTCTCCAACTGGAGCACTCGCAGGCCAGTGTTTCCCAGTTGTCAGTGTTTATACTACATGTTTTTAGATTTGTCTTGAGAGAGCCTTTTAAACCTCTTTTGTTGACCACCAGCATTACACTTTCCATTTTTAAGTTCGGAATAGAGTAGTTGCTTTGAAAGACAATAATCAGACATCCAAACAACATGACCAGTCCATCGAAGTCTATGTTGAAGAATCATTGCTTCGACACTGGTTATCTTTCCTTCTTTTAGTACACTGGCACTAGTTCGCCTGTCTTCCCAAGTGATAGGTAATATTTTTTTTTGAGATACCTTTGATGGAATCTTTCAAGGAATTGGAGATGGAGTTTATAAGTGGTCCACATTTCACAAGCATACAGTAAGATTTGTAATATAATACCTTTGCAAACAAGCATTTTTGTTTCCCCGGTCCTCAAACTCTCTGCATTTCAATCAGAATAAAGCTGCCCTCGCAGAGCTCAGGTGATGCTTGATTTCGGCATCAATGTCAGCCCTTGTGGAAAGACCAGGTAGGAGAAGTGATCAATACTTTCCAACATTACACCGCTGAGTTGGATTTGTGGTGCTACAGAAGGGTTGTTTTGTGCTTGGTGGTGCAGCACTTTGGTTTTTTGGATGTCGAGCAATAGGCCAAGCTTTTCGTAAGCTTCTGCAAAGATATTTAGCATGGTTTAGAGGTCGTTCTCTGAGTGTGCACACACTATGTTGTCAGCAGCATACAAGCTCTATGATGGAAGTTATGGTAACCTTTGCTTTCAGCCTACTCAGATTAAAGAGCTTTCCATCTGTATGATATATGTTTTCTACTTAGGTGGGGAGTTTCCCTTCGACAAAGTGTAGGATCATGGTGATGGAAATAATAAATAGAGTTGGGGTCATAACACAACCCTGTTTAACACCTGATCCCACTGTGAATTGTTCACTTTGAGAGCCATTGTTATCGGTGATTCTTGCTGTCATTTTATCATGGAGAAGCCGAAGAATGTTCACAAATTTATCTGGGCAGCAGATTTTCAGAAGGACAGTCTACAGGGCATTATGATTTACAGTTTCAAAGGCCTTAGTCAGGTCAATAAACACCATATACAGGGGTTGGTTTTGCTCTCTGCATTTTTCTTGAAGCTGTTGAGCGGTTAAAATAATGTCCAGTGTCCCTCTAGAAGGTTGAAAACCATTTTGGGATTCAGGAAGGGTAGCCTCAGATATTATTAGGAGGCGGTTTGCTAAGATCCTTGCAAGAATTTTGCTGGCCACAGCTAATAAAGAGATGCCTCGATAGTTTCCACAATAGGTTCTATCACCTTTTTAAAAAGAGATTGATACTTTTGGCATCCATAAAGTCTGCTGGGATCTCTTCTCTCTCCCAGATTTTTTCAATGAGCTTGTGAAATTGTTGTGTAAGTTCAATTCCACCCACTTTGGAGACTTTGGCAGGTATCCCATCAGGTCCGCTGGCTTTGCTGTTTTTCATTTGGTTAATGGCTGTACACAATTCTCCCAGATTTGGAGATACTGCAAGCTCATCTCTAATTTGTTTTTGTGGAATTTGTGAGAGGACCTCAGCAGCTATGGGGGAGTTGCGGTTATGGAAATGCTGGTAATGTTCTTTCCAATGCAGTGCAATAGCTTCTTTATCTTTTAGAAGTGTGGTTCTGTCTATTGAGTGTAGGGGGCATATACCATGATTTATTGGCCCATAGATGGTCTTTGTGGCTTTAAAGAAACTCTGTGCATCATGAGTGTTGGCTAAGTGTTGGATCTCTTCAGGTTTTTTTCTCTACCAGGTGTTCATTAGTCCTCTGGTTCTTCTTTGAACCTCAGCCTTGGCATTGGCATAGCTATTTTTCTTAGTGGCGCATTTTCTCTCTCTTTGCCAGATCTGAAAGGCCTTCCTTTTCTTGTTAATAATGCGTTCAATCTCACTGTCATTCTCATCAAACCAGTCCTGGTGTTTCTTGGTTTGGTATTCAATAGTTTGTTCACAGTCTGCAATAATGGATGTTTTTAGCCTCGTCCAGTATTCCTCGATGTTGTCAGGGAACTCCAAAAGCAGATGGTCCTTAAGATCACTTAGCCTAGATATCAGATTATGTCCATTGGCACTATGGGATAACCCTTTTGCAATTATAACAGTGCAACATCAACTTCCAGCATTTATTAAAAGTAATTTCTATAACACTTTGCTGTCTATAAAAGCCATACAGTTTTCATGATGCCTTCATAAGTTAGACCAGAAGTCTGTGGTTTATGTGTGGCTTCTTTCTTAGTAGCTGAGCAGGTGCTTTGAGATTGGATCATCATTCAAGTAATCAAATCCAGTACACTGGCCGCTACGCTAGGAAGCCTCCCCACCCATCTGCAATGCTGGTACATGAAAATGGCTGCACTGCAGATTCAAGGATAAGTGATCCCATTCTATATCCACTTTATTGTAAGTACAGTATCTGTTTTCTCTGGATTTGACCCTAAAGGATTTAGGTAGAAATCCTATTCACACTTACTTGGACAATTGAACACAGTGCCATACAGACAAGTATAGAATTGCATTGTTAATATGTAATCCTAGGCAGGTTTATTTGGGAGTAACCCACTTAGTGGTGTTTGCTTTCAAGTTTGTATGGTGGACCCATACACATGACGGGGCCACATGTTCAGGACAGTTATCAGCACTCGCATTAATTATTAGGAGCATTGTGAAGTTGGACGTGGTACCAGAAGTCATAGATATGTTCACTTCCAATATTGCATTATGTATTGCAGAATACTGGTTTTTCTGCAAACAGCTTTTGCAGACTCCCAAGAAAGTGAGTTTTCATTTCAAAAACTTTACTTGAATCTAGTCCTCATCACTGCAACTTATAGGGGAAAACCTAAATCCACAAGGGCAGTTTCAGTCTTTCACTTACAACATAAAAACTGGAGGAGGTATGGTTTCACAAGCTCCTTAGGATTAACCAGCCATTACTCAGGACAGTTCTCATTCTCTCTGCGTGGTACCCTGTCTCCACTGTTCACAGACCAGCAACCTAGGCTGAAATATTGAATCTGCAACAAATTCCAAATTAAGGAAAGGAAAGGAAAACTTCAAAAAGCAATTTGTGCAGCATAAACTATGCAAATTGAATAAAAGCATTGGTGGATATGACCGGTTTGCACAATATATCTCCATCTCAGCAGACCTTAGAGATCTGTGACCCAGAATTCCTGCCCCTTTGCCTATAAAGCTAGGCTGCTATCTTAGCCATGGGAGCCCTTCCCATAACAGTTTGCTGAGAGTTGCTGTCTGATCATGTTAAAGAGCTGCTACATGTGTGCTGGTGTCACATCTCAAGTGAACCACGAGCATTTCCCCATGCCTTGTAGAAAGCCTAACACAGAAAGAAGTTTGTCAATTACATTTTTAATCAGCCTTGAAAAATCACTGTGTAAAACAAAAGAGAACCTTTGAAGAAGAAGATGAAGAAAAGGACATTGAAAAATGGGCAAGATGTAATAGGGGAGAAAAAGTCTGTGATAAAGTGCTGTCTGGAGAAATGGATGAGGAAATATGCCCTGTGAAATAAATTGAGAAACAGCAGAAGATGAGAAGATCTCATTTATCTCACATGCGCTCCTCTCTGTGATTGAGCAATAACAGTGCAATCAAAGGGCTGCTTTGAAATCGTCTCTCTTGTTCTGGATTCACAAGGAAGCTATCTAGGAAGGAGGAACAGGCACTGGACAACACTGGTGCATTCTTTAAAACTTAAGTAACTCTCTTGACGCATCTGTTCATGTGTCCTGGCAGTGGCAGCACATCGTGGGAGCGGAGTTGTACTTAATTTGGAGAGCGAAAAGTCATATCAATTCAGGTCTTTCACAACTGGTGATGTAAAATTCCTTGCTTGCAGGATCTGGCATGTGACTAAAATTGAGATGAAACTGCAGAAACAATTCATTCTGAATTAGCAGGAAAGCATGCTCTCTGGAAAGCTTGCCTTCAAGCAGTGGTCTTTAAACTTTGTACCTTTCCATATCTGGCTTCACTATCTGCCAGAGAACCCTTATGGGTCCACCATAATTCAGAGCCGGATATGGGATGGTGTGGGTGGTTCCCCTGCACAGGGTGCCGAGCAGAGGAGGGGCAAAATTTAGAAGATCCATAATTGAGAAGATCTATTTGGGGGCCCTAATTTTGACCTTGACAGGGTGCCCTATTATGAAAGATTACCAAAGTCTGCCCCTGCATCATTGCACACTGCCAAGGCTTCTGTTATGTACTGAGCTTGGATCCTAGAACAACAGGCAGGTAGGATCCCAGAAGGCAGCAACCTGATTGGTCTGCAGGAGCTGCCCAATCCAACCCCAGGATGAAGTGAATCAGCAACCTGATCGGCCTGTAAGAGCAGCCCAATCAGGCTCCAGGAGGAAGTGAATCGGCAACATGATTGGCCTGCAGGAAGAGTCCAATCAGGCTCCAGGAGGGGAGCTGAATCAGCCAATCACATGGGAGCCATTGTATAAATAATGTATATATAGCCAGGGGTTTTAGGGGAAAGCACTCACTCACTGTTTACCATGAGCTGAAATAAAGAGCGTGAAATCAGCACTCAACTCCGAGTATATTTCAGCTTCTGAGACTCTCTGCACTCTCATTTCACTGAGATTGTGACCCAGAGCACACCAAATATTCTTCTCATATCCTACATACAGGTGCCCTTTAGATTGCAGCACGATTTAGCCACAGCCATCGTGGATATGATGGGGGCTGTTTGGAGGCCATCGTGTTGGCTCCCCCTACCCTACAACAACTAGGTAGGTAACCAGGTTTAGGCAGAGATAACTGAAACAATTGCATACTGTATTCTTCCCCTGTGTGCCCCTATCTCCCCCTTTTCTCTGCTGTTTTTCTTTATAATTTTAAAAATTGTTTTCATGAAAGATTTTCTTGGGTTACAAAAGTACATACATCATCTCTGTTTTCAGATCACAAGGTCCTTTCTAAAGATCAGTTCTGTTCAATGTGAGATGTTGATGTTGTATACAGTCATACCTTGGAAGTCGAAAGGAATAGAAATCGACTTCCAAAATGTTCAGAAACCAAAGCGTGGCTTCTGATTGGCTTCAGGAAGCTCCTGCAGCCAATCGGAAGTTGTAAAAGCCCCGCCAGACGTTCGGCTTCCAAAAATAGTTTGCAAACTGGAACAGTCCCTTCCAGGTTTGCAGCGTTCAGGAGCCAAAACATTCGAGAACTAAGCTGTTCTACTTTCAAGGTATGACTATATAGTTCAAGGTTGGGGGAGAAAAGAGGTGGGGGAGAGAGAGCAGGGAGTGAGAGAGGGGGGTTAGTAAACTTTCATTCTTTTACATAGTGTATGTACAAGGTTTTTGTCTCAGTGTCACGTAGGTAGATTTTCTTTCTTATTCATGTATTAGTTTTTATTGGTGGTGAGAGAGATTTTGGGGGCAGGGCATGGCCTATAGTTGAATGCAGTGAGTTTTGTTTGCGTGTGGGAGGAGGGGTGGCTGTTGGGTTAGCTTAGCCATATTGATTTGCATGCTGTCAGTGGGTTCTTGTTATTGTCTTGTTGGGCTGTGTGTGTAATGAAGGGGAGCGAGACCAGATGAAGGCATCCTTTTTTATTTGTCCCCATGCTGTTTCAGTTTTTTGGTTAGCTTTTCTAGTAAGCCTGTTTCCCATACAGTTTGGTACCATTGGTCCATGTTCACTCCTGACAGGCTTAGACCACAGTTTAGTCCATTGGGTAGGGTTGCAACAAAGCATGTGAATCAACTTATAGTAGCTTCTTACTGAATTGATAATTCCATTCTGTGGGCTAGTCCACAAATACTGCATTGTATCCAATGAAGTAGTTCCATCCAGAGGTCCACTAGGGCTGCCATATGTCCAGATTAACGTGAATCTCTGAACGGTGGTGCTTTGTCCTGGATCTTAGGCAAGTCAATTGAAAAATCGTGGTTTGGGGGCAATTTTGGGGGGTGGGGACAACAATTTTGTGGTCTTCCTAAGAAAAACCTCAACAACTTTCAGGGTGTTCTGGTTTTTACCCTATTTCCTCTCCTCTCCTCTCCCCATGTGTCCACCATGCGTTCCCCCACAAATGTATTCAAGAGGGTTGGGGGGAATGCAGAACGTATCGTGCAAGTGTATGTCATTGCATTAACAGAACAACTTAACTGTATTCAACCCATTAATTTGGCAGAGAAATCAACCACCATTTAATGCATTTATCACTAGCTCCTGAGCATGAGCATATGAAGGTAAAAGTGGCCATCCCTTAATTAAATGGTAGGCTGGTGACAGTCATTGACTTTGCCAGCAAAGTGTTGTTTCCCCAGTTTTCTTATGCATTACTTTTAATAGTCCATATTGTCTATCTATTCATGGGTCCATCAGCAATCCATCACCTTTCAAGAGGATGCCTGAAGCCAGAAATAATGTCAGGATGTCTTCTCAAGCCCCTTTTCCCACCCCGCTCTTGCAGACCATCTAACTGTGCAACACTTAAGAGCAGACACAGTTAGTCGATGGTAAGATAATCCGTGGTTTGTCACTACTGAATATTTTATGTGCTTCTTCCACCAAAGGGATTGTCCAAGTTAGCAGCAAAACAGACAGTAGAAAAAGGGGGGGAGGGGAGCACTGATTATTGTACTGTCAGCTTTGACTCTCACTTTAGTGAAAGTAAGAAACAGCAAAGCCAAACAGTTGGTGCTTTGGAAGTTTCTTCCATTTTGACAACACAACATTTTCATCTGACTCATAAATAGATCCCATATTATTTTTCACCAATTTATAAAATGAGGGGATTTCTTTCCAACCCTATCTCCCCCCTCTCTTTATGTAGATTGTTTTGGTGGGAGATAAAAACATTAATTAGCCTAGCTCTCATTTTAGATTTCAACAATAAAATCCTACCCAATAATATCAGTTTAATAGCATCAGAGTTGTGGGTTTACAAGAAGAAACATTCTGTGTCGCTGCACTGTGGAGAATATTGAACTTTGACACCATTAGCCAGAATTTATTTTCCTTTCCACATGTTGTTGGGGCGGGGGGAGAGGAAAACAGCAAATGAAAATGCAGCAAAATGTCAGCACTATAGAATAGGAAATGGGGAGAAACATAGTGGCAGCTAGCAAAACTCTTCCTGTAGACCATAAAGAAATCATTAACTTGTAATTCAGGCTAGTTGTGGTATTACTGCAGAGTAAAAGAGTGCTGAAAGCCTTTGCACAAAGAAACCTTATGCAGCCCAAGGAGACCCTACAAGGTTTCTTTGTGCATTTCAATTGGCCACTATTGCTTACACCTACTGGCACAACCAGTAGGGACCAAGGAGAGTGGACTGGCTACAAAACAGCATTGATCTAAATTGTGTCTGTGAAAGCACTCAAACATTCAAATGATGAAAGCCTCCATAACAGAGCATAACAGAGCATCATAGTCACTGCCACTTCCACAGTCCCACTGCTGGCCAAGGGGCAAGGTGCAGGCAGAATTCATGCTACACCAGCATAGGCATAACAATTGTGCCTACATCAGGGGTCAGCAACCTAAGACCCATGGGCCACAAGTGGCCCATGCGGGTCATTTAACTGGCCCACAAGCCACCCCCAAACGGAGCTGCCCACTCGGCGAGTCGCCACGTGCTACACTAAACCAGCACAACATGGCATGGGGACTCGCTTCCACAGCACTGGAAATCGCGTCTGCGCAGACGCAGATGCCGGAAATTGTGGGCGCATGCGCTCACTCACACACACACACAATCCGGCCCACAGAGGGATCTCTGCTGGAGTGAACCAGCCCAGGCGAGGTAAGCCTTGCCAACCCCTGGCCTAGGTCTAGCCCAATGTTATGAAGTAATGGCAGTGAAGCCAGCTGAGAAACCAGTGCTTCCCAAGCCTACTCTCCCCTTCTTCTCTTCTGGAGCAGCCCATTTGGGTGGGAAACCTGCCAGCAATAACTGAAGGGTATTTTCAACAAGTGAGACAGAAAGCTCCACATCAGTGAAGTGACTCTAGTTGAGTTCTTCTGGGCTGGTGAAGGGAGGGCTCCATCCAAACCAGCCATCAGCACCAGCACCATGCAGTGTGGTAGAATGTGGGTTTGGACTGCAGCCCAACTTTTTGCAACTCAGCAACAGAAAACCAGCATGGAGTATTGGATGCAGCACTGAACTGGAAACCCAAGCTTCAAGCTGGTGTTTCAGTTTAGCTATGAAGCTTGCTGGGTGAGCTCAGGATCGTCATCATCTCACAGTGTAATGTTCATCACCGAGCTGTTTTGTGAAAATCAAAGGAAAGATGGATATCTACCTCTAAATTAAGAACAGAAAAGTTGCTTTACAGTATTAAATCAATGTCCTACCACACAATCTTCAGCAGTGATAAGCCAGATGCTGCTTGGAGCCCACAAAAGCAAGGCAAGATCTACTGCCCCTTGCCCTGTTGCATTTCCACAGCATCTGGGATTCAGGGATATGGATGTTTCATATAGTTATTGTTGGTAAGAGCTGTTGGTAAGAAATCTAAATAAACATTTAGGGGTTTTTTTAAAATAAATCTTAAATTTGTTATAGCATAGCAGAGACTTTCCTGATCCACAACAACCACCATCCCTATTCATTTGTCATGCTGGTTGGAGCTAATGGGATCTGGAGTCCAATGAAATCTGGACAGCTGCAGGCTCCCCGTCGCAGGACCACATGATGTAGGGGAACACTTACTTAGACATTAGCCTAAGAAGATGGACTTTGGGCAGGCTGGACAGGCAGAAGCCATGACACCTTGGGACATCCTGCAATCCTTCTGTGTTTTCTAACTTGGCCGAAAAGTTAAATTTCACTTAGTTGATCTAGTTCTCAGAGTTTAAAAATGCCAGTGGAATCTCTTTTTTCCACTTCATCAGCTGCTTAGGCAAATTAAACCTTGTCAGAAGAGGTTATCTTAAGGAAAGCGAGGCTCTGAGGCAAATGCAGGGCAGCATAATAAATCCTCATAAAGGCAAGGAAGGAAATCGCCCACTGCACAGATAAAAATCAACGTGGGTTTTGCTCAGAGTATTAAGGAAGGAGAAACAAATGAGAAAGCAATTAAATGATTTGTCAGTGGCCACAATATCATTCCTAGGAGAGATTTTAAAATGGTAAATTAGATTGTAACCACCAAGATTCACAGCAAATGGATAAAATGTTCACTTAGTTGTGCTCTTCACAGGTACAGGTACAGGTAGAGATTTGCAAACTTCTGGATGGAAACACTAGCACTGGACCACATATTTGCAACATATGCAAAGTGGGCATATGCAATGAATCAACAAACTTTAGATTTATTAATTTGACACTGAACAGTTGTCACAAACAGTTGTTCATCATAGCGAATTAGCAACTTGTTATTCGGTCATTGAAGAAGTAGTGAGAGGGGTGGGCTCCCTGTTCACATTTGGATCTACCATGAAACTTGACATTCAAATACGTATTGTTATTCTAAATCCTTTGGAAAACAAAAACCCCAGTTCTATGACTGGGCTGACATGTTGGTATTCCACTTGCCCCTGAAATAGAAACAGACACCTGCCATTTTAAACTGATGGGGAAATGAAGCTGGGAGGTAAACAAGTGGGTGGGAAAGGACTTAATGTCAGTCTAACATACCTTTCTAATATGAGAAAGCAACTGACTTTGTCAAGCTTTAGACTCGCGCCCTTGTAAAAGGCACCAAACCATTCACGAGCAAAGCCACAAACCCAAACTGTTTAATGATGCACACAATACAGAGTGTAAAAGTTTACAAGCTTGGAGCAGAGTGCTTTACTGAATGCTTGGCTATCTCCTGCTATACAATGAGCACTGAAGCACAGTCAAAACTGCACCAGTGCACAGTAAGTCCTGAGAAGCAGTCTTTTAGCAGTTCGCCTCTATTTGCTTGAGTCATTAAATGAGATAAAAGTCACTTCAGTCGACACTTAATTTGGTTGCTTCCAGTACCTAATGCTGTGTGATTGCCACTAATCATCCTCCTTTAGATGGTTTTTTTAAAAGAAAAAACCATCTCTTTTAAAAGAGTTGGGCAAGCATGGGCATTTGAGGTAAGGTCACTAGTCCTTGCCAGGACTTGGTTTTATTGCCAGTAATGTCCTCTTAAGGTGGTTCCTAAATGCCTAAAATCTCAGGTGTCTTTGCTAAAATGTTTTGAAAAGGAAAACAAAAACGTTGTGTGCTCCATGGAAATGTGCACCATGATCAAATATGACTTCCTACAGCAACCACAGTCAAATGTATTATTATGGTTGCTAAATGTCATGGAAAACCCTTGAGCTTAAGTGTCCTTGACTCTGAATTGCATTGTGACCAATGGGTTTCTGTCATGTATGCAAGGTAATAACAGATGTGTATGCACTTAATGCATTAGTGTTTTTTTCTGTAGGCAAACATTATAGGCTTTTAAAACATACCTTTTGCCGTGGCAAATGCATGACCTGGCACTTTGCAGACACGCATAAACAATCACACCCACAGAGTTGTACTAGTGGGGGGAAAGGGAATGCACTTTGTCCCAAGATATCTACACAACATTGTAATATGCAGTGTTAAGGAGTTCAAAAAGCAATATTACTGACATGCTGCATACTAGCATATAGAGTCAGATCAGATTAGGCAGTGGGAGCATGGTGGGTGGCGCACCTAATGGAGCCACATGCCTGGTGCCAGTGTTATCTTGCACTGACAGGGCTTGGGTAAAAATGATGTATGTAGAATTCATTTTGCAAGCATGGCTGAGAAATGCATGATATTCAATAGATACTCGGTTTGTAACCAAACCGGCTGCTTTTTTGTTTGAGTTTCTAACAAGACTTCTGCCCTGGGTCTCAGACAAACTCTGCATGGGCCTGCTGACAGCACTGTAGTAATAAAAACTACCTATTTCCCCCCAAAAAATCATTCTTGTCCTCACAACAGCCCTGCAAAGTAGACCACATGACAAGCAGCTGCTGCTTCAGGTCTTTGAAACATGGGTATGGTCAGGTTAGAATCCATTATAAATGAATGGTAGAAACAGGAATCTGGGCCCTTGTCAGATCCATGTCTGTCTGTTTTTCCCACTTTATAAATACACAAACTGATGCCCAAATTTTAGCCACTTCCTGGCATGCTGCTGCTGCTGCTGCTGCTGCTGCTGCTGCTGCTGCTTCTTCTTCCTTATATCATGCCCATCTGGCTGGGTTTCCCCAGCCACTCTGGGTGGCTTCCAGCAAAATATAAAAAATTAAACTGTTGAAAAGGGAAGTTAGAGTAGCCCCATGACAAAGCATGAATTTTGAACCAGATCTCCTAAATTCACTTGCATGCAACACACTTCCATTGAATCATAAGGGCAGATTGACAATGATGTTGCCGATGAACACTGATTGATTAGATTACATGCCAGTCTGGCGATTTATGATCCACAAGGTGATTTTTGACCATTTTCTAGTTCCAATAATTCTAAGCAGACTGATAACTCTCAGGCACAAATGATGCTTTTCATTTCCTTATTTATTTATTTTTTATAAAAAGGAGACACAACTGGCCAGATGAACCATAATTTACTGATGAAATGTGGCAGCTTATCTTTGGTGCAGATTCTTGTTTCCATGCTTCTTTTATACCCTTTGTGCCCAATGTATCAGAGAAGGCACAGAGCCAGGCCAATAACAGATCAATCCAGATCAATCCAACAATAAAACAAGTTGTGATGCTAGGAGGGTACCCTTAGTGCAGTTGTAACTGCATCATACATTACATAATTCCTTTCAGATCTAGCCTACTTGTTTGAGGTGTTATGTGTTTCCACCTTTTGTAATGATGCCCACTTTGAAAAAATCCAAAGTACTTGCATAAACATTGGCAATGTAGAAAATGGAATATATCTTTTAGGGCCCTGTAATGGAACAGTCCATTTTCTGCTCAGATATTTGCATAGAACTGTTTAGACACCCAGGGTGTGGCCCTGTTTGTTCTACCATACGTGATAGCATTTGACCCAATCTAGGCCTGATCATTGCATCAGCTTCAGGCTGGCACAGTGAAAGAGTACTGCCTACTCTTTCACCTCAGTGACTATAAGCATCAGGACTGTGGAGGTGGTAATGACCCTGCCGATCAGTAAAGTTTAACCAAGATGGGGGTGGAGTGTGGATTATGCCCGGAGACCCTGACAAGCTATTTTCCATCCAAATACTGGGCTAGTTGGATCCGTGGAATAAATCATGCTCGCATCTGGAAAAGTTTCACAATCCAGAATCCAAACCTGTGCTCGATTCTACCTGTTCATTTCCCTCCACTTGCTGGCTCCTTTCATTATTATTTTTCCTTCAGCCAGATGATAAATGCCGTCTTGGAGAGGAGTATATGATGAGGTTCTGCTGGGCAACTCATGTGAGCCATTATAATAATAGAGTAACATTAAAGGTGTTATAGGCGATGACAAATGCAAATGTGCCTGTGTCATCTATTACAAGGAACAGCCTTAGAGATTATTACTCCTTTGTTCACTCAGCAAGTGAAAATGCCTTGACTGTGCACTTGTAAAGAGGATTACTGTGTGAATTCACTAATCCTTCGATTGCCATGAAGCCAGTTGTTCTTTTGTAGTGAATAATCAGCATTAATTCTGGGAAGTCTTCTCTTCCTCCACCCTCCTTTCTTCCCATATTCCAATAAATGTCACAAAATCATTTATTAGGCTAAAGGGACAGGCTGCAGAATCTAATTTGATTTCCCTCTGAGTATGCAGTGGGGGGGGGAGCGCAGCCTGCACATTTCCCTTGAGAGAAATAGTCATTTTTGCCACTTATTTTTAGAAAACGGCATTGCTAGAAATGCCAGTAAAGCTTTTCTTTTCTAGTTTCAAAAATCGGTTCTGCCATCACTGGCACCAAAAGCAAGTGAAGCTTAAATGTCTTGCCTACATTTTCCATGATCCAATGATCATGTTACTATGATCAAAGAGTTCTTTAGTGTCAGGTATACATAACCGGAGGGGACAAACAAAATCTGACTGGCTTTGTTCCCAATGCAAGCAAATATTATGGTTAACTCACATACCACCCTCTCCTCCTCCTCCTCCTCCTCCTTCATCTTTTAAATTTCTTAGCTCTCCCCTCCTCAAGGGGTAATCTAAACTGTTGGTGGGCAAGTGCAAGAGTTGCAGTTTTGTAGAGCTGAAAGGAACTTGGGGCAAAACATCCCCAATTTGTCTCCTATGCTAAACGTGCTTGCAATTTTTTTTTTTATTTAAAAGCATTTCTAAATCTCTTAACATTTAGTGATCTCTAAGCAGTATACAAACATGCAACATAAAAAATGATGAAACGTTATCATAAAAACAGAGCTGCAATATAAAAACCAGTAAAACAGTATTATAAAAACGGCTAAAACCAGACTTTCAGTAATAACTGGGTCCAGTCTTACAGTTCAGGAATAGGCTGGAAGGGGAGGATATGTCTTTACAAGACGTCTGAAGCAACTGGTGAATGATGCTTCACATATGGCAAAGGGAAGAGCATTTCACAGTCTTTTATGTATTCTCTTAATTTGAACTTTTTACACCATTTGTAAATTTGGAAGCTTTTGGATTCAGCAGTGTTAAGGGGGAAACACAATCCCCCTTAACAATCAAAATATGATACTTAATACTGTTACCTTACCTTTGCCCATCAGGAAATATTTTCAAAGCAAAATATGACATTCTGCAAAATTCAAAAATTCAAGAAGTCAGATTTTGAAATATTGCCACAGTTTGAATGTACTGAACATTTTGTTTCATTTTGCTCACAACCACAGAAAATCTGCTTTTAAACAGAGTTTTGACATGGTTTCATCTAGTTTTCCTTTCAGTCATAAACTAGAGTGAGGTTTAGGTTGCATGCATGTTTGTCCTCTTAAAGGTTTGCAGAGTCAGTGTGGTGTAGTGGTTAAGAGCGGTAGTCTTGTAATCTGGGGAACCGGGTTCGTGTCTCCGCTCCTCCACATGCAGCTGCTGGGTGACCTTGGGCTAGTCACACTTCTGTGAAGTCTCTCAGCCCCACTCACCTCACAGAGTGTTTGTTGTGGGGGAGGAAGGGAAAGGAGATTCTTAGCCGCTTTGAGACTCCTGAAGGGGAGTGAAAGGTGGGATATCAAATCCAAACTCTTCTTCTTCTTCTAATGTTGTGGTTCGAATCCCTGTGACGGGGTGAGCTCCCATTGCTTGGTCCTGCTCTTGCCCACCTAGCAGTTGGAAAGCACGTCAAAGTGCAAGTAGATAAATAGGTACCGCTCCGGTGGGAATGTAAACAGTGTTTCCATGCGCTGCTCTGGTTCACCAGAAGCAGCTTAGACATGCCAGCCACATGACCTGGAAGCTGTACACCGGCTCCCTTGGCCCATAAAGCGAGACGAGCGCCACAACCCCAAAGTCGGTCACGACTGGACCTAATGGTCAGGGGTCCCTTTACCTTTACCTTTAATGTTCTAGAAAATGTGTGTGTAAGAATGCTTGTTGGTATAAACCAGGGATAGAGTGCTCCAGATGTTGTTGGACTCAGCCCCAGCAGCATGGCCAACGATAATGGGAGCTCTATTCCAGCAACATCTGCTGGGCCACAGGTTCCCTCTCTCCAGTGTAAACATTTCTGCACTCAATGCTTTGATTAGCACTGAATAAACTACAAAACCCATAGTGGATGGGTATTTTCATAGTTGCTCCGGATCTTTGACACAAAATATCTCTCAGCATATCATTTCAGGGAACAATTTTCATTGTAGGTCCCCCTGTTTCTCCCCACCCCAATGGCTCGTTGCTCTGGGTTTTGCACAATAGCGAATGGTGGGGTGGCAGCACTCACATGACCGCTGGTTGTTGCTGCTTATCTGGATGTAGAAGCATGGTTGGCATGGTGCAAACGCATTGGTGGGAACTCCAGAAAGGCTCCACCACTGCATTTGCACCATGCTGATCTTGTCGCTCCCTCACCTTTCATCTTCTACCACCTACTAAGCATCTGCAATAGACCAATAGAAGGTCAGGAGAGCATTATCACCCCTCCATGCCATCTGCTACTTTGCAAAACCTAGAGGAGCCAGCCAATGGCAGCAAACAGGACCCAAACTGAAAACTGTTTCTTGAAATGATATGCTGAGAGACCCTTCATGTCAAAGGTCCATAGCAACTGTGAAAATACTAGATTCAATGTTTAAAGAAGAGAAGCATGACTACCTAGTATTTACCGAGCCCTTTGCTGCATCAGCACAGGATGCTCAGTGTACCATGACTGAAGGTGAAGAAAGCTGCATTGTTCACGAAGGATTGAAGAGCAGAGCTTCAACTGATATTCCTCTTTCAGCACTGTATGCAGAGAAAATCATAATTTTACATTTAGATCCAGTCTAGACACCCACAGGAAACTGTAATAATTGTACCCTTCCATTGAAGAAGGCTGACTTGTACATCAGCACTAAATACTCATTGTGCTATTCCTCAGTAAAATAATTCTACACATTTGTCATGCGTCTCTTCTTCTTCACTTCATGTTTTGCTTCTGGCATGGCATCTGGGTTCAAACAAGGCATCTTCCTTGATTTATTTGATAAAACAATTTTGCAATTGCTTAGAAATTTTAGAAAGCTGGGTTGTCGTTCTCAACCCTTACCATCTAGTTCGCATTTGTACACTGTGTGGAAAGTGGATTATAATATTATAAATAAACAAACCTGAAGTTTATTTACATTTTTATAAAATACCTGAAAGAATCTAGCAATATACTTGCATGCAGTGATGTTTCTTTCCCTTATGTCTACATAGGGATTGAGGTGCATTTCTTTTCCTTATTATGTTGAAGGCCATCAGCATGACCTTCAGTAACAATGAAGTATTCGTACACTTTTAGATTCAGAATGCTAAAAGGCCACTGGAATAAATGAGGAGTATGTCCTTAGCTAACTAGCTCATTAACGGTCTTATATTTGTGAACCTCTCTGAGCATATTGTGGAGAAGAGGATAGAAAATCTCAGTTCGGTAATACGTATGAAGACAGGTAAATAAAATAAACATGGCAATAAACAACTAATACAGGCCTCTCTTTTTTTAATCATTGTGCAGATTTAATTAAGAGCTTAATAAAGAACAAGAAGAACTTCCAGGTTGCAAATTTCCAAAGAGAACATCACACACACACACCGCTCTTCCCCACACCTGGAGCTGGTCCTTTTTCAAGTCCCCGCATCCGGCAGCCTGTAGAACTCAAGGGAGAAGGGCAGTGTTGGATCGCTAAACCCCTAGGAGCACAATGCCTTAGTTGCGAGTTACAAAGGCAGGCAAGGGGTCCTGGGGCTTTAGTACCAGACTTCCTAGAGTCCCTTCGGTTTCTGAAGCACCATAGCTCAGTGGTAGAACATCTACTTTGCATGCAGAAGGTGAGAGAAACCCTGGTCTGAAATTCTGAAGAGTTGCTAGCAGCCAGTATAGACAATGCTGAAGGACCTTATACCAGACTTGGTATAAGGCAGCTTCCCATGTCCTCATAAGTAGTGGATGTCATGGTGAGGTGCTGGCACTCACCTGGCCTCTGATTGGTTGCATTGCAGCTACTTCCCATGTTCTAGAACAGGAAGGGAGAGGCAGCAGGGAGGTCAACACAAAGGATTGCCAGTGCATTCATACTGCACCAAACTTGCCATTGCCCGGGGTGGAGGAAAGGGGTGTGGTGAGTGCGGGCCGCCCTGGGTGTCACCATTGAGGGGGGTGACAAAATGCCAGGCAGCACTCACTGCAGGGCCTGCAGCACACCTGAGCCACGCGTCTCGCCTGGGAGAGACACAGTGGTTTGGGGGCGCGCAGGCTCCGCGCTGCCCAAACGGTCCGCCCACTGTCTCTCCCCCCCCCCCCAGCTGTAGAGCAGCTGAGTGGGAGGAGGCAGGCAGACTCCAGAGTGTGTCCCGTCCCTATGGGCAGCTCACCCCACCCTCCCCCGCCCTTATGGGTGGCTTGCCCCACCCCTGGGCACGCCACCCCAGGCCCAAGTGGCTTCCTCTGCCACTACCATTGCCTCATCCTTCCTAGTAAGCAACACATCAATATGGCCATCTAGAGGCCAGGTGAGCATTGCCACCACATGCAGTCCACCACTGGTTCTTATGTTTTTGAATCACCTCATTGATGGCCTCTTTGCTCTGCTGAAAGAAAGTGATAGATCACTTAAGCTGTTTCCCTTCATCCCCTGAACTTTTGAGTCCTGCCGGCCATGTCTGTATTGACACATTGCTCTCTGATGCCAGGCAGCAGAGCCTATGTGGAATCTTTTCCCCACAACAAATTGGGGGTTGGGTTGTGTGGCAGTGGGACCATTTCCAGCTCTTACTGGGTTGTTGTTGTTTCAATAATAGGTACTCTCCACATAGATAAACTTCTTTCCAGCTCTGTCTGATCTCTCCCCCAATTTCCCACGCTGCACATCAACATGATCCGAGACTACGAAAAGAGAAAATTACAATGTGCCCTCCATATTGAGCTGGTAACAGATATTTATTAATATAAGTATAGGTTTATATATATAAATTGCTTTTTCAGGAAAACTGTCACAAAACGGCTTACAATAGCCGAAAGAATACTAATATCATTTTAAACGATAACCATAATTAAACAACTATTTTTCATAAGAGTAATACAACCACAGTTGCAAAATCTGAGCTGCAGTAGTTGAAATAAAACCCTGTGCTGCACTTTAATAAACAATAAATTAAACCAAAATTGATAGCAATGTGGATCTGTAAAAACCAAACATAGTACTTTAATTAAAAGACGATTGGAACAGATAAGTTTTCAAAGCCTATTTAACAGATAATAAGGGGGCCATATGTGTATCCCTAGGGATGCGAGTGGCACTGTGTGTTAAACCACAGAGCCTAGGACTTGCCGATCAGAAGGTCGGTGGTTCGAATCCCCGTGACGGGGTGAGCTCCCATTTCTCGGTCCCTGCTCCTGCCAACCTAGCAGTCTGAAAGCACGTCAAAGTGCAAGTAGATAAATAAGTACTGCTCCGGCGGGAAGGTAAACAGGGCTTCTGTGCATTGCTCTGGTTCGCCAGAAGCGGCTTAGTCATGCTGGCCACATGACCCGGAAGCTGTACACCGGCTCCCTCGGCCAATAAAGCGAGATGAGCGCCACAACCCCAGAGTCAGCCACAACTGGACCTAATGGTCAGGGGTCCCTTTACCTTTATCTGTGTGTATCCCTTATGAAGGAGTGCCAGTAGCAGTCAGCAGGGGCAGCACGAGAAGGCAGTTCTGCTCACCTGCTTTCCAGACACTGAGCATTGCTGCCAGTTCCTGCAAGAGAGGAGAGGGGAGAACTCAGGGTGGTGTGGGCACAGTGGCGGAGCCAGTCCACCACTCCTGCTGCTGCACCTGGAGCACACCAAGCTCTCCCCACTTCATGACTTTCCCTTGCAGGAACCAGTAGTGATGCTTGACATTCAGAAGGCAGGTGAGCATTGCCACCTGGCCCGCACCACCCCACCGACTGCTACAAGCGAATGCCATCATTGAAAAGGCTTCCCCCTAGGTACAGTGGTACCTTGGTTTACAAACTTAATCTGTTCCAGAAGTCCATTCTTAAACTAAGGCGTGCTTTCCCATTGCAGCGGGGAACTCAATTTACAAATGGAACACATTCAACAGGAAGTGAAACATGTTCTTATTCCAAGGCAAAGTTCACAAACCAAAACACCTACTTCCGGGTTTGCAGTATTCTTAATGCAAGTTGTTCATAAACTAAGCTGTTCTTAAACCAAGGCATCACTGTATTTGCAGATGGGGTTTTGTTGTGGCATTGGTACTCTTCATGTATGCACATTTTTTGTCCACACAGCTTCATCAGCATGAAAATGCCAGTCCATTCATCCATATTTTACCATTTTTCCCAACAGAAATCCAATAAGTAACAAACAAACAAAATCCCTATTGCCAATGACCCATTTGCAAATGGAAAGCCCCCATCTGGAAGCATCACCTTACAGCACTCCTAAGATATAGAGTTTGAAAGAGATTTGATTTTAACCAAAATGAAAATAATCTTATAATATGGTGAAAGTGGTAGAAGTTACTTGTGCTCTGTGTGTGGTATACAAAATGGTATGTTTTCTAAAGTGCTCTTGCTTCTAGAACAAGCACAAGGCAAGTGTTTCTATCAATCCCTCTTTGCTTTCTTTCAAAATTCCTCAGAGATGTCTCACTTGAGCAAGAACTCCAAATTCCAGGAAACACACTTCAAGTGAAACTCAGCAGCTGTTCCACCTGAGCGAGAACCTCCCAGTTTACCTCAAACGTTTGATTTACGTTAAATTCCACTTAAAAGTCTTTCAACTTGCATTTGCTTCCTCTATTTTGAGGACAATATGAAGATAAACAGGAATGGAGGGGATCTTAAGTCATGAGGAAGAAAAATGAGAAAGAGCCCTCTGCCATGTAGGCAAAATTGTAGCTCTCCTCATATCTGACTGAGGAGCAAACCAGGTGTCAGGATTGTTTCCTTCATTTAGCCATCATTTTTATGGTACCGGGAATAGCAACTTGACTGTGCTTGAGAGAGTTAGCAAACTCTGCCAGAGTTTAAATTGACTTAACAAGGTCCTGTAGTGTGTTTAACCTTTTGCCAATGGCTGCTCTAGGAAAGGGATGGTAGAAACTCTTTTGAAGCTGACAGCTTTTGCTTCTACCAGGAGTAGGTGGGTTAAGTTATGACAATGAACACACTCTGCTTTTTTCTCTGAATATATTCATGCTCAGGACTCCTATGCTAGGTACAATGTTTGTATATACATATTCAACACAGAACATATTACTGACTAGGCAAGGAAGCATTGGATTCTGCCTGGGTTTATTTATTACACAGATATGCTTACATACTTATTTACTGTATTAATTTATGAGCCTTCTAGTAACTAGCATAAGAAGAGCCCTACTGGATCAAACCAAATACCGTATTTTTCATCCCATAGGACGCTCCATCCCATAGGATGCACCTAGTTTTTTGGGGGGAAAATAAAGGGGAAAAGAATTTCCTTTATTTCCCCCCCAAAACCAGGTTGGGGAACAGTGGGATGGCGGCACTGCGCCTCCCCGCTGTCCCCCAAGCTTGTGGGGCTGGCCAATGTCTGCCCGAAGCGCGGGGCGCTCTGCTTCAGCGCTCCCTGCGCTCCATGCATCAGGCTGCTATCCGCAGCCTAGGGAGCCCTGCGGGAACTGTCTCATCCTGCAGACTGTTTCTCACAGCGGCCATCCCAAAATGTTGCTACATTGCAGATATTATATATATATGGTGAATAGAATTAGCACCTGGGCAGGATACACACAAGTCACCTCATAGTCTTTTTAAACTATGGAAAGGTGTGCTGTATTTCTATTGTCAAATTTTTCTATAAATCTATATTTATAGATTTTCTGCAAATTCGTGTCCTCTTTTGGCTTTTTTTTTTTTTTTTTAAGCGATGCACTTCCTCTTTCTTGGCAATGCATAAATGACTGCCCTACCAATTGGCACAGGATTCCTCCTTGTGTGGAGGTGCTTTATGTATGTCAAAGTGTTTTGATGGGCCACACACTCACCAAACATATAGACAGCAGCGGTATGAATATTAGCTGTCCAATATATATGTTTGATATGCATAAAATGCTATGTTTGAATGCATTGTATTAAAAATGCTATGCTGAGAATTTTGCATTAGACAGTATGTTTAACTATATAATAATAATAATAATAATAATAATAATAATAATAATAATAATAATAATAATACCATATTATTATTATTATTATTATTATTATTATTATTATTATTATTATTTAAACCCCGCCCATCTGGCAAATGTGGCAGAAAAGGCTGGGTGATTACTGGTTAAATTGATTACTCCTCCCAGAAACCCAAGTAGGGATCTCTCTCAGCATGAGATGAAACCTGAGAACTCAGCATCTTGGTCAGTCATGGAAGCTCAGTTCAGTGTTGTTGAACAAGCAAGGTGCTTAAGCAGGGGTCAGCAATTTTTTTCAGGAGGGAGCCAATCCACTATCCCTCAGACCTTGTGGTGGGCTGGACTATACGCACATTCTGTTCATGTAAAAACACCCCAAAAAAGCTGATTCCCGGGCCGCATTTAGAAGGCCATTGGGCAGATCCGGCCCCCGGGCATTAGTTTGCCTACCCATGTGCTTAAAGATCTCTCCCTGGGACCCCTGACAGTTGGGATTAGATGGGAGGAGTGAAGATCAGCATCTGAATTAAAGGCATTGGAATAAAAGCAGAGAGTGAAGATCAGTTTCAGAACAAAAGGGGAAAGTAAAGAGTAGCATTGGAATGAGAGGAGATTGAGGTGATGGAGGAGCAGGGGGTGGCAGAGGCAACAGCAGACCCAGTTCCACGGCCTGAAGCAGGTTCCTCACCCTCATTCTTGGGTGGGCTGCCCCATACACCCTATGGTTTGTTTATTTTAATGTATAAAAAAAGATAAAGGGATCCCTGACCATTAGGTCCAGTCGCGGATAACTCTGGGGTTGCGGCGCTCATCTTGCTTTATTGGCCGAGGGAGCCAGTGTACAGCTTCCGGGTCATGTGGTCAGCATGACTAAGCTGCTTCTGGAGAACCAGATCAGCACATGGAAATGCCGTTTACCTTCCCACCGGAGCGGTACCTATTTATCTACTTGCACTTTGACGTGCTTTCGAACTGCTAGGTTGGCAGGAGCAGGGACCGAGCAACGGGAGCTCACCCCATTGCGGGGATTCGAACTGCCGACCTTCTGATTGGCAAGCCCTAGGCTCTGTGGTTTAGACCACAGCACCATCCCCACTTTTAATAATATAGCTTTTAATAATAGCTCTATGTCTCTTACCCATTGTATGGATTCTTATTTTATGTATGGTTTTGAAAAACATTTTATGTAAATGTTTTAGAAATTTTGAATATTAAGAGGTATACAAATACCTGGGGGGGGGGAATGAAATAAATAAATGAATTTATTACTTATACCCTGCCCATTTGGCTGGATTTCCCCCAGCCACTCTCGGTGGCTCCCAACAGAAAATTAAAAACACGATAAAACATCAAACATTAAAAACTTCCCTAAAAAAATAAATGTGTGGGAGTGACTGGTAAGAACCAACCATGTGGCTATTTTGATTCTTTCTTTTTCAAAGTAGAACATATGTAACTTGACATGTGCAAGCCCTTCATAGTTAATGAAGCTTATGCATTGCATACACATAAAGCAAGAATTGGTCCCAAATCCCACATAGGATGCAGTCCTATGAACACTCACTTGGAAAGAAGCCCCAATGACACAGCAGGCCTTCCTTCTTTTGATTAAACATACATAAGATTGAACTGCACACCAGGACTTACTTTCTAGAGCACTGCATGACATTTGCTTGCTTATTAGATTCCGTTAGCTCTGAAGAAACTGGATGGCAGTGTTGCAGCTTGTCTTTACCGAATTGCATTTGCCAATAAAATAAATAATAAACGTCAAGCAAGTTGCAAAATAAAAACAGGCATATAAGATACATCTATGAAATTCAAGGAGGCTGCTACTTTTTCTGTTTTCCCCTGTGTTGTTTTTTTTTTTAAAAAAAAAAAAACGAGACAGTGCTGGAATATTTGATCATCTAGTTTTGATCTTTCGTGAATCACCTAATTCAATTTACATTCCTCATTTGAAGAACTTAATCCCACCCAGTCCTCTTCCATTGTGAAATCTCAGACTCAGGTCACTGCATATATCTGAACTACTCTTGTGGATTAGCTTTTACACTTCTCACCCCTTCATTAAGTTTATTTGTCCTTTAGGGCTGTTTCAAAGAATTAATGAGAGAATTTCTCCTCACCAGCACTTCTCACTTCTGTCTCCTTTTTCTTTCCAGAGCCTCATTAGTATTCAGAAGCACTGTCTTTAGAGCTATGTTTTCAAGGTTAAAAAAAATTCTGATGGCAAGTAAGATTCCGGGTCTGAAGTTTTCCTTTGAAGTCTTTTTACAAGCCATTGGAGAATCAGCTATAGGCAGTGGAGCAGTGCTCAGAATACTGACACTAGAAGGCAGTATTCAAACTGTATTCAGTGCTCATGTTAACTCCAAGTGGTACCCAATCAAATTTGACAATGATTCATTAAAGGAAATACATCTAATGCTGGTCTTGCCACATTTTTATATAATTTGTAATTGTTTTAAAATACGCTTTTCTTTTCTTGAAAATTGCATTGTTTTAATATTTTGATGTTTGCCAACCTGGGCACATTTTTGAGGAAGAGCGGGGCAGAAATGAAATCATCAAAGGGTGGTGTCATTGCTGGCCATTGTTCGTTTTTTAAAAAATGCACATAAAATTTCCCACTTCTGGCTGCTAATGGCTGCTTTTTGCTTATCAGTCACCCAGATGTAAAAATGCACCTGCCTGAAGACTGTTCCATATCTGTAAAGGTAAAGGTAAAGGTACCCCTGACCGTACGGGCCAGTCTTGCCAGACTCTAGGGTTGTGCGCTCATCTCACTCTATAGGCCGGGAGCCAGCACTGTCCGCAGACACTTCTGGGTCACGTGGCCAGCGTGACAAACTGCATCTGGCGAGCCAGCGCAGCACACGGAACGCCGTTTACCTTCCCGCTGGTAAGCGGTCCCTATTTATCTACTTGCACCCGGGGGGTGCTTTCGAACTGCTAGGTTGGCAGGTGCTGGGACCGAACGACGGGAGCGCCCCCCGCCACGGGGATTCGAACCGCCGACCATGCGATCGGCAAGTCCTAGGCGCTGAGGTTTTACCCACAGCGCCACCCGTGTCCCTCTGTATCTGTACATGCATTAAAAATTGCCATTTTTCTTAGCAAAATAAACAAAGGCTGGAATCTGATCCTGTCCTTCCACCCAACTTCCATATATTTTGCCAAGAGAAACCGTTATCTTAAATGTACAAATGTCCATCAGACTGATTCAAGGTCCCGATTCTATTCTAAACCAGGAGTAGCAGATATGTTGGACTCCAACTACCATACTCCCAGACCCAACCCATTATGCTTGCTGACCCTGATGGGAATTGCAGTCCAGCAATATCTAGAAGGCTCCTCTACCCTATACATATGAAACTGACTTAAGAGTCAATTCATAATAACATAAGAAGAGCCTGCTGGATCAGGCCAGTGGCCCATCAAATCCACCATCCTGTTCTCATAGTAGCCAGCCAGATGTCAATAGGGAACCCCCTAGCAGGACCTGGGCACAAGAGCCCTCCTGCCTCCAGCTTCCAGAAACTGATTTTCAGAAGCATTACTGCTTCTAGTCATGGAGACAGAGAATAGCAATCATGGCTAGTAACCATTGATTTCTTTGTCATCCATGAATTCAACTAATCCTCTTTTAAAATCACCCAATTTGGTGGCCTCCTGTGGAAGCAAGTTTCATAGTTTAACTATGCGGTGAGTAAAGAAATGTTGGGAAACTGTGTACGTTCAGCTACTCACACAGAGTCAGTTAAGGCAATCTGAAGGAGTAAGTCTGCCTGGTGATAACAGAGACATGGAGACCGCTCCCTGGTTGGTCAAGCTCTCTCAAGGGAGTGATAATTAATGACCTACTAACTGTTGGTTCAGAGTTCAGAGGTTCAGAGTTCTGTGTGTCAGTGTAGGAGTGTAGGAGTTGTGAGTCATATCAGAGAGAGCTAGCATAAGATCCATGTTCTGTTCCTGTAAATAGTCCACTGTATATAATAAACACCTAACTACAAAACAAAACAAATTCCTTCCAGTAGCACCTTAAAGACCAACTAAGTCAGTTCTTGGTATGAGCTTTCGTGTGCATGCACACTTCTTCAGATACACAGGTGAGGTTGATGGACTTCCATTTCATGCGGCTCAATGTGGTGCCTTCCATAGTTCCAGTTACAGATAGGTAGCCGTGTTGGTTTTGACTATGGCAGACCAACACGGCTACCTATCTGTAACCTAACTACAAGTTCCTGGTTCCTGCTTCATCTATCCTGTCTGCAGCCAAGTCGCCAATTGCTTCCGTGGATTCTGCGTTTACTCTGCTAGTTCTGGCTAAGGTACTGCAACTAGTCAGAAAGTTGCGAAACACCGAATAGGTTTTGCCAATAAGAAATACTTTCTTATTTCAGTCCCAAATCTTCCATCATTCAGCTTCATTGAATATCCATGAGTTCTAGTCTTAGGAGAGAGGGAGAAAAACTATCCTCTATTCCCTTTCTCCTTGCCCTGCAAATGTTTGTAACCTTCTATCATGTTGCCTCCTGCCCACCTTTTCTCTACACCGAAAATTCCCAACTCCTAAGCATACACTCCAACCTGAGCCCCCCTCCATACACATAACCCGTCAAGTGAAGAGTAGCCTTTGATTGGCCTGAAAATGCACACAATGCTATAAATGGGAGGTGAGAACCAGGGGTGGCCCATCCTGGTTCGCTGCCAGAGGAGAAATGGGAGAGGGTTGTCCCCAGTGTCCCTGCTCCACTGCTGAAGCCTTACTGGGGTCACGTGGTTGCGGCTTCCTGGCTCCAGTGAGAACTCATGAGATATGTCTGCGAGATCTTGCCAGAATCTGGATGCCACAGCCACTTCTCCTTGCTTCTTTGGCGGCAGCAGTGGGAGGGCCAACCGCCTCATTCAGCTATGGTAGCAGTGAGGAGAAGTGGTGACAAGATCTCACCAGAAACCGCTATCATTTCTCCAGTGGTTTTGGCAGGGGCAAGCAGGACGCCCCCATGGCATTCTGCGACCTGATGCAGCTGCTTCAGTCAGCCTCGTGGGCAGGCTGGCCCTGGTCAAAACAGTTTAAAACCACCAATATAAATAGTAACAACAAGCAAATAAAGGGGAAAGGGAGGGAGATTAAACCCTCTCATAAAATCTCACGGAAGAAAATGAATCACTAAGGCTATGTTTCCCAACAACAATTTTTTTTCAGTCTGTTATTAGCCTTGAAAGGTTTTTCAATATGCTACACAGAGCCAATTATAGGCATTGTTTCAGTCTCCTTTTCACTCTTTATGTCACATATTGTGTGAAGGAATAATTAGGATCCATCACTGTGAAAAGAAAGCAACATAATTACCAGTGTAGAAATAAATCATTTGGTCTTTTTGTCCTTAAGTAGGTGATTTGGCTTAAGGTAATGTACTTTGATAATCAATAACCAATAAAGAAAATAAGTGTCAGCCACACAGTACGTCACATAGCAAAAGCAATCAGGATGCATGCAAGTACAGCCATTTTGCTAATGGATTCACTGGCAGCACAAAGTAAAAGATTTGTAATGGTAACACACCTCAGCATGTAGCAATAGGAAGACATGCTAAATTAGAGATTCTTCTGGTCGAGTGAAGTTGAATTGGTGGCAAATTGTTATCCGTTGTTTCACTGGGAAAATATACCTAATTTTATATATATATACACACACACAACCACACACACACACACACACACACATATATATATATATATATATATATATATGTTCAGAGCTCTCTAGTTTACAAATAACACCACAAACTGAAGATGTGGAAAGCCTGTACCTTTTAAAAAGCAATCAAAGCTTGCTTGCCACATGATAAATCTCATTTCTAACAAATGACAACCCTCTCGGGGTGGAGGAAATCCACCTGCAAAAATAATAATAATAATCTCAGCCCAGGGGCCAAAAATGTCCTATAAGCTTCACTGATTGGCCTCCAAGACTCACCCTACCCACTTTCCCCAGACCACACCCCTCAGTGACCTTCCTTGAATGTTCTTGCCTAACTTGACTGTGTATCTGAAGAAGTGTGCATGCACACGAAAGCTCATACCAAGAACTGACTTAGTTGGTCTTTAAGGTGCTACTGGAAGGAATTTTTTTGTTTTGAATTCTGATAATGCCCTGTGCTTGCCCGAAGAGAGGATAGAGAGGGGTGTGTGAGCATGTGTAAAACTAGTCTTCTGCACATAGGTAAAAAATTGCATTTGTTTTTCCACCAACATTTGCTCTGCCCACCAACTGTGAATTTGAGGATGAACTTGTACATGTTAATTTCAGTATCGTATGGCCAAACTGATCATGAGTCTCTTCACTGCTGTTCCTGGAGTCTAAATTCAGGTAGGTAGCTGTGTTGGTCTGATGCAGTCGAAACAAAGTAAAAAATTGTCCAGTAGCACCTTAGAGACCAACTAAGTTTGTTGTGGGCATAAGCTTTCGTGTGCATGCACACTTCTTCAGATGCAGAAGTGTGCATGCACACGAAAGCTTATATCCAGAACAAATTTAGTTGGTCTCTAAGGTGCTAGTGGTCAATTTTTTATTTATTTCACCTGGATCTAAGGTTAGTAGTGGTCAGCCGGAGTATTTTAAATCATTTCTACTTGGTGACAAGATAGATAGATAGATGATAGATAGATAGATATATGATAGATAGATGATAGATAGATAGATAGATAGATAGATAGATAGATAGATATGACACATACATAAACACACACACATCATATTCAGGCCTAGCAGTCATCAGTCACGTTTTCATGACCTTGAAGTTGGACTCATGTAAGGCAATTAAATGGATCAATTCTTGAAGACTATGTTTGTAAGCTTCAAAGGGCGTTTAATACTGGGGTCGCCTCCTGACACAGCTGGGTTACTGAGAATACATAACACCAGTACTCCAGTGGCTTCCTATTGTCTTCTGGAAATAATTCAAAGCACTAACTTCTGTCCTTAAAGCCTGAATGGCTTCAACCCTACATGCATAATGGACTTCCTCCTCTTTAATCTTATCCTAGTTTCACAGATCAACCAAGAATAGGCTCATCAGTGTGCCAAGTTCAGATAGCATAGTCTATTTGTCAAGAAGAAAGCAGTTTATGATTATAATTGTTAATAATAATAATACTGATAGTTTTATTCTGCCTTTGGCTTCAAATAAAATGAAAATAAAAAAGCTTACAATAAAAATATTAAACCACAATAAAATCACTATTTCAGCAGCCTCAAAATCAAACCAGGTATTAAAGCTGGTATTAAACCTATGCAATTTCCTGAGGGTAAATACTACTGAACTCAGTGGGGCTTACTTATGAGTAGACATATATGGTCAGTACTCTGTTTACAGCAGGTGACACAGATCAATTTTTAAAAAATTGTTGCTAGTACTGGTTACATATATAGTGTTGCATTATTAGAGTGGGCAAAATGGTAAGTGCTATCTTTAATTGTCTTATACTGGGAAAAAATAACGGTAAACCATATTGCTTTTAATGCTAAGCAGAAGTGCACTGCCTGTCATTGGACAGATTAATATTCTAGATAGGATGTTTGTGGATAAAATAGATACAGATCTATCATGAGTCTTTCAACACCTTTGTTTGCTGTGTTAATTATCAGTGCCCTGAATCAACAAATGCTTGATGATGTCAACTATATTGTGAAAGTTGGAGCAGCAGCTGTTTTCTTAATAAATAATATATCAAATTCTCTTTACCCTTAAGCAGAATCAACAAAGGGAGGGCTATTGAGAATAACTGTGAATATACCAAAGAAGTGATTGATGAAATATCTTTCCTGTCAAGCTAGTCACTTACCAGTCTGAATGACAAATAGGGTTGCCAAGTCATGAAATCAGAAAGTCTGGTTACAAGTGAGGCCTGGTGACAGAGCCCTCTGGGTCCTAGAGGGGACAGGCCAAAGTGGGATTAGGAATGGAACTAAGGGACAGAGAACGCAAAGGTTTGTGGGCAGGCAAAGGAGCAGAAAGGGTGGCCAATTACACACCAGCAAAAAGAGAAAGTGCATACCCCCCAAAAGGGGACACACTTCTACATAAAATTCCCATGTGCTAATATTGTAGATGTGCATCATGGAGAAGACTTTGGATCTGGTGGCTTCTGTGTCTGCTCACTTGGCTGTCCAGCTACTCACTGATGTTGGGGCAACTTCAAGACTCATGTTCTCCCTTCTGATGGTTCTTTATCTTTAAAGCAGACTTGGAACAGGCTCTCCATCAAAAATATGTGTCCTGTAAAATTGGGCACATGCCTGCCCAAGGGGTAGAGCCCAGCACAAAAGCAATTTAATCAGATAAGATATGCAGCTATTAAAAATGCCCAAATGGGGAAACGGCCTTGCTCTCTGATAGTCTTCAAACGGGCACGAACGTTATGGAGAAAATACGGCTTGACTCTCAGCAGAAGTTGATTCAGTCTTCAGTCAGGCATCTACCCAAATCCTTCAGTCCCTTGAGCCTCATGAGGGCAGTAGAGGTGTGCAATTCAAATGATGAGAGCACTACCACCTTTTCTGAAGCCACAGGAAATTAGTGTGTAGTTGAGATACGAGAGCAGTTGGAATGAATGGTATCCAGCTATCACGGGTTCCTAAAGCTTCATACTTATTCACAGGGCCATCTCTAACATTTAACAGGTGAAAATGGCAGCATTCATGTGCAGCTATAATGCCTATGTTCATCAAGGATCACTATCAAATCATGCAACTACAGTCGTACCTTGGAAGTCAAACGGAATCTGTTCCAGAAGCACTGGCAGAGGAAGGGGATGCAGTGGGGCCGACCCACCCCGGGTGTCATCCCTGAGGGGGGTGACATCGCTGTGCCACCCCCCTGGGTCGCTTGCCCTGCCCCCGGGTGCACAGCATGTGTGCCACTCCGGGTGCTGGAGCAGCTAGCTCCACCTCTGTCCAGAAGTCTGTTTGACTTCCAAAACATTCGAAAACCATAGCACAGCTTCCAATTGGCTGCAGGAAGTTCAAAAACCAAGGTATGACTGTACACTGTTATTGCACATTGCTAGAGGCTCTTTCTTGACAGCGAGAAAATACGTGTTTCTTCTGCAAAATAGTTCCCCCCTCCACCAATAATGCAATGGGTTAGCAAAGTGTCCATAACAGTTTAACTTTAAAATATTTTACACACATAAGTACACACTATATTCCTCCTTTTCATTCCTTTGGGATTTAAGTCTTTTGAAATGTAAGAATGTTTTTAATAGAATGTACTTGTTATAAGGGATCTGCAATTCCAACACAATCGACAATAGTTACTAGATGGATAGGCAGTTAAGAGATTGGGGGGGGGGAGAAGCTGGTGTACTTTACACACACATGTGCATATGCTACAAAAGTTAAAAGACATCCCAGAATCTACCCTAAAGGCAATAGGGTCAGGATTCAAAAAACAGGGACTATTGGTACCCAAGTATAATATATTCAAGCCCAGGCAAAGCTGATGAGATCTTTGGCTGCATTATCAGAAGCATAGTTTCATGATCATGAGATGTAGGCTCAGCTATACCGCTGCAAATAAAACATTTTAAGTGTGTTTTAAGTGCAGTATACAATGTGACACTAGATGGCGATGGTGAGCCTTATGGAAAATTCAATGTATTTTTTAAAACACTTTTTAAAAAAAGCATTTTCAGAATGGTTTTTATAGGTGTGTAGATTCCACCGTTATAAGCCCTATATGGGCATTCTTTCCTTGTGTTGAACAACATGGGACCACTCATCATCATCCCACCACCAATCCCCAGGCTCTGAGTCTTATTCCCTTGTTAATTCCCCAGCTGGTTTCTCCCACCATTCCTTGGCATCCAACCAGTCTGTGACAAACATTCTTCAGACAGATATGGATGGGTATCAGGCGCTTCTTAGAAGAAAGCTATAGCTGAAGAAGATTTTTTGCAAGCTAGAAATTAATGACAAGATTAGAGTCGAAAAATTCTATTGGCTTCTTGTAGTCTTACGCATTTTGTCTACACCACTCAGTCATAAACAGAAAAGTAGAGTAAGTGCCAGAATCAAATTAAGCAAAATGAGATCCCCTACACTTATTTGTGTGTGTTTGTTTTTTTATCCCCATGTGTCTATTTCTGCCTACCTATTCAGCTGCACATGTGAAAATGGGTGTGTGTATACCTGGAAATCACCCACTCTTCTCTATTAATTTATTTCCTGCAATTTGCATTTCAAACAATATCTCTCCTCTTCATATCTTCATGAGAGCATTCTGAATTCTCTATAGCTGGAAGCATGGACAGAAATTAATCAGGGCTGATTGTTCCTCAGCAAGGTTAGAGTGAGGAGAACTATACCCTCCCTGTGGGGTGAGCACCATGCAGAAATGTTTCAAATCCAGCTAGATGTTAGAGATACAAGGAAAGGAACTGATTTCCAAGACCTTTAGGGCTGCTTTTCATGTACACAAAAACCCTGCCTGTACTTTGCACAGTTTCCTAACTGGCTATGGTTGCATCCACATTTAAAGCACCTGCCATCCCCCCAAGAACCCTGGGAATGACAATTTATCTCTCACAGAGCTACAGCTTCCAACACGTTTAACAAACTACAGTCCCCAGAATTAACAGTATGGTGCAGAAGTGACCAATGTCCATGTGGGGCTTGACACAATTTCACTTTCATTGTGGAATTGTTTCAATGTGAAGCAGCCATTAGATGGATAGGGGGGTGGGGTGTTGTTCCTGACTTCGGTGACAGCCTTTTTTCAAGTAAACATGTGACAATAATGTACAGCTGGGTGCAATCCTTTCCAACATGATCTTTAGCAAATATCTATTGCAGACAAGTCAACAGAAAGACAAATATTCTGCCGGTGTCCCTTCAGTAGCAGAGAAAGCTAATGCATCAAGTGGACAATAGGGAATAAATCACATATCCACATAAAAATATGAGAAATTTGGGGCTATGCTATGTATGCTACCTTTTGCCTGATACTGACACTGCTTCTGAGCCAGTGGCAGAGATAGCAGGGTGGCCGCCTTGAGGCCTTCTGCCTCAGGCAGCCACTTCAGTCTGCCTAGTGGCAGAACCGGCTACACCCCATCCCAAAGATACAAAACACACATGTAGGGCATAATTTTTGAAAGATGTCCACTCACTGGGTTTTGGTCATACAATACAGACAAGTATTACAGGGAAAGGATGTTCTCTTCTGAGTTGTAGGCAACTGAAGTCCTAGTGTCCTCTAACACCCAGCTACCAAATGTGTCTTTAGCTCCTTTTGAAAATTCTGCCCAGTAAAGATGTGACTTTGATGTATGTATTCAAAGGAGAAGCACTTTTCTCAGGTCCAGAAAAGAATGGGCTGCTGCTACTTGTTACAGAAGAACAGTATCTCTGACAGCATAGAATATTATGGCTATGAATGCCATGCATCTCGTGACTGAACAAGCACAAAGAATTTTAATTTCTATATGAAAGTGAGGACCCTGGCAGATTAGCTCTTGATTGAAATGGCCATTCCACTTTCTCTCAGACAGTTTGATTTTCCTGTAGACCGGAGAAGGCTGGCTATTTAAATGCTTTTTGATCAATTCTTTCTTTCCCTCCCAACTGTTATTTGCTGAAATTAAGTGAGTTTTGATTGGAAAATAAGCTTAACCAACTGCTTTATTAGTCAGCGGAAATTGCTTTGGCTAATTGACAGCGGAAATATTGGAAGAGAAATCAAGACCTGGAAAATGTTACTTAACAGGAGTACTTCAGCCTTCCTTAATCATGTTAGAATACAATTTTGCAGAGATATTGAATGCAGGGATGCTGTACTGTTCTCTTCAAGGCAAAAGAGTAAAAATTCTCCCCAACAGCAAAGAGTAATTGCATTAGACTTACCGAAATAAAGGTGATTTATCCAAGTTTATGCCTGAGCATATGAGTTCTGCAAATGGAGAAGAAAATTGATTATTTGATTCTCTTTCTCATGCAATTAAATTCCTATTTCTTGAAAATGAACAGGATCAATCCCCACTAGGTTGCCAACATGCCAACAGGGGAATTGCCACCTAAACTATAGAGCTAACCAAATTCTTCAAGATTAAAGTCTATGCAACTTGGACACAGCCATTTTGATTCCTGACATGCAGACAGTTGTAGATCTAAAACAGATCTATCAATGAGACACAGTGGTTGGCACAGCCTCTTTGAGACAACAGGGAGAACTGAGTGGTGATAATACCCAATTATGCAAACTGGATAATATCTTATGGATAGACTGCCTTCACCCAGCAATTTATTCCATTTCCTTGATGTTTCCCTAGCTGTTGATTTCCACATTGTATTTGAGGTTTCACATGACATAAAAGCCACTTCCAGAAAACTAATGGAATATAGTGCATGTTCAGCATTCATTTCCACATTATTTGATTCCAGAAGAAATCAGTTTGCAGCCCCCTTAATCCAGAAAATCATGGAAGTAAAGTGACAAAATCAGGGGCATAAAGTTCTTTCCTGCTGTTTTCATGGAGTAAATGTAAGGGAACAGAAACACATATGTGTGGAAATGGTGGAGGAGTAGCAATTTTGTCCAATGACGTTGGTTGCTGTGTCACATCATGTCTACAGGAGTCAGTGAAATTTAGCATGGCATGCCTGTATATCAGTCAAAAAAGCCACAGTACCATAACAACACAACCAGAAAAGGAACTTTAGAAAATGGGACAGAAGCACTAACATTATAATCAGGAAAACCAACACAATATTCTCCATGTCTCAGTTCACCCACAGATGCACAAAACCTTTCTTGTTTCTAGTCCATAATTCTTACTAAGGGGAGGCAGGGGTGAAATTTGCTCATTTTAAAACAAAACAAGCTAATTCACATTTCTCAAAGCAATGTGACAAAACTAATTCACACTGCTCTAAATTTTGCATTGCAAAAGGTGCATGGTGTTAGCATTATGTTTGCAAAAATAAATTCAAGGGTTCAAGGAATTAGAGCAGTGGTTCTCAAAGGGTGTGGTTTGCCACACTGGTGTGGCAGGAGAGGATGGCAAGTGTGGCCAAATATACAAGGAAAATCAAACAAAACATATATACGTAGTTCTGGTTTGTAACAAATTATGTGAACACCCAGCAGGCAAATACACACTGCTGGAAAGTTTTTTTCTCATACAGCTGCCATGCCACCAAGAAACAAGCCAGATTCTGGCATCAAACCCCAAACTTGTAGTTTGTTTTCCCCTGCCTAAAAACAAACAAAACAAACCACTCACACACAAGGAGTAAACAAACCTTGGTTACCACTCATGGGTGCTTTTTTCAGAAAGAAAGAAACCATGAGCCTGAGTTTGGATATCACAATAAAGACGGACTCTGACTGATTTCCTGGCAGTGTACCAGCTACGGGACCAGATTGAGAACTTTTCATTCACATCAAGCCAGAGCTTGTTTCTAATTAACATTGTTTTAATGTGATGTGTGAACTGAGCCAATGTGAAGAAAAGTGATGGTCTGAGTTCCTCCTGATTCTTCCCCCTTCTGAAAGCTTAGAGGAAGTGATGGATTCACATGTTCAAAACCTTAATCATCTTTCCACCTCTGTCACTGGCGGGGTGTAAAAAGGAAAGAGAGAAAAAACCTCCACAGACAGTTCCTTTCCAAGGTAACTGATTCTTCTGGATTTTGCTAGCAGCAGGTTGCCTTAATGAAAACAAATCCCTGGTTCTGGCTTCGAGCACAGCATCTGACTAAAGAATCATGGAAGGCACTAGCAGTGCAGAGAGGTGAACTAGAAAAAGAGCGAAAAAGAGAGATGAAGAAGAGAAACAAAACTGCATTTCCGAGCGTTGACTTTCAAAGCTGATGGCTCGTCCTGGTGTTGAGTGGGGGCTGCCCGTCTGGGCATTCTATCATGCTGACAACCTCTTGAAAAACTGCCTGTGCCAGCTGCTTTGCATTATTGTTAAGCTCTCAGTCTCCAAATAGCCCCATCAATCCAACTTGTCAAGGTTTGTTGTCCCCTTATAGTGGCCAAAACAAAAAGTAAATCTGGGCAGCAGCTGTGTTAGGAGGGGGGAAGGCAAGCAAGAGAAAGGGAAAAACAAAATTGGAACCCTTATTGCATATTCCAAAAATGTGCTACTGTTCAAACAATTAACTCTTCCAAAAAGTCAGGTTGGCAACAAGACCAGAGCTAGGAATGAGGGATATTACCTAGATTGACTGTTGTAAATTTATCTTAAGGTTTCTGTGGGGTCTCTGTGGAGCTCCAGGTACATAATAGGAAGGAAATCTGAAGTCACCAAAGCTGAACAGATTGCAGAGAACTCCAGTGAAATCTCTCCAAACATTATTAATTGGGAACAGAACAGCAATTGAGCTTCAGTATATGTGGAAATTGATAGATACGGGGGCAAACAAAAAACAAAAAAACCCACAACTTTACTTTGCATAAAGTACAAAGAGATCTTGGGATCATATTGAAAATATCACAAACAAAAAAGAAAAACCACATCCACCACCAGCTCAGTGTGCTGTAGCAGTAAAATGGGAAAATTCAGTTTTGGGAAGTATTCAGGAAAGGGTGGAAAATAAAACAGTACATACCCACATTTACAATACTGCTTAGGATTGCTTTCACCTCTTCTCTGAGAGAAAATCATAGAGCTGGAAAATTTGTAGAAAAATGAGGCATAAAATGATTGAAGGGTTGCAGTGTCTTTCCAAACAAGGAAAGGCTGAAGGCAGGTGGGATGGAGGGGAATTGAATTTAGAAAAATATATACTAAGTGGAGGTCACAATAAAGGTTTATAAAATTACAAAAAAGAAGAAGAACAGAGTGATAAAATTACAGAAAAAGAAAAAGAACAGAGAGAGTGGATAGAAAGAGAGATCTCTCTCTCTCTCTTGCATACTACCAGAACTCAAGGTCACCCAGTGAAATTGATTGGAAATTGGTCCAGGGCAGACAAAGGAAGCACTTCTTCACACAATGCGTAATTAACATGGAATGAGCTACCACAAGATGTGGTGAGACACCCATTAGCTTAGTAAATTCATGAGGACAGATCTATCAAAAGGCCATTAGCCATGACAGCTAAATGGTCTGCCCATGTAGGGAGGCAGAACACCTTTCCTGGCTACCACAGTCGTGCCCTTCTTATGAGCAACCCATGGCCATCTGGCTGGAGACTATTTGGAGACAAAATGGTGAACAACATGAGCCTTGGCTTGATCTACCAAGACTATCATGTGCTCTTTTTCAATGAATATTTTACTATTGAAACAAAGTTAAAATACAATGTAAGTAAAATCGTTTTCTTTATTTTTGTAGAAGTAGCTTTCTTGTATTTCAACCATATTTAAAAAAACATGTTATGTGCCCTGAAGAATGTGCCTTGTGTGTGTTTTCCCCCAGTACTCATTAAATCCTAGCTATGTCAGAGAGCGTTTGTTTGTTTCTTTGTTTGTTTGTTTGTTTGTTTGTTAAAGTAAAACCACCGTCAGTGGTTAATTGTAAATTTTAGGAATGATGTTGTATTCTGGTTGTATATGTTTAAATTATGCTGGTCTATTTTTGTGCTGGCCTTTAGTGGTATTATTACATAGTAGAAGAGTTTGCCCTTTTTACAGGTTTCTAAATTAAGTATCTTTGTCTCTTGAAAAGTGAATTCAAGGCCAGAAATTTCTTCAGTAATGTTCAAATGCAAACCAAGGCTTTATAAGTCTCTGCCTGCAGACTACCTGTCCCAGGCTCCTCCCCCTTGTGGAGAACTTACTCTTAAGGAGCCAACCCTCTGCCCTGAAAATGAGCATTCATCCTATGTTTCCATGGCCTCCAGCATGGTCCCTGTGGCAGTGGATCAGCAAGGGAGGTATTTGGTTCCTCAGGCTCAGAGGGACACACCCATAAGGTCTTGCACTGACTCTACAGGCCCTGGTGCTATGGGAGGTTGTTTTGTGGTCTCCTGCCTGCTAGCATCAGTTTCAGTGGCCTTCTAATCTCTCACAACCTGCTCAAAGCTCTGAACCAGCTGGGGCACTACAGCCTCAAGACTCTGTGTCCAATTTGCTGCTAGACTTGAAGGTTGATGACATGAATGTCCAGCCTCTGCTTGAAGACTTCCAGCACATGATAGCCTATCATGGCTCTTAGTGGTGGTTATATGGTTTAAAAGCTTTGAATTGAATGGTCTTGTGGCAATGTGCAGTTGTTCACTTGTGGAAGGAGGAGGAGGAGGAGGAGGAGGAGTAGTTTGGACTTGATATCCCGCCTTTCACTCACCTTAAGGAGTCTCAAAATGCCTAACAATCTCCTTTCCCTTCCTCCCCCACAACAAACACTCTTTGAGGTGAGTGAGGCTGAGAAACTTCAGAGAAGTGTGACTAGCCCAAGGTCACCCAGCAGCTGCATGTGGAGGAGCGGTGAATTGAACCTGGTTCACCGGATTACGAGTCCACCGCTCTTAACCACTACACCATGCTGGCTCTAGACCTGCCACCTTTGGGGACCCTCCTGCTTCTTCTGACAAGCAGGGCTCTGGATTTTTGCCCCAAAGTCCTGCCTCGAGAGCACCACTGCTGTCAAGATGTTTCTCCTAACATTCACCCCCCCAAAAAAACCTACCTCCTGTAACTTAAGGCCAATAGCTCTAGTAGTCAGCTGTGTCACATCAGATGGGCCACCACTGCTGTGCCACCCTCCCAGTTGTTGTAGCGTTGGTGCTTCTCACTGGAGTCAGGATAGAATGAGACAGGGAGGCAAGAAGGGTAAAGGAGCATTGGGTTGGCAGCAGATGGCACAGATGCATGAACATATGCACCCATTGCTTCTAACCAATACTCCCCTGTCCTTACGGCTGCCCTGCCCTCCCCTGCCCCACCCCATCCTGGCACTGGTGGGCAGCAGTGACACTACAGTCACATGGCATGATTGGCTGTAGTCTGTTCTCTGAGGAAACAGAGAAGATGTGTTTTCCCAACTCTATGAGACAATTCTTCTGGACCCAAGTCAATGCAATTAGTCAATGTTAACATTATTGCATGATCATATATGCTGTTTTCCAATTCTATAATTGTATGAATTGATGGTGCTTTTCATATTTTAGAGTAACATGTTCTTACTGTAGGTTTTTTTTAATTTATTGTTTGGGGGCCCCCCAAAAAAGTGAGTCATTCAGTAGGAGTAACAAAAGGCCTAAATCTAATTTGATATGAATTTTTATAATGATTGTTGTATTATACCTAAGAAATTGCATAAAATAAATAATTCAAAGGATTCTAAATGTTGGAAATATCAAAAAGAGGAGGAAGTTATTTCCACATATGATGGATGTGCAAATTGGCAAAGAAGCATTTTGAAGGGATGGGGGGGACAGATAAGAGTAATTCTACTGTTCTTTGAATGCATTATGCAAAACAAGTAAATACTTGCAGATCAGCTAAATTTGCATTATTTATGCAGTTTACAAATTCAATTTTTCTCAACAGAGAATTTGGATTACTAGCTGCAAAATTTAGAGCTCTAGTTATAGTGAATCTTCTATAAATCTTTGACCAAGTTGGTCAAAGATTGTAGTGGATTTTGGAGCTTATAAAATTAAGGGAGGTATCCAATTAAATCATATACAGTATGGGAATCAATGGGCAGAGTTAGTTATGACTAACTTACATAAAAAATTGTCTTATACTAAGTAATATCATGCATTGAGCCATATTGCTCAGTACTGTTTACACTGACTAAAAGTGGCTCTCCAGGCTTTCAATGGGGAAAATTTCCAGCCATACCTGGATATAATGGGAGTTACAGATAGGTAGCCGTGTTGGTCTGCCATGGTCAAAACAAAATAAAAAAATTCCTTCCAGTAGCACCTTAAAGACCAACTGAGTTAGTTCTAGGTATGGATATAATGGGGATTGAACTAAGGAACTTCTGCATGTAAAACAGATGCTCTTCCACCCCTAAGGTATGAGTCCATTGATTTTAATGGGTCTGCTCTGAGTATGAAGTAGTCTGATACCACCCATACTAATTCACCTTAAAGCCTTTATCAACCTTCACCCAACCTGATGCCCTCCAGGTGTTTTGGAGTACAGTTCCCATCAGACCTATTCACCGTAGTCAATGGTCAGTGATGATGGGAGTTGTCATAATTATTTTATTTATGAATCACATCCCAAGAGGCATCACTTGTACTCTAAAATACTTGGAGGGTCCCAAGTTAGGGATGGTGCTCTTCTAACTCAGGGCTAGCCAATATGGTCCCTCTGGATGTTGACAGACTACAGCTTGGACCACCATCCTTGAACATTGGCCATGTTGTAGTCTAACAACATCTGGAGAGCACCGCATTCACTATTGCTCCTCAAATAAAGTTCTGTATTATTGAAAACCTGCCCTTGGTTTTCATTGCTGCATGTGAAGCAGGCTCTCTGGAAATGCCATTCTGAGCCAAACAATGTAATCAAGCCATGTAAATAGTGTTAGGTAGACACACAAAAGAAAGATGTAAGGGGAAACTATTATACCCATATTACAGATGGACTACTGGCTGGCTGAAATCTTGAAGGTAGTGGCAGATCAGAGAAATAATCCAGAATCTAAAAATACCAGTCAAGAGATTTCTAACACAGCCCTTATCAACACAAGTGCTCGTTGTTACTTATTCCTCCTTATTTTAAATTACATAAAAGATTCTAATCCATATAGGGTTTTAATACCAGCTATCCCATTTGGATTAATAATGAGATGTGAACAAAGTTCATGAGAGATAATATCCTATAAATGGTTTGCACCAACAGTTAGGCTATGTATTTAATCATATTCTCACCCTAGAGAAATCATTAAAATGTTCACTATTATATCATGCCTCAAAATGCCATTGTCTCTTTATAACATGTGCTGTTTTATGGTATCTGCTAGATAAGGACAGACATTAAATCATCATTGGGCAGCTGAAAGCTGTTGAAATGGAAGACATAGATCTCATCTTCCCTTCACACTAATGCTAATGGCTCTTAAATCCATCAAAGGATGACCCATGTGGTACTTTGGACCCAACAACCTTAGGATAGCTCATATGTCTCAATGGAAGAGGCAGAAGCAACCAGTCACTGGCCTACTCATCGTGAGCAGGAAGAAACTGAAAATTATTGACTTCATTTATGCAGTTAAATTGTGGAACTCCCTCCCTATAGGGGTGCCTCTAGCACAGCCTTTCTCAACCTTGGGTCCCTAGATGTTGTTGGACAACAACTCCTATCATTTATAGCCAGCATGGCCAGTGGTTAGGGATGATGAGAATTGTAGTTCAAGAACATCTGGGGACCCAAGGTTGAGAAAAGCTGTTCTAGCATCTTCATTGTACAGCTTTAGCCATAAGCTGAAGAGGTGTGTCCGTAGCCTGGCCTTTGATGGTAAAGGTATTTTGTTTTGTGCAACACAGTTCTTTTGCAAAATTTATACTGTTCCACTCCATTTGGAATAGCTCTACTTGCTTTATAATTGTGATGATTTTATCTGTTTTCATAGTTGTGTATTCTATTGTTGTAACCCGCTCTGAGACCTTTCGGTGAAGGGTGGGTAAGAAATCTTATAAATAATAAAAATATTGCAAAAAAAAACCCTACAGACTGCAATGAGCTATTATGTAAACACCTGCAAAAGTAGAGGTGTGCTTGAAGTACTCAATTTTTGCCAAAAGTCCATAGGAGACTCTCAAATGATGCCCAGATGCCTTTTTATTCTGCATTCATGATTATCTGTGTTCAGGATGGTGTCAGGGGAGTTATACACAACCTCACTTTCAGTGTTATTTGCACCTGCAAAAGTGTTGGGGTCTACATCCTGCTTCATTTCCCATTTATGCATGTCCAATAGCTTCCTGCTGAAATCCTGCACATAACTTTTCATACTGCAGATGTTCTGGAGGCAGGGAGTGAGGAGTGTTGTCCTGCTTTGGTTGTGTTATAGAGTTCACCTCAAGAGGGCAATGATGCAGTAACATGGGGAAGCATCACAGAACAATTTAATAAAGTGGAATGATGCATGGATGGTCCAGGATAAATCCACCACTAATGTACTGTTATTGCAGCAATGACATATTGCAGAATAAACCTGCAAGGAAACAAAACCCACTGGTGTGTAGCACTCCTGTATCAGTCCCAAGTACTTATCAGGCATCTGCTAAAATAGTCTCTTAACGCTTCTCACAGATGTGGCACTTGATACTTGAAAAAGCATTTACTAGATATGTAAATAAGTCACAAAGAAACCCAGAGGTTCATCCAAATGAACTCAGGTGCCTGCAAAGGCACTAACAACTGGCCACCCCCCTTGTACCCTCTAAAAAAAATTAATTTCTATTCATAATGTGTAGTTTGGTCCTAAAATCTTAGAAGAGTGAGTTATTAGCTGGCTGATAAATGTAGACATTGTCATTTTCTACATCATAAACATTTATTTCCTGCACTAATTAGTAGAGATTCATTGTTGCAGAAGTTATAAGTATCTCTAAAACCCTGCAGTTGTGTCTTAAGTGTTCTCCATACAGCTGTGCCCCCCTCAAACCTGGCATATAATAGCAGATGGCAGGTATTATGGTACAATTAGCAAGAAACACAGGGCTATCAGCTTACCGGTATAATGAAAGAGGATGGGGAGAGGGAATTAACTAAATTAGAGACTAATAGTTCATTTTCAGCCCAGACCTTGTGTGTGTGTGTAATACATGTCAAAATAAATCTTAAATGAGGGTGTCTAGATTTCTTTTTTTAAAACTTCACATCATAAATAGTCATTAATTTTTAGACATGTGAGTATGACATATACAAGTTATTCTTCAGCAACGTATGTAAGGAGCGATGACAGATAATGGTCAGCCCGGTGCAGAAAGTTCCTGCCTTATCATTTTAATTGCAAGCCTAATTTTATGTCCCAGGAAAGGCCTAAAAATATCCAATTAGGACAAGAGAGTATGGGCTCTTGAAGCATGAGTATTATAATGAAGACTAACCTTCCACAAGAAGACAAAATAAAGAATATCACTTGGCCGTTTCTGCAGCGGTGCCTGATTAAATAGCTAAGGCGGGTGGAAGAAACTTGCAGTCTTAAAAATACCTCCCAAATCAGCATATGATTGGCATGGTTTCTGTCCCACTGACTACACACTATTGGGCATACGCAGACATTTGAGGACTTGTTTTGGAATGCCACAAGCCTATGCCAACCCCCAAACAAGTTCCATACTTAGAAATAAGCCCTACTTTCTCTTACTTCAGATTGTGACTGGGAACTTCCTAGGTTACAAGAAAGGTTGGGATCCTTTCTCCCACTGGCTCTTTACACCAAACTACACACCACATTTATTTCCTAGCTCTCCTCCCAATTGTGTAATTTAATTCCCCTCTTCTCCCTCCTCTGGTTTTCTCTCTGTTCTTTATTCTTATTTGAACGAGATTTCTTCCCAACTTCATTCATACTTGCATTCCTTTCATCTCTCCTTAGATCCTCACTCCTGCTTTTTTCTCAGCCAACAACTGCATACCCTCCAACATTTCTCCAATGAAAATAGGGACGTCCCATTGCATAATGATAATTTTACTATTTATACCTCATACATCTTACTGGGTTGCCGCAGCCACTCTGGGCAGCTTCCAACATATATAAAAACATAATAAAACTTCAAACATCTTTTAAAAATTCCCTATACAGGATTGCCTTCTGACCACTCAGAAGTCAGACAACTCCATACTCTGCAACATTTCTCCAATGAAAATAGGGACATCCTAAGGAAAAGTGGGTGGCACTGTGGGTTAAACCACAGAGCCTAGGACTTGCTGATCAGAAGGTCAGCAGTTCGAATCCCCACGACGGAGTGAGCTCCCGTTGCTTGGTCCCTGCTCCTGCCCACCTAGCAGTTCGAAAGCACGTCAAAGTGCAAATAGATAAATAGGTACCACTCCGGTGGGAAGATAAACGGTGTTTCTGTGCACTGCTCTGGTTCGCCAGAAGCAGCTTAGTCATGCTGGCCACATGACCCGGAAGCTGTACGCCGGCTCCCTCAGCCAATAAAGCGAGATGAGCGCTGCAACCCCAAAGTCGTCCACAACTGACCTAACGGTCAGGGGTCCCTTTACCTTTACTAAGGAAAAGCCAGACATTCCAGCATCAAATCAGAAACCAAGGCAGCTTCTCTAAATCAGAGACATCCCTGGAAAATAGGGACACCAACTGCGGTTTTGCTCCCAGTGGCTAACCTTTTATGCAGCCATGGTGTTTGCAAGAACATCTCCTCTGACTCACCTTCATTTCAGCATTTCCCTTCCAGCCCAACCACATTGATAATCAGAGGGATGCCCAGGCCACCAAGAGCAGGTGGCTTTGCTCGTCCTTCTCAAACAGCATGGTTTGAAGTTGGCTTGTTGTTGTTTTTTTAAAAAAAATATATAGTTATGATTAACTGCAATTTGTTGGGTTAAACTGAATAATCTACATCTAAAAGGCTCCAAACTCCTTCTTCTACCTTTGCCAGAAGGGAAACTGTGCAAGCCAAGGTCACTGTGTCACACTCTCTTCATGCTAAAAGTTTAGCATACCTCCAAACCAAGCCATTATCTTTCATCACAAAGATAAAGGTAAAGTCTGGGCAGTCTTAGATACTCCACTGTTTATGTTTTAAATCAACATCCTCAAGCCTTATTTCAACAAGCTTTGTAGCTATTATTTTCTTTGAGGCTCTGTTTTGGAAAATTTGACAGGTCATCATGTTCTTTCCTCATATTATCTGGCATTTCATTGATGCTTTCTGACCTTAAGACGAGGATTAGTTTTTTAATCAGCAAATTATGATCTCTGCCTCACTCACCTCTTCAGTAAATGTCAGCAGGAGAGATTTCCCTTCCTTAATGGAGTCCAATGCTGGTGTTTGTTGCCTTTCATTTCTTCATATGAGAGTGAATTCACAGATGTACCCACTTGAAATAAGCATTTTGAAAAATTATAATTGTTTCCAAAGTGTGACATTCAAAGGATTTCTGCTCACCTTTGAAGGTTCCCTGTGAAATATGTTTACTGCAATGCCTAGAGTTTGGGTATGAAATATAAACTTAGCTTGCACTGAGCTAGTATAGCTATATCTGCAACACTTCAAACTTCAAATGGAGCTCATATATAGAAACACTAGCATATTATGTCGAAGGCTGGGCTGGACTCTGATTACTGGGCAACAATTTTTTACTTTTTGAATGTTGTCTAGATTTCTACAAGTGATTTAGGGTATTTTTGCACTGCTGAATCAGGAAATGGCATCCGTTTCTCTCCATCAGGTCAGGTTTTTGTGCTATGTTTTGAAAAAATCAGATCTTGTGACAAAATCGATTACATTTTTGTGGCATTATCAGCTGATTTTTGTCAACACATATCATCCTAAATATGTTTTTAAGAGAAAAAAATGTTTTTCCAACAATATATATTGATTACCTGATAGAAACATTGATTACTGTAAACTGAATGGTGGGCATTGATAAAGGTAAGTACACGTAAATTGCATGTTGCTTCACCATTTTTCAAACTTCAGGGCTTGAACTTCCGTTTCTTGGAACTTCTGGAATGCTCAGCGGCAGGGAGGTCTCTCTTCAGAGTCCAACAGTAGTCAGCCATCATGACTGCGTCCCAGCGATCCTGATACCTGGTCTCCATCTCTTTCATGTCCTGATGGAATCTCTCCCCTTGCTCATCACTCCTTGAACCCAGGTTCTCAGGAAACCGGTCCATATGTGAAAATAGGTAGTGCATCTTGACGCTCATGTTGCAGCCCAGGTTTCTGAAAGCAGTCAGCATGTTGTTGACAAGTTCTGCGTAGTTTCTGGCCTTATTGTTGCCAAGAAAGTTCTTCACTACCAGAACAAATGCCTTCCACGCTTCCAGTTCCACTTCGTTCATTGAGTTTCCGAACTCTGGATCTCTGATGAGCTGACGGATCTGAGGACCGTCAAAGATGCCAGCTTTCAACTTCTCCATGGTCAATCCTGGAAAAGCCTGGCACAAGTAAGTGAAGCAGTCACCATCCTTGTCCAGAGCCTTGGTGAACTGCTTGATTAAGCCGAGCTTGATGTGCAGCGGTGGGAAGAGTATTCTGTCTCTCTCCACCAGAGGGTCATTGATGACGTTCCTTTCTCTGCAAGGCACCAATTCCTCCCGCACAGGCCAGTCCTTCTTCGTGTAATGCTGAACACGGTCCCTACTATCCCACATGCACAGAAAACATGGGTACTTGGTGAAGCCAGACTGTTGTCCCAACAAAAAGTTCACTATCTTCAGGTCAACACAAATAAACCACTTATGCTGATCATAACCAATTTTCTCCAGCACATACTTCACCGCTTCATAGTTCTCCTTCAGTGTACTCGAGTGAGCCAGGGGTATAGAGGCAAACTGGTTGCCATTGTGTAGCAGAACACATTTCAGTGATCGCTTGCTGCTGTCAATGAACAGTCTCCAATCTTTGGGTTCATACTGTGGCACTCCAAGCTTGAGCAGAAGCTGCACAATATCTGCACAGTACACCAAGTCCTTCTCTTCCGAGAAAAAACGGAGGTACTCTTGATGCCTGTTGCGGAAGAAGCTGGTGCGGGCGCTGTCAGAGAGGAGGTTTCTTTCCTTCAATCTGGATGCCAACAGTTCGGCAGAGTCCTTTGACAATTCTTTGTGGGGCAGCTGCCCCATTAACTTAGTTTTGATCCCCCAACTTTATGCTTTGCCGCACCAATTTATGGAAGATTTCGAGGTTTTATGACTTCAAACTGATCCCTTTTCGACATAATCACCCAGAACTATCGGACCTGAATACTTCTTGTCATTAAAATAATCATTTCCAATCAAAACAATTATTTGACATGGCATTTTACCCCCACCAACTTCTTCTAAAATGCTCCACACAAGCGTACATGTGAACAAAAACGACATGTGGCCATAGCTCAAAAATTTGACCTGATTGAGCAAAACCAATGTGATTTTTGGCTTCAGCGCATCAGATTCGTCCTAAATCAACTGAAAAAACGCAGACAACAAATTTGTTGTTGACCAGTGTATCAGTTACTGGAGAATACTTACTTACTTACTTACTTACTTACTTACTTACTTATTTATTTGCTAGCCACTCATTTTACTGGGGTACCCCAGCCACTCTGGGCAGCTACCAACAAAAGAGTAAATGGTTTTTACTTTTTGAAATATGGCAACCCTATTCCTATGTCATGATCACAAGACAGTGGCAGGATTCAAACCAGGACTTCTGCAGAATGCTCTGCTGAGAAACTGCATCCAGCAATCTTTGAATGCTATTTAGGAAAGGAAAGAAGAGAAAGTCAGGACACATGGTTAAAGCTTTGCTCATTTTCAGCTAACAGGAACTGGAGATGTTGAAAATGTGATTCCTCTGATCCATTTCTAGAAGAAAGCTGCTTATTAAATAAGAAGACTTCTTTACATAAATTCCCAGGAACATGATCCTTCAGGCAATGTCCTTTCCTGCTCATGAAACTGGCAATAAATTTTGAGAATTCTGGCATGTGTTTGGAGCTGGACCTGGAACAGTTTCTGACTCTGAGAGATCAAATTAGATTTGCCAGAGGTATTTTAAAGGGTTGTCCTCGTTTATCCTGAACTGTCCCAATACATCCTTTTTGATTCTTGGTTTAACACAACTCAGTAGATTTCCATCCAGAAGTCCCTTCTATCAAATAACACAGTCTCGATATCCTTTCTTTATTTTTGACATTCTCCCTTGCTTTCTGGTTCAAGGAAGAGGTGGTGATCTCTTGCTTGACATTTACAACAGTATCTGTTCCTGAACCTATGACTCAGATGTGGACCCTCCAGTTTTTGCTGAACTACAACTCTCACCATCTTTGGCCATTGGTCATGCTTGCTGGAGATGATGGAAGTAATAATTCAGCAACATCTGGGAAGCCAAAGGTCCCCCAGATCTGCTATAACCCACCACCACTTCTGTCTTCCCCAAGGAAAGCTAGAGCTGTGGCCTCCAGTTTGGCCATTTATCATCTTTATTTTATTTATTTATTTAAAATATTTTTATTTGTTTGCGAAACCTGTATACAGTCAATATTAAGAAAAAAAAATCAAGGTGCTGAGCAGTATAAAAATTCATAGAACAAATAAAAAAAATCACAAATCAGTAGATCAGCTTAATACATCAAAATCAGCATAGCTGGATCACATTCATTTCTGAATAAATAAAGTGGTTCACAGCATATCTTAAAACATCAAATACAACATTTAAAAATATCAAAATGAAACATTACAAATGAAAATCAAATAGAAAATACAATAATAAACCACATTTAAAGCAGCGCAATGGGGAAACAAAATATCCTGTTAAGTGTTTAAAAAAGAACCCAGCAGAGCTCAAATACCAAAATTAAAAATAAACCCATGTATTTATTCCACATATTTTCCATCACAGATGGAAAAGGTGGCAGGTACTGCAATCAGAATTGGAGATTTTAAAGGCTGTGCCCTTTGCACACAACAGCTAGCAGAAGCCAAAGGCCAAACATAAGAGAATTTCCTTTCCTCCACTTGATATTGATCTTCTGCACAAAGAGTGAGCAGAAGGTTTTGGCAGTGCTTCACAGGTATGGATGACACTTTTTTAAAAAAGCTTTAGACCGGATATTATAAGGGCATGAATATGTGAGCAAACAAAATGTAGGATATTAAACTGCTCAAGATCTTGTTAAACAGTTGTAATACACTTGGGTCATGGTTCCCGATAAGTTGCATGTACGCCTGCAATTACATTTGCATTGAACATGCTGTACGTGGCACAGATGCTAGTGGATAGCCTTCACCCATAACTTGCTTAAGGAGAATTGTGAAACCCAGTTCTGGCCAGAGGAGTGAACCATCAGGAAACCATCCAGATCATCAAGGAAGCATCTTAACAATTGGCTGCTGTACATGCCAATTAATCCATTTAAATATCTCAAGTATTGCTGGGAAACACAGGTGTGCTTTCGGTTGTTAGAGATCCTGAAAATTTTCTCCTCAACCAATTCTGTACTAAGCCAAACAGCTTCCTTAATTATCTTTATGAGAAGCCATTTTACCCTTTATCATAAGCATGCATAATTCCCTTGACCTATCATGTCTCTGCCTAAATCTTCTCTTTAATATGAAGTAAAGTCTCACATGGCCTGCCCTATTTGCTCAAAATCCCATTGTAGCCAGATCAATTAATTATCTCTGTCCTGCAAATATCACTGTTAAGCATAAGGTGGGACTCTCCAGGCACCTGATACACCCTGGAAACAATTCCTAGCCCAAAACTTTGTTCAGATCTGTACAGTGGTACCTCGGGTTACAGATGCTTCAGGTTACAGATGCTTCAGGTTACAGACTCTGCTAACCCAGAAACAGTACCTCAGGTTAAGAACTTTGCTTCAGGATGAGAACAGAAATGATGCGGCGCAGCAGCAGCGGGAGGCCCTATTAGCTAAAGTGGTACCTCAGGTTAAGAACAGTTTCAGGTTAAGAACGGACCTCCAGAACGAATTAAGTTCTTAGCCTGAGGTACCACTGTAGTTTGAAAGCTAAGCCACTCAAGCAGACCTACAAATATGGGAGAGATTCAAAGAACATTTATTTCCCCCCTCGTGTATGAACAGTTGTGGGGAACATTTTTTCACGGTGAGAACCACATTCAGCATATTGTTAAAAATATACTCCAAAGCTCTTTGTGACCCCACTCAGCAGTTTCATAGAATCATAGAATCATAGAGTTGGAAGAGACCACAAGGGCCATCGAGTCCAACCCCTGCCAAGCAGGAAACTTGTAGATGTTTCATGTAGATGTTAAACAGCATGGGAGATAAAATCAAACCTGAAGAATCCTACACTGAAGGTTCCACAGGACCGAAGAGCACTCCTCAAGCATCACCCTCTGGAAAAGGCCATCCAAGTAGGACTGGAACCACCACAAAGCATTGCCAATGAGCCCTAACTCAGAGAGCCACTCTAGGAGGCTATCAAAAGCTGCTGAGAGGCTGAGGCAAATTAACAAGTCTAGTCTAGCATCCTCCCTGACTTGCCAGTTTTCTATGCGCAGAATTATGTTTATTTTATTGTTTGGCATCAGCACATGTAAAAACCCTTCCTTGCAGTTTGAAGCAGTGCAATCTAGAAAGGTTTGCCTGACATTTGTGAGGCCATAACCATGGCTTTTTAAATAAAAGAGAGATAATGCATGCAGGGTACATATTCATGCAGTATGATCCTAATTATATTTACTCAAAAGTAAGTTCCCCTGAGTTCATTGAGACATTTCCTAGTCAGTGTGCTTAGGATTACAGCCTTAAGTGATGGAGCACATGAGATGCTGGAAGTGGCAATCATTTAAATCTAGAATATGAACTTTACCATTTCAAGCCATGTTTGGTTGGAAGCAAGACAGTTGGAAAATCTTCGGTGACCCTTTTCTTTTAGAAAATGCTATTGCATTAAAAATCAAAGCTGTCTGTCATGGAAAATCTTCAGCCATTTCCTCATGTCACTGACAGGGTGTTTTTTTACTCCTGATTCGCCTGCTGTCTTGTTTATTTGCTGAGAAGCCAGTGCATCCATTTTGGAGAAAGAAAGCATATGTCCATAAATCTCATTGCAAAAGTGGCATGTTTCCCATTGAGACAGTCAGTCATTTCAACTGCTGCTTTTTCATGCTGACAGGGTCCAAGTCCATGTCTCTTCCAGGCTGTATTTGCCTTTCTATCACACCTTGTCATCCATCCTGAAAGAAAGCCTGAGGGGCTCAGCTGGAGTAGATGAGGATGTAATTTAGGATCCAGAAGATATTAGCAGTCCAATCTTACATATGTTAATCTGGAAGAAAGTTTTGCTGCTTAATAAGGCTTACTATGAAGTAAGTGTGCATAGAATTACAGTCCTAGACAAAGTCATGCTCCTCAGCCTAGACTTCAGTCCCTTGCACATGGAACTTACGGTAATGTTCCAATCAGCCAGTGGTGGATATTCATGAAGTCTGATGGTGCAGCAGCAAGTCCAGCAACCCAAGGTGGGCAATGAAGCAAAGGCAGACAATGCACAATAGGCAAGTTAGTGGACACAACATGAAGGGCAGCTCCCAGTAGGTGATTTGTTCCGAGGAGGCCTGGACAGAGGCCTTTTGAAGTTTCTGCCACCAGTCTGCCATTCTTATTCTCAATCCCCTTTGCTGAAGTACTGTAGAATCTTAAAGAGTCTACCTCTGGCCTGAAGATGGGCACATCTCTTTTGAATTGTGGTCCTTTGCTCCACCTGGAGTGTTCTCTGCACTGTTGAATCAAAGAGATACTTGATTCCTTGGGCACAGACGAGGCACCCATCGGTGTACTGCCTCTAGTATTTTGGGCCATGGTGCCATGGGATCCAGGTTGATCATTTTTCAATCTCTAGATTTTCTCCGTATTGTTATTCTCAGGCATATTTTGATCCAGTGATACATACATGTACAGTGGTACCTCTGGATGCGAACGGGATCCGTTCCGGAGCCCCATTCGCATCCTGAGTAGTACGTAAGATGCAACTGCATGTCTGCACGTGCGCAGGTCATGTTTTGCTGCTTCTGTGCATGCACGTGACATCAGCGCATGCGCGAGCGGCGAGACCCAGAAGTAACGTGCTCCATTACTTCCAGGTCACCATGGAGCGTAACTCGAAAATGCTCAACCTGAAGCATATTTAACCTGAGGTATGACTGTATATTTTCCCATTTTTATTTATTTTTTTATGTGTTGCATTTACTCCTTTTTCTCCAAGGAGTTCAAAATGGTGCACATGGTTCTCCTCTTTATTTCATCCCCCACAGTAACCTTGTGAGGCAGGTTAGGCTGAGAGGCAGTGACTGGCCCAAGGTCACCCAAGGAGTTTCATGGCCAAGCAGAGATTTGAACGCTAGTCTCCCAGGTCCTAGTCCAACACTCTTAAGCACTACACCACACTGGCTCACCACAGTATGATTGTACCAGCATTTGTTTGTCAATATTGTGTTTAAGGACATTGTTGTGAAGTGTATCCTAATATTCCTAGTTCACACATAACTGCAATCCAGAGGAAAGTTTGAAGGGGAGGGGTAGCATCCACACAATATTTCCATCTACACATGAAACATCTGGCAGCAGAAGGGTAAAAATCACATGCTGATAACAGAAGCAGCCATGTATTGAGACAAACTGGCCAATAGGGAGGGTCCATATAACGGCTGATATTGCAGCTCTGCCTGTTATCTGTTCTACTGAAAAATACAAGAGTTCAGTCTCCAGGGCTATCAACCCAACAGCATTTCACCAGCAGGGAACGCATTTGAAAGTACAAACTGTACTATTCTCAGGCAGTTCTGTAATGCTAATCAGCACCTGCAATGAGGGTTAAGCAGTCCTGGCAAATGAAAAGGAGCAAGACAAGAAGGAATGATTAAAACAGACAAATGAAGGACAATGAGAAGGGGCAAAGAGAAACACATGTGAAGATCACACTTTCTTTTGGTTTTTGCTACCTGTACACATGCTGAGACACAGCAACCGATAAAATAAACATGGATGCAGCCTTGACAAAGGTTGGTGTGTTCCCTGCACTCTTGTTGGTAAAGCATCGCAGGTGAACTGATCATTAATCAGAGAAGAACATTAATTAGGCAGAAAAGAGTTGTGCAGCTTGTAAGGCTCAGTTGGTTAATGTGAGGATCAGCATGGTGGAGAGAGAGAACATCTAGTCTGTACCAGGCAGTTGTGAAATTAGAAAGCAAGTGGCTGTGAATTACTTATTGCTTGGCTTTTTTCAACAGGAAACAGCAACTTTGTGAAAAGTGAATTTTTCAATTTAAAAGCATTCAGTTGAAATAAAGAGATTGATTCATTGTGGCATGAAAGTTCTCCAACTCTGGCACACACTGAACATTTTTAAAATTGGTGGTTTGATTTTTAATTTTTACCTCAGGAATCTGACATCCAGATCCCTGAATAAAAATCTGAAATGTGTCTGTTTTGGTTGACTGACTGAATAAATTAATACAACATTTACTAAATGTTTACTGCATGTCTGTTGTCAGATATTGTCAAATGTTGATTGCTGCATTTCTGATATAGTCCAATGTTGACATCTACTATTTCATGTCAAATATACTAAGACTGCATGTTGGCTGTCAAACACTGGAAGTTGCTGCATGGCAGCCAACATGCGGACAGTGACTGAACTACTGAAGATTTTAAAATAAATTTATTTTCCAACTTATAACATTAATCAATGTGGATGTGCTTAACGTGCTTTGTGAGTAAAGAGGTGAGACAAATTCTTTACTTTATTGTTATTACAATCATACATCAGCCGTTAAATTACAGTGAAACAAGTACAGTTGCAATTCACAAACAAGTATTGAAGGATCTCCAATGAGTTGAAACTTTAATTTATATGGAACCCCTAACCTCATAGGATGAGACACTGCAGAATCTATCTCCATCTTCATTTCCTTACATAGTGGAGCCCACACTGCCTCAGAAGTACAAAGCAGTAACCAGTTCTGGCCCTTGATCTTCACAGCTGATCTATCCAATATGTGTTGAAGGAGGCCTGTCTGAGTTACCATCTTCCAAGCCTCATGGCCTCAGACAGCTGGCCCCAAATGAATTCATGCCTCTGAACCCCCTGAGTTTAATGCCCCTGAGAGGCAAGTCTGGATAAGTGCCTTCATCCTGAAAGTGATGACTCAAGAGCGCTCAACATTTGTCTTCCTTAATCAACCACCCCTTAAATTGCATGGTCCCTGCGCTCTGTGACCTATTTAAAGGGTATCTCTTAACTGAATTAAAAAGCAAGCAAAAATGAAGCACAAAGGGATCTTCCAGACATTCATTCATTCAGAATATTTGTTTCACTCTTCGTCATACAAGATGATCCCGGAGAAGGTTGGGATTGCCAGATGAAATAGATAACCAACAATAAACCATTGATAACACATCAACAAACTAAAATTGTGAAAGAGTAGCAGAATAAATAATCTACATAGCAGCAGGCAGAGAAACCAATTAATCACCCAAAGGCCTGGGTTAATAAATAACTTTTTAATTGGCTCCAAAAACTTAGAGAAGTGGGGCAGCTTGAATTTGTGAAGGCTCAAATTTGTGGAGGGGGTCATTCCAAATTTGGGGCACTTGTACCCTTTCAGTGTCACTGCACATGTATGGAGGAATCCTTTTCCTGTGCTGGTGATTTGTTTTAACTGTTTTTCATGTCAAATTTTTGATTATTGTAAGCCACCCTGGGGCCTGCTGCTGAATGGCTAATAATAATAATAATAATATCCCAAAAGACAGGCAATGGCTTATATGGTATGACATGAAAAGTGAAATTAGAACTAGGACTGACGTCCAAGGCAGGTCTGCATGTGAATTTGCTAAGGCCATTGCATCATCACTTTTAGACAACAAAGGAGCTACTGTCAATCTCATACCCTCCAACATTTCTCTGATGAAAATAGGGTCGTCCCATTCCATAGTGATAATTTTACTATTTATACCCCAACACATCTTATTGACTTGTCTCAGCACTTTGGGCAGCTTCCAACATAACAAAACATTAAACATTTTTTTTTTAAAAAAAAAAAAGCCTTCCGTATACAGGATTGCCTTCAGACGGCTTGGGGGTTGGATAACTCCATACCCTCCAACATTTCTCCAGTGAACATAGGAACATCCTAAAGAAAAGCAGGACATTCTGGGATCAAATCAGAAATCAGGGACATTCCTGGAAAATAGGGACACTTGGAGGGTCTGCAAACTACTGCAGTCTATGGCATTCATTAAATAGCATATCTAATTTCAGGATAATGAGGGATCATCAAAAGGGATCTGGAAGTGCAGTGCAGATGGGGCTCGTCAGGGGCCTATTTGGATTGTGGAATGGGAATTCCTATTGGTCCCAGCATGTAGATAGCTTGCTGATTGATTGATTGATTGATTGATTGATTGATTGATTGATTGAGTTATATCCCATACTTACTCCCAAAGAAGCTCAGGTGATAAAGCATTAAAAACGCTAAAGCACTAAAAACATATTTGAAACACCTTTAAAAGACCTTAAAAACAAACCCAGTACAGATGTATACGAGGAAAGAGATAAACTTTAAAGACTTATTGAAAGAGGAATGCCTTCCATAGGTGTCAAAGAGATGACACCTGTCTAGTATTCCAAAGGACAGGTGCCACAAGACTAAATGCCCAGTTCCTACATTGAATGGAATGGCTACTAGGCTTCACGGCAGCTAGCAATGACAGTTATACCCTGTCTTCACTGTTGGAGGCAGTCTGCTTCTGAATGCCTGTTGCTGGAGGAGACAGGGTACTTGTGCTCAGGTCCTGCTTTCAGATTTCCCACCTGTACCTGATAGACTGCTGCGTAGGGCTGCCATTTGTCTGGAATTTCCTGGACATAGACGGCTTTCGGCCATCGGAAACAGTGTCCAGGTGGAAATCGCTGAAATGTCCGGGAAAATGTCGGAAGTCTAGATTTTGTCAAATTTCCTTTAAAATATCTCAAAAACTTCATTTTTAAAAAAAAAAATAATAGATTTTCTTCTTATGTTCTTAAGGACCTCCTGATAAGATGGTATCTGCAGGAGGCTCTCACAACATGGAGATGGGCCTGGGAAGAAATGAGTGCCAAACTAACCAAGAGCTGCCCAAGGAGCTAGGGTCAAAAACCTGGCCATCTGGACTTCAGTTTTCATCAGCCCTGAAGTCTAGCCATGCTGGCTGGTGCTGATGGGAACTGAAGTCCAACCACAGGCCAAATATTCCCCACCTCTACTTTACACCCTTAAGCATCCTAGTTAAATACCCACCTCCCACTGCCAAGGGAAGGCAAAAGGGCAAAGTCTTTCTCCTCATCGAGAATAGCCACTTGCAAAGTCTTCCTCCCACCTCCACCTGTTCTGGGGGAGGGGGCAGGAGTTTGTAGGAATAAGTGTTTAAAATAAGCAATTCAGGGTCAGTTCCCAACGATAAGGCACCAGCTATGTATGTTTATAGAGCACTAATCCTTTTTTTAGCTTAGAATCACTCTCGGTAAATACCAAAGAGGTCCTGGATATCTCTAAATTGTATAGCAGCTTCAGGCTTTCATCGCTGAGGTCTTAGAAGGAAAAAACAACTAGCATTAATGCCGAGGAACGGATTAACTCCTCAGCTAGCTTTCCTAGCAGAGCCACTCTTAATTAATTATATGTCTGAGGATTACATAACACAGACATGTTATTCAGAGCTTAGCTAAAAATGCAAAAGAGAAATGAGGAAACAATGCAAGGCTGTAATAGGGAAGAAACTGTAAGGAGGCAGAGAATGAAGGGAAGAGACAAAAGGTCCTATTATCAATGGCATTATTTGCATTCTCAGTGGCTTAATTCATTTTTCTTTTCTTTCTTTCTTTTCCCCAAAGCTTTAATCTCTAAGCTCAATTTATTAAAACTGAATGCAAAAAGCGGCCTACACAAAATTTACAAAGGGAGAGTGTCATTGAGGACTCCGGGATGGAAAAGAAGTGGATCTTTGCATTTTAGTAGATGAATTGTCAGGTGTACTTCCTTTAAACTGACACTTCCTTATCTCAAAGGGTTGTTCTAGCTTCAAAACATCACAGCCCCTTAGACAAAACAAAACAAATTCCTTCCAGTAGCACCTTAAAGACCAACTAAGTCAGTTCTTGGTATGAGCTTTCGTGTGCATGCACACTTCTTCAGATACACCCTTAGAGTGAACATTCATTCATTCATTCATTCATTCATTCATTCATTTAAATGACTTAGAAACCATCCTTCATCCAAAAGGATTTCAGTGTGGTATATGCGATGGGGAGTGCCATTTCCTAGACACCGGCAGTTTCATGTACAAATGGGCGGATCCGTCTATGTGTTCATTCATAGAATCATAGAATTGTAGAGTTGGGTAAATCCATTATGTCCTAGCTCCACATGTATTGGTATTTTTTAAGGGGGGAAATATCCAGGAAAATTGTATTCAAGCACATATTTCATCACAAAATACATATTGAAATAGTATTTCATCTCTGTGTGTGCATTTCTAAATACAGTCATACCTTGGATCCCAAACGTCTTGCAATTCTTTTTTTTTTCTTTTCTTTTTTTAAATAATTTTTATTAATTTTCCAATTTTAAAATGATACAACATACACACATCATCAAACAAAAACAAACACACACATATAGTTTCATAACCTCATTTTCATAAGCCTTCTTTCTCGGACTTCCCCATACCTCACCCTTTTTGCATCCTTATTTTACAATTTTTCAGCAACCCTTTACTCCAATAAATTAAAACTTATTATCTTTCTCAATTTCATCTTAATTCCACAAACAATTTCAGCTGCAATTCTGTATCTTCCTTTCCCTTGACATTTTAGCACTCATCAATATTGTAACAGTTCTTAAGATAAGCTTTGAACTTCTTCCAATCTTCCTCCACCGTCTCTTTCTCTTGGTCACGGATTCTGCCAGTCATTTCTGCCAATCCCATAAAGTCAATCACTTTCGTCTGCCATTCTTCCAGTGTGGGAAGTTCTTGTGTCTTCCAATACTTTGCTAGAAGGATCCTTTCTGCTGTAGTGGCGTACATAAAAAAAGTCCTATCCTTCCTTGACACCAATTGGCCGACCATGCCCAAAAGAAATGCCTCTGGTTTCTTGTGGAAGGTACATTTAAGTACATTCTTAATTTCATTATAGATCATTTCCCAAAAGGCTTTAATCTTTGGGCAGGTCCACCAAAGGTGAAAGAAGGTACCTTCAGTCTCATTACATTTCCAGCATTTATTATTGGGCAGATGGTAAATCTTCGCAAGCTTGACTGGGGTCATGTACCACCTATAGATCATTTTCATAATATTTTCTCTTAAGGCATTACATGCCGTAAATTTAATACCGGTGGTCCATAACTGTTCCCAGTCAGCAAACATAATGTCATGACCAATGTCCTGTGCCCATTTAATCATGGCTGATTTAACTGTCTCGTCTATTGTATTCCACTTCAGCAACAGATTATACATTCTTGATACATTCCTAGTATTGGGTTCTAACAATTCTCTTTCCAATTTCGATTTCTCCACCTGGAAGCCAATTTTCCTGTCTTGTTTAAGGTTTCCATTATTTGATAGTAATGGAGCCAATCTCGTACCTTGGACTTTATTTTCTCAAAACTCTATAGTTTAAATTCACCACTTTCTTGTTCTAAAATTTCAGAGTATTTTGGCCATTTGGATTCTATGTTAAGTTTCTTCACCTCCTTAGCCTCCATAGGTGATAACCACCTAGGAGTTTTATTTTCCAACAAATCCTTGTATCGAATCCAGACATTATATAGTGCTTTCCTAACAATATGGTTTTTAAAACCCTTGTGAACTTTAACCTTGTCATACCATAAATATGCATGCCAGCCAAACCTGTTATCAAATCCTTCCAGGTCCAGAATGTCTGCATTCTCAAGAAGTAGCCAATCTTTCAACCAGCAGAAAGCTGCCGATTCATAGTACAGTCTTAAATCCGGCAGGGCAAACCCCCCTCTTTCTTTTGCATCAGTAAGTATCTTAAATTTTATTCTGGGCTTTTTGCCCTGCCAGATAAATTTAGATATATCTTTCTGCCACTTCTTGAAACAATCTAGTTTATCCACAATTTGTAATGTCTGAAACAAAAATAACATTCTAGGCAATACATTCATTTTGATCACTGTGATTCGGCCTAACAAGGAAAGCTTCAAGTTCGACCATATTTCTAGATCTTTCTTTACCTCTGTCCAGCATTTGTCATAATTGTCTTTAAATAAATTCACATTTTTAGATGTCATGTTAATCCCCAAATATTTTACTTTCTTTGCCACCATTAACCCAGTTTCATTTTGGAATCTCTCTCTTTCAACATTTGTTAAATTTTTTTCCAAAACTTTAGTTTTTTGTTTGTTCAACTTAAATCCTGCCACCTGACCAAAGAATTGAATTAACTCTAAAACTCTTTTTGTACTAGTGTCTGGCTCTTGTAAAGTCAATACTAAGTCATCTGCAAATGCCTTCAATTTGTAGTGTTTAGCTCCGACCTGAACTCCTTTTACCAGCTGGTCCCCCCTGATCATATCCAACAAAACCTCCAGGACTGATATAAAAAGTAATGGGGATATTGGGCACCCCTGCCGTGTCCCTTTTTCTATGGAAAGTTCATCAGTAACCACGTTATTTACAATTAGCTTTGCCTTTTGTTCAGAATATATTGCGCTTATACCATTTTCAAACCTTTGGCCTACCCCCATCCCATGGAGATTCTTCTTCATAAAGTTCCAAGAGATATTATCAAAGGCTTTCTCCGCGTCCACAAAAATTAGGACTGCCTTCGTATTAATATTTACAGTTAGCAGTTCCATAATATCAATTATGTTCCTTACATTATCTGATAAGTGTCTTCCTGGGAGAAAGCCTGCCTGGTCCTTATGAATCTCCTCCATTAACACCCTCTTCAGTCTTTTTGCTAAAATGTCAGCAAATATTTTGTAATCCACATTAAGTAATGATATAGGGCGGTAGTTCTTGATCTGGTTTTTTTCAGTTTCAGTCTTTGGTATAAGTGTAATAAATGCTTCTTTCCACGATTCAGGTGCCTTTTTCCCCTCTAATATTTCATTACAAACCTCCTTAAGCGGCTGTATTAACCATTCTTTCAATGCTTTATAATATCTGGAGGTTAGTCCATCTGGTCCTGGAGATTTCCCTAGTTGCATGTTTTGAATGTCACCCTCCATTTCTTGATCTGTTATTTTCTCATTTAAAATCAACATACTTTGTTGCGAAATTTTTTGTAATCCATATTTCTTAAGAAAATCTTCTATATCTCCTTCGTTTTCCGGCCCTTGTGCATATAGTCTCCTGAAATAGCTCTGAAAGCAGCTGCTGATCTCATTTGGTTTAAAGATGTTCTTTCCATCCACCTCCAAGCTTGTGACTGTATTTAATTTCTGTCTCTTCTTCAGTTGCCATGCTAGAAGTTTCCCACATTTGTCCGCTGATTCAAATGTCCTCTGTCGCATTTGCTTAATTTTCCATTCTATCTCCTGGTTCATTAATTCCATATATTGCATCTGATAAAACTTAATTTCTCTCAGAATCTCATGGGACTTTGGTTTAGACCTCAGTTTCTTTTCTCCTTCTTTTATTTTTTCCAGAATCTTATCCTTCTTCTCATTTTGTTTCTTTCTCTTTATTTATTTATTTTATATAAATATTTATTAAAATTTTTGAATACAAATGCACAAATAATAAACAACCTTACTTATATCATAACGTGGTTTCATCACTTCTTTGGACTCCCTCATGTCTCCCGCTCCCATTTACATCGTAAAAAGGTTTTTCCAAGCAAATTATCAACTTGTTTAGGATCTTATATCCACTCATTTAAATATAATCTAGCAATTCTCCAAAAAATTTATGTTTTCTTTAATCTCACTTATCATCAAATTCAAATCTAATTTAGTGGTGGCCAATTTTTTATAATCTAGCATCCTTCTTAACATTCAACCAAATTGCAATGTTTTTGTAAATACGTCTTAAATTTCTTCCAGTCTTCCTCAATCCTCTCTTCTCCCAGGTCTCGGATTCTGCCAGTCATCTCGGCCAGTTGCATATAGTCCATCAGCTGCATCTGCCACTCTTCCAGTGTGGGTAGATCTTGAGTTTTCCAGTTTTTAGCGATGAGTATCCTTGCTGCCGTTGTTGCATACATAAAAAATGTTCGGTCCTTCTTTAGCACCTTCTGGCCGACAATACCCAGAAGGAAGGCCTCTGGTTTCTTAGTGAAGGTATACTTAAATACCTTTTTCAGCTCATTATATATCATTTCCCAGAAGGCCTTCACCTTAGGGCATGTCCACCAGAGGTGAAAGAATGTTCCTTCATTTTCTTTACATTTCCAACATTTATTATCAGACGAATGGTATATTTTGGCAAGTTTAACTGGGATCATGTACCATCTATATATCATTTTCATTACATTTTCCTTCAGAGCATTACATGCGGTGAAGTTCAGCCCAGTGGTCCACAACCTTTCCCAGTCCTCAAACATAATGTTATGCCCAATGTCCTGTGCCCACTTTATCATAGCCGATTTAACCATTTCGTCTTGTGTATTCCATTTTAACAGCAAGTTATACATTCTAGATAGTACCTTAGTCTTTGGTTCTAACAATTCTGTTTCTAACTTCGATTTCTCCACCTGGAACCCTAACTTTTTGTCATTTTTAAAGACTTCTTTAATCTGAGCGTAATGTAACCAGTCTCGCACTTTATCCTTCATTTTCTCCAAACTCTGCAATTTCCAATTGTCTCCATCTTTTTCTAATATTTCCCAATATTTTGGCCATTTGGCCTCCATATTGGGTCTTTTTCGGGCCTTAGCTTCCAGAGGCGAAAGCCACCTCGGAGTCTTGTTTTCCAATAAGTCTTTGTATTTTGTCCAGACATTAAATACTGCTTTCCTAACAATATGGTTCTTAAAGGCCTTATTGATCTTAACCTTGTCGTACCATAAGTATGCATGCCAACCAAAAGCATTGTTAAAACCTTCCAAATCCAGTACGTCAGTGTCTTCGAGAAGTAGCCAGTCTTTTAGCCAGCAGAAAGCTGCGGCTTCATAGTACAACTTTAAGTCTGGCAGGGCAAAGCCCCCTCTTTCTTTCGCGTCAGTTAATATCTTAAACTTAATTCTGGGCTTTTTGCCCTGCCAGACAAATTTAGAAATATCTTTCTGCCACTTCCGGAAGCACTCCGTCTTGTCCACAATCTGTAATGTTTGAAACAAAAATAACATTTTTGGCAATACATTCATCTTAATAGCAGCAATTCGGCCTAACAAAGAAAGCTTCAATTTTGTCCAACTGTCCAAGTCTCTCTTAATTTCAGTCCAACATTTTTCATAATTATCCTTAAATAGACTCAGATTTTTTGCTGTTATATTCACCCCTAGGTATTTTACTTTTTTAACCACAGTTAGTTCTGTTTCCCTCTGAAACCGTTCTGACTCTGTGTCTGTCAAATTTTTCCCCAGCACCTTGGTTTTCTGTTTGTTTAATTTAAATCCCGCTACCCGACCAAAGTCTTGTATCAGTTGCAATACTCTTTTCGTACTAGATTCCGGCTCCTGCAAAGTCAAAACTAGGTCATCTGCAAAGGCTTTAAGTTTATATTGTTTTGCTCCGATCTGGATCCCTTCCACCAACCGGTCCCCTCTGATCATATTCAAGAGCACCTCCAGAACCGAAATAAATAGCAGAGGGGAAATTGGGCAGCCTTGTCGTGTTCCTTTTTCAATTTTAAACTCTTCCATAACCACATTGTTAACTATCAATTTAGCCTTTTGTTCTGAATATATTGCATCAATCCCATTCTCAAAACCCCGTCCCACTCCCATTTCTTTTAGATTTCCCTTCATAAATTTCCAAGAGATATTATCAAAGGCCTTCTCCGCATCTATAAAGATTAACACTGCTTTTGTATTTATGTCTGTTTGCAAAAGTTCCAAAATGTCAATAATGTTCCTTGTATTAGCAAACATGTGTCTACCTGGGAGAAAGCCTGCTTGGTCTTTATGGATTACCTCGTTTAAAACTCTTTTAAATCTGCTTGCCGAAACGTCTGCAAATATTTTGTAATCCACATTTAAAAGGGAAATGGGACGATAGTTCTTGAGTTGTGTCTTTTCAGTTTCCAATTTTGGTATCAATGTGATGAAAGCTTCCTTCCACGATTCCGGCGCCCTCTTCCCCTCCATAATTTCGTTGCAGACCTCCATCATTGGTTGGATCAAGTAGGCTTTTAATGTCTTATAATACTTGGAGGTCAGGCCGTCTGGCCCTGGAGATTTGCCCAGTTGCATGTTCTGAATGGCTTGTTCAATCTCTTGTCGTGTTATTTTGTTATTCAGGATTGATCTGTTTTTTTGTGACAACTTTGTTAGTCCATTTCTTTCCAAAAATTGTTTAATCTCAACCTCGTCTTGCGGCCCTTGAGTATATAATTTTTTGAAATATCTCCGGAAACACTTTCTGATTTCCATGGGGTTCTGAATATTTCTTCCTTCAATTTCTAGATTTGTAACTGTATTTAATTTTTGTCTCTTCTTCAACTGCCACGCAAGCAGTTTCCCACATTTATTCGCCGATTCAAAAGTTTTTTGTTTCATTAATTTAATCTTCCACTCTATTTCCTGGTTTATCAGTTTAGAATATTGTGCTTGGTAAAGTTTAATTTCTCTCAGAATCGGCTGTGACTTCGGGTTTGATCTTAACTTCTTCTCCAATTCTTTGATTTTCTGCAGGATCTTGTCTTTCCTTTCATTTTGTGTCCTTTTCTTTACAGCGTTCTGTTGTATCAAGAACCCCCTCATCACAGCTTTGCTTGCATCCCATATAGTTCTTTTTTCCACCGTAGTGTTCATATTTATCTCGAAGTAGTCCTTCAAAGCTTTTTGGGCCTTCTTAATAATCTCCTGATCTCTAAACAAGTTGTCATTCATCTTCCATCTAAAGGAACCGGTTGGCAGTAGTGTCATGTCCATCTTCAGTGCATTATGGTCAGAGCAGGTCTTTAGGCAGATTTCCACTTTTCTGACCTTGGGTGCCAGACCTCTAGTTATCCATATTTGGTCGATTCTTGTCCAAGTCAGCTGGGCTTCAGAGAAGAATGTTCCCTCTCTTCCCAGGGGGTTCTTAGTTCTCCAAATGTCAATCCAGTCCATATTGTCTGTCATTTCAAAAAAAGTCTTTGGTAGTCTGCCGTCTTTTGTAACATTTTGGTTTTGTGACTTATCCATGTTAGTCGATACGACCCCATTCATATCTCCCATCATAATGATGTTGTTGTAGTCCAGATAATCCAGCATAATCTCATGCAACTTCTTGTAAAATTCCGATTTCCCGTCATTTGGTGCATAAATTCCTAATATCAAAATCTTTTCTCCTTGATGTTGTATCTCAATTGCTAGAATTCTTCCATATTCATCTTTAAATAAAAATTTAGGTGACAGGCTCTCTTTTGCATATATCACCACCCCTCGCTTCTTTACTCTGTCCGAAGATATAAATTCTTGACCAAGTCTTTTATTTATTAACACCTTTCTATGGAGCCTAGTCACACGTGTTTCTTGTAAGCAAATAATGTCCAATTGTTCTTTTTTTAATATATGAAAAATTTTCCTCCTTTTTTCCGGGATGTTACAACCATTAATGTTCCAACTCAAAAGTTGCAGAGACATCCTGAATAAATCTGGTTATTTTTCAGGGGGTGGTACCTTATTCACTGGATCTTCGGGATCCAAGGGTGCAGGTACCTCCGGTGTTTCAGGCCCTGGAAGTTGATCAATTCCTTTGTGAAGGTCCTCTCCGTATGCGTTCAGAAATTTATCTCTATCTTCCAATGTTCTAATTTTAATCTTCTTCCCTCTAAAGGTGAAAGACAATCCTTGGGGGAATTCCCACCTAAAGATGATTGAGTTGTTCCTTAACAATCTTGTCAGCTCCAAATAGTCAGATCTGAGGTCCAACAGTTGTTTAGGAATGTCCTTGTAAATTTCAATTCTTTTGTCCGAAATGTCCAGTGACTTTCCGTAGTGTAGGCCCAGAATCTTGTCCCTTTCCTCCTTTGACCTCAATATTATCAAACAGTCTCTGGGCTTCTCCTTCCTTATAAGTCTTCCAAGCCTGAAAGCTGATACAATTTTAAAGTCCTTTTCCTCTAAGTTCCAAAATTTGGAAAATTCTTTAGTCAAAAACTCAGCTAGGTTGCCTTCTTCCACTTCTGGTATCGCCCTTATCCTTAAGTTACTCTCCCGGTTCCGCAGTTCTATCATAGAAAGGTAGGTCTGGTGTTCACCTACTTGTTTGCAGAGTGGTCTTACCTCTTGTTCTAAATTTCCAAGTTTTTGGCTGGTATCCTCAGCCAATTTCCGATTTTCCCCTGTAGCCTCCTTCAATTCTCCAATTGCTTGTGCATTCTGTGCTACTTGTCCAGTTAGTCTATTTAGACATTCTGTGTTTTGGTCAATTTTGTATGTTTGCTCATCAGCCTTTTTGTCCAAAGATTCCACTCTCTTATCCAAAGATTCCAATTTTTCAAAGATTTTCTCTAGAATAGAGGTACTTGCCCCTGAGGCCATATCTTCCAATTGTAATTCCTCAGTTTCTCCCTCCCCTGCCCGTGGCAGAGAAGCAGCTTCTTCCTCAGAAGGCAAAGTAGGCACAGATGATCTACGTGTCTGTGAGGCTGCGATTAAAGTTGTTAAAGTTGTTTGTCTAGCTCTTCCTCTCCTTCTTGCGCCACTCATTCCAAAGTTATCTAAAAGTCAAGGTCAAGCTGAGTTGTTCCCATGAGAAAGCAACGGCCCAGATGGTAACAGTCAGACAGAGGGCCGGGAAAAGGAAAGTGAAATAAAAGTCACTGCTGTAAGTCCCAAATCCTCTAGGGGGAGTTTAAAATGTTTTTAGGGAAGAAATCAATTCCAATAAAATTAATAAAGTCAAATTTCAAAGTCCAGGAACCTTCAGTAAAAAGTTTCAGCAGAGTTAGAATTTAATATTTAACAGCAACAATGTTTCAAATTGTGCGTACTGGTAATCCAAATGCTTCAAAGTAACAAGTTCAGACTCTCTCAGATTGTTTCAAAGTTCAGATTCAAAGTATCCAAGTCTGCAAACTGACAGCTCAGTTACTCAGGCAGCTCCAGCACCTGGGTTTCTTACTTAAAATGTAGCTCCAATAGAAGAAAGGTATCACCATACAGCTAAAAAACATAAAGTCCAGCACTTAAAGTCCTTATTCCACTTAAAATAAAGTTCAATGGGTGCTCAGATCAGTTAGGTTAAAAGATCTCTCTTTACCTCCACTCCTCCAGCTCTTTGCTTTGATGTTCAATGAGAGCGGAAGACAGACTTCCTGTTTTTCGTCGCTCCGCTTTCAGCCAAATTTCAGCCAAATTCAATGCTTTAAAGTCCCAAAGTCCCAATGCTTTAAAGTCCCAAAATTATACAGGGTCTGTTATTACTCACGGGTTGTTACTTTCCAAATCCAAAATTTTCTCAGGAAGAAAGGTCAGCGCTCACCGGCAGCAGCAGCGCGGCTTCACTCCGATGGTTGCGAAACGACCCACAGCGCCGCTACCCCCTCCCCGTTCCGGAGCCCCTTACGGGGTTCCTTCAGCGATTCGGGGGTTGCTCCTGGCGCCCGCCGGGTCCCGAGGCCACAGGCTGTTTCTTTCTCTTTAAAGAGTTCTGTTGTATCAGAAAACCTCGCATCACGGCCTTACTTGCATCCCAAATCACTCTTTTCTCAACATCTGTCCTCAGATTTATCTCAAAGTAGTCCTTCAAGGTTTTTGGGGCCTTTTTGTAAATCTCCACATCTCTGAATAGGGTGTCATTCATTCTCCATCTGAAGGATCCAGCTGTTGTTAGTTTCATTTCCATCTTCACTGCGTTATGGTCGGAGCAAACGTCTTGCAATTCAAACGATTTGGCTCCCGAATGCCGCAAACCTGGAAGTGAGTGTTCCAGTTTGCGAACGTTCATTGGAACCCAATCGTCCGACGTGACTTCTGTGGCTTCTGATTGGCTGCAAGAGCTTCCTGCAGCCAATTGGAAGCCATGCCTTGGTTTCCAAATGTTTTGGAAGTCAAACGGACTTCTGGAATGGATTTCATTCAACTTCCGAGGTACGACTGTATATTGTTATGAGTTTGTGGGTGCCAGACACTCCTGTGTTATGAGTTTCTGAGTGCCAGACACCAAACACCTGGATTCAGCAAATGTGAAAAAATAAACTAGGCCAGTTTTCTGATGAGGTATTTGCTTGGGTAATTAGTCATTACCGTATTTTTTGCTCTATAACACGCACCCAACCATAACACGCACATAGTTTTTAGAGAAGGAAAACAAGAAAAAAAAATCTAAACGAAACAGTAGATGTATGATTTTTGTGGTTCATGCTGTGGCCACAGACATGTGATCTGACGGTGAGTTTGGGGTAGGCCAATGCAAAAATCCTGAGGATCCATGTGGATCCATGCTTTGTAACCACATTTTTGCACCCCAGGCAACAGTGGGTGTGTGATTTTTTTGGTGTAAGCTGTAGCCATGGACATGCTATGTGATCTGATGGTGAATCAGATCTGATGGTGAAAAATCCTGAGGATCCATGTGGATCCATGCTTTGTAACCACGTTTTAGGTGGGGAGGGAAGGAAAAGCACTCAAGGGACAAGGAGCACACATGGGGTGTGTGGAGAAGAATGCTGCTAATAATGCGGAAGAGGGGTATAAGAGAAGAAGGCTCCTCTCCTCTCCCGCTTTGCTCCTTTGAAGCAAGCAGGCTCTGCTTCTCTCCCACCTCCCCGGCTTAGCGCTTAGCAATCTGAAAAACCTCACTGCTATTTAGCGAGCTGAGTGGGGAGGAGAGAGGGACATGGTTGCTTTAAAGGAGCCAACCAGACAGGAGCCGCTTACACTCGTGTAAGCGGCTCCTCTCCTCTCCCGCGTTGCTACTTTGAAGCAAGCAGGCTCTGCTTCTCTCCCTCCTCCCCACTCAGCGGCTCTTCTCCTGCTTTGCTGTTTCAAAGCGAGCCACGGAGGAGGGAAGGAAGGGGAACCATGGATCCTCTGCTCACGACTGCAGCAGATCCCCCCACCATCCATAGGCATTCGCTCCATAACACGCACAGACATTTCCCCTTACTTTCTAGGAGGAAAAAAGTGAGTGTTATGGTGCAAAAAGAACGGTAGTTCCCTAGTCTAGACGGATGGGGAAATGCCTGCTCCTCAGGGGGTTACACTCCCTCTTAAGGAGCTTGGGGGTGCTCCTGGACCAATTACTGTTGCTTGAGGCCCAGGTGACCTCAGGAGCAGGGAGTGCCTTCTGTCAGCTTTGGCTGGTGGTCCAGCTGCGCCTTTATCTGGACAGGAATAGCCTAATTACTGTGTCCTACGCTCCAGTAACCTTCAACACAACCTTGAGGTTTCCCCATCAACAGTTAGCACCTGGACAGTAGGGCTCAGCAATTATCCAGGTCACAGTCATCCTCAATATGGTGAAATATTGTGCAAACGTTATGCAGATCTGCAAGCTCTCTCCTGCTGCTGCATTTCCTGGGTTTTGCCTGTGCATACGTGGCTGCCCCACCAATCAGTTATATGCCTTTATAGGGGTGCGCATTCATTTTTAAAATAAATGGGACACAGTTGATATGGCCCTGTTTTATGCTGTGTGACAGCACTTCCTCCATGAATTCTATACATAGTTGATTGAACAGTTGATGCATGCTTTTGACAGCTCTTAGACAGCACAAAATCTTGAATCGGCTCTATATTTACTGCAAGAGTGGCTAAACAAGACCAATTTCATGCTGTGTTAAGGTACCCCCAAGTTCCTAGATTTCTTATACACCTTAAACAAGGGGAAAATGCTCTCCGATGAGATATCTTGCACAGCAAAACCAAGATATTGTTTAGTGAGGTGCAAAGGATCTTTTTCAAAAATGTTTTCTTCTTTCATACTTCAGTGAATCAAATAGCAGTTCTCCACATGCCAGAAAAGTGTGTGACATAAGCGCTATTTGAGCATTCAATTCCCACCCCCATCCCACCCCTTGGCTGACCCCACTCCTCCATCATGCTCCCATGCCTCGCCTCACCGTCTCCATATGTTAATCGCACAGGATTCTGAATTGCACAGGGAGCCTCCATGATGAGTACAGAAAGCTTCCCATTGCGGTCATTTTACATCCAGCAGGGGGATGCAATCGAAGGAGAGGGGCCAGAGAACATAGCCTTGCTCTTCCCCCTCATGCGACTGGGAATGTGCAAAGCTGAACACCCAAATATGGATTTGTTTCACAGTGTATTTAAGACAAGGCTTGTGTACTTCAACAATGTTGGTGTTTATAAAGCTACATGCATGCAATGAACACAGTACATGGTTCTTCCTGTTCAAGCCAACTGCAAAACTACCACTGATTATAAAAGAGCAAGTATAGTTACTCTCAGTTGTCTAAACAAAACTACAGTTTTATCTGGTGCACTCCTTTCAGAGTCTAGAGGGAGCCTCCAACTAGATGGATCTAGAAGTGCAGGGACTCTTGAATGCATGAAGGATCTTCCCCTCTCTCTGTACCCCTGGTGCCCTCTAAATCTGTTCTGTGAGTTTCCCGAACACTCTGGGAGCAGATTTGGAGAGGATGCAATAGAGGTATGTGAGAAAAGGAGATGGAAGGCAAGTTCTGCTGTGTAAGCAGAAATCCTTGCACTAGCAGATCTATTTAGCTGGATACTATCCTGGATGGACAAATACAGTGGTACCTTGGGTTACAGACGCTTTAGGTTACAGACTCTGCTAACCCAGAAGAAATAGTGCCTCAGGTTAAGGACTTTACTTCAGGATGAGAACAGAAATCGCGCCGCGCGGCGGCAGTGGGAGGCCCCATTAGCTAAAGTGGTATCTCAGGTTAAGAACGGTTTCAGGTTAAGAACAGACCTCCGGAACGAATTAAGTTCTTAACCTGAGGTACCACTGTAGTTTGACCTATTAAAAAGGCAGCTGACCATGTTCACTATCCCTTATTCATATGCAAGAAGGAAGCTGAGGGGATAATTGTAGCCTGGTGAGTTATAGTGACATGTTTTGTATGCAGAAGGTCCCAATCCGATCCCTAGCACAGAAATGAAAATAGCTAGTGGGTGAAAGGGAAGATGTTAATAATAGTCTGACCTGGTAAAAGGCAGCTTCCTATGATGCAAAAAACCTTGGCCTCACAGGTTTTTTTGCTGTACACACCGTATATTTAAAGCACAATTTCCCCATTTCCAAGGAATCACGAGAGGTGTAGTTTACACCTCAAAGAGCTACAATTCCCAGCACCTTTAACAAACCTCAGGTCTCACGCTACTTTTGGGGGGCATGGGGAATGTGTTTTAAATGTATGTTGTATACACAGCCCTCTTCTCTCTTGGTGGAGAAGAGATATGAGACCAGAACTTTACTATTTGAAAGGCTAAAGGTATATTGAGTAGAATCAGCCACCGCAGGAGGACAGAGCCCATATTACTATCTGATGATATAAAAAGGTTATGGGTAAATAGGGTTTTTTTCTTGTTATTAGATATCTTTTGTCCTTTCACCCTAGAGATTACACAGATGTTCTTATAATTTGCATTTCAAAGTAATATATTCAAAGGTAATAATACATTTCGGCCTCTACTATATTAGCAGATTAAAGCAAATTGACTGTGGGTCATTGGCATTTATATGAAATCCATTCCACCTTTCAGTTTCCCAAATGCATTTACAAACAAACTGAAAAGTAGCTCTGCTTTACTGGGTGAGAGGGTTTTGGTTTTCTTTCTTTTTTTGCTTTTTTAAAAATCATGTATTAATGGATTGCACTAAACCTCCTGCCCAATGCCAATTTCACTGTGTGCAATTATTGATTCTCCAGAGGGGAATTTCTCCCAGAGGATGAAGAGAAAGAGAAGCACACCAACCATTAAAGTCAGGCTGTGGGATTAGATGTCTGATGAGCTCTACGGATTCACATGGCCTTAGACTGTTATATGACAGGGGGTGGTGAGGCTCAGAGACACAAGATGAGAAAGAGCCAAAGGAAAAAATAATGGACAGAACAACTTCAAAAGATGTAGGTTAGTTTATGAGACCAGTGATTTGTCTCTCACTAGTTATCGTTTCATCATGCATCTGATGTAGTCAAGGAAAGGTTATGCCGTAGTAAGTTTACCAGTCTTCAGGGTGCCACAAGACTTTTTGCTGGTTTTGCTGAAACAGACAAATACAGCAACTCCTCTGGAACTCATTACTGCAAAAGGAATAACTGTCAGTGTCAGGTGCCATAGATCTCAAACCATGATTCCCAGAGAAGGATCTAAGAAGAAACTACTGTACAGCGGGAGACAGCGATGTTGTTTTCTCAGAGTGTTGAAGGGGATTTGAAAGACAGATAACTGCCTGTGGTGAATACACTCATTTCACATCCACTTCTGATAAACAGGTTTAACAGGTTTTGATATGGCTTCAGGAACCTGCAAAAATTGTTTGATCAGAGATGACTGTGAGACAAAAGAAATATGTGTGTATTTGAGGAGAAGCAATGCCTCTCTCAAATCATTTTCAACACTGTCAAGGAAGCAGAATTTTAGGATACTGATGCATCTCTAGAAGTCCCCTTACTGTCATCAGTACCCAAATGTACCGATTGCTTTCTGTGGTCACTGGGGGTGGCAGGTGGGTGAAATTGATTCTGCAAGTTTGAAGCAGAACCAAGCCAAGCAGAGAGGCTGTGTTGACGGTCCCAGAGCACTTTGGAAGTCTAACGTCAGTTTTATTTTGTAAGCAGTATGGGAGAAATGAAGAGATAAAGGTGGAAATATTCAAGCAGCCCTTTTAAAAATAAAAAGGTGGGAAGCACCATCTGGGGGCAGGGCTAGTTAGCCAAGCTAGCATTGGGCTTTGTCTGTACTGGACTCACTTTGTGGCTTACAGGTTTGCTATCAGCTCTCTTTGATGTTGTCTCTGTTTTCACCCTTAAAATAAGCACTCCTTTTCTGTCTGCCGCCTAAAAGAGCAACCCATCAATCCCTTATGTTGGAGTGCTGGGGGCTTGGGTTGAGCAGAGGCGTCCCTTTGCTCAGCTCCCTCAGTTGAGACAGCCTCCTGCTCTGTGAGTGGGTGGCAGTGCTATCAATGGAAAGCCATTTTGAGAGCAGGGAGTGGGTGGGGCTGAGCTGAGTTGCCATGAGATCCACTAGATCCTGAGCAGGTCTCTGACCAGCAAAGGCAGATTTAGGGCAGTGTGAATGGTAAGGTCGCACTGGGCAAGCGACCGTTGCCATATTTTGAAGAGCAAAAAAGAGGACACATTTGCCAACTTCTACTTTTAACTATGGGTGGATCGCTATAATAATAATAATAATAATAATAATAATAATAATAATAATAATAATAATAATTTGCTATAATTATTATTATTTATTTATTTATTTATTTATTTATACCCTGCCCATCTGGCTGAGTTTCCCCAGCCACTCTGGGCGGCTCCCAATCGAGTGTTAAAAACAATACAGCATTAAATATTAAAAACTTCCCTAAACAGGGCTGCCTTCAGATGTCTTTTAAAGATAGGATAGCTGCTTATTTCCTTCACATCTGAAGGTGTTCCACAGGGTAGGCGCCATTACCGAGAAGGCCCTCTGTCTGGTTCCCTGTAACCTCACGTCTCGCAATGAGGGAACCTCCAAAAGGCCCTCGGCGCTGGATCTCAGTGTCCGGGCTAAACAATGGGGGTGGAGACGCTCCTTCAGGTATACAGGACCGAGGCCGTTTAGGGCTTTAAAGGTCAGCACCAACACTTTGAATTGTGCTTGGAAACGTACTGGGAGCCAATGCAGATCTCGCAGGACTGGTGTTATATGGTCCCGGCAGCCACTCCCAGTCACCAGTCTAGCTGCCACATTCTGGATTAATTGCAGTTTCTGGGTCACCTTCAAAGGTAGCCCCATGTAGAGCACATTGCAGTAGTCCAAGCGGGAGATAACTAGAGCATGCACCACTCTGGTGAGACAGTCTGTGGGCAGGTAGGATCTTAGCCTTTGTACCAGGTGGAGCTGGTAGACAGCCGCCCTGGACACAGAATTAACCTGTGCCTCCATGGACAGCTGTGAGTTCAAAATGACTCCCAGGCTGCACACCTGGTCCTTCAGGGGCAAAGTTACCCCATTCAGGACCAGGGAATCCCCCACACCCACCCACCCCCTGTCCCCCAAAAACAGTACTTCTGTCTTGTCAGGATTCAACCTCAATCTGTTAGCCGCCATCCATCCTCCAACCGACTCCAGGCACTCACACAGGACCTTCACCGCCTTCACTGGTTCTGATTTAAAGGAGAGGTAGAGCTGGGTGTCATCTGCATACTGATGAACACCCAGCCCAAACCCCCTGATGATCTCTCCCAGTGGCTTCATATAGATATTAAAAAGCATGGGGTAGAGGACAGAACCCTGAGGCACCCCACAAGTGAGAGCCCAGGGGTCTGAACACTCATCCCCCAACACCACTTTCTGAACATGGCCCAGGAGAAAGGAGCGGTGCCACCGTATAACAGTGCCCCCAGCTCCCAGCCCCTCTAGACGGTCCCAAAGGATGTTATGGTCGATGGTGTTAAAGCCGCTGAGAGATCCAGCAGAACTAGGAAACAGCTCTCACCTTTGTCCCTAGCCCGCCGGAGATCATCAACCAGCACGACCAAGGCAGTTTCAGTCCCATGGTGGGGCCTGAATCCCGACTGGAAGGGATCCAAATGGTCCGCATCCTCCAGGCATGCTTGGAGTTGTTCAGCAACCACCTGCTCAATCACCTTGCCTAAGAATGTCAGATAATGACTCTACCCATGAAAAAGAGGATGTGCTCTGGAGAAAGAGGACATATGTCATCCCAGGGTCCTAGTGTCCTCACACCTCCTTCCCAAAGCCATGCAAGCACTTAATGGGCTTTGGGAAGGAGGTGGGGGTGCTCTAGGACCCTGCCAGAGTCTTGCACCTGCTTCCCAAAGCTTGGCTTAAGCCAGTGCCATAAGGGTGGGGAGGGGGAGGCATCAAATGGCCTTGCACAGGGCAGTATATTACCAAGGTCCATCCCTGTGGCAGGCACTGGGTCCAATCCAGACCTGATCATTGCACCAGGCTGAATCTGGTGCAGGGACCTGGCCTAACTGTCCTGCCCCATGTGCCTTCCACCACATATTAATGTGGCGGGGGCTCCACCACTTTGCAGAGCCCCAGAAGCAGAAAACTGCGCCCTTAACCTTTCATTGTTGCTATTTTCCCTAAATGTCCTTTGGTAGCACTCCCAAGGGCTGGCCATGGAATTGGGCAGAAATAGGAGATTAAATACATGAATTAAAGGAATGCATGATGTCGTCAGAAACTAGAACAGTAATCTGCGGTTACTTTTTCCCAGGCAGAGGCTACAGCACCTGCAGCTGCTGACATCAGCTGACCCACATCCAGCCAGTCTCCTTGCAAGCTTCTTGTCTCAGCACTTTTATCAGAGCCCCAGACATGCTTGCTTAATCTGCTGGCGCCACAGATGGAGTACCAGCCTGCCTATTAGTTCTGCCATTGGCCTCTGTCCTATCCTCTCTGGTAGCTTGCTTTGCCACAACAGGATTTGTCATGCCCAATCCTGAAATGGTCACACTTCTCTTGAACTCCCGACTGCATATTGCAAGCCCCACAGCAGTCATGGACTAAGCTGCCCTACTAACATTCAGCCCTATGGCACAAGGCTATGTTCTATTGTATAAATAAGAACCATTGTCATTTCTAGCTCCAGCAACACCTGTTTTGTTTGTCAGGACATCATACGATTTTGCATCTCTTGTTTATTATATATTATTGCATAGTCAGCTGGGTGTTGTGTGAAAAAAACACTCATTTTGTAATATAGTTTTCCTTTCTTTCTTTTTCCTTTCCCAGGTTCTATACAACAGCAATCACCATAAAACACAAAACAAGAACAAATGGAAGAACTGCAGTATTTAAGACTCAGTTCAAAGACTCTCTTCGGTGATGTCATCTTAAGGACCAAACGTGTCTCTGCCATGGGAACCTGGAAGCCATCAATTCTATGTGATGGCCATATAGGCAATAAAGTCAAACAAAACCTCATGAAAATCACCTCTTTCTTCATTGCCTTCTGCAGCTCTAACCCTTCCCAGTTAATTTCTCCAATAGCTCAATATCCCACACCTGATATACCATCTTTCCAAATAAACTGATTTCCAAGATCTCACAATAAGCATACTCACTTCTACAGTAATAAAAGTTGCCGGCTCTTTTCTATGGCAGTCTGCCCATTCTCCTTTAAAATAACAGCAGCAGTGGTAGCCCAGGATTAGCTGTGTAACTTCTTGGCTTCGTCAGGTACCTTCTTTCATATGAAAGTCTTGGATGCTAACCTTTATTTGATGTAGGTAGGTTCATGATGGAGAAGCTTTGCATCAGGCATTGGTGTTCAGAGCTGTAAAAGGACTCCGCTATAGAGCTGCAAATTAAACATTTTGTGCAATATACAATATGACACTAGATGGTGATGGTGAGCCTTATGGAAAATTCAATGTTTTTCTAAAACACTTTTTTTAAAAAAAAAAAAAAAAAAGCATTTTCAGAACGTTTTTTTATATGTGTGTAGATTCTACCTCAGTCTGTATAGTTTAAACTAGCACTTTGAATTGGCTCTAGAAATGTAGAGCCAGACAGTGTAATCAGACCAGGATGTGTGTTATATGTTCAAAACATTTGGCCATTGCATTCTGCACCAGCTGCAGTTTCCAAACTGTCTTCAAGGCAGCCCCGCGTATAGTTCATTGCAGTAATCTAATCTGGAGCTTGCCAGAGCACAAACTAATGAAGCTTGGTTATCCCTGTCCAAATAGGGACACAGCTGGGCCATCAACCAAAACTAGCAGAAGGTGCTACGCACCCACCTGAGCTTCAAGTGACAGTAATGGATCCAGGAAAAACCCCAGGCTATGAATCTGCTCCTTCAAGGAAAGTGCGCAACCCATCCCAGAACCAGTTGAGCACCTTCTGTTTTCAGACGGAGATTCAGAAACACAAGGGCTTAAGCAAATGTGAAGATGGAAGAGATGTGCAAAGCTATTGGTGGGGGCTGGAGGATCATGCAGTGCTGGCCCTGCGAAGGAAAAGGCTAGGCTTTTCGCCAGAGCTAAGAACCAGCTGCAGGCAAAATGACAGGGGAGATGAATTAGTGTAAAGATGTGAGAATACATGCATTAAAGTGCATGACACAAAACGAGGGAGCAAAGTGCAGATCCAGCTGCAGATAATATCCAATTGCCATGCAGAGTGAGGAACCTGCTCCCTCCTTAGCTGAAGCTGATTGTGCTTTCCAATTAAGAAGCACACTGTTTTCCCCTGCTGATTAGTACTCACCAGCCAGCATGCAAATGCCAACAAACCCTCAGTTCATCATTTCCCAATCTAATTACTGGAGGAGAAGGCCAGCAGTGAGCACTGGAATTGAGTGTGTTATTGACTGCCACATACTTTGCCTGCTGTACATACAAGGCAAAGATTACACATTAATCCTCTGGGCAGCTGATGTCTCTTCTAGCCTGCCACCAAATGAAATACTGCTTATAGAACTCATGTTCCGTTACAAGGCGTTTCAGTTCCAGAAGGATTGTTCCTAACCATTTGTCATTAAGGTTTTGTTGTTAAACTCTGACTTCTCAAAGCCCATGAGTTATCTAACACTATTGTACCCATTTCCCAGAGAGTGAAGAGCGTGACAGCCGATGGAATACTGAGTTTAACCCAACCCTTGAGAGCCCACGGCTAGATCAGCTAACTGTTGGTTCACCCTGAATGAGCCATACACTCTTATTTTGGCAGACACATTTTACCTAGAAACAAGTAATGTAGTCTTGGGTGCTGTTTCTTTGAACTTCAGAGAAATATCATATTATACTCTGCTTTTGTAGGATAACCAGCCTCATATAGCCAACCTGCTTAAGTCTAATTAATGCATAAAGGGGTTTATGTACTTCTTAGCTATGTCACTTCCCCCAAATGGGAGGAAATAGGTGATCAAGCCTTTGTTCCCTTCCCAGTCTACCTGACAAATCAGTGTGGTCTGAGCTGGTTGCTCCAGCTTAGCCATGTGTCTTTCACCAGCCTCTTCCCTGTTCCTATATACCGATAGTTAGGGAAATTTTAGAACCAAGCTAAGTTATTCTGCCTGTGCAACTTTTCTGACTGATCTATGGAAAAGCACATGAATCGGACCTTTGAAGAATTTGTAAGCAAACCATTTTTAAACTTACCAAATGTGTGGTCTTTTCTTATACTGGGAAAAGAGTGAAACTTCGGAAGGAACTTCTAAAGAGTTTTGGAACTCACTTAGAAGGGCACATCTTAGAGGTTTTACAGCCTATAGTTCCATGCTTTTCTTTGATGCCTATTTTATAAATTTACTTTTTATAATGCAGCCAATTTCAAAAACAGTTGGTCATCACTACTGCTTGTGGCAGTGAATTCCTTCATTAAGCTATACACTAAGAAGAAGAAAATGTGCCTCTGATTAATTGGACATGGAAGTGATATGAATATATGTATTTTAAAGTACTTATACCTTGTTTTTCTATTCAAAGTTGAACATCCAAAGCAGCTGCTTACAAAAACTGTAGATCGCAAGTGTCTTCTTAGAAGAGGCATTCCTTGATGTGTGAGAGAGCAGAGATGTCTTTTATAATACGAGTTCTGTTGCAACCGCATGTATGTGTCACCTCAAGACAGTCTCCTTTCATAGAATTATTTCTTTTTTATTTTATCTTCTCCTATCATAATATTTATATGGCACCCTTCTTCTGGCAAGCTGTCAGGGTTACTTATTGGTAAACAAAGTTAGATAAAATATTAGTGGTCTAAAATATACAGAACAGGCCTGAATAAATCAAAAGGTCTTTATCTGGTTATCAAAACTGGCACCAGATAAGCCTTTCTGGGAGAGGTGTTCCACATTCTAGGGAGCCACAACTGCAAAAGTTCTGTTTTCTAGTCACCAACTGCCTAAGGTGGCCTCAAAGAAAGATGATGGACATAAGAGTTGGGCAGGTTCTTGTGGGTGGGGCCTGTCTTTTATGTACTAAGATTCCAAGCCATTTAGAATTAGCTCAAAAAACTTTCGATTGTGCCCATAAATGGACCAGTATTCAATGAAATTGCTTCAAGTCTGACCTGATATGTTTCCTAGGGCGTGTCCCAGCAAACTGCCTGGCTGCCATGCCTTTAATTGAAAAAATTACTGAACTTTTTTTTTCCATGTACAAATGCATGCAGATTAATTAATATTTGAGACAACTAACAACCATAGGATTAATCAGCTAAGGTTTCTTTAATCAGGTTTCAGTCCTACTAAGGCATATATTTGGGAATGGATTTGTGTACACATATTGGCATTCTCTAAGAGTGCATGCAATCCAGAACATGTGTCTCTGTAGAGTGACTATGTCAATGGGAGTGAGTACATGAAGATTTGTGTAATAGATGCCCAGTAAAAACCAATAGGGTCTCATTGATAGCCATTTGTCTGACAATGTGACTATTTCAATTTATGACCATCTCTTGCACTTCAGAAGAATGCTGTTGATGTTGTTGTAAAAACATCCCAGATTTAAATGAAAACAAAACAAACACATACAACTGAAGAACTAAATCAAATACCATGACACAATAGCCACTAAGTATTTGTTTTTTTTCAGTTTAGCTTCAAGAACAAATGAGTATCTCTGAAGGAATACGTGAATTCAAGATTCCACTGTAGGGAGAATGCAAGTCAATGAGAATTCACCTTCTGTCTTTCCTGCTTCTCCTCTGCCCAGTTGGAGGCCCCCCTATCTTGCTCCATCTGCTCTGTCAAAAATGTACCTCACACTGCCATCTAGTGACAAAATACCTTCAATATCTGTCCTGAATCACTGTAGAAAAGAATGTATTACCCACTAAAAAAATAGATGAGACTAATCCAGTCTAATGACAGAAGGCTGCCTAGTTAGGGTGTGCAGATGGAAATATAGGATTTCCCTCAAATCTTAAAGGAGAATTCATTCTAATTTACCTGAATCAATTCCATAAATGATCTAGGCTTTTTGTTACAGGTGAAGACTAAATATAGCTATAGACAGATATCAGAGATCAATCTCTGTAGAGGTCTTATGGAGGAAAAGTTTAGGAATCTTTCATGAAATGTTTTAAAGACAAAGGACATGAGGGAAGTGTGTTGGATAAGATCAATGGCCAATTCCAGTCAAGCATCCTGTTCTCACAGTGGCCAACCAGAAGTTGTACTCCCATCAGCCCCAGCCGGGATGGCAAATGGTCAAGGATGATTGGAGGCACAATATTAGCTACTATATTGGCGTAAAGAAAGGGCCGCAGCTCACTGGCAGAGAAGCTAATTTGGATGTGGAAGCACCCTAAGCTAGATGGAGCGAGAATTTGGTTCTATAGAAAGCAGCTTCCTATGTTCCTAGTGAACTCACAAGTGATTGAAAAGTTCTTGTGTTGACACTGAGCAATTAAGCTATTCTTACCAGTAGTTGAGAAGTTCCAGGAATGCAGCATTTGGCTAGAGGCTTATGGCATTTTGTAACAATTGAGTTGAACACAACTGGAGCCACAGCTTAAATACTCCAACAGACACTCATATACAGTACACTACTGGATGTAAGATATGTAGAGACAGGCAGCCAGCACCCCCAAATGCTGTTTTCTTACAGAACCCAAACTTAGCTTTCTTTGACTTGGTCCATCTCTCATGTCTACCTTAAGCACTATTCAGATGTTGAATTCATGCAATCAGAATCACGTGAGGGAGAGAGAGGGTGTGCTGGCTGACCCCACCACAATGATGCATATAAGGAACCTGTTGTAGTTTTGGAGGTTCCCTGCATGATTTAGAACCGTGCGTGTTTCACTGTACAGCAAGCATCCTGCTGCAGATTTTACCTTCCAGTGTCTGGAGTATGGTGGGGACAGATGAGACTATACGAACCTTAGCTAAGAGTCAGAGGAGAGAGGAAGGCCCCCTTTCATTTCCTATTTGTCCAACAACAAGCTCCCATGGAAGCACATCAACAAAATATCCTGGCTATGAACACTTCTTTGCCAAGTCCAAGATTCTGGCCAGGTGCTACCTCAAAGCATATCACAATGATCATCTGACAGCAAAACTGATAGCAGGATTCATTACAATACATAACACAGGGATCTTGGTTTTGCTCATAACTATGACCTGGAAAAAACTGTCTGCTGAAGCAGACAAACGCTGGCTCCCTTGGCCTGTAAAGCGAGATGAGCGCTGCAACTCCAGAGTCGTTAGCGACTGGACTTAATTGTCAGGGGTCCCTTTACCTTTACCTTTAAGGGCTTACTTTGAGCGAGACCAGAGGCTGATTTCAGTGTTTAGGTGCAGTCTTGAAACATGCGAAGGCATAATACAGGCCTCTGCACATGGCCTATGGGCACATACCAGCAAATTCAGCTTGAATAGTTAAAGTTGATTTGGAGCTCATGCACAACAAACCTGCTTCCACCTGCTTCCCCTATCCCTATCGGACTTTTTGCAATAATAAATGATAGGAAAATACACTGGAAAGTGTGGGACAACACTTGCTTGAGGCAACATCATGTAACCTCCCTGAAATCAAATCACAATGAATAGTCAAAATTGTGTAGCCTCCCTGAAAACAAATCAGAATGAATGTTCAATAAACAGGTCATACAGAAGTGCCCTGTGGCATATGTATCAGGCAGGTATCAGCTCCAACTTTATTCCAGAAAATATTCTTGGTTGTGTTATAGTGACCCTTGCCCTGCTCTGCCACCATGCTGTCTCTGTTTGCAAATTGTTGACTATAGTGGTGGGGTCTTTGGTTTCTAGCTGATGTATTACACATTGATCGGATAGATATAGATATATATATATATATATATATATATATATATACAGAATATGTTGCATGGTGATATGTGTGAGATCATAACCAGCAATGTCCCTTCCCTGTGCTCTTTAATGAGCAATAATGAGAGCCACACCAGCCGATACCTTTTGCTTAGTTGCTGGCTCTTTTCCAGCTTCACCACTGGCTCTCTTTTAAAAGGGCTGGGAAAGGGACATTTTCTAATGAAAAGCATCTTTTGAAATGAAAAGGGAAAGCTGCCTGCATAATGACTGCAGGGGGATAACATGCTTAATCCTCGGAAGCAAGGGAAAAGATCACATTTAATCCATACAGTGCCACGAGGAGAGTATAGAAGAGAAAGCGGAGGCCAAGCGAAGGAGCAGCGAGAGTACAAAGGAGCCACGTCTCGTGACAAGGGATTACGGTGGCCTCCAGGGCTGACACCACATTGCACCCAGGCCAGGATGAATGCTGGGATTCCCACGTGGAAATACAGTTATATTGCCCAAAGTGCATCTTCTGGTCACGAGGTCCATAGAGTTCATACACTAATGTGAGATGAGGGGCTTTTTTCTTTGCATATATATTCAGTGGCATAGCGTGGGGGGTGCAGGGGGGGCCGGCCGCACCGGGCGCAACATCTGGGGGTTAGGGTTAGGGGGCGCAAATCCACGGGTTAGGGGGCGCAAATTACTTGCCTTGCCCCGGGTGCTGACAACCCACGCTACGCCACTGTATATATTTATAGTCTTGCCAGTTCCCTATATCAAGTATTCAGCATTACTTGTTAACGGAGGGGGGGATAAGTTTCATGCAGTTCCCAAACAATTTAATATTGCATTAAGCAGCACACCAGCTTATCCAAATATCCCTGTATGGGATATTTTTAAAAGAAGAAAAAAATAAATAATGCAAGGGTAAACTAGTTGGGCCATAAGAGGAAATATGATCAAAGTGACTGGCAGGGTGGGTGGGTTACTCTTGATATATTCCGCCCGCCCACTCCCCAAAATGAAATATTGTAAATGAAAAATAAGTTGTTATCACAAAAAGAACAATTGATGCAGAATAAACCCTGTTCTGGCAAAAAAAACAACAAAAAAACCCCAGAAGCAAACTAATCAATTGAATGGGTAGCAATGTTTCATCAAGATGGTTACCACCATCTGCATGTATTGCATGTAGCTACACAGCCAGCTGCTTCCTCTTATAGAATCATAGAATCATAGAGTTGGAAGAGACCACAAGGGCCATCGAGTCCAACCTCCTGCCAAGCAGGAAACACCATCAGAGCACTCCTGACATATGGTTGTCAAGCCTCTGCTTAAAGACCTCCAAAGAAGGGGACTCCACCACACTCCTTGGCAGCAAATTCCACTCTCGAACAGCTCTTACTGTCAGGAAGTTCTTCCTAATGTTTAGGTGGAATCTTCTTTCTTGTAGTTTGGAGCCATTGCTCCGTGTCCGCTTCTCTGGAGCAGCAGAAAACAACCTTTCTCCCTCCTCTATGTGACATCCTTTTATATATTTGAACATGGCTATCATATCACCCCTTAACCTCCTCTTCTCCAGGCTTAACATGCCCAGCTCCCTTAGCCGTTCCTCATAAGGCATCATTTCCAGGCCTTTGACCATTTTGGTTGCCCTCCTCTGGACACGTTCCAGTTTCTCAGTGTCCTTCTTGAACTGTGGTGCCCAGAACTGGACACAGTACTCCAGGTGAGGTCTGACCAGAGCAGAATACAGTGGCACTATTACTTCCCTTGATCTAGATGCTATCTTGTGTTAAAATCAGGCACCTCCTGGATATCTTCTGATGTGATCTTGTAACACTTGCCTTCATGGGTTGAAAAGAAATGGCATATCCTGGGGTCTTGCAATAGTCTTTGCCTTTCCCACCAAAAAGGAAACGAGCCTTGTTTTGCTTTTAACTTGATGGGCCAACCCCAAAGAGTGCTCAGGAGTGGCTTCTCACCAAACTACAAGAGATGTGGCAAGTGAGGTGCCATGGTCTTCAGTCCTAGCACCATTGTAGTTCAGCATCCATACAACTGCCTTGGACAAAGGCATAGAAAGGTGTTTATCAAATTTTCACATGATACCAAACTAAGGGTGGAGCCAATAGCTGGGAGCTAGGAGTCAGGAGTCAAGAGCAACCAAGAGATAGGGTCAGACACGGGAACTGTAAAGGACAAATAATGACCAGGAATGGCAGCAATTTCACAGATGCAGAATCCAAAATTTGAGGAAGGGATGGGCTGCTTGAAGTGGACACGGTAACATTTGTACACCTGAGAGTTACATGTTGTTTTCCATTCTGCAACTCACTAGCCCATAGAACAGGAAGCTCGCAGTTCAAATTCCTGCTTGGTATTGCATCACCATCTTCATTTTGTTCATCCTCACAACAACTCTTTAGGAGTGGGGAATTTTTTTCAACCCGGGGCATGCATTCCCTCATTGGCACCCTGCCAGTGAGCAGTGGAACCAGAGGCAAAAGTGGGTGTGGCTAGAAGTGGGTGGAGCAATTGATATGTCCCTTACCTTTGCACAGCAGACTACATTCCAGCCTCACAGACGTCAGAGGTTTCTATATACAAACAGCCACCTCTCCATCCTCCATCGCAGTTTGCAGGACACATTCCAGCCAGGCAGAAGCACTCAAGGAGAACACAGAGCAGGGCTGGTGAGTTGTGTGGTCTGGGGAAAAGGGGTTTGGTCTAGGAATCTGGGTATGGCCTCAGATCAGTCCTAAGGAAAATATACTGAGGCCTAGAGGGGAACATTCTGTCCTGGGGTTCACCACCCTTGCTTTAGGATAAATCATTATGGTCTCTGTTTACAAATGTGGAAAGAAGGCTGGAGAACAATGTCTCGTCCAAAGGAGAATAATAAGCCTATGGCTGACTAGGAACTTGAAATAGCTTTTCATCCTCAATTTTTCCCTTTGATCTGACACCAGTTTTTCTTCCAGGGACCCAGAGGGAGGGATAAGGCTGATTCTATCAAATAAGCCTACAGTGCTGTACCCCAGCTTTTCTCCCAGTGGGGATGTGCAATATTAAATTTTAAGCACCAGCTACGAGCCCCTTGTCTCTGGCAGCCCAGAATCCTAGGCAAAAGAAATTCCAAACACACAGCTTGATCTTTGGACCTTGGCCTCTTAGCACTCCTTTTATTATAGCCCCAAAGAGCAGCCCTGGTGTGCTCCCTCCAACTGAATAGCCTGGCGCTGCGTCTTCAAATAGGGCATTTGCCTCACTCTGTAGGCAGGCGATGCTGTGAGAATGTACCTTAATGAGGAGAGGAGTTGTGGAAGGGAAGTGCTGTTGGAACTTGGCAGGCATCTTACTGACTGCACAATTAGCACCGAACAACTCCCTAATGATTGTTATAAACTTTTTAAACCAACTAATGGGTCCTGGGAAAAAGAGGTTCATGGAAAGTACAAAGCATAAAAGAGTGAACACAAGCTGTGACATTTTAAATGAGAAAGCAGAAACCAGTCTCTCTGAAAGTGATTATGGAATTATAGTTCTGCAGTCGTTATCTGGTAGTCAGTGATGTGCTCAGAATTCAAAGCCGAGACTCTGTCCTCATTCTGAGTGTAGTCAGTGCAGCAGGAAGCAGTGATGTATTGATGGTTGTCATGGCTGGGGAAAGGGTCTTCCCTTGAGTCAAGGGGCCAGTTTGAAAGGGACACAAAAATACTCCCTTAGTCACTGTGCTGGTACAAGGGGCACTACTGAAAGAGCAGGACCCATCTTATTGCCTTTCATCCTTCATTAGTTATTCCTGTGAACATGCAAAGATAGGTGAATCATTCCCCGTGTGACTACCCCAAAGTTACTGTTTCTGGAATTTGGATACTAAATTACTCATTGTGTTTCTCACTGCGGTAAATTTGACATTGGAGTGGGGAAAATGGTTCAGTCATGCCGGTGGATAATGAGTAAATTTATTGTTTCACATTAAAAATCAATTTGTTTTTCTAAATTAAAATATTGTAATATATTATTGCACTGCAACCAATACCATCACATTCTTTTATGTTATGTCATGCTTGTTAGATACAGTCTATACCGTATTGGCCTGAATATAAGCCTCACTCCCCCCCCCAAATTCTGACTGTGAAAAGTTAAAGTGTAGCTTAAATTCACAACCTTATGTGAATTTATGAATTAGCTTTTACGATATCGCTGCTGAAACAGACATACGGTAAAACGGAACAGATGTGAGTGCCTGCAGAATTTTAAGGGAATTTTAAGGGAATTCATGTATTGTCTTTTTTTGTGTCCCCCCACCCTTGAATTTTAAAAGTACAGTTTATATTCAGGTGCGGCTTACATTTGGGCCAATCCAATATTTGGCTTAACAATTCAATATGATCCAGAATTGATGTAGTTCTGGACCTGCACGTGCCAAAAGGTATAGTTTTGTTCTGCCTTTTTATTCTGTGACTGAAATTGCATTGCAGTTATTATTAGCAGAGATAGTTGTGTACACTAAAAACTGAGAGTATAGCCCTAATTTATATGCTGAATTTATCTGATTTTTTATTAATAGCATTGAGAACAAGCTCATTTAATTGCCATTTAGCATTTTCCAGTATTTAAAGTGCTTCACATGCATTATCTCATACCTTACAATATCTTTATAAGACAAGGCAGTATTATCTATCCCTCACATTGCAGATGGGAGGACTGAGGCAAAGACCACCTAGTGTGTTCATGGCAGAGGTGATATTCACATTTAATATCACTTCCTGATTCATAGCTCAGTCTCATAGCCACTAGGCTACACAATATTACTAAGCTAGTGGTCTGAAACCTTTTTGATTTGGTGCCCCACAAGTCCAAATTTACTTAGTATGATGCCCCATTGATTTATTATCATATAAATGTTGGACCTTGCTCTTTGGCAGCTATCAGTTCCATGTGTTTTAGCTGCAAGATTGCCTGTCTTATAGGTAATCCAAGCAAAAAAAATATTAGGCATAATATGCCTATTAATGTACAAAAAGTTAGTCACAGTTTTGTTTATGGGAATTTAAGAATACCAAGAAACTGATTGCAGAGGAGAGTTGCAATAGTCACTCAAAACAACTCCCTTTATGAGCACATTCACCACATCTGCCACCAGCCAGCAGAGAAAAGTCCCAAGTGTTAAATGCAAGACTGGAGACTTTATAATGTTCAGTTACAAACTATAAGAGGTTTGGTCACTTGTTGTAAATGGTACTTATCATACTCACAAAGGATTAGAAGAAATTATTTGAGGTTTACTTCTAAAGCCTATGACCCACTTGCACATGGTTTGTGACCCACTTGTGGTCATGACCCACAAGTTGGAAAACACTGAGGCAAGCACAGATTCCAAGCTGCTGCTGTAATGATGCTGTAATGCTGTAATCTATGTTTAGAGGAAATATACCACTCTGTGCCAAATTTGGGGGGGGAGTAGGGTTTAAGCAATAGGGAATGGCTATTTCCATCTAGCTCTGCTTGTGAACTTTCCAAGACTATTTGGTGGACCACTGTTGTGAACAGAATCCTGGACTAGGATTAGTCATCTTCATCCCAAGCAGACCCAAGATCAACTTCTCAATGTCTTATCATACATTTATATGGCGGCGGAGGTGGTGCTGTGGTCCACCCTAAGTCAGGTTGAACTCAGTTGAAGATCCAAAATCCTACACCCTGTCCAAGATGAGAGTCCATCCTCCACTCTGGTTCTTGCACTAATCAATATCTCCACCTAGTAGTTTCTGTGGCAACCAGTCGCCTGCACCATTAATCATACAAAAAGATATGTAACACTTGGCTCATCACTTGGCTTAGCTTATCAGTGCAACTATTTTGGCCCCTTTAAGAGTCTCTTTTTTCTGCATATTTCCATTTTACAGATATAAATCACTGGCTTGGAGACAACCCCAAAGATTCCCTTCCACCCTACAAGCCTGTAATAATGCATGTGATAAATTTTCCACACCTGCAGACTCACACACACAAGGCCTCATGCAATTTCCTACCTAGAAATTATTTCTGCACAGAAAGTGTTGTCACCTGCAAAGTGGCCCTAAGTAGCTTAGATCTCTGGCATTTGACTCCCAGGGTCAGAACGTGGGCAATGTGGCACGAGTCCCTTTCCTTTTGAGTCTCTTCCTTTGCCAGCCTAGGGCTATTGCACAGCACTTCTTTCAGCCGCATCTTGAAAAGCTTTTCTCTTCTTTCTTTTCAAAAGTGCTTCAATGGCTTCTGGGAAACTGAAGGCAGGGAGAGAGAAACTCTCTCCTGCTGACATTTGCACATTTGCTGTTTCCTCTCTCCTCTCTTTGTCAGCATGAAACTTTTGGTCCCTGTGCACATCCTCTGATTCTTCCACTCTTCTCCCGCAGAGTCTGTCTTCCTCCTTGCACCTGGCACCAAGGAAGAAGATAAATCCTGACCCGGGAAGCTGATACTTTGTACCTCAAGCGAGATGAGATGAGATGCACACTCTATGGGGAAAGGTTACAGCTTTGGGGACTTCTTAGTATGGAGAAAAGGGAAGTAAGACGTGACATGATAGATTACGAAATTGTGCATGGCTTGGTGAAAGCGGAGAGGGACAAGTTTTTCTTCTCTCATAACATTAGAACTCATTGACATCTAAAGGAGCTGATGTTGAGAGATTCAGGACAGGTTAAAAAAGGTACCTCTGGTCATGACGGCTATGCTCTGCCTCCACAGTTGCTGTTTGTGTCACAGGTGACCTCTCTGCCTTCTCAGGCTGCTGCTGGCAAGAAAGCACAAGCCCTCTTTCCCTTTTTTTGTCCTTGAACTGGGCTTCACAGCCTTTCCAATGAAACTCTCCTACAAATAGATGGCTGCCCCTCTTTTCAAATACACATCCATCCTGTGTAAGATGGGACTCATGGCCATCCTACCAGCAGTGGGTCAAGGAAAGTAGGAATGAACTACATGAGTGTTATTTACACATCATGGGTGTTTGAATAACACACTGTTGAGTGCAGATTGGCAGAGCTGTTTCATTTTTTAAAATAAATTTTTATCAAAGCTTTTTCATAATACAATAAAAGAGACTATCTAAATAAAAACAAAAACATAGAGAAAAGAGAAGAGAAAACAAAAGGTCCTATCTCAAAGGTGGCTCTTAACCCATGTCTCACACAGAAAGTCATGGGCCTTCCCAGCTCTCATCTAGGAGCTTTCCTTTATTCCGCCTGCCTCTCACCCAGGTTCCTTCCAACAACCATCCACCACCATCATGTGTGTGCAATCTTTGAACCCCAATAACAGCCCAGAGCAGATGACACCAAACAAGAGAGAGAGAGAGGAGAGGAGAGAGAGAGAGAGGAGAGGAGAGGAGAGGAGAGGAGAGGAGAGGAGAGGAGAGGAGAGGAGAGGAGAGGAGAGGAGAGTGTAAGTATATGGAAACATCACCGCTGCAGACAGCCAGTTTGTTGACATCACATGATGCGCCTATCTGTGGGAAAGAAGAATTTCCCAGGACGCTCACAGGCTGGATAAGTCTTTGTGAAGAGTGTAACTTGAAACCTTCCAACTGCGCATGTTCAGGAAGGTTGTCAGACATGCTAGAAGAACTGAACTGAAAGGACGTGTTTTTCTGTAGTGCTGTAATGTCAGAAATAAACATCATGTAAATAGATTTCTGACTTATTTTCTTTCCCCTGCGGAAGCAGGAGAGAGGGGTTGTGCATTTTATCCACTCTTGGAAAAATGTCGCCTATCAAAATCTCCCTGGTCTGTCTGGATATCAGCCAGAGGAGGTTACCGGTATGCAAGCTCCGAGGACAGTGAGAGGGGCCAGCCTCTATGGAGGGGACTTGCAAACCGACAAAGAGAAGAGAAGAGAGGAGAGGAGAGGAGAGGAGAGGAGAGGAGAGGAGAGGAGAGGAGAGGAGAGGAGAGAAGAGAAGAGAAGAGAAGAGAAGAGAAGAGAAGAGAAGAGAAGACTTCCGATTTTCCATATACCAGCTCCATAAAATAAATTATTCAAAACATTCACTCTAGGATGACATCACAACTGTTCTACTTTCTGTTAAGCAATATTTCCCCAATCTTCAGACCCAAATGTCTCAAATTCATTCATTTTCCCTTTCAGACAAAAAGTCCGAAAGAGGTTCTTGAATTATTATTAATAATAAATGTAAGCAATGGTTTTCTCTGATCAGACATATCAGCTTTGCCTCCAAACATTTCTCCCTATTAACAATAAGAACTCTTTCTGTCTGTCCATAAAAAAGTCTCTCCACTGTAATCATACGTTGAGATATTATTCCATTGTTCTTTTCTTGTTCTGTACCCATTATTTTGCACCCAGTTCTGTATCTGAATCTTAAATTGGCAGAGTTGTTTCAGAGCCCTTTGACAGAGGTAATATTAACCATTTCACCCATGTCATTTTCCCACTGTAAATCCATCCTGTGCTCTCAGTTTAGTATTATGTTCTGGAATTTTTTCTGTAACACTGCTTCATTTTTAGCCATTATCATTTTCATCCAGCCATTATTGCAGGTGTCTGTGAGCTTGCTTGCAGTCCTAAAACCTGAAGAAAGCCCGTTGTGTTATCTGCATTGGCAGCTGGTGCCATATTGGACTGTATATGTTCACTGGGGTTTGTAATTTCTGCCGCTGTTCATTGCACAAAATCACCTTATATGTTGTCAAATCATAAAAGGGTTTTCAACCTTGCCTTTTAATGCTCCACTCTTATGTTTAAACACACCAAGGATTCTCTCATTAGGTGGAATCATGTACCAGGATCCAAATGAACCATGAATTTCCTCGGTTCAGTCACAATAACATCATGTTCCAGCATTTAGTTTCTCTGAACTGGACCCAGCAGTACCAAGAGTTTTGAATTAACTCAGAGGCATAGTTAACCTCAAAATTCAGTAGAAGAAGAAGAAGAGTTTGGATTTGATATCCCGCCTTTCACTCCCCTTCAGGAGTCTCAAAGCGGCTAACATTCTCCTTTCCCTTCCTCCCCCACAACAAACACTCTGTGAGGTGAGTGGGGCTGAGAGACTTCAGAAAAGTGTGACTGGCCCAAGGTCACCCAGCAGCTGCATGTGGAGGAGCGGAGATGCGAACCCGGTTCCCCAGGATTACGAGACTACTGCTCTTAACCACTACACCACACTGGTGTATCGGAACTCTTATCAAATCTGAATGCATTTGCCCTCTTTCCTAGTTGTCATAGCTATCTTACAGAGATACAGACAGAAAATATATATATATATATATATAGATATATAGATATAGATATATATAGATATATATAGATATATATAGATATATATAGATATAGATATATATATATTGTCCAGTAGCACCTTAGAGACCAACTAAGTTTGTTCTTTGCTTTCATTGGTCTCTAAGGTGCTACTGGACAATTTTTTTATTTATATATATATATTTCTACTGCTTCAGACCAACACGGCTACCTACCTGAAGACAGAAAAAAGTTAGCTGCTCAATTCTGACAGGAAATAGTTAACAAAGCCAACTAACTTCTCTGCCTACGCACAGCGGCGTAGCGTGGGTTATCAGCACCCGGGGCAAGGCAAGTAATTTGCGCCCCCCAACCCGGGGCAAGGCAAATAATTTGCGCCCCCTAACCCGGGGCAAGGCAAGTACAGTAATTTACTCTCCCAAGCAGCAGCAGCAGCGAGGCTTCTCTCCTTAATTGATTCCCCCTCCACACCGCGTCGTTTCCTGGCTGCTCCCCCCCCCTTCCCCTCTCTCTCCTCCTCGCTCTGCTTGCCTTGCCCTGCCCTGCCTGAGGGCACCCTGAGGAGACTCCGCTCTCCTTTTTGACCAGGCGAGGTGGGAAAAAGGGGGGAAAGTCTCTTCCCGCCCCCTCGCCAGACTCCCTGCTCCGCTCGGCTCACTACCCAGGCAGCCAGTGGAAAGAGAGACGCAATTACCTCTCCCTCCGCTTCGCCAAGCTGTCAAAGCCCGGCAGCAGCGGCAACGGCAGCAGCAGGCGCAGCCAGACCCCCGCGAGCCAGCCAGCCCGCCCGCCCGCCCGGCTTCCTCTCCTTTTTTTGCCAGCGGCAGAAGGCTTTGCTCTCCCCCTTCTGCGACCTCCTCGCCAAGCCGAGCGAGCGCGGGCTCCCTAACCAGTGGATTTTAGTAGGGGCAGAGAGCTGCTAGTGCGAGTGCGCCCCTGCCCAAGTTGCGCCCGGTGCGGCCGGCACCCCTGGCACCCCCCACGCTACGCCACTGCCTACGCACCTTACCGCATCTCACAGTACACCTCAAAAAAGCAGTCCTAGAAAAATCATTGCAGCCAAAGGACTCTCCCTTTAATTTCTGCCTCTAGTTTTGCAATTCTTAGATTCCCCACCCTCCTTGTAAAACAAAGGGAAAAACCAGTTTGGGGTTCCTCAAGATAAAAGCAAGGAGGTGAACGGTCCTACTCTCAACCCAGGGAAAACCAAACCAACAAGGGGAATCAATTGATAAAGGTAAAAGGTAAAGGAGCCCTGACGGTTATGTCCAGTCGCAGACGACTCTGGGGTTGTGGTGCTCATCTCACTTTACAGGCTGAGGGAGCTGCTGTTTGTCCGCAGACCATTTTTCCACCATGTGGCCAGCATGACTGAGCTGCTTCTGGCGCAGCAGAACACCGAAACCAGAGCAGCACACAGAAACACCGTTTATCTTCCTGCCTGAGCGGTACCTATTTATCTATTTGCACTTTTTGGTGTGCTTTCAAACAGCTAGGTTGGCAGGAGCTGGGGACAGAGCAACGGGAGCTCACCCCGTCATGGGGATTTGAACTGCCAACCTTCTGATCGGCAAGCCCAAGAGGCTCAGTCGTTTAGACCACAGCGCCACCCACATCCCAATCAATTGATAAGAGACCTGCAATAGGTATTAAAGCAGGAAGGAGAAGGAGACCTTTCTTGCCATTCCTCCCCACCTTGCACCCCATCACTGCTCACGCCTTTTTGGAAGGCATGCTTCACACTCTGTGAAACATAGGTTTCTTAAAGCTGACAAATGATTCATTGGTTTGCCTGTCCTTTCTGTCCTTTTTAAATAGTAGCAGCTGGAGATGAGAAGGGAAACCAGTTTAGGGAGGAGGTCAGAGGGAGGGGGATTAAGCCTTTCCATGCACTATATTTTCAAGCAAATATCCCCTCCCCCTGCCCAGCCTGCTATTTGCGATACTGTTTGCTGCAAATACCAGCTAGAGGGAGCCATTTTTAGTGGGAGGGAAAGGGTTAAGAGTTCTCCCCACTCCGGCTTCTACTTTAAAGGAGGGAAAACACAAAAGAGACAATGACATAAGCCTAGTTTTGTCCTGACCCACTGTGAAATTCTGGATTATGACAGCTACAGCATTTCTGAGTCCTGCACTAAATTCCCTCTTCTAATCCACTGTTAATAAACTCTGTCCTCATGGGGTGTTTTTAGGGGGTGGCTTTGGGGTCCTGCCCCACATGTCTTTGTGCTGAGCCCCAAATATCCTCCCCTCCCCCTTCTGTTTAAAACTTCCACATAAATTTGTTTTACAGGGCAGCTTTGTGCCTGAAAATTGGCCTAGATTTGCACCTTTAAACATTTATTTTGATTTTAAATGATTGTAAATCACTCAAGTTATAAAATCAGTGGTGTATGGGGGGATGTATGAAATATATGCAAAAAGTAATACAGTTAAAATAACAGTACAACATTAGAAGACAATCAACAGACAATATTTTTTTAAAAAATGAAAAGGTCTTAAATTATCATATGCAAATACTATGCAAATATGTGCCCATGGGGCTGCACCTCCAATAATGTAAGGACCCAGCAGCACCTCTTCCTCTCCTCTTTGGCTTCTGAGCACCTTTTCTTTTTCATTGGCTCTGCCAAGATGTGGCTAGCATACGTCTAGTGAGGAGACCTGGGCTTAAGCACAGTGACACCACTAGCTAAACTTCAAGAAGTGCAAGGTGTCTGAAGGGGCAACGAGAAATCAATCGTCATACTGGATAGATTCATTGAAGTGAAGGAGCCGGGAGAGGGAGGGAGGCTTAAGCTGCTTCATTAGATAAATTGGCCTTGGCATTTTAAATAAGGAAAGATGGATGTGGGGATAATAGGGTAAGTGTGGATTATTCTTCATTCTCCTTGGCTGCTCCCCCCTTTACAGTGGTACCTCAGGTTACAGACGCTTCAGGTTACAGACTCCGCTAACCCAGAAATAGTAGGTTACAGACTCTGCTAACCGAGAAATAGTACCTCGGGTTAAGAACTTTGCTTCAGGATGAGAACAGAAATTGTGCTCCGGCGGTGCGGCGGTAGTGGGAGGGCCCATTAGCTAAAGTGGTGTCTCAGGTTAAGAAGAGTTTCAGGTTAAGAATGGAACTCCAGAATGAATTAAGTACTTAACCCGAGGTACCACTGTACTTGGATGTTTGGGGCAATGGGAATAATCCAAGCAGGAGAACCACTCAGGAATTACAGGTGCTTTTAGCTGTCATCCCGATTCATGGGAAAGGTTTACCTCTGATGTCTTCTCCTTGTAGTTCCATACACTATACCTCCACTGGCAGAAACAATATGCCTTAGAACGCCAAGATGGTTCTGGCCTTTGTCCACCTTCTTCTTCCCAGCACACCCCTGGTCCGAGCAACTCCTCCCCATCCGTCTGCTACCCCAAGCCTTACTTTGAAGAGGCATATTTCTCCTCTGAGCACAGCCTGCCCACTCCCCATCACCTTGGCAACCCTCATCTGCCCAGGCCCAAGGATTCCTCTTCGATGGGCCCTCATGTTAACACCTCTATCCCAGGTAAGGCCCTGGCTTGGAAAGGAAGTTTTCCACTGGACTGGAATCTTTCCTTCAACACTCCAAATATTAACTAGATTCTGACATTCGTTAATTTCTTGGGTTTAGGGGGGTCTCCCCACTAAAAAGCTTGTAACCAAAAACTTCACTAGGCTATGTTTGAATGGAGGCAATTGCTGGTCCTTAGTGGTTAGAAACAATAATAAAAGAGCAGAAATTAGAAACTTAGTTGTGTTCTCAGAATAACTGAGTAGATGGGTGGGAATAATTTTGGCTACAACTATTTACCATGTAATAAGCAATCTCTCTGCCTTCTGTCTTTCTTGCCAATGATCATTTTTACAGCCCAGATAACTAATGGCTTAATGAAACTAAGTCTCATATATGCTATCTCACATGCCACTGCCAATCTCAACACACTTGCTAGTAATCATTTCCTCTTCCAGGGAAGGGTGGGGGAGCTAAATGCAGAGGTAAATGCATTTAATTAGTAGTGATGCCATTCCACTCAAGGCAATTTAACTTCATTTGGCCATGAAGATGTTTGCAGCTGTTATTCCAAATTCGGTTCTCTAGCACCAAGGATGTCTCATAATTGTCAAGAGAGATGCTTCTGAAACTTTATCAAGCTGTGCAGTTACCTAGAGCAGATTTAAAACAAAAGACAAAAAAAAACAACCCTCTGTGGTTCAATTTGGGCGGGCCCTTTTGCATCACCGAATAAGAGGACAAAAGGAGACACAGGTCTCCATGAGTGGAGTGGAGTCCCCATGGTAGCTTCCCAGCAGGTGGGTCATATAGCTTACTGAGAGGAGGAGGAGGAGGAGGAGGGATGAAGGCAATAGGATAGTCAAACCACTGCCTCCTTTCTCTCCCTGTAAGCAGCAGTGACCCACCTGCCATGAATGTAGCATAGCAGCTCCACCCCACTCCACTGAGCTACTTGTAGATCTGCATATAATTTGGATACATACATACATACATACATACATATGTATAGATGCACATTTAGGGGGAAAATACTATAATTTATATAGACATGCAATGCATCTCAGCACACTGTGGAAGTTTGGGACCAGGCAACCTGTTTGCCTGCACAGTCTGCTGTCTGGGTGCTGTTAATTAGCAATTAAGAGGTTCTCTCCCTTCTTAGCATTCTTTATATTTACAGCAGATGTTGGCCTTCATATAAAGAACACCTTCAACTAGAAACCATCTGTATTATATCAGCCATTCAAGCACTCTACAAAGAAGGACACATAGCCACCATAGATGAAATCTCAAGCAATCATGTGGGGCTTTTATGAAAACTCTGAAATACTTATTTGGACATCTCTGGGTATTGAATCTAAGTAGCCTAAACATGGGAATGTTCCCCCCCCCCAAATGGTTTTGCAAAATAAACAAACATGCAAAAAAGGAAATGGAGACGATCTCAGTAACATATGTCAGAGCTTTCCAAACTTTTCATGTTGGTGACACACTTTTTAGACATGCATCATTTCGTAACACAGTAATTCAGTTTTATGAGCAAACCAAAGGTTAATCTAACCCCTTTCCAGCCTCTGGAAGAGCACAGGGAGTGTTCACATGACACACCTACACACTGCAGCCGACACACTAACACGTCACGACACACGGTTTGGAAAGCTCTGATATAAGTGGTTGAATCAAATGATTGGAATGGTATTGCTGTGACTTGTTTGCAAAGCATTTTGAGGATAAAATTGCTTGCATCCACCAACTCTGCTGTTATAGCAGATGAATCTCATGGGGTGTCCAGAGCACAGTCTAGTCCTGTTGTGTTGGATGAGTTTCAGTTGGTAAGGCTGGAGGATGTGCTCGGATCAGTCAGAATAACCACTTGCACTCTAGACCCTTGCCCCTCTTGGCTGATAAAATCCAGCAGGGAGGGAACAGCTGGCTGGGCCAGGGAGGTGATCAATGCCTCTTTACAAGAGGGGGTGGTCCCTGCCTGTTTGAAGGAGGCAGTGGTAAAACCACTCCTTTAAAAATCTTCCCTGGATTCAGAAAACCTAACAAACTACTGGACAGTTGCTATTCTCCCTTTCTTGAGCACGGTTCTGGAGCGAGTGGTCGCAGACCAGATCCAGGTACTCTTGGAAGAAGCTGATTTTCTGGATCCATTTCAGTCGGGGTTTAGGCCTGGTTTTGGCACAGAAACTGCCTTGGTCTCCCTGTACGATGACATCTGTCAAGAGAGAGACAAGGGAAACATGTCCCTGTTAATTCTTCTCGACCTCTCAGTGGCTTTCGATACCATCAACCATGGTATCCTTCTGGAGTGACTCTCCAAACTAGGAGTGGATGGCACCACTTTGCGGTGCCTTCCAGTCCTACTTGGATGGTCGCTCCCAGAGAGTGTTACTTGGGGAGTGCTTTTCAGCCTGTGGAACCTCCAGTGTGGGGTTCCGCAGGGCTCAGTTCTATCCCCTGTGTTGTTTAACATCTACATGAAACCACTACATGGGGTTATCCGGAGATCTGGAGTACATTGTCAGTAGTATTCCAATGACATTCAGCTCTATTTCTCCTTTATATCTGCAGGTGAGGCAGTGGAAGTGCTGGACCAGAGTCTTGCCTCGGTAATGGACTGGATGAGAGCCAACAAACTGAAGCTCAATCCAGATAAGACTGAGGGACTGTTAGTGGGTGGTTCCTCAGACTAGATGGCTGGGAGGTCACCTGCTCTGGATGGGGTTACGCTGCCCCTGAGGAACAGGTTCGTAGCTTGGGGGTACTCCTGGATCCTTTGCTGTCTCTTGAGGCTCACGTCACCTCAGTGGCCCAGAGTGCCTTCCATCAGCTTCGGCTGGTGGCCCAGCTACGCCCCTATCTGGACTGGGATAGCCTAAATACTGTTGTCTATGCTCTGGTAACCTCAAGGTTAGGGCTACCTTTGAAGATGGTTCAGAAACTTCAGCTGGTGCAGAATTCAGTGGCCAGGTTGCTCACCGGAGCAAGATGGTTTGAGCATATTACAACAATCCTGGTCCAACTGCACTGGCTACCAATTAGTTTCCAGGCCCAATTCAAAGTGGTTGTTTTGACCTATAAAGCCTTAAATTGCTCAAGACCACAATACCTCAAGGACCGCCTCTTCCCATATGAACCTACCCGGACCCTGAGATCATCTTCTGAGGCCCTTCTTCGGGTGCTTTCTACTTGAGAGGTCAGGAGGGTGGCAACACGAGAACGGGCCTTCCCTGCCATGGCTCCCATCTGTGGAATGCTTTCCCCAGGGAAGTTCACCTGGCGCCTTCACTATACACCTTTAGGCGCCAGGCAAAAGCATTCCTTTTTAACCAGGCCTGACTTGATCTACATCCTATACCCTTTTCAAAATGCTGCCTCTTTTGAGGGGGGCGGCTTTTATTGGGTTATTTTTGCTTTGATTTTATGTATTTGATATTTCAGGTGAACCGCCCTGAGACCTTCGGGTATAGGGTGGTATAGAAATTAAATAAATAAATAAATAAAATAAGTATCGTTGGAAATCATTAGAGATGTTTGCCCCCTGCATCCAGTTAGGATGGGTCCCACGTTTACTGATGCAGGTGCTTCCAGAATGCCTTTGCTCTGATCTAGTGGCAGATATTTGGTGGCATGCTGCATCAGTGTGCATCTTCTCACTTGGGTTTATTAGTCACTTTGAGTTATATACCACAATAGGAAACCAAGAATGCAGCTTGCCTGAAGGGTGTGCTATGCAACCCCTTTGTCTGTCCTTACAGAGTCATTCCCAAGGTGTCTACCCTACTAACTTCAGCTGGCTTAATAATTCATCTTGGGACTCCTCCCACCCACGATTCAGAATCTTAAAATCCCTATTGGGACCAGGCTATCTGAAAGACTGTATGAACCTGTCCAGGTTTTGACATCTTCTGAAATAAGGACTTTTCTTTGTTTTGCCAACATCCAAAGTTAATGATTCATCTTGGGAACCCTCCCTCCTGCCATTCAGAATCTTGCAAGCCCTAAATTGCTATTCCAAAGGGGAAAGCAACATGGCATTTGGCAACCATATTATACATTGGGTTTCAAATAACTCATTTTGAGAGTCCAGCAACTAAAAACAGTCTTCATAGTACAATGTCTGTCTTTGAAACTTGATTTTGATTTTACTGCACAGTTGCTGCCATCTTCTTATACTGGTTTTAGGTGTTGTATTTATTGTACAATTGTTTTATGTGTCACATATGTGGGGGGTGCATTTTTGTAAGCCCCCTTGAACTCCAACTAGCAAAAAATGAGGATATGAATTTAACTGGAAATAAGCAAAGAAATAATAACAACTGAACTGTAAACAACAGCTGTTTGTTGGCTTTCCTTGGACATACCATATTTTTCCGTGTATAAGACTAGGTTTTTTCCAAAAAGATAATGTCAAAAATTAGGGGGTGTCTTATACATGAATAGTGCCAAGGGTGCACTGGCGATTGGTTGTTGCCGCAAAAATAGGGGGCGTCTTATACATGGGGGCATCTTATAGACGGAAAAATACTGTAACTCACCTCTATGATTCTACTTTTTGCCTCAGTTTAATAAGATTTACTGAGAATTTCACATAGTAAAAGGCCAGAAACATAACTTTTGGGAATGCTGAACAGTGAAAAAACTAATTTTTTTCTGTACGCGACATCAGCAGTGAGAATTCTGGTGGCTAATTACTGGAAGGGTAACCAGGTACCGACCAAAGAGGAATGGTTATGTAAATTATGTGAATATTTGGAACTGGCCAAATTGACGGATATACTGTAACAAGACTAAAGCCAATGAATACAGTCAAGAAGGAATGGAATTGCTTGAATGACTATTTAGAAAGACAAGGTTCAAATGTAAAAATTTGGCTGTGTCTAGAATGACCTCGTGAATGGAAAAGGGCAAATATACATATATACACATCTATATATTAAGATGAAAATAATACTGAAATACAGATAAAATATGAAAGGTGAAAGAAAGTGTTGTGAGAGTGGTGTAAGTCTATTATTATTATTATTATTATTATTATTATTTTGTAAAATAGTGTTTATTGCATAATATTGAAATATTATACTTGTCTTTATTCATTTACTGTCTACTTTTCTTTGCATTTTTTCTTTTTCTTCTTGACTTTTCCTTTCTTTCTGTTTTATTGGACATTATTCTTTATGTATGGTTTTGTTTTGATGTATTTACTTTGCAATATAACAAAGATTTAATTTTAAAAAATAAAAAATAAAAAAGATTTGCACACACCAATATATTCAAGGTATATTTTGGGTCACAGAGAGTGGATAGTGAACCCATTTGAGCAAAAGCGCCATCTGTGTTGCACACATAGCTGTCACCTTACAGATTTGAAAATAAGGGACCATCAGCCTTGAAAATAAGGGACCAGCAGCCAAAATAAGGGACCTGCAGCCTCACCTGTTCCAGGCACTCCAGTCTTCCTGTCCTCCTGCAGTCTGGTCAAACTCATGCTGGCAGCTTCGAGAACACTGTCCAACCAACTTTGTAACCAGAGGTTCAACTGAATAGAATCTGAATCACATGCACCACAAGGCCTATGCAACCTCAACTTAAGATGGCTCCCCAGCCTGGCTTTGCACTGCAAAATTTGCAGCAGCACGTGCAACAAAATGGCATCCAGCATTCAAAAAACCCCTCAGCTTGCATTAACTAGCCACACACAAGGCATGCAAGCTCCACCCCCCAGTTGTTCTTAGACTTCTTATTGGGTGAGCAACACAGCCAAGCAGCACAGTTGGAGCCTCCCTCCTCCCTGGCCAGCAGGGAAGGAGGGAGAGGAGCTGCTTCCTTTGAAGTTTAAGGGACATCATTTAAGGGACATCCATCAATAAGGGACAGCAGTGGGACATGGCACTGGAATAAGGGACTGTCCCTTCAAATAAGGGACACTTGACAGCTATGGTTGCACACTAGGAGACCATGACATTATCACAGTGTGGAAAGGCTACAGCCAGGTCACCATTGGTTTAGCCACCCCGAGCAGGAATGGGACATAAATTCAATTTAGTCTGCATTTGAATGTGAACCCAGGTAATTCAACACTTTCTGAAACAACGCATGAACTAAAATATAGCTATTCTTCAAACTCTGCGCTTCTCCAAATCTTGCAGTACAGTTTTCTTCAACAAGAAAATGTATGCAAAAATGCATATATTAGAGGGAAGGCAACATTATATAAGAGGGGAATGCTTGAAAGAAACGTGCACACCAGGCAAGATTGCATTCAGAAATTTGTCTATTAGGTGAGGTGTGCACTAAAATGCTGGTGAACTTTTGTGATGACTTAAAAAAAAAATCACAGTATGATGCAGAAATGTGATGAACTTAAGACTGGGAAAAGGAGAAGCAGAGTGAACCTGAAATGCACCGATTCTCCCACTCCTACCACCCAGCAAGGGAGAACAAAGAATAAGGTTTGGAGGTTTATTCAGCTTTGCCTAACTCCTCTGGAGATTCATGAAAACTCCCAATGTAGATGCCTGCCTTCAGCCTCTACAGATCACCCATTATTTAGGCAGCACTTATTTCCCTGCCTACACACAGTTCTATTCTTAGGTCTTTTCGTTCCTGCGAAAGTTCACTGCCTCCCCCAGAACATACAGTGCTGTTTGGGGGGCTTTGTGAGGCTGACTGTAAAGGGAGGCAGCTTGCACACTCCTCCTGACCCACCTTTGACACCAGGCCATCAGAAAACAATCAGCTGCACAAAGCTGGGTGAGCACCTGCTGCTCGGTGACGCGGTCGCTCTGACCTCCAGAATGTCATGTTTGAGAATGGGCCTCCAGCTAAATAACATCCCTTTAGCACCATCTCGTGTCTTCCTTTGTTCTGTGACCTGGAAATGGGTAAGGGGTGGGGAAGTTGCCGGGATATATACCACACTTTTCAGTCTAAAAAAAAAAAAAACAGTTTTAGAAAATCCTGTTAACTCCTCATTAGTTTCTGCTCTTCAGGCAAGGCTCTTGCAGCCCAATCCTACACATCTGCCACTGTACCCACAATGCTCCCAGGTAAAATCAACTGGGGAAATTCTACTCAAAGTACCACACCCTACGGAATATCATAGGGTGATGATCCAAAAAGGGGTATTTTGCTGTTGCCCAGGTACTGTGGGATATCCTTCACTCTCTTCAGCAGTTTGCCCTCACCCCTCTCTTCCTCAACAAGGACTCAGGAGAATGGCCCCCAAAAGGAGAGGGTTGAAGGATGGACCTGGTGGGCTGGTGAGGGTTGGAGCCTGACTTTATAAGCCTGCTTTTTTCACAGGGGATCCCTGTATTGGCGCTTAGGAATCCTCCTTTGTCTTTGTCTATTAGTCTTTGCCATTGCCTGATAGAGCACAATGAAACTAAAAAAAAAGTCCAGATGGGTGGTGTAGGAGGCTGGTGAAAGATAATGTACTGAACAGTACAGGGAGGATTTAAGTAGGAGACATGGAGGTGGAGCAGGAATGATAAACGTGAAGCAGAGAAGAGAAGTGATGATGTCTAATGATTACAAGTAAACCAGAGACCTTGGACAGCTCCGTCTCTGATCCCAAACAGCTTGTAACTCAAAGGCAATGTACTTAACATCTTCCTCTCTTCACCATTCCCCAAAAATAAAACAACAAAAATTAATCATTTAGCTGCTATTCACTTCCCAGGGGTGCTGTAAAGATTAAAAATGCCTCTAAATATTTTGACACATCAGAAAAACTTTCTGGTGTTAGGAGTACTGTTACGGTCAGCAGCTGCTTGCCATTTTGATACACCATGTGGGCATTCTGGATTGGGGTACCAAAATCTACTTTAAGCATGTCTAAGAGGCACCACCCAATGGGGTTTTTAATTCCACCCCTCTTCCAAAAAGTAGATCCTTATGTTCTGCTTCTAAGAAGTCCTCTCAGTTTCAAAAGCACTTTCTGTTTGGCCTAAGGTGCTGCTGCTGCTGCTGCTGCTGCTGCTGCTGCTGCTGCTGCTGCTGCTGCTGCTGTTGCTGCTGCTTGAGAAATACAACCCCCTTGGCCCTGTGGTTGTGGGGGCATTTGGGGCATGTCTCTTTGCCCACAGTGACAACAGCTAAATCAGTGGTTGGCAATGTGGCACCTGTGGGCACAATGGCACCCATGATGTCTTCTCCACCACCCACGAAGTTCCCCACACTCACTACCCCCTTAGCCATAGGATAGTTAGATTCTTTTTTCCTTGGAAAGTACATACAGCTGGAGGAAGTTGGATGCTCTGTCAATGTTCAGTTTCATTTGACTCCATCCAGCTTTTTTCAGATTCTTTGGGAAAGTGAGGTGTGTCCACACATTCTTTCTCTCTTTCTGTATCGGGAGGCTCATCCAAGAGAGTGAGGGAGAGAAGTGACAAGCAAGGGTGGCCCGCCACAGCACTCACTCAGAAATCCAAAATATGTCCATGGGTCTAAAAAGGTTAGCAACCCCTGAGTCAAATATAACTTTTTACATGGGCCTAAATGGAAAATAGACAGTTCTGGCGAAGAGCCACACAAGAAATACGCGCTACTCTTGCTTTCAAACTACCTATCATTTCCCCTGAAGACCTTTTGTCCTTCCTGCTGCTCACACTGCAAAAACAGTTGCCAAGAGTGGCTGCTTTGTCATGAAAAGGAAGAAGCATGCTTTATAGCTACAATCAAGATGGCATCAGTAAACCAAAGTGACACTCAGCAAAGGCCAAGGGCTAAAGGGTGGATTCTTGAGGAAGATGCCCTAATATTTATAGTGCTAAACAAACCAGGTTTCAGAGCAAGCGGCAAATGTCACAAGGAGAAGATCAATATAATAGTTAATGGACACCGAAGGGCAATTAAATGGGTGTTGTTTGATAAATTATTAGCGGGGTTAAGCTCACACTGAAAGCATCACAGGCCTGCCTGCTCTGCAGCTAAATGAGTTAGCCAACACAAATTGAGCCCCCAATGATTAATGTTTATGGGCTTCATTGTTTACTCAGTTGATGAGTTGTAGGGAGGAAAGACCCAAATTGGAACTTCTTCTTTTTTTAATTGGGTTATATATGTTTTGCCATCAAAGTTGGTTAGAAGAGGAGCTTCTATTGCATAGGACTCTCACTACAGGACAATTGTGGAAAGCCTTTGCAACATGGAGGATCCCACTCCTCCTGGCTACTGCAGCACCAGCGTGGAGCTGCCATCACCAGCAGAAGTTGGCAAGGAGACCACAAGAGGCTGATCAACAAGGAATGGGACAGAGGGTAAAGCCAGAGTTGCCTGGGCAAATCAAAAGGGAGGTAGGAAGTCAACAGTGTTGGAAATACAACAGCAGAAAGCATTCCATTATGTTAGTATTAAAGTCAACTAACCAAGAGGGGGATGTGTGGAGGTCTTGCTTACCAACCAGGGAGAATAGCATGATGTTTGCCAAGGTAGCACAGCCTCTTATTGGCTGTGTAGTTTTGCAGGAACTCTGTATGTTTGGTTGAATATCTCCCTGCTACATTCAAGGAATGAACTCTGTTCCTTTATCCTCAAATTATACACTTCTCTTCTGGGTTGCATATGGGTGCTTCCAGTGTGATTTCCCAAGGCTGGCATGCTCTGGACATTGTGAGGCTAAGATGTCAACCCCTCTCCCCAGGAATGGCCCATGCCTCACTGAAATAACCAGTACTTTGCAGTCCTATTATATGTATAGAAAGCTCTGAGAATTTACATGGGGTTTTCAATTGTCTTTCAGCTGGTGAGATGTGAGGCGAGGGACAGAAAGGTACAATCCAAGCATCACCAGAAATCTGGCAGAGAGGCCATCGGAAGTGGTGTAAGTGCCCCACCAGAAGGACAGCACATACACTGAACAGAAGTACTTGTGCACAGCAGGAAAAAGCTCCTGCAGGGTGGGAGGGAAACAGAGTGAGGTCAAGGCATATTTCTCAAGCATGCCCACAGAACTGATGCAACCCAGGGCCTGCTTGGGGGCTGCCACAGTTCATTCCCTTCTATGAAAGAGAAGCAGAAAAGGTTCCCTTGCTTGGCCCAATGACTGAAGTGGCAGGACAATGCATGTGGCAATTGTTCTGCAAGCGCATTTGCCACCACCACCCTGCCACAAATATATGCTGAGATTGCTCTGCCCATTAACTAGAAGCAACCTTATCCCTTTGGCCCTGCAAAGCAATTGGCCATTAAACACCTACGTTGTGTTTTTCTAGAGCTTCTAGATGTTGTAAAAGATGGATTAAAGTAACCCTAGTCCTCTTCAGGCACCAAATACCCACATTAATAGAACACATGGGAAGGTGCAATAAAGACAAGAGCACTAAGTTCTGCCCCCTTCCCCACCTTCCCTTCCAACAGCCCTCCACAAGTTGGAGGGTGATTTTCTGAAGTGAGAAAGCTCCTGGCCTCATAGAGATTCCCCAGGGTAGAAACCCAAAAATGTGCAGGGAGCCTCCAGAAATTCAGAAGAACCTCTGCATCAGACAACCACTCTCCAACTTGAGAACAGCAACAAGCATGGGGACAGGGGACTGAGTTACCATGCTCATCCCCACTGCTCCCTCATATGTATACTTAAGGCAATACATGAAGCTCCTGTCTTTACTACTGGGATAGATGACTTTTCGTGATGTGTGAAAGGCATGTCGTTGCAATATGGTCCTATTGTAGGTGTGATGGATGTGTTGGGTGCCCTGGGGAATGAGATATAATAGGGAAGGATGGTTCTGGCTTTGAGCATTTCTTGCGTCCATTCATGTCCCTGCCAGCCAGCTCGTACAATGAGTAATTCTGCAAATAATTTGTTTACCTGTTATTATATTTATCATACACTTGCAGTTTTATTATGTAGGCAATTAATTCATTACATTCAGTTTCCTTTTATTTACTACGGTAAATTATACAATCGGGAAAGTCACTGCATGTTGAGGGTGAGCACTCCACTGGTTGCAGTTCTATTAGTGCATAACTTATAAAAACATCGATTTACACTCCGAATTAGCTTTGAGAAAATACAACAGGCAATTGATTGCTTGGAAGAAAGTAGCAGCGCTTTGGTCTCACATTTAAGCCTGTAAAAATGTTGCAATATATTACTCAGTGTACAGCCACCATGGGAATTGAAGCCAAACGTAAGCCAATTAAAATTTTACACTCTCCCCTTTTCCTTCTAGTTTCCCCTATCATTAAAAATGACACCTCTTCTTTTCAACCCTTGACTGGCGTTGAGAATGTTGCTACAGAGGCAGAAGCTGGTTTATGGAACCAATTACGAAGGTCAGACTCACACTCTACGGTGGAGGGAGGGCTATGTAGCTTTTTGGGAGAGGGTTGCATTTGGCCTCTGGTCTCCTGTGCTGTTAAAATTCCCACTCTCTATATCCAAAGAATGAAGAGGCAGAAATGGGTTCTCATATACCATGTCATAGGAGAAGAGAGCTAGATATCAGGACAGAGTAAAACCAGGGGTTTGGACTAAGGGCTGAGGGCACTTATTACAGGATAGAATCTGTGGGTAAGCAGGGATGCTCAACCTTTCTCTCATCCACCAACTCTCCATGTCACCCATCTGTCTTTAAATTGATTACTACTCAAACAGGCTCCAAACTACAAGTGATGTGCAAGTATGTGGGGGTTTTTTATACACTCCAGTTATATAAAGGTAAAGGTAAAAGGACCCCTGACCATTAGGTCCAGCCGTGACCTACTCTGGGGTTGCGGCGCTCATCTCGCTTTATTGACTGAGGGAGCCGGCGTACAGCTTCCGGGTCATGTGGCCAGCATGACTAAGCTGCTTCTGGTGAACCAGAGCAGCGCACGGAAACGCCGTTTACCTTCCCACCAGAGCAGTACCTATTTATCTACTTGCACGTTGACATGCTTTCGAACTGCTAGGTGGGCAGGAGCTGGGACTAAACAACGGGAGCTCACACCGTCGCAGGGATTCAAACCGCCAACCTTGTGATCGGCAAGTCCTAGGCTCTGTGCTTTAACCCACAGTGCCACCCGCATCCCACTCCAGTTGTATAATTGCTGTTTATTAAGATGATATTTTTCCTCTTGCAGACCAAACAGTATATTCCTTTCATTATGTGGCAAATGCTATTGAACTGCTACATAAAGAGGGCTGTAAATGCTTTTCAAGAATTCATACTGTAAAATTATTCCAAATGGTGTGCAAAATGTCATTCTAGCCAGCAGACCCATCACATGCCATAAAGCAATATCCATCTGGAATATTAAGCAGTGCAACCTCCTAGGCCATTTTCACAAGCGAGGCTTAAGTCAGTTCTAATAGTTTGCAAATGTGAAGCCTATGTTGACTAAAATGTACATTTGATTTAAAATTGGCCATCCTCCACTTTCTATCCCATACTGCCAATGTTTGCAAGTGTCACATTCCAGATTCAGCAACAGTCCTAGAGGCACATAGGAAAGTGACCTAAGGAAGCTGATGAATAGTCACTTGCACTGCAAAGAACCTACATCTTCTGAGCTGTCTGAGTGCCATGCACAATACAGATATATGGTGTTGCAGGGTCTAGCATTGCACTTTGGGAAAGACTGCATAAGCTACCTATGACATTTTCTTCTATCAAGCATAACTGTAATTGAAGTCTTACCATTCCTGTTTTAATAGCTATAACATATATATTTTTAAGCACTCTACAGTGTCCATGTGTGAAAGTGAAGTTGGAAGAAGACGAAGATGGAAGAGTCAGGTAGCTGCCCATCTCACAAGAAAATATCAAAATATTCACATCTTTACCACCTTACAGGGACTGCCAAGAATAAAATACAAACAGATGCCTCGATTGTAGCTTTCTGGTGTGCTGTGAGTGACCTTGGGGCAGGGAGCAGGGATGTGCACTAAGTTTGTCACCATCCTCCTCTACAAGCTGGAGGGCAAACATCTAAGATGACATTGTGAAGACTCTCCACACATGCAGTCAGAAGTGCTCCTCATTGCAGAAGTTCACCAACTCATAGAGGGCAAGGGGTATGGGGACAGGGTTTCAGCCTATGCTAGGGGTCACTGAAGCCAGCACACGATATGCAGTGTTGACAAACCTACCGAATGGGCTTGGAGAGAATAGTGTCAAGGGTGCCTAGAATGAGGATGCCTAGAACTTACGTGGCCTGTGGCCAGACACCACAACAAGTCTCACACAAGATTGAGGATGCACTTCCTTCCATAATTGTTGAGCCTCAGAATGCAATGGATGAATCACATATTTGAATAATTTCTGTCCAAAACTGGAAACCAGGAGCTGATGTGGTAACTCTATATCAGAATAATTTACTTTGGCATGCAGGGTTGTTGCCTACTTAGCAACTGGCCTTTGTAGCTGTGCCTTGAATTTCAGCTTGATGCTTAGTCATGAGCAACATCTGCTGGTAATCGCCTTTCTGATTATCAGCCTGCTGTTAAAAGGCACAAGCGCAGATTCAGCCACTTTTTTTTCAGTCAGTTGGCAAGACTACTGACATGTTAACAGTCAGTGGGAGGGAGGTTTTGACTATCCAATATGTGATCTCTCACCTGTGTCCTCTTTTGCCCTTTTTTGGGGGAAAAGCATAAAAGACCACCCTAGTGTCATCACACGGGTGTCCTGGGGGGCAGTTCAAGCCATCAGACTCAGCAAGGGAGAAAGAGTAGGCTCTTTTGATGGAACAGGAGACCTTCAAAAATGTATTTTCAGTATATCTAAAAACCAGGCCATGTTTAGAGGTGCCTGAGTACATCAGAAACCTCCTGCCTTTAGGCTTCCTACCTTTCAAAATATCATCTCCAGAACAATGGTGAGCTGGAACAGTGATTTGTGCTGCTGAACTCTCTGCCTGTTCATTGACATTTCAATTCATTTCATTCTGTTCAGCGCATCTCCGGCTCCTAATTCATTTACAAAATATTACTCTTGTGCCTGGACATTTTTTAATCTGATTGACCTTTATGTGCTGATCACAAATATCCTTTTCATATTGGGTTGATATCTGAATGATGAAACATTTGTAAATGTTATTCTCACCCCCACCCCCCACCCCCAATGATTTTGGACAATAATAACGTTAGGGCTGGTTTCAGTCATAGATTTAAAAATTACAGCAGGTGCTTTCAAACAAAAGGACTAAATAATAGAATAAAGGTGATGGCGTCCTCTGTTGGAATTACTGGAGCCCCCAGGGCAGAACACAATATCAGAATGAGCTTGCAGACAACAATGGTGTCTAAAGCTTTTGCAGAGTTCTTCTGGCTCCTAATTTATATTTTTAATTGGCAAATGTCAGTGGTACTGTATGTTCAAGGAGTACAAGCCATTTATATGTCTCTAATGAATGTAAACTGTATTAACCTGGCACTTAAGTATCCTTATTATGTTTTAGGACTGCAAGAACATGCAGAGTAGCATTCTTGGTGGGTACCTTTCCACTGCAAAATACCTTTCCCCAGAGACTCACCAAAACTAGAGCATCTTCCAGGAGTGATATCCTTGTGCAGATGAATTTTTGCTAAAATGGAACGGGAAGCAGAATTAGAATGACTTGAAGGTTTAATCATCATCATTGGGATTTTGGGTTGCATTCAGCCCTACTCAGAGTAGACTCATCAGCATTAATAGACTTGACTATGGAATGTTTCTTTTAATGGGTCTACGCAGAGTAAAATTTTGTTGACTACAATTCCTTTAACATCCCAAGCCTTTGAGGCTCAATAAGCCACAATCAAATCATTTAACATTTTTAGAAGATAAAAAGAACTCTGCTGGATCAGATCAAAGTCCATATAGCCCAGCACCCACACAGTGGTCAGATGCCTGTATGACTCGTGCAAGCAGGATCTGCATGCAATAGCATTCTCCTCACTTGTGATTCCCCAGCAACTACCTTCATTAGCTTCATTAACGTATGACACCTGTTTGGAGTTACTGGTAATCTGACAAGTTTGGATTTTGGGGCATCAACTTGTGACCCTGATTTGCATTATCAATTATTCAGTTGGGGGGGAGGCAAAAAATGTGGGGTTTGCAGTACAAAATGGCACAAAACTTTGGCATCAATTTGTGGGGGATCCAGAATTTTGGGGTCACACATTATTGAAGCTCCAGCAGCCGGTATACAGGGGCATACTGCCTCTGACAGTGGAGGGGGAACATAGTCATCTTGTCTTGAATCCTCGATGCGTTTGTATAAATCTATTTGAAAGCCTTTCAAGTTGGTGGCCATTACTGCATCTTGTGGTAGCAAAACCTATAAATTAACAGTGTGTTGTGTAAAAAGCTACTTCCTTCTGACTGCCTGAACCTTCCAATATTCAGATTCATTTAAGCAGCGCTGCCTTTAGCATATGTGCTGCCGGGGTGCAAAGATCCTCCCAGTGCACCCAAATTTAGTTTAGCCCCCAAATTAACTTTTATTATGATGTAAGAGTTAATTTTGCGTGCACGGTGCCATTGAGAATGACAAGCGCCGCCGTTGTGAATGACAAGAGCCACCGCTAGCGCAGCACGTCTTTGGTAAATGAGCCCACAAAGTCGCAAGTCCTTTAGTGAAACAGTAGACATACATTTTGGTAATACCTAGGTAGGTAGGTATTTAGTTTTTCTAGTTTGATCAAAATTATTTATTATTTCATAAGAGGTAGATAGTTAAGAGCTTAGGCGGCTTAAGCGGCGGGCACCTGGCGCCCCCCAGAATTCGGCGCCTGGGTGCCCCGCATCCCTTGCACCCCCAGGTAAAGACGGCCCTGCATTTAAGGATCTTGGGTTCTAGTATTATGAGAGAGGGAGAAAAACCTCTGGACTCATTTCATTAATTTACCAAATTTCCATAAATACATCAGCAAAAATTCTGTTGCAACTACTATCTAGATCTTGACAATGCACTTGTCATGGCCCCTATCTTCAGGTATTAACCTTCTTTAAAAGCTTGGACTTCAGGTATTATTATTTTTTACCTTTGGTGCCACTTACACCAAGGAACTGCATTCTCTCCTCCTGTTTCCTGCTTGGAAATGTAAAACGAGAGTCAGCCCTAATCTTTTAAGAGCAGTGAAAGTTTGAAAGTTTGGTGAAAGTTTTTTGGCTTCACAGGCCAGATCCAACACTGAATGCAAATTAAATTCAGTAACAAAATTTAAAATGGAGGTGGAACAAGCATTAAAAGCAATTCCAAGCAACAGAAACTAGGAAATCCAATAAAAGCTTTCCAGTTGGGGTGCGGAGGGGCTTAGATGACACGATAAAAGACCAGGACAGTGTTTCATGGGGTTGAAAAGGTATAAAATTTAGCATCAAGCAAACATCTCTAGAGAGGGCATTCCACATGTAGGGTGCCACAACTGGAAATATCCTCTCTCTTTTCACCACCTTCCAGACTTTAGGAATTAATTGGTAAACCACTCTGGAATGACAGCTCTGTGATGAGATTAAGAGTCTCCTAGCCACTCTGAGCACCCTTTAAAAACTACATTTCCAAGGATTCTTTGGGAGAAGCCATGACTGTTGTATAATTCTGCTTTAAATGTATAGTACAGATGGGGACCTGGCCACTGTAGGAGCTGCCCTGGGAGTTTTGCCAAAGTGAAGAGTGGCAGCATACAGATGTTTTAAATATATAGATAATGTCCTAGTTACATAATGATATCAGAGGAAGTGCAGAAACAACTGCATCAGGCACACACAACTCTGCTATGGAAGTGTTCTATCAGCATGGACAGAACAGCTGGTCCTCTTGATGTGAGGTTGGGGGTTTTTTAACATCTTCCCAAGGCCAGGCTGAAACGCTAATCTCTTGCTCAAAAGCAGGTCACTGTTAACAGAACACCTGCAGAGAACACCATGGAAAGTATTAATTCTCACAGAGCACTTGAGTGAATGTGAACTACTTTCTCTGGTTGAAGCTTAACATAATCCCATGGGACACATTTATCTACCACCGGCCTTTTCGTCATTATCAGGACAGCACTTTTGTTTGTTTGCGTGCTTGCTTGCTTGGTTCGGTGTTCCTTTGCAAGAGACGTTGCTGCTTCCATGTTCTGACATTGCTCTGCACCAACCTGCACTTTGTGATGGAGGGTGTGAGCCAGGTTCGAGTGAGTGATATTTGTGTCAGGCTGGTGTCAACTCTTTGACTAATAGGACATGGACAGTTCACTGGTGCTGTGCTGAGCCAAACCTGGCGAGGGCCCAATCATTTCAAGAAATACTTATGGGGAATTCACAGCCAAGGATTGAGCTTTAATTGAGTCCTCTCCAGCCCACAGACATTTATATGGCCAGTGTTCTTATGCCATCATCAAAAAAGTTACCAGTCTGAAGATGCTTTCCCCCAGAAAAATAAGTTCTGGAACTATCCAGGTAACAATGATAAATTATCTCCCCACTTATATGAGGCTAGAAATAATTATCATGGGATCTGGGTCTCATCAGCAAAATAAACCCTAATGTTGTCATCCAAAACCCTAATTCTGTTGCAGGGATGTAGAAGCAGGGCTTTTTTTTTCCAGCCAGAACTCAACAGAACTATTGTCATTATAAGAGAACAAGCAAGGTGTTCGTGGTGAGTTCCAGTACCTCTTTTTTGAGGAAAATAGCACTGTGTAAAAGTGTGTGTTTGCATAAACTCACTTAATTTATGTTAAGTATTTTTTGCATTTTGATCACTGTGTGAGGAACTATAGATGGGAAAGAAATCCCCAGCCACTCTTAACCAACTACAGTACCCAGAATTCTTTGAGGGAAAGAATGTGTTTTGAAGGTATAGTGTGTACACAGCCTGAAAGGTACATGGCCAATTTTTACATCTATGCATATAAATTAACATATTCAATTTTATGGCTTTGTGTCCTGAGTCTTTTAAGGACCCAGCAATGCCCCTGGACTACCCATACTAGGCTGAGCAGATGAGAACAAGAGCCAAAATTTATAGCAGGCTATAGCTTTGAGCTACACAGAGATATGGGAGTCCAGAAATGACTTCATTGCCTTGAAAAGCAATCTCATCATCTCTCCTCCTCTGTGCTGGACACACACACACACAATGCTATCTCTATTCATCTTCATAGAGCAGAAGTTTAATAGCAAGCTCTGATGCAGAAAAGCTCCTGTTTCCAAGATGGAAACAGATGATAAAAATGATAAATCATTTCCAAAGAGTTATGATAATGGATTATTGATTAATAGGAGAGGGCAAAGGAAACATGGAATATGATGGAGGTCATAAATCCTGTAAATTAGTTAACCCTTACGGCCCCTGAGAACTCTGTGACTGTTGTGTTCAGAGCAAGGCAAGAGAGACGCAGGATTCCCAGGTATTAATCTTTGGGATCAAGAGGTGATAACAGACAGGGATCAAAAATTATGCCTGTCCTTCTTCACCTTAGCTCTTGAACTGCTTATCCTATGCACCTTTTGGAATAAACCCCATGAAAATATACTGCTTAGGCAAATTCATATTAGACACAGTACCATGTCAAAAGGTACTCCTGACAAGTTTACTGCATTTCTTTTCCCTTTAGTCCTACACTGTACTGGTACTAATCTTCAAACTACATTTCCCATATTACATACTTGCCTCATTTTCCCAGAATTCCGGATTGGCAGCTTGCTTTTGTTTTGCTTTTACATCGCAATAACTGTAGGCTTTGCATCATTGTCTTTGTGCACAAACCCTGATGAATTTGTATCGGCTTTGCCAAATAATAAAAATAAAGAATAGCAGAATCATACAACAGAATACAAAGATAGCTAGGCCCTGGGATTCTGGAACAGGCAGGCTTGTCTGCTGCTTAAAGAATTTCATCTCATCAAATGAACAAAGTGTTGAGGTAAAGGGTTGCAATGGCACTAATGCCTGGAGTTTAAAGGTTCGGGAGGAACTGGTATTCCTGTAATAAAAGGGAAAGGATGGCATGCACAATGGCCAAAACATAGAGTTCGGTCCTAAGAAGTTAACTTAATCTAAGAAGGAAAGTTTCCCATCTCCTTTTTCCTCTGCAGTCCCCTGTAACCCCCAAAAGGGTTCTCTGAAGAGTCAGGGACTGTGCTAAACAATGGGGCACAGGGGGTTGGTAGGAGAAGAGGGGTTGGGAAACTTTCCTTCAGTGAACTTCCCTTAACTTATCTTAGACTTTAAGCTGAGGTTGGGGTGATTCCTCCTCCCCAATCGACACCCCATCTGACCTTGATCAGATGTGGGTCCAGATCCTCCAAAGAGGCTGGAGGGGTGGCACAAGTTGCTGCAGTAGGGAGGAATAGATGAGAAGTTTTTCTACTAGGAACCCTCTTAACTTATTTTAGCATCCAATCCACAGAGTATATATCTCTAAAGAGGCAAAAGCTTTTTATTTTATTTTTTAAAAAAAGAGGAACACTGTTTATGGTATGGTCACGACTCATGACAGACTCTGAGATGCAGTGTGGACTCCTCATACAGATGTCAGCAGCAGACTGGGCAATATATATATATACCCTATGAAAAGCTAATTCAAAAAACCATGATTGATCCTCAGTTTTTCTCAGTCTTGCCTTCCTTCTTTGCCTTCTCACCTCTTCTGCTGTTAGAGACACACATTTTTTTTGGCCCCTTCCTCCTCTCACTCCATTTCTCTTCCTCCACTTTGTGACAAACGTTTGCAAATCATTTACCAAATGCAACGCTGTAGGCTGGAATTCAAAGCTACCTCCTGTTCCAATTAACTTGAAGGACAGTTTATGTTAGAGTGTGTCATTGCACACACAACATTCTGTGTGGTGCCAGGCTAGCTAACAGTAGCCACTTATTCCTGCTTAGAAAAATTCTTCTCTCTTGCTGTAAACTACAGCGTATAATTTTTACAACCCTTCAACTCACATTTTATATGCTGTTGGGATTATTTCCAGGTGTCTTAGCTTTCCAAGCTTGTAACTGTTGCTCTTATTTTTATTTTTATTCCACACATACTCATATTTCCTCAGTTTACATATTATTACATGCACTCAACTTCTCCAAATACTGGGAAGTTCCAAGGATGTGACACTTACCCAGGCTTCATTTCTTTTGGGAGGAAGTCCCTGGAGGCTTATTGGCATTCTGTAACATTTATGTTCATTTACAAATCTATAGGTTGAACATAGGTGGAGGACAGCTTAAAATACCCCAAAAGACAGACAGAGTCTATGCTCTCACATCAGATATCCAGTGGGACAGTAATCATCCCAAAATGTGACATAGACAGCTGAATTTTTGGACTCTGTAAACTATGTCTCTTCATCTCTGTTGTTACAGCATGGGCACTAGCCAATAAGTGCTCGTGATACTTTCATAATCAGAGGCCAAACTGCCCAGCTCCTTGAATAGGAGCCTCCTCTCCAGAAAATAGGAGCTTCGTTTCCCCAGCGACAAAATTGCATTCTTTGACACTTTAAATCAGCATTTCCCAACCCAGTGCCATAGCTACGGGAGGGGGGGGGCAACCAGATTTTTGGTCCCAGGTGAAGCCCCCAGAGGGGTGCCACTGAGGCTCCCAGCCTGTGTGTGTGTGTGTGCATGCGCGTGCACACGCACGCATGCACACACACAAATGCATGTGGAGGTGCCAAACTGAGTCTTTGACTTGGGTGAAATAAAGCTTAGTTTCACCCCTGTTCAACCTGATGCCCTCTAGAAGTTTTGGACTACAGTTCCCAACAGCACCAGCAAGCATGGCCAGTGGTTAGGGATGATGGGAGTTGAAGTCCTAAATATATTGAGGGCACCAAAATTGATAAGACTTCTTTAGACCAGGAGTTTCTACTAGTCATCTGTGAGCTTCATTCAGGTGATCTGCAGCCTGCCTGTGAAGAACACTTTGTACAATAAAATGCAATGTAATAACTAAAAAGAGTGATACGGTTTAAAACGTGCAGCATCTAGCACCGCATGTTATAATTGCTAGAACAAGCAGAAAAATCTTTCAGTGGTCTGTCAAGACTCTCAGCAATTTTCAAGTGGTCTGTGGGGAGGGGGGAAGGTTGGGAACACTGCTTTATATAATGCGGTTTCCTCTCACCATAAGCGCTAAGGAACACGTTGCAGTTGTTTGAGTGTCACACCAGAATTGGGAAGACCCAGCGGCAGAGGAACCCTCTCTGGCACTTGGGGCGGTGCAGCCTGTACAGACTGAGCATGTACAGCATTCCATACAGACTATGGCATGCGAGAGCGGCACCCCGTACGAACGGCACACAAGTGGCGCCCATACAGACTGCGGGCACCCTCGGCCGCTCTACAGCTGGGGGGAGGCAGGGGCCATCTTGCCACCCCTCCCAGAGTGGCACCCAGGGCAACCCTTCCCCTCCACCACCCCCCTTCCTACGCCACTGGGAAGACCAAGGTTCAATTCATACTTAACCATGAAACTCACTGGCTGGCCTTGAGCCAATCACATACCCTCCAACATTTCTCCAATGAAAATAGGGACGTCCCATTCGATAATGATAATTGTACTATTTATATCCCACACATCTTATTGGGTTGCCCCAGCCATGCTGGGCAGCTTCCAACATATATAAAAACATAACTAAAACATTAAATGTTTTTTAAAAAACCTTCCCTGTACAGGATTGCCTTCAGACAACTCAGGACTTGAATACATAACTCCATACCTTCCCAAAAATTTCTCCAATGGAAATTAGAGACATCCTAAGGAAAAGCGTGACATTCTGGGATCAAATCAGAAGCCAGGATGGCTTCTCTAAATCAGGGATGTCCCTGGAAAATAGGGAAACTTGGAGGGCCTGCAATCACCATCTCCCAGTCTAACCTGCTTCCCAGGATTGTTGTGATAATGAAATAGTGGGAAGATGATGGACACCACCCTGAGTTTCTAGGAGTAACGGTGGGATTGATCTGCAGAAGAAAATGTGGTTCAGTTATGTACCGGTATTCCTTCTTTTCTTTTAAGCTAAACTCAGCTGTCTACAAATCTCACATCTGACAACAGTGCTTCTGAAATTATAGCTTCTCATCCTGATTCTCAGCAATGAATGTGAATGACATCTTTTGCCAGTGATTCTTATCAGTCCATTCCTACTGTAAATGTTCATCGCTAGTGATACTGGAAAGAGGGGAGGGGAAATCACTGCTTCGCTTTTGCTAGAATTAATCCCCCTGAGTGGTACCTTCCCACTTTCTCCCCAGCACAGCTGTTTTTTGCCAATATAATTTTCTAACCTGCTGACATTAGACAATGAAATCAATGCAACAATCAGTCTGGAGATGTTTGGGACTGTCTTAATCACACTTTAAAGGAGTATATTAGCATTGCAAATGCTAGATAGCGAGCATCCTTCCCCCTCCCCTTTCCCTTGGGTAGATCGTTCTGGCACTACACTGCCCTCTTGTGACTTCCTGGCAAAAGGATTGCAATAAAGGACCTGACAGTCAGCAAGGAGAGGTGTTAATGTTTCCTTGACCCTGTGACCTGCTGGAATGAGCTATTTTTCCTCCCATGTGACCTGCTGGATGTTGAGCCCAGCCCAGCTCAGAAAACAGAACAAGCTATGTAAGAACAAACAGCAAAGAGAATTTTCAAGAAGAAAAGAAGCCTTCAACGAGATGTGAAGCAAGCATGAATCTGATGGATTTGAAATTCAAAGCCTGGTCTATGGAGCCATTTTGTGTTTCTTCACCCCAGTATCCTAGACATGGTAAGATAGTGTAGGGTAGGTGACCTCTTTGCATCTTAAGGACTGGTAACCATGCAGATTTTATTACGTTAACACCAAGCCTGCATTGTCCTTCTCTCCTGCCCCCAATTTGTTTATTGTCCAGCCTGATTAAGAGTTCTGTAGAACCTGAAAGCTCACTCGGTATTTTGTAACATTTTGGAACACTGTGGATTTTTATATTATTTATTTATTTGTAAAGCAGAGACATACCTTGCCAACAAAGGTCTGTATAGTTAAAGCTATGGTTTTCCCAGTAGTGATGTATGGAAGTGAGAGCTGGACCATAAAGAAGGCTGATCGCCGAAGAATTGATGCTTTTGAATTATGGTTCTGGAGGAGACTCTTGAGAGTCCCGTGGACTGCAAGAAGATCAAACCTATCCATTCTTAAGGAAATCAGCCCTGAGTGCTCACTGGAAGGACAGATCCTGAAGCTGAGGCTCCAATACTTTGGCCACCTCATGAGAAGAGAAGACTCCCTGGAAAAGACCCTGATGTTGGGAAAGATGGAGGGCACAAGGAGAAGGGGACGACAGAGGACGAAATGGTTGGACAGTGTTTTCGAAGCTACTGGCATGAGTTTGACCAAACTTCAGGAAGCAGTGGAAGACAGGAGTGCCAGGCGTGCTCTGGTCCAGGGGGTCACGAAGAGTCGGACATGACTAAACGACTAAACAACAACATTTATTTGTAATGCCTTCCAAAGGAGAAACAACCTTGCGTATGGGAGATCTATGATGTATTCTCCTGACATCCTTTTTTTTCTCAAAGAGCAGTCACACACACACCATTCCCCCATGGCCAGGGGAATACATAGGCACTTCCCCTTCGCGCTAGGTCTGAGCTAAAGCACACATGCACACCCCATGGTTGCTTTTAGGAAAATAGATAGTTTGCATGGCAAGGAGGAAAGAGTCAGCCATTGCTGTTAAGGGACAGGCAGTGGCCCCTTTTACACATCACACTAACCATAAGCATAACTATTATGTATAACTAATCTGCTATGCAAGTAGCTCAATGGTGGTGGGCAATTTCAAGACCTCTGCTCTCCCTTCTGATGGTTCTATATCATTAAAATGGGTTGAACTGATACAACTCTTCATACAGAGTACAGTGGTACCTTGGTTCTCAAATGCCTTGTTACTCAAACGCTTTGGTTCTCAAACGCCGAAAACTCAGAAGTAAGTGTTCCGGTTTTCTAATGTTTTTCGGAAGCCGAACATCCAATGAGGCTGTTGGCTATTGTTTCCGGGACACCTCCACCAATCAGAAGCCTTGGTTTTCAAACATTCCAAAAGTCAAACGGACTTCCAGAACGGATTAAGTTTGGCGCTTTTGTTTTTGCCATTTATTTTGCGTTTTTGTTTTTGAGGCTTTTTTGGTTAATTTGTTTTTGTGACTATGTGGAACCCAGTTCAGCTACTGACTGATTGATTGATTGATTGATTGATTGATTGTGTGACTATGAAAATGGATAAAAGCCCCCCATCCAAACAATGACTATCATCAGTGCATGTAAGAAAACATTTAAATTTAAATTTTTATCATCTACAATACTGTCTTATTTATTTTATAGTACAGTGCATTGATTATTGCTTTCATTTTATGGATCAATGGTCCTGTTAGATAGTAAAATTCATGTTAAGTTGCTGTTTTAGGGGTTGTTTTTAAAAGTCTGGAATGGATTAATCCATTTTGCATTACGTTCCAAGGGAAAGCGCACCTTGGTTTTGGAACGCTTTGGTTTTGGAACGGACTTCCGGAATGGATTAAGTTTGAGAACCAAGGTACCACTGTATCATGTTTTGTAAAATAGGACCGTTGGCCATGTGCTTGGGTACATTTAGAAGTCTAACCCTTGCTGGTTATTTCAGGCCCCTTCCTGAACATTCAGTTGCTATTCATTTAAGTAGCCCCTATGTGAATACTGTATAAGGAAAACAGAGTGGGTCGTATTTCATCCAATTGCTCACAAGGAAGTAAACTCCTCCTAGCTGTCTTTGATCTGCCAAATGAATGGGAAGGCTCTAGGATGAATGATAAGCACTACTGATTAGATGCTCTTTTGATTTTAAGCATGCAAAAAGTCTAAATGTCTATTTGTTTTTCACATAATTATACTTATGTACTAACATCACCATTTGTGATTTCATATCTCTTTTCTATTATTCCAAGTCCAGGACCAAAGATTTTTAAATTGTTCCTGCCTCCCCTCCATTAATCATACACATTTTGTAAGTTTGGACATCATAGCAATATGCCATACTATATGAAATCACTCTCATTCTGTGGGCATTTTTAGTGTATGCCATTTGGCACTTGATTGGGTTTTTTACGCAGTTAATAGGTTTCCCACCAAAATAGAGTGTTCTGGGCGTGCATCATTTTTTTCACATAAGCCAAAATAATCTGTACTAACTTTAATGGTATAGGACAGCGACGTCCAACCGGTTGACCGCAATTGACAGGTCGATCCCTGGATGTTTGTGGTCGATCGCAGTATCCCTCTTGATCTGTGGCAGTGAAAAGTAATGCAGTGAAAGTCCCCGGCCCCCTCCTCCTTTGCTTTTTTGCATCAAATGTGTGGTTTTTAATCGTAGTTTGCCGACGAGTCTGGAAACGAAAGTAGTCATTTCCGCTGCATTGTTGTTAAAAGTGAGCGGTTCCCCCAACAGAACTTCAACAGCTTTTAGTCCATCCTCCCCTTAAAAAAGGTCAACAACTTAGGCTTCCCACCCCGTAAAAATGGGTAGATCACTGCCAGTTTTTTATACTGGGAGTAGATCGCAGTCTCTTTGGAGTTGGACGTCCCTGCTATAAGATAACCAATCATATCTACTATATTCTTTATAATTTTCTCCCTGTAATTTTCTGACCTCATCACAACCCCACAAAGCAGGCAAATTTTCCTCATATAGATTCCAACATAGATTACTAAGATTAGGATGAAATAAACACCAATAGTAAAGCATTTTTTGACATGTATGTGGATTTTTATGCTGCCTTTTGATGTATTTTGATGTATCTTAATATATTTTGACGTTTTGTGTAGGATTTGTTTTTGTTGGTTGTTTTACTTATGTAAACTGCATAGAGATCTTTATATGACTTAAAATGTGACATAATGAATAGTAAATATAGGACTGTGCTTGGTTTTGAACATGCAATCTTACTGTACAATATTTCTTATATTGTTTCCTTTTTTGAGGATCTGTAAACTGCTTAGAGATTTCTGTTGACATATGAAGTTGTATATAAATTAAATAAATCTCCTAAGGAGTTATATTATGCTTATACATGGTGATAAAGTCACATTCGTGGGAAATTCATTGCTCCACACCTCCTCCGCAATATTCATCTGTAATAGTCCTTCCTCTTATTTTGAGAAACTACATTTTATCATTTGATAAGAAGGTCTCATATATATTTTATATCCTTTTTTGTATTTTTCTTCCTTGACTACTTGTGTTGTTTTTTTTCAAATGATACTTCCAACGGATCACTCCATTTCAACTACTTGTTCTTTTTAAACTCAGCTCCAGAAATGGTCAGACAGACCTCCTCACTCTCGCTTCTGAATCCACCAAATGAGCTTGCCGAAGGGGAAGCCCCCTCAAGCGCAATTTATAATTATTCCTCTTGCCTTGGTATGCCATGGAAATCAACCCATGCAGAAATGCTCTCTGACTGCTGTTCTGCTAGGTTTTCCTCAAGGTTGGTCACACAGCCACAGCTGGGAGAAGACTGCAGACTGCCCAGGGAGGTGGAGATTCACCGAAATTTCTTTGGAGCCTATCTCCACTGCTCCCTGCATCTCCACCTAGATTTTCATAAAATTAAATGTAAATTAATACACTTAAATAACTTTAAACATTGTGGATGAGTTATATTTATGAATCTAATTTCCCAGTGCTCTGCAAATATTGCCTACCTCCATACATTGGCCTACAGGCACTGGATATGGGACCAATATATAAAGGAACCCTGCCTCCCTGGATTGAGGTGAGGAACCTGTGGCCTTCTGGGTGTTACAAGGCTCCATCTCCCAGCAGCCTCGGCAACCATGGCCAGTGATCAGGGATAAGGGGAGTTGGAGTCAATGACATGGAGAGCCATGGGTTCTCCATCCATTTCCTAGGAGATTTCAGACAATTCCCCAGCTGACGGGAACTGGAAGAGGCAAGTAACTTCACTCTAAGGAGAAAGGATACCATGAAAGCTGCAATTGACATCCCAACAAGCTGCAACCCACTGCTAAGTGTTTCTGAAAGCTAATTATATGACACAAAGCAAGCGTAGTCGTCTACAAAACAATCTATGAGATGTACTTCCCTTTGTTCCTCTGGTGCCTGAATGGATACGTTCAAGAAAATTAACAGGAACTTCAAAGAGACTTGTAAAAGCCACCAGGACAATGAAAAACAGCCTTGACAGCTTTCAGATGTAACCAGGAGGGAGCTGGGAGGACTTTCTTTCCACAGATGTCTGTGCCTACTCATGCCAGGAAATGGCAAGTGGAACAAGGATTTGTTATTAATGATGGTGGTGATTTACCACCCGACTTGAAGGGAATACTTACTAATCAGCAAGATAATGGAGATTTTCCATTATCATTTTCAAGCTTTACATGCAGTTCCAGGTAAGAATTTGATTCTGCTTGAATCAGATTTCAGATCCAAAATCCTCAATGCTGCTGGCTAGGCAGATTTGGGTTGTTTCCTATGTTAACAAGTGTTTAGCAAGTATTATCATTTCACTGTCAAGCTGAGTATCGTGCTAACCCCTGCTGAGCCAAATGCTTGGGAGTTATAACTCTTTTGTTTGCTATGGACCACATGCGGGGCTGGTGGCTCTTCAGATTTTGCTAGACTACAACTCTCATCATCTCTGGCCATTGGCCATGCTGAGTGATGGAGCTGGAGTCCAGTGACATCTGGAGGACTACATGTTTCCCATCACTGGAAGTTATCTAAAAGTTTTCTATATTGAAGACTGTTTTAACTCTCATGGCTTCCCACAAGGAATTGTCACTCCCTGAAGATGCTGAGAATTCTCCATTAGAGATTCCTCCCCTGGGGGGAAGACAAGAAGGCACCCCGCGGGGGGTCATGACAGCGCGAGCAGCCATCATGTCACTGCAGCCTCAAGTGGAGGATCCTCCGTTCGCGGGTACACCACAAGCAGAGGATCCCGGTGCTGGCAGCAAACCACTATGTACAGTGCATGTGCAGCCTCTGTATGTTACAACGCCACACATGTGCTGTACATAGCAGTTTGCCGCCGGCGCCACTCAAGCGCCATACGGACGGCGGTGGAATCTGCGAGCAGAGGGTCCCGGCACCGTCTGTAAGGCACTGGAGCGGCGCTGCCGGCAAACTGCTATGTACAGCACATGTGCGGTGTTGCTACATACGGCACATGCGTCATACGTAGCGACGCCCCGCCCCAGGTGTCACAACGCCTTCATTCACCCCTGTCTAGTCCAGCCCCCTGCAGTGCAGGTATCACAAGTAAAGCATCCCTGACAGATGACTATACAACCTCTGTTTAAATGCCCCCAATGAAGGAAAGTCCACCATCTTCCATGGGAGTCCATTCTACTATTGAACAGCTCTCCTCTCACTTATGGAGCAATAAGGCTATCAATAGTTACTAGCCACTGGAGGGAATGGCAGTTTTTCAGGTTACCTGGTCCAGAGTTGTTTGGGGCCCTAAAGTAGCAGGATCTTAAAACTGGTTTGGTGGCAGCCAGTCTCAATCCCTTAGCACTGGTGTGATATGTGCCTGACAAGGAGACCACTCAAAATCATAATCATCATCTCTGGAACTGATGGCCCCTAAATCTGGCCCTGACTGTAGCGTCATAAGAAAAGCAAGTGATACCTGTGACCTCCCCTGCAAAGCAAAGTCTGCTTGAAGAATTTGCTCAGAGAAAGCTCACCAACCAAGTTATTTTTTCCCCTCAAAAGGGAACTTCCACAATTGGCTTCAGCTGCCTGTGACAACATTAACTACCTTGTCTCAGAGAGTGCAATGTGCACTCACAAATAATTACAAATAATTATTGAGGCTGATATTCCAGTCTGATATCCCATAATTAAGCATAATGATTTCATGGGGCTTTGGCTGACCAAGAACTAGGCATTTGGAGATAATGGCTTTCCTTGCCTTTTATTCAAAGTGTATTAACTTCCTTCACTGCCTGAAAGGCAGTTATTAACACAAGTGCATTTTATAATTGGGTTTGTTCTGACTTGCATGCTATTCATTAAATACTTACAGTCAAACCTGATAAGATCCCATTTCTTGGACAGAGAAGAACTATGTTCTTCACTAATGGGCAATCTTATCCCTTTTGACATGACCTTTTAACACTGAACCACCACCACCATTTTAACATCTAGATAACGTTTGTAATTGGGTTACGAAATAGATATGCCACACCAAAAGAGGTCACCAATGAAGCAAGCACATATAAAGGATAGGAGAAAAAAGAGAGATAAAGATTTAAGGCAGGGCCCCTGGGCCAACTTGGGCCCACTAAGAGTTCTAATTTGACCTGCCAGGCCATTCCTGGCAAACCACATCCATCTGTCCCACATCAGGTGACATCAGGTGTGGGAAATGGACAGGTGTGGCTTTAAAGCAGCAATCAGGTGATTTAAGTAAGCTCCTGGATGTTCCTTTGCTGGAGCAAGGCATGTTGCCACAACCCTTCAGCTCAGGGGATGGGTGGTAGGACACGCCTTCCTCCAGGATTAGGAAGAGGTTTCCATTAAAACTCCTGCTAAAATGGAAGAAAAATCTGCAGACTCCCTAGTAATGTTAAGTACAAACCCCATGTTTGACGTATAAATTATTCAGTTTGTGGGGAGCAGCAAAACGTGGGGCTTTCCATGCAAAACACTGAAAAAGATCGGCAAAACTGTGGCACAGGTTTGCAGAGGATCCCAATTTTGGGGGTTCATAGTTAATGGGCCCATCTGAGGAGAGTCCTGGGATACGAATAAGGAGGCTTGGAAGGCTGTATTTAGCCTGTGAAGCTGAGGTCCCCCACCACTGCTCTAGCAGGAATGGGACCCTACTTTCTTGAGAGCAAGCTTGCAAGCACAAGAATACAAATAGAAAACTGCAAATGGAAAAAGCTACCAACATTTCTGCAAATGATGCTGGGATTTTGTGAGCAACGTTGCAGGCATTCAAGTGTAAAAACAAAAAAAGTTTTAAGCTGCAGCAGGAGTGGTTTTTTGGGACGCGGGTGGCACTGCGGGTTAAACCACAGAGCCTAGGACTTGCTGATCAGAAGGTCGGCGGTTCAAATCCCTGCAACGGGGTAAGCTCCCATTGTTCAGTCCCTGCTCCTGCCAACCTAGCAGTTCGAAAGCACGTCAAAGTGCAAGTAGATAAATAGGTACCGCTCTGGCAGGAAGGTAAACAGAGTTTCCGTGTGCTGCTCTGGTTCGCCAGAAGCGGCTTAACCATGCAGGCCACATGACCCAGAAGCTGTCTGCGGACAAACGCCAGCTCCCTCAGCCAATAAAGTGAGATGAGCGCCACAACCCCAGAGTCGGTCATGACTGGACCTAATGGTCAGGGGTCCCTTTACCTTTACTAGGAGTGGTTTGTCCTATGGGCTGGGGCTGCAGAAACAGCCTCTTGGCCGGAGCATCACTGCCACTTCCTGTGAGGGGGAGGGGCAAGGGGTTGGCAAAGTGGGAGTTGTGTGGGTGCACTGGTGGGAGTCCAGATACAGTCTGTACAGTCCCCACCTCATCCCCCTCACCCTTCATAAGCAGCAGTGCCATCACTCCTGGAAGATTATTGCTGAGGCTCTGCCTTGCTGGGTGAGCAGCAGAGGCCACGAGCTTTATCTGCATTAGTCTTCATTGAAAGGGACATGAGAACATGAGAAATGCCTGCTGGAGCATCTCAATGGCTCCTTTAGTCCAGCATCCTGGTCTCACAGTGGCCAACCAGATTCCCGTGGGAAGCCTGAAAGCTGGACTTGAGCTCAAGAACCCTACGCCCAGCAACTTCAGTCCTACAGCAGACACAAATCCTTGCAGTGACGTCAAGTGTCATAAAAGCTGCTAGGGCAGAAAACTGCAGCAGCTAAATCTCATAGATGACAAGCTTCCTCATGTTGACTTTGGCTCAGAAATAAGCCAAACAACTCCTCCAAAAACTGGGAAGATGCTCTGCTTATTTTCAAGGCAAAGCCAATTTCTATACCACCCTACAAATCCAATACATTATCCCATCCAGCAATACTGCAATGTCAATAGTCCTTGGGAAACTACATTTCCCAAGAGCCAGTGCAGTGTTTTGTCCCGGCATGCTGAAACTTAGCATGCTAGGGACTAGAGAGGGAAGGGAACATATTGCATGAATTGTTCAGTTGCTTCTGATCTAGCAATTTTTATTTTTTAAAAAGTCTATTGCAAGGGTAGCAAACAAGATGGTGTCCTGCAGGGGGCATTAGACTCCTGTCAGCCCCAGCCAGCAGAATCCATAGTTAGGGAAAGTGTGAGTTGTACTCCAAAAATACCTAGAGGGCCCCACATTGGCCACTGATGGTTTTATTGCCTCATTTCTTTCTCAGAATATCTCACACTCTGAGCATCTTTCCTCTGCCTTTTTTCAAATGAGCAGTCGCAGAAATATTGTTGACTTTTCAACTCAGCTAAGCAGTGTGGGGAGGGAATAGTGCTGTACCACCTTGTAGGTCATATCTAAGTAAAACGGAATTATTCGGGAAGGCCGTGTTCATTTCACAGTAATACCAACTTTATTAGCTTTCTGAATTATTTAGCATAAGCCCCCTTTTAAAATATTGAACCATTAAAAACGCTCATTGTTAAGTTCCTAGTGATATAAGAAACCAGCAATCCTGTGACCTCTTACACTCGTTATGTTCTTTCCAACCCTGTGTGACGTATCTTCCGAAACATAATCTTGGGCCGGGATGGTTCGGGGACTTTCTTCATCCATTTTTAAAGTTGATTTCAAAGGCCCATTTGCAGAGCGACGGCAACTGAGTTAAGTCTGTGCTGCAGCTTCTCATCACAGGATGTCTCTGAGAAATTGCACCACTTACTGACCTTTGTGCAGCTTGCCTTTGCTTTGAGCTGCAACAAGCTCAATAAAGAACTTCCTAAATATTTTATAAAGCCTTGCAATTGTTTCATTAGATCCTGTGTACAATTTGGCCGGGACATAATGTTCAAAAGGATATGCTGCTGCCTGCTGGGAAACTCCGCGGAGATTTTTATTTTATTTTTTAACTTCTTGTTTGATGCTTTGCAATTGTCTCTGGTGCATTAATGCTCAACAACAAAACAAAATCCTGTTTGCTTAAGCAGCCCATTCTAGTGCTGATCTACCCGCGTTAATTGCCTGTCTTCGGAGTTGTGGGGCGGGCATGACTTGCCAATGCTTTTTCAAACAAAGATGCTGGGCCTTCAACAGGTGCGTGGCAAGCCGAAAGAACTGCTGTAGATTTTCTTGAAATGGAAATGCATTGTTGAAGAAGCTACTGAATGATTTCTGACATCATTAAGTTGTTAAAGATGCATACCTTCTTGGGTGGGAGCAGAGCCACTGACTTGAGCCTCAACCCATCGGTGCCAGCGGTGCATGTGAAATGTGACGTCATGACCATATACACCACCTTGACCTACTTGCCTCAGGTGTCAAAATGCTCTTGGACCAGCTTTGGGTATGAGTAAACACAGGTGACTGGCAGCGCAGTCTCGTACATGTGTACTCAGAAGGAAGTCTCAGTGCTTTCAACAGGGCTTTCTCCCTGGTTAGTGCATACAGGATTGTAGCTTGAGTCTTAGATACTTTAGGCAGACCACAGAATCAGGACAGAGTCTCATCAAGCACCTAGTGTGCTCCAACACATGGCTGTCATATTTCATACAGCCTGGGACCACCCTTTGTACAGGCCTCCCAAACGCAGGTCGATTTCAAAAGTGTGGTTTGTTATTTTGACATGAATTGAGCATTAATGAACTCTCAGATCAGCTGCCCCCATAAATTTTCAGGGAAATCTTTCACATCTTCCACCCAATCCATTTTTCTCATAAATATCAGCACTCAGGGCAGAGAGCATTCATAAACAAGCAAGAAACCCCCTGGGATCATTCTCATCATTCTCACTTCCAACTTCTACACCGTACAATTAGCCGAGATCCAGCCTTTTACTCAAGGCCAGGAGGCAAATGAAAGAATCTGTCCATTGGGACGTTTTTTCCATAGTTGGGTATGGGGAAAGAAACACTGCTGGTGAAGAAGGGCCTTGTGTACTCCATCTGCCCACAATTAAATCACTGTCCAAGTTTTTGTTTTTGTTTTGCCTTTGAGATATGCCTTTTCTAACATTGTCCTAGCATGAGGGGGAGGGACAAGCTAGAGGTGTTTTTAATTCCATCGCTATCAGGCATTCCCCCCCCCCTGGGGTGGAGGAAGGGGGTGAGGTGGGTGCGGACCGCCCTGGGTGTCACTACTGGGGGGTGGCCAAATGCTGGACTTGATCCCCTTCCGCTCTTTTCTTTCTCCTTCTGTGATAGAACTCCTATTTGGGGACTTCCCTGGCTTTTTTCTGGCCCACGTAGGACCAGTCTGGATAGTTGGCCTTGGTGAAGATTTGACGTTTTCATCCCCAAAAAGTTTTTGATTTGAGTTTCTACTGAAATGAGGCTGCATTTTAATGTTGTATTTCAATCTTGTTTTTAAGTTGTATTTTAATCAATTGTTTTTATACCTGGTGTTAGTCACCCTGAGCCCAGTCTTGGTTGGCTAGGGTGGGGTATAAATAAAACAACTTCTTCTTCTTCTTCTTCTTCTTCTTCTTCTTCTTATTATTATTATTATTATTATTATTATTATTTATTAGGAAATGCAGAATGCAAGGAGAAGAGGCTTATTCCTGCCTTCCCTAAATGCAGTGCTGATGAAGACTGTCCATTTGCACTGCAATGAGTCTTAGGAAAATAAAACCCCTTGGTGCCAGTGTAGGGAGGCTGCCTAAGGTTAACTAGCTGGGTGGGGCACTTCGTTGGGATTGTGACTAAGGACAGAAGCATTAAATTCTCCCTCTCTAGGTGCTGCCGTTCTGATGCAAATGGAGGGGGCTGTTCTCCACCTGTAATTAAAGAAGACAAAAGAAAAACCATGCTTCCCCTCTGTGCATTTAGCATAACAGTGTCGTTTGACCCTGAGATGCTACAGTTGCCCCTTGATATAGATCTGCCTCCTCCCTGCTCAAGCTGAGAATTAATCCATCCATAGCGGAGGCCTTCCATCTCCTCACAGTGTCTAATGGTGCCATTTCCAGCAGCATTACAGGGCAATTTCTGTAAATCCCTGCGAGAGAATTTGCAGGAATCGGCAAATAACATCTGTCACCGCTCACTGCACAGCATCCAGCAGAATCACAGGTATTTTTTAATATCTCTATCACTCAGGACCCCACGCTTTGCAAATAAAACAAATGAGAGCAAACCCCAGCAGCTGGAATCCCTCCTGCTGCCAGATACACTTTAAATAAAGAGATTTGGAGCCACTTGATCCTGGCTTATCTCCTCCTGAAAGAAGGGATTTAACAGCCGGCTTCCTCGCTGACATCTTCTTCTCCATTTTTCAATTGAAAGCTACTTCTCTACACAAAAGTCTCATCCCAGCAGCAGCCCCCTCCTCCCCTGCTAGGCAGTCAACAGCTGGCCCAGGGTCATCTCCAGCCCTTGTTTATTAAATGTCTACCTCCCGGGTACAAGAAAACTCAGGGCGGCTTATAACAGGGTGGTAAACTATTCCATCATATATAACATAATTCCAAGGCTGTCTGCTATGTAGTTTGGCTATGTGAAAAAGCATACAGGACTTCAGCTGAAATCACAACTGTTTTAAAATGTATGTATGTATTCATTTGTAAGATTTCTACTCCTTTCTAGGGGTTTAACCTCTGCTCAAGGAGGCTTACATAAAGTAAAAGTCACAACCATAACAAAACATATCAATAAAGTACAATTTAATATAAAAAGACTGGCATGAGTGACAGATAAAAGAGAAGAGAGTTCTCAAACTTTTATCTAATGTGGCATAGCAAAAGCCTGCCAATATAGAAAACTCTTCACTGACCAATGAAAAACGGCAAGAGAGAGAGAGTCATCTGAGCCTGAAAGGACAAGGTGTTCCATTACCTGCTTTGTGGATATTTTCCTGCCCAGTATACAGTGGTACCTCGGATTAAGTACTTAATTAGTTCCGGAGGTCGGTTCTTAACCTGAAACTGTTCTTAACCTGAAGCACCACTTTAGCTAATGGGGCCTCCTGCTGCTGCCGCGTCGCCGGAGCCCGATTTCTGTTCTCATCCTGAAGCAAAGTTCTTAACCTGAAGCACTATTTCTGGGTTAGCGGAGTCTGTAACCTGAAGCGTATGTAACCCGAGGTACCACTGTACAAGGAAAATGTACAGCCAGAAAACTATCTGGATGAAATGGTGGACTTGGATGTGAATCCCGAAGCTTGGCAAGATTCTGTGGGTGCCTGGTCTGCAGGTCTGAGTCTAGGAAGTCAGCCAGTGTGTGGCTTCTAACGCACCATGATCCAGTGTGGGTATAGTCTCACCCACTTCTCTTGTGTTCATCCAATGAAGCTGGATTCATGACAAGTAAAAGAAGTACTTCTTCATATAGTTAACTATGGAATTTGCTCCCACAGGAGGAGTGATGGCCACCAACTTGGATGGCTTTCAAAGAGGATTAGACAAATCCATGGAGGATAAGGTGACGAGTGGCTTGATACAATATGCTTCTGAATCCCAGTTGCTGGAAACCACAGGAGGGGAGAGTGTTGTTGCATTCAGGTCCTGCTCAGGGGCATCTAATGGCCACTTTGAAAACAGGATGCTGGACTACACACCTGATCCAGCAGGCTCTTCTTATGTTCTTAGGTGTAATATTTGCTTGTTGAGTTCAGCAAAAGGTTTGTCAATTATAGTTTCCAGCTCAGTTCCTCCCTCCAAAAAAGTAACTAACACGGACAAGTCCATCAATAATTGAATACATGCAGCACACACGCAAACGTACATGTGTGTGTGTAAGCTGCCTCCATATATTACAAGAAACACAAGACACTTCTAGACCATTCTTATTTTGCAGGTGAGATTTAATTGCATACCAGCAAATGTAGGTCACAGAATTAAAGTGGATTTTGCTCCCTTGAGGAGCATACCTGCTTTCAAAACAAATCACACTTTCAAAACAACTCAAAGTCTTTGGAGTAAGAAAAGTGTCAGGAAAATGAGAAGTTGTGAGATAGCAATTGCTTGGCACAACTTTGCGTAACCTCCCTCAGCCTGAGGGCTGGATTCAAACATGGCTGACCGTCCAATGGCCACATTCCAATGCAGATGGGGCCAAAGGTGAAAGGCGACAGGGCCAAAGACTAATAGGAAAGAAGAAATGTTTTTCCCCGTAGTAGAATAAATTAAAATAAAGAAAAACAATACTCTCTAGGGAAACCATACCTTCTCCAATCCCCTCTTCTCCAATCCCCCATTTGCCCTTCCCCTCCATACCTTCCCCAATCCCCTCTTCTCCAATCCCCCATTTGCCCTTCCCCTCCATTTTGCCTCACTCCCTGCTGCTGTGATTAAAAGCCGATCCCACGGGCATGGTTGGCCAATTGGTGCCAAAGAAGGATAGGACTTTTTTTATGTACGCCACAGCAGCAGCAAGAATACTTATTGCAAAGCATTGGAAGACACAAGATCTACCCACCTTGGAAGAATGGCAGATGCAAGTAATGGACTACATGGAAATGGCAGAAATGACCGGCAGAATACGAGATCAAGGAGAAGAGCGGGTGAAAGAAGATTGGAAGAAGTTTAAAACCTACTTACAAGAATACTGTAAAATTTTTGAATGCTGATGACATTGAAGGGGTTCTAGTAAATAAGGGAAAGAAGAGTATGAAAGAAGGGATAGATATTGGATGAAAATTGGGAAAGTATAATACGTGAGGGAAATTATTTAAAGATAAAACTAATAAGAATGAATTTGCTAATCAATTTTAAAGTGGAATACAAGAAAGGGAGGTGGGTGGAAGTCAGGAAAATAAGTTTATGAATGATAAGAATTTGAAAAGAGGTGGGGTTTTTTGTCTCTTTTTTTGTTAAATTTCTTAATTTTTTTGCTTCTGTTATATTTTTTCTTTTTTGTTGTGTTTTAACTGTTTGTATTCATTGGTTTTTTGATGTCTGTTGTATGTTTGATATGTATTGTTTCTTTTTTGTATTGTTTTTCTTTTGTAAAACTTAATAAAATATTATTTAAAAAATAAAAATAAAAGCCGATCCCACATCAAGCTCACCTGATTCATTGGTGATCCTCAGCACCTCCTGTGAACTTTGTGCAAGCTAATCAGGATGAAAGCGCAATAAAAAAGGTCATTCGGAAGTGACCAGAATCATTAGCTGAATGATCAGCCACAGTCACTGGTGAATGTACTCATCTAGCTGCCATTCCAGACCTCTGAAGGCTATGCTTCTCTGGGCGCCCCTACCAAGTGCCATGTGACAGGGAAAGGGAATTTCAGCGGTGACATCTGGTTACAGAATGCCCTCTCCTTCTCAGGCTCACCTAGGGCCCAACCTTAAACTTTTATTGGTGCCAGGTGAAGATTTTTTATGTTATTTTGCCAGGCTTTTTAGATCTGGGCTTTTTCAATTCTGAATTTTTAGATCTGCTTTTAGTCACACTGTTTTGAACTATTTATACTCTTTTATTTGCGGCTCCTATTTTTATGTTGCGGTTTATTTACTGATGATCAATTGATTTTTTAAAATTGTGTTTTGATTTTGTAAGCCACCAGAGAACACTGTTGCTACCCAGATATGTAGAATGTGGATGTGTGTTTTAATCTGTTTTCAGTTTATCACTGATTTCATACACACACACACACACACACACATATATATATATATATATATATATATATATATATATATAAAATAAATAATATATGTATATATATAATAAATATATATATATATATATATATATATATATATATATATATATATATATATTTGCTTTCGTAGATTTTCACGGGTACAGGAATGCAGGTTTTGGTGTCCTCGGGTGTCTTCCCGTGTAAAAGTTGGGGTGTCTAGGCGACGTTTCGACGAGGTCTCACTCGTCATCTTCAGGCTGGTGCTTTCGGCTTCTTGTTACTGGAACAGAGCAGGATCTCAGTGTTTGAGTTCCTATAAATACTGTAGAGGGGGTGTGGTGTATAGCTTCCAATGTTCTGGGCAGAGAGGAAGTTCCCAGGCTAGTGTGCCTTTTCTTCTTTTGTTCCTTAATTACTTGAGAGATATCTATATAAAATATGTTTGCCTTTAACTGGTTTTACTGATAGTATTGCTATGAGGTGGGGGGGAGTAGGTAGACTATATGCAGAAACCTTCCTAAGCCCCATATGTTGCTGTCATTGCTGAGCATAGGCCATCTTGGCTATGGCTGGTGGCAGGCAAATTAACATCTGGAGGACCTCAAGTCCTGTATCCTTGTTTTAATGCATTAAAGTGAAGTGAAATATTCATATGTATTCCAGCCCTTTCTCTCCTATCCAATTTTTCAGCATCTCTGGGATGTTGCTTATGCTGAAGTTCTAAGATTCTTCATTCACCCTTCCCAGAATGCACTGTTGTTCTTGTTAAATAAACAGCATGAGAGTCGCTCATCCATATGCTGCCAGTGCTAATCCTAATTCTCCAAGGAATCACGCTGGATTACATTCGGGGAAGGTCAAGACCTGCACTATTCCTCTGCCTGCAGCAGGAAACCTTGTCCAAGCTGCAGATCACATTTAGTGCCTGGAAACTGGAAGAGCAATAAGCAGGTAAGTGTGGCACACCTTGCCAAATATGTTTCTGCGGTATTGTTTTTGGTTTTTCAACCAACTGCAATCAGCTCGGTTTCAAAACTGATTCAGCAAGAATTATCAGCAACAAAACAAAACATAATATCTAGGTGGCTAGGTGGTTCTCCAAAGGAACGGAAACCAATAATACCATTATTAAGGAAGAAGGAAATGTGCCTGGATTGTTTGCAGGGCATATTACATGATACATTTTAGTAGCAAGCTGGCCACAATGCTGTATTATCTCTCATTATATTCTCAGGTATCTCAGTTACAACATGGTGCAAATGTAGCGTTTGAAATCACATTAAGCTTGCCTGAGATTTTACACACACACTTCGCCAAGTGTATACAGGCACCTTCTATAATAGTAGCAAAGTGGTCTTAGGTGGACCAAGGAGTTAGTTCTAGAGCAGAGGTAGGCAACCTAAGGCCCGCGGGCTGGATGCGGCCCAATTGCCTTCTCAATCCAGCCTGCAGATGGTCTGGGAATCAGCGTGTTTTTACAAGAGTAGAATATGTCCTTTTATTTAAAATGCATCTCTGGGTTATTTGTGGGGCATAGGAATTCGTTCATATATTTTTTTCAAAATATAGTCCGGCCCACCGCATGGTCTGAGGGACGGTGGACTGGCCCACAGCTGAAAAAGGTTACTGACCCCTGTTCTAGAGTCTCATTTTACTCTCATGAGTTCAACATTGGAGAAGTCCCACACCTGCTGACCCTGGCCCTGTCATTACATTCCCACAAGCCCCTCTCACTGAGAGATACTGGGATGGGAGGTCTGAAAGGAGAAGGTTACTCTATGTGCATATGTCCATTCTTCCTCCCAGGGGATTCAGAACCCTGATCATGCAGGAGAACCTGTAGGGAGAACCTGTCCTAGATGAATAGAGCAGAATCTCCTCTCCAAACCTTCTCCCAAAGTGTAGATGGGGTCAGGGCGGCACAGTAGTATTATGGAGCCAGTAGGCATGGCCTCACTCTGCCCTTCATGCAGCTAATTGTGTGAGGGGATAACATTCCAATAAAAGGGCTGGCACCATTATGAATCATGCACAGGCAGATGCCAGGGCTCCAGTGCCCTGGGAGGCCTCCCCCCGCCCCTCGATGCATCCTTGCTTATTAAAGAAAAAAATGAAATAATTTTGTATTTTTGAAAAAGAAATCAGCACTCTGGTATCAAGATTTGCCCCCCCCCCCAATGTCCTGGAAGTTACATTGTTTGAAGTTACGGTTGGGTAAAAGATGTCTGCAAGCATAAACACATGACAGCCACCATACTTCTGCGAAGGCAACCTTCTCTCTGCCACTCCTCCCCCCCCCAAAAAAAAACAGTTTCTGTAGCATTGGGAGCAAAGCCAAGCTAGTGGCCAGAGGTCACTTGTTAATGGAGTGGGCAACATGTTAATTGCACATCTTTCTCTTATCAAGCGTTACTTGGGAGATATGTGAGAAGCAAGGGGAAATGAGTAGGGGCACCAGTCCCACACCCCCTGTGATATATAGTAAAGCTGAAAGCGTTGGATCTGTAACTAACTCCTCTGTTGCCATTCTGCCTAACAGTAGGGCAGGCCCTGCTCCATCCCCATCTCAGAGAACACTGTCTCAGGTGGGACTTACCTGGCACCTTCTGCCAGCCATCTTCACATGAGTGAGTTTAACATCCTTAAACCTCCTCCAAATTCCAGCACCAGCGTCAAAACCATTCATATTCCTGGGGGAAGGCATACACATCCCTTTTCTCTCCTCTGAAAGATTAGAGAAATTTCTCTCAGCTAGCAATTGAGGCAGCAGCGTTTTCAGAGTATCTTGTGGGGCTTATTATTAGTGAATTCTGCTCAAATATTAACTAATAACTCTCTTCAGAGAGACAGTAACTTTCTCAAATGCTGCTTGGGGCAATATTCATTTTCCCCGCAGACAAGGAGAAGAAGAGCCACTATCACACCTAGGCAGACAGGCGGTAGGAAAAATCTGGCATTTCAAAGAAATGGGCTCATCATAGTATAGATATAAAAGAGATGAAAATGTCCATTCTGTTTTGGTCCATTTGGGAGCCGTGTGCATATTTTACAGGAATGGGGTTAATGACATTTAAGGGATGGCAATAATCCAGAAAATGAGCTAGAGAAGAGGCTGTATTATTTAGAGACTTCTTTTTTTTACACTTGATCAGACTGTCTAATTACCCCAGGTTTCAACCTCCCCTATTTGAGACTGTGCATGACAAAGCAACAGATTCTGTACAGGTCTAGGAAATGCAGAGATTATTTACAGGAAGGGTCGATATCAGGGACCCTCCAAATGCGGTTGGACCCTAACTCCTATGGCCAGTGGTCTGGGCTTATGGGAGTTGCACCTGAATGGCATATGAAAGACCGCAGGTTGCCACAGGATTTATTGCTTTGCCTCTGACAGGATATTCGTTGGAAAGTACCCAAAGGAATACTGTTCCTAAATAGTGCTTTGGAAACCTCACACCAGTCTACGGGCCAGAATGCATCTGCAGCCTAACCTAAGATTTGATATCTGAACTGAATGTGCCAATCCATTCCAGTGCTGCCCTGTGTTAGGAGGATGTAAATAGTACCTGGTTTTGTTGAGAATAACACATTCCGCCTCCAGTTTGGCCGTTTTAACATGATGTGCTACAGGCTTTAATGCATTCATCCTCACAACCTCCCTGCCGCTTGGATGTGTTGAGGCAAATAAAGGGCTTAGCCTTTAGGACTCCTGTGGGAAGGGAATAATAAGCAGTCCATTTGCTGTGGCCTCAGCAGCTCCGCTACCTCCTCCTGCCATGCAGATGAAGACAATGAAGACATCAGAAAGGTGACACTCAGTGGTGTGAGACTTGACTCTTCATTACTGACTCATCAAGCTGTGGGATCGATTCCATTTTCCCACAGTTTATTGTAAGTTCAAAGCTTGGTTAGCTTTAGCATTTCATTTTCTAAAGGTTCCCTGCACTCCTAAGGCAGACATCAAAGAGAGAAGGGTATTAGAGAGGTCAATGAAGCACTCGGAAATGGCAAGAGCACCTGTGGAAGTGGATCGCTCTGTTCATTAAGATGTATCGCCATAAGCCTTTGCTCAAAGAAGACTTGCAAAGAAAAACAGCTGAGGAAGAAAGCGCAGGGGGATAGGTTGTGAAATAACCTGAGAACTGCCGTAATCAGACATACTTATATGGCTGTCTTCTGAGGCCTGGCCTGGAAAGCAGGAGAATGCTATCAACTTCCCTGTACAGTGGTACCTTGGGTTAAGAACTTAATTCGTTCCGGAGGTCCGTTCTTAACCTGAAACTGTTCTTAACCTGAGGTACCACTTTAGCTAAGGGGGCCTCCTGCTGCCGCCGTGCCACCGCCGTGCAATTTCTGTTCTCAACCTGAAGTAAAGTTCTTAACCTGAGGTACTATTTCTTAGTCTGTAACCTGAAGCGTCTGTAACCCGAAGTACCACAGTATATCATGCGTGGGGGGACTCCTTTGCAGACTGAGGGGCACATTTCCATCTGGGCAACCCCCTGGTGGGCCAGGGTGAAAGCAGGCAAAGCAACAAATTAAAATTCACCTTTGTACAGGAGACTAGTTTCTACAGACTGATGCTCTATCCTCCATCCCAGCAGCCAAGAGGCATTATTAGACAATGACACTTTCCAGCCTGTCAAAAATGCTCAATGAAGCAGGGCTGCTAAGAGTGTGTGGCTGAGGAGGGGTTGTAGCATTGGAGGAGCCCAATGGCCAGATAGAGAGCCCTAGTGGCCACATTTGGACCCCAAGCCTGAGGTTACCCACCTCTGCTTTAAACTGCAGTACAGCAAATGATGGAACTGGAAACTTCTCCATATGTTATCAATTGTGTATTGCAGAAAGTGGCTTTGGCTATCAGCACAGTACTTTTCAAACTCAACGTTTTTCAAACTGTAGAGCCAGTGCAATATAAGCAGTTAGAGCGTGAGACTCGAACCTGGGAGACCAGGGTTCAAATCTCTACTTGGCCAAGAAGCTTACTGGGTGACCACATCACAGCATAACCTATCTGACAGGGTTGCTGTGCAGATAAAATTAGAGGTGCCGTATGTCCGGAATTTCCTGGACATGTCCAGGATTTAACCAGCGAAAATAGCATCCAGGTCTGGGATTTTGAGGTTGATTGCTTAAACAACTGTTGTGTCCTAAGAAAAGGGAGAACCATGTACAGCACTTTGAGCTCCTCAGAGAAACAGGTGGTGTATAAATTCAATAAATAAATGTAGCTGGGGACCATAGGCCAGAGAATGGCCTGAAGAGTCCTGGGGTCATTGTGTTTCTGAAGCTAAGCAGGCCTGGGCCTGACCAGAACTCACATGCCACTCTGAGCACCAACCACACATTATGTTAAATACATAGCATGCGCTTACATCTGTTTGTTTTAGAACCAATACAAAATTTCTTACTAGCTTAGCCCAAAACAGCTACAACTTGCGTCCCTTTCTGAAAGTGAGTAAGGAGGTAGAGCTTTCCACCTCAGAGGTCATCACTGTAAAGGTCTAGATACCAGCAACTACAGTTCTAATTTTCCACAGTACTGGAATGTGAAGCAGTGGATTTCAATCTCTAGGTGTAAAGATATCTGGGCGGCTTGTAGATCTCACCCTAAGTGACATTGAGAACAACCTACTATGAACTACAGTCCAGTTGATGTTAAAGGAACACTGACAAGGAATGCTGTCGTGCTCATGTCCTGGGCATCTGGTTGGCTACTCTTAGGGGAGAATCTTCTTGTGTTCTTCTAAGTCTGGTATATGTCCATTTTATACACAAACACATACAGTGGTACCTCAGGTTAAGTACTTAATTCGTTCCGGAGGTCCGTACTTAACCTGAAACTGTTCTTAACCTGAAACACCACTTTAGCTAATGGGGCCTCCTGCCGCTGCTGCACGATTTCTGTTCTCATCCTGAAGCAAAGTTCTTAACCTGAGGTACTATTTCTAGGTTAGCAGAGTCTGTAACCTGAAGCGTCTGTAACCTGAAGCATATGTAACCTGAGGTACCACTGTAGATGATATGTAAAAATCATATCTGCTCCTGCTGATCAATATTGCTGTAAGTGATCATGAATGGCTAAGAAGTTTCACCTTCCCTTGTAACGTGTAGTTTCTATATATCGATTTTGGTTGCTTGCTTCCTTTAGCAGCTACATAGCTGGCAAGGAAAGGTCTTCTGCCACTCTTAAAGGTAAAGGAGCCCAGAAGGGAAGGTAGCAATCTTAGACATTGCTGCATTTTAAATCGTTTTTTGTCTGCTGCCTGTCTGTTCAAAGCCTATCACAACAGGATGCACTGAGAATGATATGGATCACTACTTCCTCATGCATATTCTTTCAGCACCGTGGGACATTGAGCCCATTCCTGCTATCAGTCACTGACTCTTGATTTCACATCTGGAACAAGCCTCATCATCGGCTGAAATCTGCCTCTCTGCTCAACTTCCATAGGTGCGTCTTCTTGGAACAAGGTCAGCTGTTCCTTGGCTGCAAAATCCCTGTCTAAATGTTCAGAGTCAGGGCACAGCTGGGGGAAATGGCACATTAGCATAGAACTCATTTTATTTCTCTGGCTCCCTGTTGTGCTCTTGTCTGCAGCCATTAAGGATGAAGCAATCTCCTTGTTGCAGAGGCCTGCCACAGGAAAAAGGCTGCTGGTGCAAAGTTAGGCTCAGCATTTGACAGGTACAAGCTTCTGAAACCAGAGTTCTAGTGAAGGAATCACTCTTTGAAATGGGAGCACTGCTTTGGATATCAGTAAAAGACACAAAGGGACGCAGGTGGCACTGTGGTCTAAACCACTGAGCCTAGGGCTTGCCGATCAGAAGGTTGGCGGTTCGAATCCCCGCGACGGGGTGAGGGTCCCTGCTCCTGCCAACCTAGCAGTTCAAAAGCACATCAAAGTGCAAGTAGATAAATAGGTACCGCTCCGGCGGGAAGGTAAACAGCGTTTCCGTGCGCTGCTGTGGTTCACCAGAAGTGGCTTAGTCATGCTGGCCACATGACCTGGAAGCTGTACACCAGCTCCCTCAGCCAGTAAAGTGAGATGAGCGCCACAGCCCCAGAGTCGTCCGTGACTGGACCTAACGGTCAGGGGTTCCTTTACCTTTAAGAGAAACAAAGCTGTTCACAGTGCATTTATTCATGTCCTGATTTGAGGTCCCCAAACTGCAAGGAAAAGTAGGTTTGGGGGTTCAGAAATCAGACAGGGTTGCTGGAGGAGTATATGGCTAACCTGTCAGGAGTATATGGCTAATCTGAGCCAACAACCCCAAACAAACAAAACTCACTGCAACCAACCAAATGCAACCAACCATTCCCTCCCCCCTCTCCCCTCCCAATATCACAATGCCTATGATAGCAGTATCTCACACCAAATGTAACTGACCTGTAGAAAAGACTCTGTGAACTGAGAACAGAGACACTATTTGTACCTTTGTTATCCATGAAAATCTTTCAATAAAAATAAATAATACAAATAAATCAGGCAGAGTGAGTGTGGGCAGGTTAGTGGGGAACCACATAATCTGATTTTCCTTTGTTCACACACACTCTGCTCTCAACTCTGAAACTTGCACACCATCCTATTAAGGCAAGCTGATTGGGAGCTGTGATTGCCACCTTCTTCCTGACAAAGCCCATGAGCAGTCAGTAATTCAGCAGGTGCAGCTGCTTCTCGCTAAACATTTGTCACCTTCTTCCGGCATGGTTCCTGTACCTTTAACAGCTGCATGCTAGGAGGAAGTCCAACTGATGAAGCTTTCCTCATCACTGCATCTGAAGCTTCTGTTCTGTTCATACATACATCATTTTATTTGCATGCCTCCTTGCCAGCTTACATGAAAAATACACAAGTGCAAGCACAACAAAAGCAGACATAAACAATAAATAACACATCAATAAGTACACAATCAAATTGAAATAATTTCCACATAAATCATAAGATCTAAAATAAAGATAGAAAAAAATAATATCAATACGAGCAGCAAACCCTCCCCCCCCCAATAAACCCCCTAAACAATACCCCAGCCCAAGAGTCTGTTCAGCAGCCTTAACATCCTACCTTCCAAGGCCATGTACAAAAACCTAAGGCACAGAAGCCAAGCCAGGACAAAAAATAAACAGGCAACACTATTTCATGGTAAAATCTGAGGTATCCAAGGCAGATAAAAAGGAATCTCATTAACATGTGGAATATGTGGGTCATTTCTTGGATGGAACACATGGAACTGATTCCACTTTTTCTGGCAAGGTTCGTGCCAAAATTCATCACATGCAACATTGCATAAGGATGGTGTGCTTTCCCAATTCAATTTTCAACTCAGATGCAGTAGCTAAGGGCTTGGGACTCTAGCCAGGAGGGGGTGGGAAATAGGACCACACCGCTTAGGCGGTATTACTAAGGGCACTTCCACGTGGCAATTAATTGTGGACTCAGCCAAGTTAACAATGGCCTCATCAAAATGCCATCTCATCTTATTTTCTCATTTAATCCAGATGTTTCCCCTTCAATCCAAATCCATGCTCAGCTTCATTTGCGAAATATAGTTTTGTTTTCAATCTCATTTTTATCAAGCTTTTAGGAAATTTTATGGAATTGGTTTTATATGAACTACTTAGAGATTTTCCACATTATGTAAGCATTATAAACATTTGATAAATAAATGCACCATTTCCATGGAAAAATCTGATAAGGAAAAAATAAACTCTGGGGGAAATCCGGATTTAAAAGTGAGGGGATGGCACAGGCCAAGGGGGAAGGGGTAGACTTGCATGCCTGTGCAGCACAAAGTCCGTAATAAATTGCCTTCTGTCTTGGAATGTTACACACTCTCTGCACGTTACCAGGAGAGGAATATGTCGCATTCCAATCCAAAATGCGGCGTGCAAAACTCTTAACATGGAAATAACCTGCACCTGCTGAACTTTGCTGTTACTTTGCAGTTTTGGCATGTTTCTGTCCCGCTGCACTAAGCCTTTTTGTGCAATGACATTAAAATCCCAGTAACATTTGTTAAACAGGGCACCTGGGGAGGGTTGGCAGCTTTCCTCTTCACCTGGCTCAGTGGCACGATACCCGCCAAGCTGCACCGCTCGCCAGAAGGTGAATGGATGCGCTGAGCCAAGTGGTACTAGAGAAGGGAAATGGCTAATTGCCTGACAGGGACGAGATGAATATGAGATGCTGATCTTTAATTGCAAACAATTACATTTGCAAGAAACAAGCTCGCCCACATGCATGACGTGCAGCTTCTAATTAAACGTTAAACACATTCATTTTTCCCCTTCCCTTCTTCCGTTCCACCCCCCCTTGATTTTCTGTAGAAAGTAATTAACTATCTTGTCTACAGGTAAACCATTAATTAATACTTTGCTCATTATGATCAAGATCAGATTGTTTTGATTTATTTGGTGCTACTTTTTTTCTTAATGCAATTACTCCCTGATCCTCGGGAAGGTACAGTGGCAGCTGATCTTTTATGCATGGGAAGCATCACCTTGGAAGTGCACAGAGTTGGAAGCAGCGTTCCAAAGGCTCATCTTTGGACTGAAAATGCATCACTCTACAGCACAACATTCATATAGTAAACAGTGAGGTGATAAGGGAATAAAATGAAGTTCAGAAAATTACATACATTCGTAATTACCGTATGTAATTAATGGGGTAAATCACAAAACAGCTATTGATAACATAAGTGTGTGTGTGTGTGTGTGTGTGTGTGTGTGTGTTTGCCTCTAGCTTTGCATGCAGAAGGTCCCTGGTTCAGTCTGTGGCATCTCCAGGTAGGGCTGTCAGAGACCCCTCCATGAAACGATGGGAAGCCTCTGCCAATGCCATAGCTGTCAACTTACAGATTTGAAAATAAGGGACCAGCAGCCTTGAAAATAAGGGACCAGCAGCCAAAATAAGAGACCTGCAGCCTCACCTGTTCCAGGCACTCCAGTCTTCCTGTCCTCCTGCAGTCTGGTCAAACTCATGCTGGGTAGCTTTGAGAACACTGTCCAACCAACTCTGTAACCAGAGGTTCAACTGAATAGAATCTGAATCACATGCACCACAAGGCCTATGCAGCCTCAACTTAAGATGGCTCCCCGGCCTGGCTTTGCACTGCAAAGTTTGCAGCAGCATGTGCAACAAAATGGCGTCCAGCATTCAAAAAACCCATCAGCTTACATTAACTAGCCACACACAAGGCATGCAAGCTCCACCCCCCAGTCGTTCTTAGACTTCTTATTGGGTGAGCAACACAGCCAAGCAACACAGTTGGAGCCTTCCTCCTCCCTGTCTGGCAGGGAGGGAGGGAGAGGAGCTGCTTCCTTTGAAATTTAAGGGACATCATTTAAGGGACATCCATCAATAAGGGACAGCAGTGGGACATGGCACTGGAATAAGAGACTGTCCCTTCAAATAAGGGACACTTGACAGCTATGGCCAATGCACTGTCTCAGTATAAAATAGTTTCCTATGCCTCCTCTCTTAGAAAGTCTCCCACTGCCTGACACAGGGAGGTTGAGGGAGTGAAATGGCTCAGGAGCCCAGTACCGCAGGACCCCAGTACCTCTCCAGGGCCACTTCCGGGTTAGCGCCTCCGGCAATGGCAAAGTTCCTCCGATCGGGAGGAACCGGCTCCGTGAAAAACAGGGTCTGACCGCCAAGGCGAAGGCGGAGACCCTTAGAAATCACAGACGGAAGAAGTCTGTGAACCTGGGATTCAGCTGGCACCTTCAGCGCCCCCCTACTCGTGGGGAGACCCGGTATCGGGAATCCAGAGCGACGTGGGGTGAGAGGCGCGGTGCTTTGAATCAACCGCTTATTTCACGGAGCAAAGCCGCATTGCTGCTGTCGGAGAGCGCTGACTTTTTTCCTGTAGACAATTGGATTTTAAACAACAACCCGTGAGTAGAACGGGAAATTGAACTTTTAAATAATTTAATTTGGCACCGAACGGGGAAGGTCCAAACAGGAAGTCCACCTTCCCTTTCTGTAAATAGACTGAAGCAAAGTAGTTGTTAACTAAGGTTTGGGAAAGTCTTACGTAAAGGACTAAAATTCCACTGATTGAAACTATTAATTTTGACCAAGTGAACTTGCAGGAGAAGGTGAAAAATTAAAAATCGAAGCGTCACGTCTCTGAACCTGGGAACGGCTTGTAAAAAGTCCATCGACGGTAAACAGGACAAATTTGACAGCTAGCTTTAAAAGAAAGACATTGTTTCTATTGTCTGCTTCTGCACTTAAAAAAGAAGAAAAGGTAACTGGAAACTGTTACTAATTTACTTTTGGAATTGTGCTGGAAAGGATTGATACAAATGGAGACTGTCTTCCTCTAGAGGGAGTTTTGGGACATTGTTACAAGAGTGCAGCTGGGAAACTGGCCTTAAGATAAAGACTGTGAGAAACTAGTTCTGACCTTGAACATCTTAAGAATGTTGGCAAAAGAAGAAGTAGCGTCTGTACTGAATAGGACATTCTATTTGTTGGGAAAGCTGCATAAACAGATAGATGTCATGGTTACTAAGATTGACATTTTGGGAACAAAAGTGGATATCAGCATAGAAGTCGACAAGAACCTGGCACAGGAATCCTTCTTAACTGAACAAATTGATTAATTAGAGAAGGAGAAAGTTGCTGTTGTTGAGTACAAAGCAAAACGAGGGTGAGCCTTAACCCTAAAGAGGCAAATGGAGGATTACAACTTGAGGCCTTATATGACTGTAATTAGGAGAAGCCAGTTTTTGAAGATGGGTACCTGGCCTGATCTGGGAAAGGAAAGGTGGAGAGATCCCCTTATGCAGGGATCAAATGAATTTTGGAATATGAATTTGAGCCAGGAGGAGATTGGAGCTTTTGGGGCCTTCGGACGTGGAAGAATTGTGAAACAAGATTTGGAATACTTTATGGGCCCTAGCTTTAACTATGGAAATCTGGCAGACCTGTCAAGAAGGAATATAAGCATCGTTGGGTTGGAGCTCCCCCGAGATCTGCTTTTAGCACCAAAGATTATCAAGAAGACCGGCAAAAGGGAAGTGAAGAAGAGTTAAGAGCCTCGGATATAAGATCTCCAGGTTGATGGACGCTGGGAGGTTGATGGAACTGACGGCAGGGGCCGAGACTGGGGAGGGGAGACGGTGGAAGAAAATTGGGAATTTAAAGTGTATATATGGAGATTTAAAAAAAAAAAAATTAATGAGAGATGGAAAAATCATGGAATGAATTTTTTATGACCCTAGGGGAAATGTCTTAAGAGATTAAGTTCAAATTTATTAGTTTTAAGGAAAAATAAGATTAAACAAAGTAAAAATGGATGATTAATTGGTAAAAGAAGAGAATGTTAAATTACAGTATATTAAGATAAATTATTAGGATAAAAACAAAGGTGAAGGATTTGCTAAAATATCTAACTGAACCAGAATACAAAGAGGGGAGGTGTGAGGAGGTCAAGGAAATAAGCTAAAGAAAGAAAGTTATGTAAAGGTTTGATTTATTCTTTTTTTATTGTATGCATTTTTTTTTCTTTTTTGTCTGTTCTCTTTTTTATTTTTATTTTTCTTTGATGGGACTTGTTTTTATATATGGTTTTGCTTTCTTTTTTGGTCTAATTGGGTGTTTTTCTTCTGTTATTTTTTTTATTATTCATGTAACCTTTAAAATTTCAATAAAAATTTATTTTTTTAAAAAAAGTACCTCTCCAGGACCCTGCAATCATTATCTGAGGCTCTTCTTCATAAGTCTCTTCCACAAGAGGTCCAGTAGGTGGCAACACGAGAACAGGCCTTTTCTGCAGTGGCTCCCTAGGGAGACTCACCTTGTGCCTTTGTTACATATCTTTAGGCTCCAGGCAAAAGCATTCCTTTTTCATCAGGCCTTAGGCTTTTAATTAGTTATAACCTTGTTGTGTGGGTGCGATGTTTTAATCTAGTTATTTATTTTAATAGACTTATCTTTTGGGGGTTTTTTAAATGCTGGTTTTAATGTAGGCATGTGTTTGTTTTTTGCTTACAATATTGTAAGGCACTTTGAGTTCCCAAGCAAAAAAAGTGACAAATGCATTATTATTTTTATTATTATCACTACTACTACTACTACTACTACTACTACTACTACTACTAAACAATTTTTTAAAAGGCAGAGGAGCTGGTCCAGTCAAAAGATGACAACCATTTTTGTCTTCCAAACTCCTAAGTGCCTATCTTAGAAATAAACTCTCTTCTGAGATCTACATATTCTCACCATATTAAAGCACATTGTTTGCAACTCATTTGTGCTGCAGAGAATTGTTCAAGCACCAACAATAATGTGGTAGTTTGCAGGAAGCACTACAGTACAAGCTAAAGCAGAATAAACACACTACCAAGGTGCTGTTATTGTGGCAAGAGTGTGCTGCGGAATACACCTGCAATAAAACATCAATCTGGAGGGGCCCTATGACCATCTGAACCTTTATTTGACCTTTAGGTTGCTGAGAGATGTAATCAGACAAATTGCCACTAGAGGCTGCCCTAAACTGCAAAATCAAGCCAGGCCTCAGGCGAAAGAAAAAGAATACTCTCTGTACAACAATTGTCAGAAATATGAGTCTTGCAGTTCCTTCCATCTCAGTTCCTAGAAGTGTGCAGCCCGGGTTCTTTGCTAATGCTGTCTAAACAATGCAAGGCATTCCAGAAATGCATTTCTAGCTATATATATATTCTAGTGGGAGCAAACATTTGTTCCAAGTTAAAAAATGTCTAATTTGCACGTCCTCTCTCTCACGCACACCTGGTCAGCACAACCTGCCACTGTTTGTGATATGCAGAGAAAGGGCCTCAAGCTTTTCTCACTTTCCACCCATCATTCCTGGGCAAAGAGGGAGGATATGACAGCCAGATAACTGAAACCTGGATTCTTCACATATTTACTAAGAACTTTCCCTTAGCTTAGAGGCAGAGAAACTCCATTTATTGATCATCCTGAAAGTTATAGTTGCCCTGTTAGTCTGAATCCATTGAAACTGGATTTTCAACTGTGGCTAATCTTCAAAAGTGGGACTGAGACACCCACTTCTAAATTAGAAGCCTTAATAAATAACCATTTTCTCCCTGTTGCATGAAAGCACAAATATGTAAAAAAGAAAAAAGAAAAAACTTTCGAATTATTTGGACTAAAAAAACCCAAGGATTTTAGCATGGAATAAAATATCCTCTATTGGTAATAGGTTGGCATCCTGAGTGCCAGCCCTAAATTAAGGGAAGGATGTAAAATACTGGTTGTAGGAATGTCATTTAGGATCCCTCAGGCAAGATGTCCCCCATAGCCCCATCCCTTTCATGGCAATCCCTTCTTCAAGCCATTTAGTTTAGGATTGTTCTTTGAACAATATTCTATCATCATTTGGGGCACAGTGCACCTTGCTTCCTTGTGTTTCATTTGGCACACGCTGTAGCCTATATATTATACACAAATTTGGTCAAACAACTGTTTCTCCATGTAGGTGATTGGATTATATGACTTTCAGTTCTTCTCTAGCCATGCAGAAAAATCCTATGCATTTTCACATAGAAGTAAGCCCCTCTGAGTTCAGTAGGGTTTGCTCCCAGGTAAATGTGCATGGGGTCGCCACCTTAAATATCTGTGATTGAAGTAAAGCCATTAAAACAGCAAAGCTAAACACATATATTAGGAAATAAGCCCCACTGAACTCAGTGAGTGGAAGTCAACATTGCGTGATGTTGAATGTTCCATCTGTGCAAGCATATAAGCTTTGCCAGAGAGAACAACCCTCCTCTCCCCTTAACTGCTCACTGTTCTTGGTGTTCTCTTGATGCCCCCAGAGCTAATTCTAGGAGACATGGGGTGGGGGAGAGTGAGGGGAAAGCCCCATTGCACAAGTGGAAACCTCTATACAGGGCTTCTGCTGATGAGGCTCATTAGGTGAATCCCAACCAGTAAGACTTGCTTCTAAGTAAATATGCATCGGATTGTGTAATATACTCCCTGCGTGAAGATGGGAGTGGTGCAACATGACCAAGTCTGAGGTGATTTAGTCTGAGGTCACTCCCTGTCTATAACAACCGAGAATTCAGGGGTTCTCTTTATGTGGTAGCATATAATATAAACCCACAGCAAAGACTCTTGATATTGGGTGTTGCTGTAACAACTTATTCCCTCCTAGGCTTGCTGATCAGAAGATTGGCAGTTTGAATCCCAGTGACGGGGTGAGCTCCCATTGCTCTGTCCCAGTACCTGCCAACCTAGCACTCCAGTGCGAGTAGATAAATAGGTACCGCTGCGGCAGGAAGGTAAACGGCGTTTCCATGCATTCTGGTTTCCATCACAGTGTTCTGTTGCGCCAGAAGCAGTTTTGTCATGCTGGCCACATGACCCGGAAAGCTGTCTGTGGACAAATGCCGGCTCCCTTGGCCTGAAAGCAAGATGAGCGCCGCAACCCCATAGTTGCCTTTGACTGGACTTAACCGTCCAGGGGTCCTTTACCTTTTTTAACTTTTTATTCCCTGAACTAGGTATCAATTAAAGCTGAGGCAAGATGGAAACAAACACTCAGAGGTATAAAGATTGACGGATTCACTATTAAAGGCACAGTACTTATTTTCTGTCAGAAACGCTGTTTCAGGTTTAACCAAGATCTTATAAGAAAATAGAACTGTTTCTATTAAAACTGTCTGCTTCTAGGCTGGCTATCTGCTTTTACTGTTAATGTAATAGCATCTCTAGCCCCTTTCTAGGTCCTTTTTCCTCCATCTGAGGCAAGGAAACAGGTTCATCCTGCCTGACAAACCCCTAAGCGCACTTATCTACTTCCATAGCCAGGCCCTATCTCTCGGTCTGTCACAGATTATACTGCATGGTTCTTTTTCCAGGCCTTTGCAGGGATGAGTTATAATCCAGCGACATCTGGAAGGCCACATCTTACCCAGCCCTGCCCTTCAGGTTTTACTCATTCACCTCTTAACACCTCTTTCTTCCTAACTAACTCCTTCAACTAATCATTTTTGACACACAAATTTCAGGTCCAGATTTTTGTTGGAGTTTACAAAGCACCTAACAGCCTATGAGGGAAAAAATGATGATGTTTCTGCTATTGGGAATAGCAGATCCCAAATGAACTTTTTTGCTGAGGGTGAAGAAACCCCTTTTGATATGTAGCTTGCTGAATCCACTCTCTCCTTGTGGTATGTGTGGATGGGCAAGCAGATATTAACATTTTCTAGACTGTTATGTTTTGGGTACTTACCTACAAGCCAGCAGCCCATTAATGAATACTAGATGTTTTCCTCACAAAGATTTGCTCCTATTAGCAAAATGTTGTGTTGTGTTGTGGTGGGGGGTTGTGTGCACAGAACACCTCCACTGCAACAACACACAAAATCTGGTGCAAGATGTGGTGACAGCAGAAACAGGGGGAGCCTCACCAGCTTGGCTGCTCCCTGCAATAACTGAGAAAACCCCTGAGCTTTCCAGTGCAAGGGGAATGAATGGTTTGCAATCTGTTGCTACGGCAAGCCTCAATGCCTGTCTGTGCCTTAAAAGTCTCAAGATGGAGACAGCCAATATTGCCAAAAGCTCTTCCTTTAAGGAATCACAGAGGCCACATTCATGGGACAAAGCCTGCTGGCATTGGACCAGACCCAGAAACATCAATGAACTGTCTGAAACAACATTTGTTCTATAATGGGACTGCTCCCAGTGGCAGGGTGGAAAAATAAGAAAATCATGTATCCTTTCACATAACCCAACTATCCAGGCTGATTTAGGTAATTCCTTGCATCTCATATTCCTACTTCATTAGTAGAATATCTGCCAAACTACTCAGCTGTTCCAGTGTGTGGCACAGTATACATACCGTCCAAGTGCCTTGGGAAAAAATGGGACATCCAATTTTTTCATGAGAGATCTTGGCAGCCATTTTGGGTGCTGCGATCTCATGGCCCCCCAAAGTGGGGGGTTTTTCAGGGCCGCAATCTCACATGGCACAACAAAACACACGTTTTGGGGGCACTGTGTGAGATCTCGCCCCAAGGTGAGAAGGAGACACAGGCCATGTGACCCACCCGGGAACACGTCCCAGTTTTGCATCGGATAAAGTTGGACAGTATGCAGCCTACAGTGTATAAAACGTTTAAAAAATATTGGCTACAATCATCAGTCTGCATATGGCTCAATTGGTGAGGTAATGTTTGTATTATTTCCCTCCACAAGCACTTGTTTTATGTAGGCAAGCTCCAGAGCCAGGGATATAGTTTCTTCCCACCCACAAACACATCTGGGGCCAGATGTGTTTCACTTTCAACATGTCACATCGAAGATGGATGGGACAATACTTGAGTAGGCAGAAATATAGGCATGGAAGATGTCAAGGCCTACCCTGAACCTGGGGTGCAGGACCTAATCTACTGTAGTTTTCATGAGAGAAATATCCCATTTATCCAAACCAGCAATAGCATTTTAACATAGCAAGAGGGCTCTCATTAATATAGAGCTATCTGCAGGAAGAATAATGGATGATTAATTTGTTTTAGATTGATTATCTTTGCCCTTTTAGTGATGCTTGGTTGATATATTAAGAGAGGGCTTGTTTGTTTTGTCCTTGCTCCGAACCAATTGGAGCAAGCACCCACTGCTTCTACAACCCTCACCCACTACCCTGCTTCAGGAATGGAAAGTACACAGTGTATGACTGCTGACTAAACTACGATCCTTGACAGGGAGGCTTACAGCCTAAGGGTTGCCTCTACGGGGTTCAGTAAACCTTCTGGAAAGCAGAGTAAGTTGTAAGCCCTGCAGCTCTGATGACACCTGAACTTTCCCCTTGAGCGACAACCTTATGACTGTGTAAACTGACTACAGAAAGAGGCCGTGCTGCTCCCAGCTTTAGGAGATAGATTTCCTGCTTGTGGAAATCATGGCAATTCAGTTATGTATATAGAATGTAAATACAGTTCAGCCATAATTATATAGTATGTAAACAGAACACCAACAAAGCAGCCTATGCTGTGTTTAAGGCTGATAACACCACCATGACTTCTATGCTGTTGCTTTAAGACGGCACCACCAACCTGGCTGCCATGGGTGCCTTTAGGAGTTTCGAGGGGTGCCCTTGGGCAAGAGCCCCGGACTCTGATCTTTCACATTTGTTTTCAAAGTAAGTCACTTTGGGGTGTTGGGGGGGTTAGTACCCCTGGTAGGAGACATGTACTTTTTCTAGGGTAGTTTGTCCACCTTTGGTCCCCACCCTGCACTCAGCTCTCACTTGTGGCTCCTAGAAGCTGTCAGTGTGTGACAGCAGACACACCTGTGAAGCAGCTTCAACTGGCCAGCTAAAGCAAGTGAGGGTAGCTGATGGGTCAATGAGTTAGGGACTTCCCCTGCATGTGAAGATAGGTTCCAGTATATTGAGCGCATGAGACCAATAGTAGGTGCAATGGTCAATAAGCCAGTTTCTACATGTGCTGTAGAGGGAAGGTGAGGGGCAGATGACGCTCATCAACTTGGGAAGGTAGCCAACTAGAAGAAGGAAAGCTCTGATTCTAAAACCCAGCTGCCTTGCAGCTATACACATTTGTGAGAAAGGCTTTGGGAGTAAACCCCGAGGAAAAATCCATACCCACTGCCTTGCACAACATATTCTGGAGAAGAAATGGCTAAGGAATAAACCTTATACAAATCCAGAGTGTGGTTCCTAAGATGGCATTGGATGGTGTCTTGTATGCCTCCCTCCATCAACTCCTTCAATCAAGCTGGTGCCTAATGTATTGCTGTGCTTTCCTTTGAATCACATCAGCAAGGATGAGGGGTGGGTGGGTCTTGTCGTCGGGGCAGCCCAGGTCCTCCATACACGCTGCCCAGGCTTGTACCCCAGAGAGGTTACTTTGGCTCTGCTAATGCACCAAAAACAATGCAGGATGCAACAGTCAAGAAGTCACTGCTCTCTGCAGCCACAGAAAACACTTGATTCTCCAGTGGTTTGACTTTAACCCCAGAGGCGCATGCCATTGTCTCTTCAAACAGATGGATGCATGCCAGCAAAAAAGTAAGTCATTAGCTTTCCTAGAAAGACAGTTATGGGACAAAATGTGCAAGTACCTTCTAAGCAATTTATGTGAAGTGAGAGTGGTATGCCTACCTTGTGTACTGTATTTTTTACTGGCATTGAGACAGAAACAGCATTCATGTGTGTTATGTCCATAATCAGGACCAGCAAGACATAGCTGACTTCCCATGGTATACATAAGCTTATCCGAGGTGATTCTCTCTCTAATCTTGTGTTACAGTATGGCAGACATTTTCCTGTTATTCCATTCCCTGTCCAAGGCAGCCATTTTGCAACCAGGACCCCCAGCACTCTCAAAGTTCAAAATATGCCCACTAATCCAAAAAGGTTGGTGACTTCTGTTTTAAGAGACAATCTCTCTGCCTCCCTCTATTGCATGCTCAAAACTCTGTTCAAAAGCATGCTGCTGATATATACTTATATTAACATTAAAAATGGATTATAGTGTTAACTATTGCTGTGATATCATAGAATCAGCTGTAGAGTTGGAAGGGACATCTAGTCCAACCCCCTGCAATGCAGAACATATTCTTGCATGTTCTGTTGTAGACAGGGAAAATGGGGCCTGAAACGGTGGCATCTCGAAAGGTAATGCTTACAAAATGGATGAGAATCACTGGTCTATGGGAACTATAGAATACACACTCCAAACGACACATTTATGGATATATGCCTTTTAAGTTACTTGTCCTTCAATGACTGTAACCTGTGCGGCCATAACTACCAAGCCTGCTAGTCTGAACCCCTTTGTTGTACTTTTTGTGCAACAAGCACTGGTACACCTCCACTAGTTGCAAAGAACTGAAGCCCTGATGGCCTATTTAAGTGCTTGCTTGCACTAGTGCTAGCTCACAGGCTACTGTTAGAACAGCTATTTCCTCTATGGCTTCTTTGGGGTGTGCAAGATTTGATCCCGCTCACAAGCTGCTCTTGCAACTGTTTTTTTTTTAAAACAAATGAACATAAAATTAAATGCATCATTTGCATTTCCAGGAAATCGTCCCCAAGCCAACATATAATTTAATAATAATAAACACAGAACAAATTAACAATATACTGAAGGAACAGGTGCTCTAAGGCAGGAAAGCATATTAAGCTTGTTGACATGGGAGCTTAGTGACTATTTGTCCTGTGGCTTTCCTGCAGCTCCCTCTAGACCTAATTTTCCCAAGACATAGAGCTTTGGATAAGCGGCTTTCTCATCCTTCATTTTCTCTGGGGTCAGTTGGGTCTCATTCGCCTAAAACCTCGCAACACCTTCGCAAAAAGCAGTTCGGATGCAGAAGGAGCCCCTGACTCAGCAGAGCTCAAATCTTCTGGCAAATCTAAATAAAGGGTCCCTGGGCTCAAGGCGGACATGCAAGAATGCCAATCCCCTTCTCATGGCCATCACATGAATGCGCTCAGCAGAGTTCCTGTCTTGGAAGGGGATTGAAGTGCATTATGGTAATGATTAAGCTGCTTTACCCTTTTTCTTTTCTTTTTTAAATGCCTGCCTGTGTGTGTCAGGGGATTGGGGGAAGATCACAAGGACAGGCCTCTTCCATGCCAGAAAGAGGAGTGAGGGGGAAAGCGATGCCATCTTCAAACCAAGTGTTTGCAGTCAACAGAATGCAGAAAGAAGTTCTTGCAGCAGCAGTTGCTGCTGCTGCAAAACCAACAGGACAGGCTAGCAAGACGTTGGTGTCAAGAATCAGATGCCGGGATGGAGATAACAGGCAGCTGTGGTTACAGCCGCTCTAGTAATGTTGGCGTGCTATCGTGTTAAGTGAGAAGCAGTTCAAGCACATGTTACAGGGAGAGCTACAATTTCAATACACGGTAAGGCAGGCCAAGCTGTGTGTGCCTCATGACCCAGCAAGAGGAGGAGGAGGATGCTCCCATTGCTAAAGTGGTCAGGTTTTTAATAGAATTGTAGAGTTGGAAGGGAGCAATCCCCTGCTTTGCTGCAGGAAAGCAAATTAAGACAACAGTGAAATTTAAAAAACACATCCCACCCAATGTATATGTCATGAAAGACAAAGATTTAGGGTGTTTCCAACACCACATTCAGCAACTGGACCCCAGTAATTGGATTCTCAAGGAAGGAAGCTTCAAGCAGCATGAACTCACAGGCTGCTTAGCTGCTTGCTTAGTCTCCATGCAAAAAAGGAAGGGGGGAAGGGGCCCAAAATCTATTGTAAGCTACTTGCAGCAAATTGAAGATACTCCATGCATCTAAAGCTAAACCACAGGGCAAGCTGGTACAAGCCAATGGCTCACTTCAGAGAGCAGAACATATTCAAATCACTGTTATGTAGCTGTAGATGCTCAAAGTCTATGGATGCTAACAAGATATAAGGCAGTGTTGCTATGCCACAAGCAAGACACAGCCAGGGCCTTGCAGAGCCAGGCAGAGGCCCGGGCCAGGTAGATAATGTGCCCCCCTTTTTTTTTACCCTGGGGATAACTGAAGTCTTATAAATAAGTAAGTATATAAATAATTTTCACAAAAGTTATGTTGACAAATAATTTTATTTCAAGGCTTGAACCGCCACCTTTGCGCCTCCATGTTCGCCCCAGTGCATTCCCTGTGATTGTGAATATGCTGACCGAGGCCCCCTTTGGAATTGGAGGCCCGGGCCAAGTGGCCCATATGGCCCCCCCTCCTATGTCTGGACACAGCATAAACTGCTCTACATTTTGCAGCAACTGAAAGTCAGGAGGGACCTTTGATCTCTAACAGTGTTAGAGGTCTGTGTGCGTTAAGAAAAAATTATTACATGAGGAATTCAACGTGCTGCTTTTCACTGATAGAGTCTTAAATGGTTCAGGACTACAATACTTCAAGGATCGCCCCTCCCTATATGAACTAATGTGGACTTTGTGAACACCATCTGAGGACCCTTTGCACGTGCCTCCCCCATGATAAGTGCAGAAGGTGGCAACATTTGTGGAATGCTCTCCCCAGGGAGGCTCACCTGGACCTTCATGACATATCTTTAGGTGCCAGGTGAAAAATTATCTCTTCAACCAGATTAACATTCTATGGCCTTTTAAATCTGACTATGCGAATGGGTTTGTTTTGCTTTTGTTTCATTCTGCATTTTGTGTTTCAGTTTTGTATTTTTATGCTGTGAGCAGCCCCGTGATCTTCAGATGAAGGGTGGTATACAAATTCAAAAATATATTGTAAGCTTTTTATTTGCAACTGGTACAACAGTCCACGGCAGAAAATGGATCTCTGCCTGAGAGAACTTTGACCTAGGAGCAGATGAGTGAGAGAAGAGGGTTCTCTACAGTCACAAAAGGGTGATGCACATGAGAGTCAGTGGGAAAACATGCTCTTGCTTGTACTCAGATAAGGCTAAATAATGTGCCCAAGGCTAAAGTGTGCCCTGGCCATCAGCTGAAGTTCCATGCCACTTTGTGCCTTAGCTCTATATTTAGATAGGAAGCTATTTTAACGATGCAACATTTCTCGAATGCCTAGAAATAAAAGGCAATGAAGATAAGTCTTTCTGCAGTAGACCAAAGTTTAGCACAGGGGAAATCATCAGCCTTAATGTAGGCTGGTTTGAAAACTTAGCTACATGTGTCAAGAAAGGGTCCTGTTCTGTTCTGTGGTTATGTCACAGATTGGGGTGTGTGGTTTCCATTAATCTGTTGCATCTTTAAGTTTGAAAATCCTCTCCACAAGACCACTATAGAAAGGGCTGGATGGGCTGATCACTACTTTCTGTTCAGTCCCAGCAAATATATCTTTACCCGCTAGACTACACTGACCAGACCAGGATCAATCTAATTTGGAAGCAAAGAAAGACAACTGGAGAAACTGCATGCTCATACTTAAGCCCCCAAACCAGTTTCATGCCAGCCAGGGATTTGTTTGCTTTTTCTAAGTTCCAGCCAAGCAGAGGAAATAGCTGATGTTGTTTCCATCAGGGTGGAAGAAAAATAAATCATTGGTTGCCTACAGGGTCTTGACCTAGTGATGGCTGCACCAATCTTTCATTAAGATGCCATTCCCTAGGCACACAAGACAGCATGCAAAACTAAGTATTGGAACAAGTGAATTTGCTTTCTTAATGCAGTTTGTTCCAATAAAAGATCTGGGGATTTGTAGATATAAAGGGAGCATGTGTGCACTTGGCTGTTTGAAAATGCTATTTAAAAATAGGTGGGCTTCTGCAACTTGGCAGTAAGACCCCATCTTTTTTCCCTGACTCACTTCCCTCCCCAAAGAGCTACAGGATTCACAGGTCAGTATCTTCGTTCTCCAAATTATAAAAAGCTTGTTCGTGTTCCAGTATCAGACCACTGTAAATTGTTTTACAACATCAACGTGTTTGTGTTTTAATCTGCTGGAAGCCACTCAGAGTGGTTTGGGCAGCCCAGTCAAATAGGCAGCATATAAATTTACTGATTCTTTCTTCCAAGTTGGTCTACAACCCAAATTCTACTGGTGCTCACTCACTCAGTATCTAGCCAACGCTCCTAAGTGCGGTGCAAATTTTTATCCAAGCAGTGGTGGGAGGATAAGGAATATTTAACCCTCATACCTCTTTCCGCCTGCTGTCATTGCCTTAAAAATTAATATAAAAATCCAGAGGGAGATTCAGTCACAGATCTCTTGTGCAACATGCAGGTGTGTGTTGTTCCAAAAATACTAGGAAAAAAGAAACTTGAAACCAGAAAATTCTCTATATTGCATAAGCCTTTCACCTAACCACCTTAAGATGGAACATTCATGACTGACATTCAGCACTCATAGTGGATACCAACCCAGAACTGGCCGAAAGAACAATCCTGAAAAAAAGAAAAAAGGTATTAGTTTCTCTACGAGCAGAGCATAAATATCCTAGGCAACTGAGAAAGATGAGGGGGGAAATGGATGAGGGATAGTGAACTGGCCTCAAGTTTAAGAATAGCCTAGAAATAAACGGGCCAGGCTGGTGAAGAGGAATGTTTATGATAGCTGCCTATGATGGAATTTGGTCGGGAGATGAACGAGAGTCATTTCACATTGCTATTAAAAGACATCCTTGACCTATGCAAGATTCACATTGGAATTCTTCCTTTTAGTAGAAACTTGCCCTAAAGGCATGAACACTTAATCCAGGATGCTCTGCTGTTCTCAGCTATCCTAGTACTAGTTGCAGAGAGCAAGCTCAGCACTCTCCTCTCTCTCTCTCCCTCCCTCCCTTCGAATATTTCCTTCTTTTTATTCTGGTGCTGCAGAATCAAGGAATGCCACAGAACAGTCCCTTGGCATCTCCACAGTGGCAACCTATATGGGAGAGGGGAAGGAAAGAAAATAGCCAGAATCTGGTCCTCACAGTGATCAACCAGATGCCCAAGGAAAGCCTGCAGAAGCAGGACCTAAGCACAATAGCACTCTCCCCATCTGTGATAGCCAGCAACGGGTATACAGAGGCCTGCTGCCCCCAATACTGGAGGGGCTAGCTCAGTTGGTAGAGCACGAGACTTCAAATCTCAGGGTTGTTGGTTCGAGCCATAACCATATTTGCAAGGGGTTGGACTAGATGACCCTTGAGGTCCCTTCCAACTCTACAATTCTAGTACATGGCAATGATGACTAGTAGCCATTGATAGTCTTATCCTTCATTAATTTGCCTAGCTTCCTTTTACATATTTTTGGGGGGGGTGGCTGGGAAGCAGCCACATTGAAAACGATTTAATGGAACAAGCTGCAAGTAAATACTTTTCATTGGTTTCATTTGTGCAGTTGCAGCAGCTACAGAAGGAAGCTTGGCGGTATCTCTTTCCCAACCTCCTTGCCTTTGTAAGCAGTAAAGCTATTAAAGAAAATTACGGGGAGATTTCTGACCTCTAGATGCTCTGGTTTCCTTTTTAAGACAATTGCTTGAGCTATCTAGTTTACTCTGAGGCACTTATGTTTGGAGCCAAGGCAGCAAACAAGTTGGGATTTAATTTTTATTTTTAACACCCTTGTACACGACCTGGTAGAATGGAGCAGTTTCTTCTTCTCTCCTGCATGCCCACAACCTAGAATTCTATTTTATAAAATCTGATAGATTTATCTGTCCAGTATTTGAAATTTTTTAAAACATATTTTCCCACTTGCTTATTGCTGTTTGATTTTTGAGGTTGGATCTTCTCCCCGCCTTTTTTTCTTTTGCTAAGGAGAGCAATTCTGCTTAACAATGGACTGTTATCAGCACTTCTTAGCTTTGTACCAGTTAGACTATCACTCAGTGGCGAGGCTGTAACCACAGGAATGTGACAAGAAGCAAACCTGTCGCTCAAGAATGGAGATACAAGCATTGCACATTGCTAAATACTAGCAGTACACAAAGGCCCCATATCTGTCTTACTTGTGTTACTTCTAAATCTACAGGTTACAGAGAAGGCAAAATAAGCACTAGTCTTAATCAGAATAACTTTTTCTGAATGCTATAAAAAGAAAACATTTCATATATCAATTTCTGTTAGTCAAACGATTTGCTTGTTTCAAAATTAGTAGTGCATACAATGTAATGGTTCAGATGTCAAGACAGAAAAGGTAGTTTGTTTGGCAATAGAGAGGCTGTTGGCTTTTGAATGTTACATTACTCCCTTTCTATGTTTCAGGCTAGATCTGCAGAACTGGATTCCTGCCCAGCAACCTGGCCTACAGAAGCAAAAGAGGACAGATGTACTCAGTTACTAACCTTCCCAGGCGCAACCTATCACAGACATCAAGATAAAGGTGTGCTATTTCCACACCTTGAGCTGCTCACTTCAGTACATTTGTTAGCGGAATCTTATCTGTTGGAACAGTCTGTCATTAGAGCCAATACAGAAGTGTTTGGGTTTGAAGACTCATCTGCCTATTACCAGTATATATATATATGTATGTATTTACATATTCCCCAAGCAGGATCCCAGGTCCTAAAAGGGCCAGTACAGTCATACCTTGGGTTGAAGTAGCTTCGGGATGAATATTTTCAGGTTGCGCTCCGTGCCGACCCGGAAGTAATGGAGCGGGTTACTTCCGGGTTTCGCTGCTCGCGCATGTGCAGAAATGGCAAATCGCAACCCGCAGACACGAGTTGCATTTGCTTCAGGATGCGAACGGGGCTCCGGAACGGATCCCGTTCGCATCCTAAAGTTCCCACCCACAGAGGATGCTGCCCATTGCAGCTCTGCATGAGTAGCTGCTCCAGGAATGCCTCCTTCCAGTCAGGAAGCCTGCCTAGAACAGAAATTTGTGTTCCTAGGGTGCAGATTCCACTGAAAGTTTAAGAATGTGTCTTTAAAAGGGGTGTGGGGAGAGTTATTAGGAGCTTGTGAAACTGATCCAATATGTAATTAACCAGGCAAAATTCAAGTCAGGGGTGTGTGCTCAAAGCTGGGAGTTTTTTTAGTCCCCAGTTAGGCAACATTATTGACTTCAGCTACCTCTTGCAAGTTTAAAACTGCACTTATTAAATGCATTTATTAACAAGCAGGTAGCCACAATGAAAGATTTCTATGCAGTTATATCCAAGACTCTCCCAGTGCCTTAAGTTGTGGTACGATGAGTGAATAGTGCCATCAAGTGATCCAAGGAGGATCCAAGCACAAGAGCACTCGCCTCTGCCTGTGGGTTCCAGCAAGTGGTATTCACAAGCATGACTGCCTCCACCTGTGGCAGAAGGGGTATTCCATGTCACTGAAGGTACCTGGGCTTCTAGTGACAAAGATGGAGACAGGAGCATTGCCAAGCTACATATCTGATGCCTCCGGGTTAGTACACCCCCATTCAGAAAAGCTGACTGCCTTATCTTCAGCACCCACAACCACTCATCTAGATGTCCTCTATATTGGCAGGATTCACCTGTTCTATATACCCTGAAGAACACAGGATCAGGCTTTGTATGTACAATGTGCTTTACAATAATCTTTGCCGATCCTTATATAAGTTTTGCAGTCCAGACCATTCTTAACCCAGTATTACTAAAACGGGTATTGGTTTGTTCAGGATGATTGGCAAAATGAATCAACTGCTAAGCTTCACTCCAAATTGTTGCTTAGCTCAAAAACCAGTGTTCCCCAGAAACCAGAGGCCTTTCTCCTGGGCATGGTCGGCCAATTGGTGCCAAAGAAGGACAGAACTTTTTTTATGTATGCCACAACAGCAGCAAGAATACTTATTGCAAAATACTGGAAGACACAAGATCTACCCACTCTGGAAGAATGGCAGATGGTGATGGACTATATGGGACTGGCAGAAATGACCGGCAGAATCCGAGACCAGGGAAAAGAGTCGGCGGAAGAAGACTGGAAGAAATTTAAAGGCTACTTACAGAAATATTGTAAAATTAATGAATGTTAGAATGATGTTGGACAGAAATTAAGTGCTTTCCAGCTGTAATGCTTAAGAGAATATGAAAAAAAGGGTTTAGAAATAAGTAAAAACTAATGGTGAGGATTTGCTGAACTAACAATTTGAATTTGAATACAAGAAAGGGAGGTATGAGGAGGTCTGGAAAATAAGTTAAAAGAAAATAAGTAATGGAAATTCTATGTGTTTTTAGTTGTTTTTATTTTTGTATTTTTGTTGTTTTTTCTTTTTGTTCTACATTGTATTATTTTTGAAAACTTTAATAAATATTCTATATATATATATATATAAAAACCAGTGTTCCCCACTGGTCTATGTTTGCTTTCACAAAGCCGGCCTGGTGCTTTGGTGTTGAATGGCTATATAATTACCTCCAGGATCAGAGGCCTCTTAATGCATTGGAGAACAACAGGAAGTAGCTTGTTTTCTGCTCGAGGGCTTCCCATAGGCTGTTGTGGGAAAGAGGATGCCTATGGTGTGACCCAGCAGGATTCTTTATGTTCCCAAAGAGCTTCACCTACAAAGTAGACATCCACCTGCACCCTTGCTAAATTAAAATACAGTTTCATGAATGAAGAGTGGAAGCCATTCTAAATGCCAAAAGAAACAGTAGCAACACAAATTAGCTGGGGATGCCAGTGTGTTCCTGACACTAAAATAGATAATTCATTTTATCTTTACATTTTATTACAGGCATTTTTACCCCTCTCTCCAGTCATGTTCCCAGGATGGCTATAGTTGCAATGGTTTGTAGCCACTGGTGCATGTATCTGAGTGCAACTGACATCCACTCGTGCACCAGGACTTTCACTTCATAATGCTACCCCCTCCTTCAGCTCAGTGCATGCTCTCACTAAGAATCTGCTGCAGAGTGTTGGAAGACCCTCTGGAGCAGATTTGGGGGTATGTGTGGGAGAAGAGGAGGAGGAGGGGAAATCATTGCATGACCTGGTCTGAACAAAGACATTGGATTCTTATCTCATTATACATGACAAAGCCATTTTTCACCTTCTCACCCCTTGCTTTTTCCTGTAAGACCTATTGCAGTCGTTAAGAGTGTCAACAGGCTCATCACAGCTATCTGCCAATCACCCATTCCCACCACCCTTCTGAGTAATACCCCTCCCCACCTTCTCACTATATAGAAGGGTCTGGTGACTTCTGTTTCAGTGTATCTGAAGAAGTGTGCATGCACACGAAAGCTCATACCAAGAACTAACTTAGTTGGTCTTTAAGGTGCTACTGGAAGGAATTTTTTTATTTTGCATTGCATGAAAGTCCAGTAAACGTAATAATTGAGAACAAATACATTTATACTGCTGTAGTCATGACTCATGGACTAAAAAACATTGATCACACCTGAAATTTTTCATTGTTAGTTTATTGCAATGTGAACCAGTTATTATGAATTCTTGACACATGGAACTTCTGAACATATAACTTGGTTTTATGTCGCAGCTCAATACAGTACAATAAAATCTGTTTATACAAAATACTCTATTGGCTTTATAAACAAACATATTCTAAAGTATGAAAATACCCTGACCTGTTCCTTTTTGTACAATTTTAGAGCAGAATGCAATTACAAAAAAAATATTTAAAAATCCAAAACCTAAGCAAACAAGACAACAGAAAAGGATTTCACAGTGCATTGTGTAATACTGGCAAGAGAGTTCCAGAAACTTTTTTAAAAAAACAAAAAACCCAACAAGGTTACTTGTCAGAATCTACATATTTGGGGTGAACAAATGAAAAACACAAAATCAATTTGTTCAGCTTTATTTGCATAAACCAAAAGTGTGGGCCAGTTATTAGAACTACTATTTGCGTAACATTCTAAGAAAGCAGACTTGAGTTTCCACAAAATGGTAAGAATTCTCACTTCAGTATGAGCTTTGACAAGGCAAGAGTTTCACAGAGAAGTAATTTACCTTCGATTAAAAAAAAATGTAGGATACACAGTGAAGGAGAATCAAAGGTTTAAAACTTGTTAATCAATTTCCTACCCTTTAATGAAAAACGCTGGCATTAGTAAGTGGAGGGAAACTAATAGAAATGGGGTGTCTATTCTATCCCCCCCCCAAGATGCTATTGGACAACAACTCCCATTATCCCTCACCATTCACCATGCTGGGAGATACCGAAGGGAGCTGGAGTCTATCAGCATCTGGGGAGCCACTGATTAGCCACCCCTGCCAGAGCATTGTGTTATATTTAGCGTCTAAGGATGTGTATTGCATGGACTTTTTGTGGGGACTGACAAATTATTGCTAAGTGTTACTAATCATAATTCATTTCACCACTCATATTAGCAAACTTTCTGGTGCTGAAAGCTTGTAGTTGCATATTTTCCTACAATCTGCCTACCTGTCAAAGGACAAACTCATGACATCACATATTACACGTTACAGGGATAGTTGCTGTTATTAACTCTTCACAAAACAAGCCACACAAATGTGTGCTATTCACCCCAAAGGATCTGAAGGGTCCTCCTTGTTACAACTTGAGGCCAATCACAAGATAAAAGCTCTAAGTACAAAGTCTGTAGCTGTAAGTGGAAATGTGGGAAGGAGAAACTGATGTGCCACACAGCAAACCTGCTTTTAGGTCGCACAAAGCAGTCCCTGCAGAGGAACCTCCGGTGCTTATGGCTTATTACGAAACTGCTAAATCAAAGGCACAGGAAGTTCCTGTGCAGATGATCATCAAAATACACTACCCTAGAAGGGAAAAACCCAACAGAATTTCAATTTATCTGGCCAAAAATTTGAGAACACCAAGAACACCCATTAATACTTAAAACACCAGCTGTTTGTAATGGAACACTATTTTGCAGGAAAACAAGAAGCAACCACTGCACAAATTCACAGAATCACAGAATTGTAGAGCCGGAATTTGGTTCATATTAAGCTGGGTTCAGATTCCCAGAACACGCTTAAAAATCTATTTATTTTCCATATCCTAAAAAGACAAATGCAATACCACAATATTATGAACTTTATACATTGAGGCTAGAACAAGACATTAGAATATTTGCGTCTCCCACCAAAAACAAAGAGCATCTTCTCTTCCTCCCTAATAGTACAAAACATACAACAAGGTCATTATGCTAAGGGCTTCCTGGCCATTGCAAGCAGCAACCAATGAAACTGAGTAGTGTGGGACTAACAAGGAGCCCAATGGCACATGCAATGCATTTTGTATTACTAGACATTACCAGAGGAGACATTGTTGTTTTCAGTGTTCCCCACATATCTTTCTGGCCTAAACATCAAGCAAGGTGCTAATGTTCACTTCGGCAGTCACACACTGAAACACACACTGTTCACACACACAAGCATCAGGTACATTCCAAGAAAATTGTGCTTCTGTTACTTATACTCCTCTACAGGTTTTCACAAGACTGGGTGACTCACAACAGCATGTCTTAGACTGAAATTCTATATATACGCTAATCTGTAAGTGAGTCCCATTGAACTATGTGGGCTCAGTTATTGGAACTTAACTTTACAACCCACAGAGATCATTTGCCTCTATCTTCTAACTAGATGACTCACAAGATATATGTCAATATACTTGTGCACTTTGGAATGTGGCTATGAAAAATCGTTGAAAGTAGCATGAAAAACTACCAACATTTGATGGGTGAATGAGATGGTGCAAGTTTATTTGAAAAAGTAAATGTCTTACAGGATTATTTATTAACTTTTAGTAGCATTTATGACTAGCAAGAGGCTCTGCTATCCTCCCAAGTGTGGTTTTCACTCCCACTAATAAAAATGAATAAATATATACAAAGGATTCTCCCATCTTTTACCAAATTGCAGCTGAGCAGCTACATCTCATTTCGAATTCTTAGCCCATTTGAAGTAAGTTGCCACATCAGAAAGCACAAGGAACTGAGAAAAAGTAATGCCTCTGTTCAGCTTTTCCACCAATCTATCCTTGGATTAGAAAGAAGTATCTACTCAACAGTTTAGCTAGTGCTGAGATACTATTCTCTGAGCATTAATCTCCACAAAATGGGGTACCAGATTTCATCGCCACCCAGTCAGATCACTACTTACAAGATGAGAATGAAAATGAATCCCTTTGGAAGTGGTGGGGTTAGTAAGCAAGCAGCTGTGCTTAGGGTGACACCCTTAGTCTTTCCTATTCCAAAGCTAGCTCAGACACTGAATGAGTCAAACGGGTATGGAAAAACTGTATAAATGAGGGTTCTCTCAATGCACAAGGCATGTGCAAAGTAACCAACTCAACTACTTGCACAGATACCCGTTTCATTTTGAAATGTTTTCTCAAGGCAGACATCCTAGGCTGATGACAACCAGTAAGTAAAGTAATGGTGACTAGAAAGTAGGCTTGACTCCATAATATGTCAAGTGAAAGACAGTGGAAATGTCTCTTTGCATATTTTATTCAAATGGCGAGAACTCACATTTAACCAAGAAGGGACTTTAACAAAACGAAACAACTCACAACAATGAGAAAAGTTTTCAAAAACTGTTAGAAACACAATCAAGCTGGCATGTACCTGGAATCTAGAAACAGCAGGACTGCAATAATATTGATTAAAACTCCACCAACCTTTTCATCACCTATGCTCCAAAGCTACTGTATTTGTACTTCTACCAAGTCTGGCCGTAACAGAATTTAGAAGCATGTGAAGTAGTGTTTATTTAACACCCAACCTTGAAACCTACTGCATAAAAAGTAGTCAAGATATCCTTTACAGATATAGCCTAAGCAGACTACAAAATTCTAAGTGGAACAGTTTGTAGAACTAAGGTAAGGCATTTCCAGCAGAACAGCCTAAATGTGGAAGCTCTAAGGCACATATTAGTACATTCACATTACTGTTAAAAAAGCCAGAGTATAAAAATTTCCCTCCCTCCCCACCCAATACCCAATAAAAAGATGGCACTGCCCATTGAGCTCTGCTACTGTCAAATGCTGATAAAAAGACAATTTGCAGCTTTTAAAAAAATCACCTGATTTATAAACGTCTCCCCACTGTTCACTACCAACAGTGCTCCCCACACCCAAGCACAACATATCATATTGATAATCTTTCATCATGCCCTCCTGGATTTAAGATACCAGTCTCTCTCACATGTGGCTATCCTCCTCTTTCACACTATCTTCTGTGCTTTTCTGAGGCAGACTGGCCACATCATTACTGGGTTCTTTTTGTTTTTCAGCCTCATCAATGTTGGTTTCTTCTTCTTTCGCTTCAGCCCTCTGCTTGTCCTCAGCCTTCTGCTCTTTTGCCAGCATCCGGTAATTGATGCCCATTCCAATAAACAGGAAGATCCCAGAGACAATCAAGATGATGCCACACGCCCAGTAGGTGTATTTGTAGTCACCATACATATCATTGAGTTTACCTAATAGGACAAGAAAGGGGGGGGGGGAGTACATTAAAAGATCATTAGCGTTTTACTTCACGGCTAGACAAGAAAGTCTCTGCCTTAAAACCAAGGAGTGTGGGAACATCCTCCTCTCCCTTTTTAGGTTATTTCCTACACAGGTAAAAAAATCCATATGTTTTAAGCTGGATCAGCTCCACCATAAATATGTAATACAGGGATATGGGAACTGTACCACAGGCTGATGAGATCACTGTTCTGGCATTTGCAAAGTGCCAGAAGCAACATAATTCTGACTCTGGAGGAGAAGGAAATCTTTTTCAGAATGAAGGCCCTATTCCCATCTGGACCACCTTCTGCGTACAACTTGCCTTTGGTAGGTGAGACCAGATACAAAAGTGGGCAAGGCAACAAATGCAAATGTTATCTTCGTAGCATAGGCTAGTTTCACCACACACCCCTCTATCGAGGCAACTGAGGACACATTCCAGCCAGGCAAAAACACTCAAGGAGGGTATGGAGTAGGGCTGCAGAGGGGTATTGCCTGGGGAGAGTTCAGCAGGCCAGATAGAGAGGTTTGGAGGGCAGCAACTGGCCCCCAGAACTAACTGACCAACCTTCTTGCCCCCTTCTCTCTCACCAAAAGACAAATGCATCCCCATACACAGCCTTCTGCAAGAGAAATACAGAAAATACTCTTACCTAGGAGAGGGGGTCCCAAAAGAACAGGGCAGCATTCCACAATAGTCACCAAACCAACAGCACTGGAGAACCGTTGCGCTCCAACTAGATCCATCAGTGTTTCAAACAAGACAGAGCTGAGCCAGCCAAAGGCAAATCCGAAAAACCCAGCATAGATGCAAAAGCCGGCATAGGTGGTGGATATAGGGGCCAAAAGGTGGCACACTCCATTATAAACTACAGACACAGCAAAGAAGTACTGGATCCTGGGCCTCACCCACTTGGTGTTTGCTACCAAGCCCATGGATGGCCTGGCAACCATATCTACAAAGGCTAGAATGGAGAGCAAAAAGGCAGCAGATTCTTTAGAGAAATGCATACTCTTCCCATAATTACTGAGAAAGACTAATGGAGTAAAGAGTCCAAAAAACATGACCACGTTGCCAAACAGGTAGAGCAAGAAGCCACGGTGCGTGAAGAGAGACAAATCCAAAAACTTGTTAACAGTCCCCAGAACTGTGCTTTTCTGCTTTTTAGACTTCCCAGCAATAAGGTCTGCGCTGACATCTCCTGCACCATCTTCTTTTGCCCCTGCTTTCCCAGCCTCCTGCAACACTTCCTTAACTTCTTTCTTTGGCGGCTCCGGCTTGGGACCTATCGGTCTCATCAGAGACCCAGCAACACAACAGTTCAGCAAGAGGCCCCCGAGGATTAAGAAGCTTCCTCTCCATCCAAAAATGCTATAGAAATACTGGTTCAGGGGAGCCAGTGTAGACAAGAACACAGGACTGCCTGCCATAGCCAGTCCATTAGCCAACGGGCGCTTCTTGTAGAAGTACTTGCCAATCATGGTCAGGGCTGGGTTTAAATTAAATGCAAGTCCAAGGCCTGGGAACAGAAAAAAAAGTTGAATTAAGGGTATGAGAATGGTAGCTCTGCAAATCCACTGCTTTAAAGAACATATTTACTGAAGCAGGCTGAGTGAGAGAAACTGGGTCTGTGTACTCTTATTTGCTGTTTTGAGCTACTAAGAAGGTGGGGGTGTGATTTTCTGACTCAGCTTCTACACTATTGACGTATGTATGAAACAGAGATTCAAAGGATTTAAGGTATAGGCGATTGAGGTTATTAAACAAAAACAAAAAACAAGCACACGCTGAAAGAGCCAAGACACTAAATAGTGTAGGGATAGACTGTGAGTTAGGGGTTCATACCTGACAAGTGCCCCATTTGTTTCCCAGAAGGGACACCTGCAAGGTAAGAAGCAGTGCTGTGCTTTGCAGTCAAACTCCAAGGTTGGAAGAGGTGGTTATTATATGCTGCATCTTCCATGCAGAGCTTCAAAATGAGACGTCAACACAGACACTGCTGCTGCCGCTTTGCCGGTGAGTCTTGGGGAGGACCGCTCCCCCTGCAAGCCCATTCTCCACCTTGGGCCTGGGGGCGGGCCCCAGACTCCATCTCAGCATATAAGGCTTCAAGGAGGCCTTGGAACACCACTGCTGCCGCTTCGCCGTGCGTGTGGGGAGGGCTTCCCCCTGCTAGCCCATTCTCCATCTTGGGCTTGGGGACGGGCCCCAGACTCCACCTCAGCATAAAGACTCCAAGTAGGCCCGGGACACTGCTGCTGCCGCTTTGCCGGTGAGTCTTGGGGAGGACCGCTCCCCCTGCAAGCCCATTCTCCACCTTGGGCCTGGGGGCGGGCCCCAGACTCCATCTCAGCATATAAGGCTTCAAGGAGGCCTTGGAACACCACTGCTGCCGCTTCGCCGTGCGTGTGGGGAGGGCTTCCCCCTGCAGGCCCACTCTCCATCAGGCCTTGGGGCGGGGCCTACGCTCATCACTGCCGCACCTTTGGGGACATTGGTGCTGCGGCAGCGGTTGTTTGAAGTGTTTTTATATGTTTTAAACTGTGTGGGTTTTTTGTTTTGTTTTGCTTTGTTGTACCACCATAAGCGGTGATTTTTATCCATGTATTTTTATTTTGTTTTGGTCTATTTTGGGTTGGGGTGGGGTGGTTGTGGAGTGGGGTGGGGATCGGCTTTATTTTCGTATAATTGTTTTTGTTTGTTTGCTTTTATATTCTGTAAATGGAGGTGAGCCTGAGGCTTGGGATTCCTACTGTGGAGGGGCAAGGAGGTATGGCGGTGGGGGCAGATGTCATAGGCGAAGGGGATCGAGATACGGATATGCTCGTACCCCTTCCAATCTGCGCCCCATCCCGAGAGACGAGGGTAGGGTGAGCAAGGATTACTCACCTCCGTCACTGGTGTTGTGCAATGCCAGGTCTATAGGCAACAAAACCGCCACCCTGCGAGATTTCTTTACCTCGCAGGGGGTCGACCTGGCTTGTGTGACGGAGACCTGGGTGCGCGAAGGGGTAACTGTTACCTTACGAGAGATGGCGCCCCCGGGTTTCTCCGTCCTCCACCAGTCGCGGACTGTGGGCCGGGGGGGAGGGGTGGCGTTATTAATCCGGGAAGATTGTCCTTTCAGGGCTCTACCATCGCCATCGATCCCCGGCATTGAATGTGTTGGCCTAGTGTGGGGCTCCGAGGTGAGCTTGGCTGTCTGGCTGGTGTACCGGCCACCCAGCGCACCAGCAGCCACCCTGTCAGGCCTGCTGGAGGCGGTGGCCGGCTGGGCCTTGGAGTTCCCTAACCTATTGGTATTGGGGGACTTCAACATACATGCTGATGCCACTCCCTCCTCGCAGGCTCTGGACCTGGTGTCTTCCATGGCGACACTAGGGCTCTCCCAGTTTGTTTCGGGCCCCACACATCAAGCAGGCCACACGCTGGATCTGATCTTTGGCATCGGTATAGATGTGATCATGTTTCCTTCGATGAAGGTGCCATGGTCTGATCACTATGCCCTGAAAGCCAGGATTGACGTTCCACCCCCACCCTGCTTGGGTGGCGAGCCAATTTGGGCTCGCCCGCAAAGGCTGATGGACCCTGATAGATTCCGTCAAGCCTTGCGGGACCTTTCTCCCCCTGGCGACTCATTGACTGAGCTTGTTGAGGCCTGGAATACCCAGCTCCTGGCAGCCATCAATGAGATCGCACCTAAGCGCCCTCTGCGACCCCGCAGAAACCGGGCTCCCTGGTTTACCGAGGAGCTCCGGAAAATGAAGCGGGACCTCAGACGGCTAGAGCGAGTATGGCGGGGTGCCCGTGACGGAGCCTCAAGAACATCTTATAGGGTTTTTATGAAAACCTATGAGATGGCAGTGAAGGCCGCTAAGAAGTCTTACTTCTCGGCCTCCATTGCATCCGCTAGCTCTCGCCCGGCGCAATTATTTAGTATAATTCGGTCTTTAACGTCCCTCGAAGGACAGCCAAATTTAAATAACAATTTGACACACAGCTGTGAGGCATTTGCGAGCTTTTTTGCGGAGAAGGTCTTGTTGCTCCGCCATGACCTCCCTGCCAATTTGGATACAATAAAGGAACTGGAGGCCCCTCGACTGTCCTCGGGTCCAGTATTGGACCACTTTGACCGGATATCCCCAGCCGATGTGGACAGACTCCTCCGAGCTGGAAAGCCCACCACATGTCCTCTCGACCCGTGCCCGTCCTGGCTGATTAGAGCGTGTCCAGACGAGGTGCGGGCCCCCCTGGGGGATATCATCAATCTGTCCCTTGGCACCGGGACATTCCCAGGGGAACTGAAGGAGGCAGTGGTGCGCCCGCTCTTAAAGAAAACATCATTAGATCCCTTAGATCTATCCAATTACCGCCCGGTTTCGAATCTTCCATTCCTGGGTAAGGTGATTGAGAGAGCGGTTGCTGAACAGCTTGGTAGGTTTCTGGATGAAACATCGGCTCTGGATCCATTCCAGTCCGGCTTCCGCGCTGGTCATGGGACTGAGACGGCTCTGGTCGCCCTAACAGATGACCTCCGCAGGCAGCTGGATCGAGGCGGGTCGGGGCTGCTGATTCTTCTAGACCTGTCAGCAGCCTTCGACATGGTCGATCACGAACTCCTGGACCACCGCCTTGCCGACGTGGGGATCCAGGGCACAGTCCTTCAATGGCTGCGCTCGTTTCTCTCCGGTCGGGGACAGAGGGTGGCGCTTGGGGGGGAATTGTCATCCCGCCACTCCTTGGCGTGTGGCGTGCCCCAGGGTGCAATACTCTCCCCAATGCTTTTTAACATCTTTATGCGCCCCCTCGCCCAGCTTGTCCGGAGTTTTGGGCTGGGCTGCCATCAGTATGCTGATGACACCCAACTCTATCTGTTGATGGACGGCCACCCGGACTCTGCCCCAGACACATTGATCAGATGCTTGGAGGCTGTGGCTGGATGGTTACGTGGGAGCCGGCTGAAGTTAAATCCTTCGAAGACAGAGGTCCTCTGGCTGGGACGGGATGACAGGGGGCTGAGGGGGCAACTCCCATCCCTTGCGGGGGTGCAATTAGTGCCAGCACCGTCCGTTAAGAGTTTGGGTGTAATCTTCGATACCTCCCTCTCTATGGAGGCGCAGATTGCAGCTATAACAAAGGCGGCATTCTTTCATCTCCGCCAAGCTAAGCAGTTGGCTCCTTACCTCTCACGCCCCGACCTAGCCACTGTGATCCACGCGACGGTCACCTCCAGACTGGATTATTGTAACTCGCTCTACGTGGGGCTGCCCTTGAGACTGACCCAGAAACTCCAGCGGGTGCAAAATGCTGCAGCGAGACTCCTTACGGGGTCTTCGCTTAGAGATCACATTCATCCGGTGCTATACCAGCTGCACTGGCTCCCGGTGGAGTACAGGATCAGGTTTAAGGTGCTGGTTTTAACCTTCAAAGCCCTATACGGCCTAGGGCCCTCGTACCTACGGGACCGCCTCTCCTGGTATGCCCCACAGAGGAACTTACGATCTTCAAATAAAAACATCTTGAAGGTCCCAAGCCACAGAGAGGTTAGGCTGGCCTCAACTAGAGCCAGGGCTTTTTCGGCTGCGGCTCCAACCTGGTGGAACGCTCTCTCACAAGAGACAAGGGCCCTGCAGGACTTGACATCTTTCCGCAGGGCCTGCAAGACAGAGCTGTTCCACCTGGCCTTTGGTCAGGGCGCAGCCTGACTCCCTCCTCTGGCAATCTTTACAAAACTTTAGTTTATGGTTGCCATCAATTTTGATTTTAATTCATTTTAATCCATTTTTATAATGTTTTATAATGTTGTACTGTTTTAGTGTTGTTAGCCGCCCTGAGCCCGGCTTCGGCTGGGGAGGGCGGGATATAAATAAAATTTATTATTTATTATTATTATTTCCCTAAGAGGGGTAACTGCTGGGTCAAGGGCAATGCACCCTCCTTCCCTTTCGGCCCAGTGCCTCTCTTCAAAGCACAGTGGACTCTGGGCACCCTCTTGCTTCCTGCCGAGAGAGGTGCATACAAAGAAGAAGCCATGCAACTCTCTCCTGGACCACCGCTCTGTATCTTTCAGCAAGCTTATTTAATTTTGAGCTATTTATATCACACCTTTCAGGGCACTTAAGGCAGACAACAATTAAAAACCATAAATTTAAACAGTCTTAAATATTACATTATAAAAAGAGCAGAACATTAAAAATGAAAGTATTAGAACCACAGAAAACCCAAAGGAGGACTGAAAAACACAACAGCCAAAAAGCCTGAGCAAATAAAAAGATCTTCACTTGAAACAAAAGGGAAACAAAAAATGACATAGGTTTAGCCTTTCTAAAAGCCTGGGCAATTACTTGTTATAATCCTTTCAGTTCAGTTTCATAGGCTACACTAGTTTCTTTGCATCCTCCTTAGTTCTGGAATCATCACTTCAAAGAAAGAGCAGCGTTCCATGGAAGTAGTAGATGTTTTGCAGCCATGCCACTCACCTCCTACAACCCCAACACAAAAGTAAAGCTCTTCCACTGTGTTACAGAAAGAAGCAGCAATCAAGCCACACCCTGAAAGGCAGCCGCCTGCCATCATGACTGGCCGGCTGCCATACTTGTTCACCAGGATACTGCTGATGGGACCTAGGAGAAAATCGAAAGGACAATAGTTATCCAGATGTGGAAAAGGGTTTTACATTTCTGTTCATTTCCTACACTTTGGAACAGGTGCCTGCCAAGCAAAGCATGAACTTTTGAAGGCTATGGATATTATACATGAATCACCATGTTAAAGATTAGCTTGCTTGTCCTAGGCTGATCCATATTTGGATCGAAGAACTGCAACTGGAGCTCTGCTTGTGGAAAAGCGCATTCCCACTCCAACACCATGAGAAGCTGTTCCTACAAGTTGGGTGACTTTTGTAAATGCCCCCCCCCCCCCCGTGTGTGTGTGGCGCATATGCGTAGAAATTCCAACTTCCTCCTTCCACTCTATGTACCTTTCAAGGAAGAGAAAGGTAATCATTATCACATCTCATGACCCAGGGGGCAGTGAAGGAGGTGGTTAGATGATCCAAGGGTGTCAGGAGTAGACCATTGCACCTACATGCTGATGACCCATGGGTTAGGGGTGTGTACAGTGGTACCTCTGGTTACGAACTTAATTTGTTACAGTTCTTAACCTGAGGTACCACTTTAGCTAATGCTGCCACACCGCAAGCATGCAAATTCTGTTCTCATCCTGAGGTAAAGTTCTTAACCCAAGGTACTACTTCCAGGTTAGTGGAGTCTGTAACCCGAAGTGTTTGTAACCCGAGGTACCACTGTATTATGGGCATGTCCACACAGCTGAACACTCTACTTTAGAACTGGTTGAATTAGCATTTCATGAATAACTTACAAAATGAAGAATTTTCGGTAGCAGAATGGGCATACATAAAAACAATTTGCTACAAGCTAATACAGGCTAATACAGGTGACAGCAGGATTTTTCCTATGACAACCACACACTGAAGTGGTTGTGAGGGTAGGCAGTCTGTAGTAAACTCGGTTTTTTTACCAAATATGTAAATGTATGATTCAGCTCCAAAGCAACTCCTTGAGTGGTAAAAAGTAGTTTGACAATTGGCATAACATATGAATGGAACAGTTTCAACCAGATATAAAACAGTGATAACAATAGAGAGGGTATTTTAGTATTACTTGTGTATCAAATTCCAAGCCAGTCAGTAGCTGAAATCACAGCTGAAATCCTCTCTAGTCAATATCTTTTATGTATATACTATATTCTTTTAATTACCAACCAAAAGGTATGAGTCTGATAAAGATACACGGCAGTATTTAAAGTACTATCTTAAATCCAAAGCAAACAGTGACTAAGGACTGATAATAAAGCCCATTTAAATAAACCGAAATTCATTAACAGATAAAAAGGTACTCAGCCCCATGGTGACCCTGGATAACTAAATAGAAGTTTGCTGGCCTTGGACTTCCGGGTTGGCGCCATCGCCAAATGGCGGACTCCCTCCAAGATCCGGAGGGAGCCTGCTCGGCAGGGGCTGGGTCCTACCGCGACGGCGACGCGGGGACCCTCAAAAACCATGGGCGCTGAAACCCATGGACATGGTGACTCGGCTGGCACCTTTTGCGCCCCCCCCGACCCGCGAAGGAGCCTTTTTAAAGGCTGCGGAACGGGTGACGGGGGGGTGGTGCTTTGAGTCCTCCGCTTCCCCTGCCGAGCGAAGCCGCATGCCATTCGACGGAGAGCGCTGACTTCTTCTATTGAAAATTTGGACTTAAAAGAATAACCCGTGAGTAATTGGAACCTGGACTAAAAAGGGGGATAAATTTTTTAAGAAATTCGGAGCGAGCGGGGGAGGCGCAAAAAGGAAGTCAGCCCCCCCCCCTGTCGTAGAGGAGTTAAAGTAAAGGATTTGACAACTAAGATCGAGCGCAACCCTATTTTGACAAGGTTACTAACTTCGCGATGGAAAATTATAAGACTGAGCTGGAGGAGAAAAGTGGAATTGAATTAAAAAGCAACCCCCCCCCCCCGGAATCCTGGGAGCGATTTGTGAGAGCGCCGGGAGAAGAGAAAGAGAGGTTTTGACAGCTGTCAAAGAGCTGTCAAAGCGGAAGAACAAAAATGAGAACTTTGTTACGAGGACTTTGCCGGTTACATTTGTTATAAATTGGATACAAATTGCTTAAAACAAGGAATAACAAGTTATTTTGACTGGTGGGCGTGATCTGGAAGGGAACTGAGTTATTGCAATCCACCTAGAGGAGCTGAGGGATATTACAAGTATTGTTGGCTTGGAACTTGAATAGAACTTTTTATCTCCTGGGAAACTGCAGGAATGGAACACTATTTTGTCTACAGAGGTCTACACACTAAAGGAGACAATAGATTTATCTATTGAAGAATGGAAGGGACTTGGCATAATGTTTTGTTCCTGAATAACAGAGCCTCTGCAGAGGAATTAGCAGCTTTTGCAATTAGAACATTTGTGCAGGAGAGCAGGAAAAAAAAAAGGAGGAGAGGGATTAACAAGAACAACAAGAACAAGAAGAATTGGATAAAGTTGGAAGTGGGAACATTTAGGACATCCAGATTTGAAAAGTCTAAGAAATAAAATTGGAGTTTTTACTCCTAAATATAAAAATCTGGATGGAAGAAATGGGCCTTTTTGAGATAGACTCCTTCCAAGATTGGACATTCGAAATTAAAGATGACTGGTAAAGGACTATGGCCTAGATAGATGTGGGAGCTCCAGGAAGACATCAGACGTTGATGAACATTGGGAACGCAACCGGGAAAGGGGGGAGGGAAATTTGGAATCCAAAGGGTGTAAAATTATATTTGATTATCTTAATTATATTTTTACAATTTTATTTTAATTAATTATATTTGATTATTTTAATCTGTATTGTATATTAAAGGAGGGAACGCGCGGAAGGGAACAGGTCGATTTTAGGGGATGGGAAAATATTTTTAAAACTGGGCTAATGATAATAAGTTCAAAATCTGGGATAAGAATTTGCTGAATTCATTTGTAAGAATTGGAATACAAGAGGGGGAGGGGAGGGGAAGTCCTGGAAAGATGCTACTGAAAATAAGATTTTAAATTGGGATGTTTTGTTCTTTTTATTTTTTTTGTAATTGGAAATTTCTAATAAATATTATTAAAAAAAAAAAGAAGAAGTTTGCTGGCCTTGATGGTGACCCTGGATAACTAAACAGAAGTTTGCTGGCCTTGATAACAGCATCCTAGTTTTTTTAAAAAACAACAACAACCAAGGCATTCAGAAATCCCAACAAGTTCCAGCTGGGTCACATCTTGTCCCACTTGGTACTGTTCCAATTGTTTTTAGAGAAGTACACAAAGTACAGCAGTCTCCTTTCTGTGTGTCAGTTATTATTTTCCTAATAAAGCTTTTTTTAAAAAATCATGGTAAAGTGATTGGTGCATTTTACAGCTGTGTAGCCGATTCATAAGAAATCTCAAGAATTCAATATGGGGCTCCCAAATTCCAGGCCTGAATACATATGAAGTTGCCCTGTCCAGCCAACCAAAATCCAAGGTCTCAGGCATAGGTCTATGCAGTGCTCCCCCCCCCCAGAAGGGTGGGAGAAGCTTGAAAAGCTACAGTTTGATGTTCCTGGGGAGGGTCCCAGTGGATTAGGATGAGCCCCATCTCGTCCCCAGGAGGTCTTAAGAGTCAGCTGGGAAGGAAGTTGTAGGTAGAGTTATTGATTCTGAGGAGGAACCAAGAAGATTGCCAATTCAAAGATGACTGAAGGTGAGAACCTTCAGTGCTAAAGTCGTACCTGCTCTACTCTTCACAAGCTTGTTGGATCTTAGTTTGCTTAACCATGCATACAATCTACTGTGCCCTTTAACCAAAATCATACTGATTTTGGCAGAAAGACAATATGGGACTCTTCATATGCACAGAATATGTTCTGTCACTGAAACCATGGTACTTTGCCCATCATTTTCTTTTTACATGGCAAATGCTACCCAAATAAATCGCTGAAATTTTCTCCCTTGAAATATTGCCTGTAACAGGGGTGGGTAGACATTGTTTCCCTCAAGTACATTCTATCAAGGACAGTATATTGGGGCCCGCATGCAAAGAATGACCAAGAACGGATGGAGCTAGAAACAAAAGTGTTATGGATTAACTAATCTGAAAGAAGATTGCTTCAATTTTCACTGTAGCTACCCTTGGATGAGAATGTCCAATCCTATGGAGGTCTACTCAGAACTTAAGACCTGCTGGGTTTGACAGTATCACTCAAATAATTAGGTAAGAGGATTTTTTAGTACAACAAACCAAAATAACTACTGTTCTGGAAAACAAATAAAATTAATTCCTTTCAGCCTTAAATGTGCCACACACACAAACACACATACACAGAGAGAGTGAGTGCAAATAAGTACAAAAGGTAATATAAAACAACCCCCCATTTATTTTCATCAAATAAAATAACATCCTTTCAACTTCTACTGAAACTACATAAAAGTGGGTCACTGTTAAAAGCCAGGAAAACTGAGAGGGCATGTAAGAAGGAAGGAATTCTGATCAGATGGAGGAACAGGGCAGCTTTAGGAGGTGTCAGAAGGAGCATAAAATTAGGTTGGCCCCCAGACCACAGTTCACCCACTTGTTTTATATAGGAATGACACTAGGCATGCAGCATCCAGCAGCTACTACTTTTGTGCAACAGTCTTTTCTTATATCATTGCAACATCCAGATGCTTCAGCAGCTGCAGAACACCTACACAAAGCACACAATAGCTTCAGAGTGTCACATGGATATTAAACACTAAAGTTCTGTGTTTGTTAAGAGGACACTACTGAATTGTACCATGTTATAAAAGGGAGAATTGGCAGAATTCAAGTCCAGTTGACAGAGTGAGCACACAGCCAAATTACATTTCACTTCATGGAGTAAAATCTCATCTATCAATGGAGCGGCTTATGTAAAGTTTTGCAGAACATGAACTTTGACATGTGGTTATATGAAACTCCTAAACAGCAGAGCTTCCACCAAGTTTTTAGTCACTACCTTGAAAAAGAACACTGTCCTTTTCTGGACAAATATGCATTTTTAATAAAAAAAAGATTCATTTTACTGGAAAATGGTTCAAAGGACAACAGTGCAAACAAGCATATAGACTAAGTAAGCCACATGCTTAGCAAGGTCAGCCACAAATAAGCAAAAAAAAAATATATATATTTTTTTTAATTCACGGCACTTATAGCCAAGGGAGACCAGAAAATATTGCTCTTTGGAGCCTGGATATTTTGGAAGTATACCAACAGCTAATGAAATAATTATGTCCCATCTTAGAAACAAACATCTCATTTTCTCTTATTATTATTCCAAATAAAGGAAAAGCCAATCTTCACCTGCCCACAACTTACATGCATTTAACTTGTGTGCATTCAGGTTTATGCACAATAACAACAATAAAAATTAAAAGCAGGAGGAAAGGGGACTGGCATTCAAGGGGAAAAAAGACTTTGGCAATCAGAGGCTAAACTAGAGGGTTGGCAAAACTGACCCCTGCTGGGGGCACAGAAATCACCTCAGAAATCTGTGTGTGCTACTTCTCTGTGCCTTAGTTCCCCTCATGTTTACACAGCCCACCTTCCCTCCCTTACAGGGAAGTGTTTGTTTAGCACCTCCTGAGGGAAGAAGCTGCAAGAGATTCCCATTTTCCACCCTCCTCCATTTGCTGTTTGGGCTCTGTTTGCCCTCTCTCAAGCCAACTCATGTGCTGGGCAGGAGCAGCCCCAAGAGAGCTTGGGAAGGCTGGCCAGGGAGCTCCAGGCTAAGCCCAGAAGACCCTGGACGCCTCTCCCCTCTGCATCCCCAGCCCATGAAGAGAGAAGAGAAAGGGCTGGAGGAGCACCGATTAGAAATAGGGTGTTTAGAAAACGGATTATCTAAACCTTTAAAGCAAATAATCACAGACGTCTCATTAAGTCAGTTTCCGTGCTTGTTGTAACACTGAAGCAGGGAAGTCTGCTGGTTGGCTCACCAACTGAATAAGGACAAAGCAGAGACTGTTCCCTTCCAAGGAAAAGTCTCATGCAACAACGTCACTTGCTTTCTGAGGCAAAATGCAAAACAGAAGTCTGGCCCACCAACACTGCGGCAGCAATGAAGCCACAAATACCCAGCTCTGCTTCCAAAGGAGGAATTTATGCCGTGTCATCCCAAAAGGGAAACATCAGGTTAGAAAGTGAAGAGAATCGGAATTCAGTACACATAGACGTATTTGTGTGTGTGTATTCAGTATGTCCTGTTTTACAAACTGTTATAGTGCTTTTTTTTACTTGAGTAATATATGATGGGGACACGGGTGGCGCTGAGGGTTAAACCACAGAGCCTAGGACTTGCCGATCAGAAGGTCGGCGGTTCGAATCACCGCAGTGGGGTGAGCTCCCATTGCTCGGTCCCTGCTCCTGCCAACCTAGCAGTTCAAAAGCACGTCAAAGTGCAAGTAGATAAATAGGTACCGCTCCGGCGTGAAGGTAAACGGTGTTTCCGTGTGCTGCTGCTCTGGTTCGCCAGAAAAGGCTTAGTCATGTTGGCCACATGACCCGGAAGCTGTACGCCGGCTCCCTCAGCCAATTAAGCGAGATGAGCACCGCAACCCCAGAGTCGGCCACAACTGGACCTAATAGTCAGGGGTCCCTTTATCTTTTACCTTTATGTTAGCTTCACCAGTACTTGAAGGTATCTCATTTTGAAATGAACTAAGTTTAAGCCCTGATTCCCAATTAAGACAACTCAGAAAGTCCAATTATGAGAAAGCAAAAGCTTCCAGACTTCTCACAGCCATGCAGAACAGGAGAAGGGGAGTCATGGGGCAGACTAGGCTTGCTCAAATAGCACTCCTTCCATTTAGTACATGGGTAAGCAAAACTAAGGCCCGGAGACCAGATCCGGCCCAATCGCCTTCTAAATCCGGCCTGCGGACAGTCCGGGAATCAGCGTGTTTTTACATCTGTGGGTTATTTGTAGGGCATAGGAATCCATTCATTATTATTTTTTCAAAATATAGTCCGGCCCCCCACAAGATCTGAGGGACAGTGGACCAGCCCCCTGCTGAAAAAGTTTGCTGACCCCTGATTTAGCATCTCATCCAAATGCAGCCAATAGGTTGATTTTTATCAGTGGTTTTAGGGTTTTTAAAGAGATGTTTGCTTAAGTATCAGTAGCAAATGGGATATATATATATTTGTTTTCTATCTGCCCTGAGAAAATCTCCTGACTCAGCATAGCCTGGGCCCCTTTTCCCATGGCATGCATCAGTTTTGCTACAATTGCCATGGCTGAGATTCCTATTCGGCAGTAGCTTGGGAGGGGGGTGTCTCTACCTTCTCCAATTACAGGACAATATCCAGGGTCTGGCAACATACTGCACCAAGACAGCCAAAACTCAGTCTTGTAAGTTAATAAAGGGTACAGTTTACATAACATTCTGTTTGCACTGTCTGGAGTTTTGTTGGATACAGAGAAATGAGTTGGCATGGATGAGTGAGAGGACTACTGAGAATATGAGCGTTGAGAAAGAACACGAGAGTGAGGGGGGCAAGATACAGAGTACTATTCACTAACCAGGACCACTTCCCTGCACAAGAGGGGGGGGGGAATTGTTTTAAAAAAGAAAACTGGACACTGCACTCCATAATTGCCCCAAGCCTTTCAGATCCTGTGTTTCAGATGCTTATGACAAAAGAATGGGATCTTTGTCCTGTAGCTTGAAAGCAGACTGGAAATAATTCAGTTCAAATAAAATTTAAATCAGATGTATCTTGTTAGCTTCTCTATACACAGACCATTCTAATGAAAGACCTCCAGCCACAGCCATTGAAATGCTGATGAACAGGTAATTCTGGTTCAAATGCCATTTTCCCAATCAAATATGATTTGTTGAATCGGGGGGGGGACCCCAGCCAGCTAATTTCAGCACTCCCCCTCCTGCCTTCATGTGCCCAGCATCATAGAATACACCTTGAGAGTTTTAAGCAAGAGGGTTTTTGTTTTGTTTTTGCAATCTTCATAGCAGGAAACTTGTGGTTTTAAGTGCACCTTACACACCAGGAAGTGGGGGAAATGCTTGACCTCACTGGTCACTCCCAATCAACAAATCCTACTTTGTTGGAACTAGGCATGTGAAGTTCAAACCAGGCCACCATTGCCTTAATATTAGTATATAATTCATGTGCTTTCATGCAAGGTTTATACACCTTGCATGGTAGCACATAATTTATACGCTAACATTAAGGCAATGGTGGCCTGGTTCAGATTTCTCTTGCATAAAAGTGTATAAAAAAATTTCACACACTCACATTCTTCATTTCTCAGATTTATTTGTCAAGATCCTGCTTTATCAGGTCAAAAACTCTGAAAATAGTTAACCATGGATCGCACATGTTGCACAGTGCAGATGCCAGTAAGAAACATCAATGGCTTCTAACGAGAGATGAGCATTTATACTGAACTATTTGGAAAGTGTAGAGTCATACCTCGTGTTGCATTCTGCTCTAGTTACGGACTTTCAGCTTACGAATGCAGGAAACGCAGAAGTGTTTACTTCCAGGTTCGCCGCCCGCGCATGCGCAGAAGCGCTCGATCGCGCCGTGCACATGCACAGAAGAGGCGCTCTAGTTGTGGACTTTTCGAGGTGCGAATGGCACCCGAAAACGGATTAAGTCCTCAATTAGAGGTACCACTGTACTATTTTTTTATCTTTTCCCCTCCTCACCAAATTAGAAGTCCCATCCTGCTGCTCTGTTTCCTCTTTCTATTAACAAAGCAGATTTTGTTTTATAGTTACAATTTTCAGAGAAAATGATTGATTAAATACTACCTGTAATCCACCCTCACTATGGAAAGCAGCAAGGGAGGAAAGATTTCTTATCCTTGTACCTTAACCCCCACTTTGGGGCCTTACAGGTCATTCTAACAGAAGAAAGTGAGAAAATTCACAGCACACATTTCAGTTCCACTTGCAAGAAGCCAGGGTGGAAGCAATAACTCAGCCAAAGCTTCTACCCTGGGCAGGTTTTCTTACTACTGTATTTATTTAGCAGCATTTCAAGACTACTTAATATTTTTTTTAATCCCTGAACAGTCTAAAAAAACCTAAAAGCAACTAAAATAATATAATAAAAACAGTAGAATCATGGAGTTGGAAGAGACCCAAGGGCCATCTTGTCCAACTGCAATGAATAAATCTCAACCCACAGTACCCCATCCAATTTTAAACCATACCAGACCCTGCTTATCTTTGCAAATGGGCAACCAGTTTAATTTTATTATTACTAGGACGTAATAAAAAACAGGAAAACACAGGAATTCTTAAATAAGAAGATCTGATATACATATAGTCAATGCTTTATTTGCTCCTACAATGTACCTTCCTGTGACTTGCAGTGCTGAGCATCTACTGTCTTTCCTTAACCAGGCTAACTCAGAAAAGCAGTGCAATTGCCCTGTATGATGGCCTCTGCCAGGAGAAACCCAAGGAAAATATGTCCCTATTGATTCTCCTCAACTTCTCCTTGGATTTCAATACATTTGACCATGGTATTCTTCTGGAGCACCTGTCCAAGTTGGGGGGTGGTGGCACTGCTTTGCAGTAGTTCTGGTCCTGTGTGAATGGTCATTTTCAGAGGTTTATGCTTAGGCAGTGCTCTTTGGCTCCATGCAGCTTTCAATGTGGGGTTCCTCTGGGTTCCATTTTATCCCATATGCTTTTTTAAATCTATATGACATCACTGAGTCATCTGGAGCTTTGGAGTGTGTTGCCAGCAAGTAGCTGGTTGGTGTCACACAGCTCTACTTCTCCTTTACATCTGCGGGTGATGTTGTAGACCAATGTCTTGCCCCGGTAAAGGATGAGAGCCAACGAACTAAAGCTCTATCCAAATAAGAGGGAGGGGCTGTTAGCGGCATGGTCCCCTAGACCAAACAGCTTGAAGGTTGCCTGTTCTTGATGGGGTTTCATTCCCTCTGAAGGCGTGAGCATGTAGTTTGAGGGTACTGATGCATCCTTTGCTATCGCTTGACGCTCAGATGGCCTGGTGGCATGGAATGCCTTTCATTAGCTTCAGATGGTGGCCCTATCTGGACAGAGAGAGCCTAACTCCAGTTGTCTATGCTCTGGTAACCTCTAGGTTAGATCACTGCAATGTGCTATATGTGCGCTGCCTCTGCAGATGGAAATTCAGCCAGTACAGAATTCAGCAGCCAGGCTGCTGACCAGGGCAAGATGGTTTGAGAATATTACACTGATCCTGGCCCAACTGCACTGGCTGCCAATTAGTTTCTGGGCCCAACTCAAAGCGCTGGTTTTGACCTATAAAGCCTTAAATGGTTCAGGACTGCAGTGTGTCAGGGAGTATCTCTTCCTATATGAAGTGACCCGGACCCTGCAGTCATCATCTAAGGCCCATCTTCGTATGCCTCCCCACAAGAGGTACCAGAGGGTGGCAACATGACAACAGTTGTAGAATGCTCTCCCCTGGGAAGCTCACCTGGTGTCTTCATTAGTATCATTAGGCACCATGCGAAAACATTTCTTTATAACCAGGCCGCCTTGGGCTGATAGAGCATTCTATGGTTTTTAAAAATGTATGGGGGGGGTATTGGTTTGGGGTTTTTTTTGTTTTATTATGCATTTTGTGTTCTCGTTTTGTATTTTTATATTGTGAACCACCCTGTGATTTTTGGACGGAGGGTAAAATACAAATTTAATAAAGAATAAGAATAATTAGCTAACTTGGAGCAGCCTCCTTACAAATGATGTCAGAGAGGCACACCAGAAAGACTGCCAGGTCAGAAACAGTACCCCGGAAATATTTTATTTTCAGCTTTGTAAAGGAGGAAGAAAAGTTAGCTTTGGAGTTGGGTTTTCTCCACCCCACCCCCATCCCATTTTGGGTATCAAGAATTCATTCTACCACATGGGAGATGAAGGGTCACATCCACACCATTTATTTAAAGTGCTCCTATATCATTTTAACAGTCACTGCTTCCCCTCCCCCCCCCAAAAAAATAATAATCCTGGGAACTGTAGTTTAAGGGACTTGAGTACTATAGTCCTAGCAACTCCAGATATCCTTAACCTACAGTTAATTAGTTTCCAGGATTCTTTGAGGAAGCCATAACAGTTAAAGGTGGTATAAGACTGCTTTAAATATACAGTCAAAACAAAATAAAAAAATTCCTTCCAGTAGCACCTTAAAGACCAACTGAGTTAGTTCTAGGTATGAGCTTTCGTGTGCATGCACACTTCTTCAGATACACTGAAACAGAAGTCACCGGACCTTTCTATATAGTGAGAAGGTGGGGAGGGGTATTACTCAGAAGGGTGGTGGGAATGGGTGATTGGCAGATAGCTGCGATGGGCCTGTTGACGACTCTTAACGACTGCAATAGGTCTAACAGGAAAAAGCAAGGGGTGAGAAGGTGAAAAATGGCTTTGTCATGTATAATGAGATAAGAATCCAATGTCTTTGTTCAAACCAGGTCTCTCCATAGTTTTAAGTTTGGTGATAAGTTGCAATTCAGCAGCTTCTCTTTCCAGTCTATTTCTGAAATTCCTTTGTAATAGAACAGCTACTTTGAGATCTTGTATAGAATGTCCTGGGAGATTGAAGTGTTCTCCTACTGGTTTTTCTGTCTTGTGGTTCCTGATGTCGGATTTATGTCCGTTTATTCTTTGGCGTAAGGTCTGGCCTGTTTGTCCAATATAGAGAGCTGAAGGACACTGTTGGCATTTTATGGCATACACAATGTTAGATGATGAGCAATTAAATAGTCCCGAGATGGTATGTGTGATGTTGTTGGGGCCAGTAATGGTGTTGTCCGGGTGTATGTGGCAGCAAAGTTGGCATCTGGGTTTATTGCAGGCTCTGGTGCCAGTGTCCGTGTTAGGTCTGGTTGTAGTATTATTGTGGGTTAGGAGTTGTTTAAGACTGGGTGGCTGTCTGTAGGCAATGAAAGGTCTTCCTCCCAGAGCTTGAGAAAGAGAACTGTCATTGTCCAGGAGAGGTTGTAGATCTCTGATGATGCGTTGTACTGTTTTAACTTGGGAGCTGTATGTGATGACTAGGGGTGTTAAATATACAGTGTGGGTGTAAACGAAATAAGGTACCCACAACAAATCTATTAATGAATCTTTTGCCTCTGATTAAAACAGATTAAACTAGGAGTCACAATTATAATTAAGCCTCCACATATGACACAGTAAAGGCATGCAGCTTTATTTTGCTTGCAAACTTACCTCCTGCATACATAACTGCCAGCATAATGGAAGAGATCCAGGACACTTTGCTGCTAGATGCTTCGAAGATGATTTCTATCTCTTTAAAGAATACCGTGATGGATTTGGGGAATGCATAGGAAAAGCCTATAGAGATAAAGGCACCAACAACTACTGCCCAGCCCCACCCTCCTTCTGGTGGCGTGTATCCCACGGGGCCTCCAATTGCTGGTGGCATCTTGATTGAAGTGGTAGCAAATTCAACTAGAAATCACAGATCTGTGAAGAAAACAGAGTAAGGTCATTAGGGTTGCGGAAGCATTCCATTTTATTTTTTTCTAAGTCTCTTGAAATGAGACACATTCTACAAGCTGAAATTTCCCTCTACCCCTACACAGAAGCTTCTGAGAGGAACACTCCATCTGAATGAAATCCAACATTTGAATTTTGACTCACAGGGCTGTTTTTTAAACAGCTGAAGAGTATAAAAACCCATAGAAATTAACACTAGCTTTAGGTTGCATTTGGATGCAATGCTTGCACATGGTTTAGTGCTGTAAGAAAAAGCCTTGCCTCCCACTGGACTCCCCCTGCCTCCTCCAGTGCAGTCCTAAAAAGTTGTTTGGAAGGTCTATGGGAGGCTACGGCCTCCAAACTCAGGCAAACTGTGGTTATTTATGATTAATGAAAACAAAGAAATCAGTTTCTTAACTGTGCTTTGAAGCTGGCTTCTTTTTCACCGAGCATTGTGATTAACCACAGCTTGTACAGTGGTACCTCGGGTTAAGAACTTAATTTGTTCTGGAGGTCCATTCTTAACCTGAAACTGTTCTTAACCTGAGCCACCACTTTAGCTAATGGGGCCTCCCGCTGCCGCGTGATTTCTCTTCTCATCCTGAAGCAAAGTTCTTAACCCGAGGTACTATTTCTGGGTTAGCGGAATCTGTAACCTGAAGCGTCTGTAACCCAAGGTACCACTGTATGGGTTTGATGCTATGGCAAGCTGTGGTTAATTTAAGACAAAAAACAAAACTCTCCAAACTCCTCTTTGTGGCCACACTGGAGGGAAAGTGTGCGATCCCAGGGGGAAACAAGTTCATTCTCATTATGTAAAACAATGTTACAGCATTAAGTTCAAATCAGCATTTATTCTTTCTGGCAATTAGGTTTCTGAATTCCAGAACCAAATCGTATCAAAAGCTTCTTTTTTATGGGCATTTGCAATGCCAAGGCTGGATTTGAACAGCTCAAGGTTATGCCACCCTGAAACCCATGTCCATTTAAAGGCCAGAGACCACTACTGGCATTTCTTTCTTCTGAAGTTATTTACCTATTATAGGAAAAGCTAGTTTATAAAATTTGCAAGCTTAAAAATATAAGGTTCGCTTTTTAGGATACATGGTCTGAGCAACTAGAAATAAAACAGAATAGATTAATTGTTGGTAATCTGGGATTTTCAAGTAAAATGAGTTAGTAATAACTAGAAATCTCTGGTGAGTCTCTTTGTTCAGCATTTTCAAAAATATTCTACGATAAATTACGCTGTGAACCACCTTTTTTTTAGGATATATGGTTTTATATATATATACAGCCTTAAGAAAGGATGCAGGGGCTCATAGTACAAACACTGCTGTGAACCACCTTGAGATCTTTGCATGAAGGGCAGATACAAATTTAAACTTTAAAATATGAAAAATATAGATACTGTTCATGCTGGATAGCTAGGTCCTGAAGTCAGAGATAATTACACAAAACTTCGGCAATAAAACAGATGCATGAAGTATAAATTACAAGCAAGGACAAGGACCTAGAAGTTGCATAATAGTTGCAAAAGTTTCTCCCACAAGACATATCAATTACAAAGCATTTGGCTGCTGAAATGGTTAGGAAATCATTGCATTTCCAGTCAACAGCATTAGTTCCAATGAGCATGACTTTCACAGAGGTTTATTTAGGCTACATCTTCTTAAAAGGGCCAACAATCAGCACATACCATCAATCAAAATTATGGGAACCAAATCCCAAAGAATAGTTCAGTTCAAGAGTGTTGGAGTGCATCCTGGGTTCACTACAATCATAGTGACACACCAAGTCAAACCATGCTGCCCCACTTGACCACCATAACACTATCAAGTCAGCCTGGTTTATAAGAAACCATCCCAACCTCAGCCACAACAAAAGTTTGCATGAATCACACTTTGGACTGGTGGTGTTCAGCAGAGAGAATATCCTCTGGGGTTATTCCAATATAAACAACAACATGTTTTGAATTTTAATGTCTACATGTTCACTATCCCTTAGTATCACAGCAGAAAAAGCCACAAGTCCATATTCCTAAAAGGAGTAGAAGGAGGCAGTATGGGAAACTAACCCAGCACTTCAGTATTTTTTATCGCTTCTGCACAGCTATGACCACTTAATAAATAAAATTGTTTTTAAAAAAAGACAGAAGGAAATTGCACACACCTTTTCTTCAACTCTGCCTAAAACATTCCACATCCTATTGTCACTGTGCACCTTCTCCTATAACCCTTTTTCAATTATTGGGACTCCTATTGTTCTACATTAGTCCACTTAACATTAGTTCTAGAACCACACTTTTCCATTTGGTGCTTTGAGGGACCCATTCTTAGCTACTTTGCCAGAAGCTCTCAGGATCCCTAATGGTCACTGCTCTCCATGGTAACATTGCCCAAGATTTTCTGAACCGACACCAGATACTCATCTATTGCCAAATGCTCTGCAATGCTGCTGTTGCTCACTATTTCCTGCTACGCCTTTTGGGGTCAGAGGAATCACATTACATTGGGCTCCTGCTGCTCTGTATCTGTATAGAGCTGTATACAGAAAGATTTCTCCAGCTACATTTCAGAAGTGGCAGACTCTTTCAGGCTACTCCTATTCAACCAAGAACTGCTGTTGTGCTTAACAATGATCATTCCTCAAGCTACAGAACTTAACACAATCTAAGTGTTTAAATCTAAGACTTTTAACATGTCCGGAGAGCACACTAATTAGCTAAAACATTTTCTGAAAAGGTAAGAAGTCCTGTATTAGTATCAAATGAGTTCTCTTCATCCTTGAGGTCAAAGGACTGCTTTCTTAATTAGATGGTAGATGGGTCTTAGAAGGTATCAAGACTCCAGAAAGAAAGGGTCTGAAAGAGCAAACCTGAAAAAAGGAGAGACCAGAAGCTGAGACTGGGACTGGACAGGATTTTAAAGAACACATTTTTTGGTGTAGAAAGGTCCAAGAGCCCTAATACCAAACCCTTTACAGTCACTCTTGAAAAGAGCCCTGAAGGTCAGTAGACAAGTCTAAATTTAGCAGTGGTAGATAACAACAGAAAGTTCTGATAGGTGCTTCTGTGCTTTGTATAGGCTTCTTGAGTTCTGAATTCCTGACTGTTTTGGAATGTACTGTAGCTCATGCTGCAGATTTCCCAGCATCACAGTGCCATTCTTGCCACTTTAGGGTATGCTGAAGCCTTAATGGGTGCTGCAGCACACTATTTGTCAACATAACCCAAAAACTATATTTGGCATCTTAACAGCATAAAAATTACTCCAAATATTATAAGCACTTAGGGATGAGGAGATCCATCAGAAGCACAGCATTCTGACCTCCTCCTCCCATTTTGGAGTCATTCCAGAGCAATGAATCAAAATGAGGAAGCAACAGTTACCGTATTTTTCGCACCATAGGACGCACCGGACAATAGGATGCACCTTGTTTTAGAGGGGGGAGAACAAGGGGAAAAAATTCTTCTGCTCTCTGCCCAGCGCCCCTTCAGCGAAGCGGCAGGAAGCGCTGCGCAGAGAGTGGGAGAATTTTCCCCCTTTTGTTTTCCCGCTCTAAAACAAGGTGCCGTTTAAGGTGCGTTCAGGCGGCTACCTTGGAAGCCTGGAGAGGTGCGTTCAGGCGGAGAGCCTTGGAAGCCTGGAGAGGTGCGTTCAGGCGGCTACCTTTGAAGCCTCTCCAGGCTTCAGGTTCCTTTCGACCTGCTCTTTGGGGCTGGCGGGGGAAGCCCACCACCAGCCCCAAAGAGCAGGTCAGGGAGCAGCGGCCATAGGCGCGCGTCACCTCTCCAGCCGGGAGAGGGTCGCGGGGGGGCTGCTTTAGCCCCGTGCGTGCTCTCCCGGCTGGAGAGGTGACGCGCGCCTATGGAAGCTCCTGCCATAAGCGCGCGTCATCTCTCCAGCTGGGAGAGGGTCGCGGGGGGCTGCTTTAGCCCTGTGCGTGCTCTCCCGGCTGGAGAGGTGACACGCGCCTATGGAGGCTCCTGCCATAGGCGCGCGTCACCTCTCCAGCCGGGAGAGTGCGCGCGGGGCTAAAGCAGCCCCCCGCGACCCTCTCCTGGCTGGAGAGGTGACGCACGCATATGGCAGGAGCCTCCATAGCCGAGCGTCACCTCTCCAGCCGGGAGAGCGCGCGCGGGACTAAAGCAGCCCCCCGCGACCGTCTCCCGGCTGGAGACGCGGAGCTGGGGCGGGGGAAGCCCGAGCTTCCCCCTACCCCAGAACGGGACCCAGAGCCATGCCAAAGCTGCGCGCAGCTTTGGCATCGCTCTGGGAGCTTGCGGGGCTGGGGGAGGAGGAAGCCCTCCGCCAGCCTCCAAACCATGTCGGGAGACAGCGGGAGGGCGCGCTGCGCCTCTCCCGCTGTCTCCCGAGTTTGCGGGGCTGGCGACGGGGAGGAGCAGGCTTCTCCCCCCCCCCGCCAGCCTTCTAGCCAAGTCGGGGGACAGCGGGAAGGGCGCGCTACGCCTCTCCCGCTGTATCCCGAGTTTGCGGGGCTGGCGACGGGGAGGAGCAGGCTTCTCCCCCCGCCAGCCTTCTAACCAAGTCGGGGGACAGCGGGATGGCGGCGTTCCGCCTCCCCGCTGTCCCCCAAGCTTGTGGGGCTGGCGGTGGGGCTCTCCAGCTTCAGCGAAAGCCTGCATTCGCACCATAGGACGCACACACATTTCCCCTTCATTTTTGGAGGGGGAAAAGTGCGTCCTATGGTGCGAAAAATACGGTATTTATTTTAACTGGGGGGGGGATACTAATTCTGTAGCAAACTTTGTACCTCTGGTTTTCTGGGTGGAAAAGGGGAGGTTCCCATATTTACTGAGCCTGCACAAACTAACAGGCTTGCACAAACTTCAGTCTCAAGATAGTTATTTGTTTTTTAAATAAGCTCTACCAAAAGCTGTATCAAAAATCCTCACCATACTAGTACTCAAGTAGCCAAATCTCATGAGGCAATGCAGGCCTCAAAAGAAAGAAAAGTTTGCCCACCCCTGCTTTATCAGATGGCTGCAGAAAAAGGATCTTTATCTCAGAATTTAATTGCTGCTTAAGCTCAGCCACATATATTATTTATTGCACATACTTTTCCTAGCTAGGAAACTATTGCGACACTCAATGAGGTTTGTGAATTTAGTTTTAAGTCTGCTTCATGTTTTTTACATTTTTCATTAGGTTAGTTGAACTTTAAACTATAGGCTTTTGTTTTGATGGCTTTATACGGTGGTACCTCGGGTTACATACGCTTCAGGTTAAAGACTCCTCTAACCCAGAAATAGTACCTCGGGTTAAGAACTTTGCTTCAGGATGAGAACAGAAATCATGCTTCGGCAGCGCAGCAGCAGCAGGAGGCCCCATTAGCTAAAGTGGTGCTTCAGGTTAAGAACAGTTTCAGGTTAAGAACGGACCTCCGGAACAAATTAAGTACTTAACCCGAGGTACCACTGTATTAAGATCTGGGCCATAAAGCTGGGCCATAAAGAAGGCTGATCACCGAAGAACTGATGCTTTTGAATTATGGTGCTGGAGGAGACTCTTGAGAGTCCCATGGACTGCAAGAAGATCAAACCTATCCATTCTGAAGGAAATCAGCCCTGAGTGCTCACTGGAAGGACAGATCCTGAAGCTGAGGCTCCAATACTTTGGCCACCTCATGAGAAGAGAAGACTCCCTGGAAAAGACCCTGATGTTGGGAAAGATTGGGGACACAAGGAGAAGGGGACGACAGAGGACAAGATGGTTGGACAGTGTTCTCAAAGCTACCAGCATGAGTTTAACCAAATTGCGGGAGGCAGTGGAAGACAAGTGCCTGGCGTGCTCTGGTTCATGGGGTCACGAAGAGTCGGACACGACTAAACGACTAAACAACAATATTAAGATCTTTTACTTTAAGGAGGTTAGGGGCATTATTCTAACCACTATCTCCTGATAAAAATGATGCTTTTGTTCTTATATTTAACTTATTTTTGTATCAAAACAATGCAGAACCAGAATTTACAATGTAGGCCCCCCCCTTCATATAGCCATATTGGTTTTACTGTTTTTAATCAAGACTACCACAACACACAATGACAATGCATATAGCCAAGTCACATTTGAACCATAAGAAAGAATTCACAAGATGCACACTAACACAAAACCCTATTAACTTAACTATTCTCTCCAGCTCTCTTCCCATTCTGTATTAGATGATAGCAGTTGTTTTTACCTTCATTCACCAGTTAAGAAATCACAAGCGGAAGTCTTAATGCCAGCTAAGGTCAGTGTTCGAAAATCCCATTGTTCTAGGCACATTTTGCAAATGGGAATTTCATTGAGCTCTGGGCGCAGTACTGAGTCTAAGATTTCAGATTAAAACTGCAGAATGGAAGGAGAAAGGAGGACCGTTTTTTGCCTCCCCACTTCCAGCTACACTCTGAAGACTGGAGAAGAAACCCTCTTAAGAATATTAAGGGGGTGGGCAGCAGAAGGACTAGGCTGTGTGAAAAATAAACATAATATTTTAGCTGCAGTTCATTCATTTTCAGCTTTGTATTCTTGTTATTAAAAAGTGTGCCTAGACATTCCGTTGTTGCACCCACAACCTTGGTTTAAGGTGCCATTTAGCTCCTAGCTTCTGTATCTCGGTTTCTAACACTATCTAAGGGACACAGTAGTCTGGAATACAGCTCAGATTTTTGATACAGATACCCATAAGTATAATATGCAACAGACATCCTTGATCATTCCCAAGTTCTATTTTAAAAAAAATACATGGCAGTATGATGTACACAAGATGCTTTATGAAGTGATGAGATGCTCTTCATGTAGAAGAGATAGCCCTATTTTGCATATAGTTATGCACTGTACACAGTCATGTTCAGAGTGAGCTACTGATCAAAGTCAAGAGCATTTAACACAAGGACTTTCCTGCACACTACAGCTTGCTACAGATATTCGGTTTTACTTTCACTGCCGCTCTATCACTGCCTAATATCAAAAGGGATGATATGTGAGGCAATTGCCTCATTTAGGGGGAAACAGTCCAAAGGCAAACTTTGAAAGTCTCATTACTATACACATTTGAGGATCACAGCCCTCTTAAGTTGAGCTCACGCTGCTTTATACTCATACCAAGACATCCTGAATTCCACTTTCGGTCAGCTCCATATATAGACTCATAGTAAGTGGACATCAATATACATTCCAGCAGTTGCACAGTTTTCTATCTCCTTTGGCTGAAACAGACGCTCCCATGAAGAGCTACTCTTTTTCTCCCTATACAGAGATAATTTGTGTATGGGAAGGATGTATTTCATGAAGTAACTCTCTTTAATAACCACAGTTCTGTCAGCCATGCCAATGCATCCATTCTCTGCTTCAGGGTGAGAGAGGAATAGTGCAGGCTCTTGGAAACTAACTAATAAACAGTTTTAGCAATGTTGCAGAGAGGCAGAGATATCTTCAACATCAGAGGGGAAACGTTTGCTGACCAAAGGTAACAATTTAGGAGACTTACTTCTGTGTTTACAAAAGAAATAAAGAGCTGTTGTCAGTCAGCTCAGCAATGCCCAACTACTTTTTGTACTTCCACTGAATGAGACACATTATTGCAAAATTGCAGTGAAGAAAAAAGCGCTTTATTAGGTGAGGTGTTGACCCACAGTTGTTAAAACTTGCTTATGGCTTAATGTGCCAAAGCATTGTCTCAGTAGCACTAAAAGGCAGGGAGCACCCATAAGGAGTACCTCGGTTTTAAATCTTCTTTTGCTGTGCAAATACTGACACACTGAATGCATTAGAAATTTTCCTGAGCTGGTCACAGTTTCAGTAAATTCAGCTCAAGTAACACTGTGCTGGTTTATTGCTTTAAGCCCCTAAGGCAAATTTGATGTATACACTGTTTTGCAGGCTTATTTCCATGAGTGTGGGGCTCATTTCCTTCTCCATCCTAATATGAAAGAGAAAAGGCAATAGCCAGTTCAGACAGCAACTTCTACATGCAAAAGTTTCCTCAAAGTTTAAAGCAGAGCTTGTAAAGTCTCCAGCTTTGTTTGGAAAACACTGCTACGTGTCAGGCGTGCTTGGAAGTGGAATTCAGAGATACTAGCCAAGGATAGTTATTTTAAAAGCCACATTTACAGTAAATAAGATGGTTGAGTCAAATGTGATGCTGCAAATGAATAAAAAGCATTTTTCCAGGCTCTATGAATAGGGACTAAATGTTGGTACAAAGAGAAGAAAATTGAATTAATTCTTATTTTGGCAAGGAGAAGTATGGGTCATTCACCAAGTTTCTACTTCAATTAGGGTGTTGAAGCAAAGCAGAAATTCCCAGGATGTTGCACAAATTCCCAGGATGTTTTTTTAACTGTGCCACTTTATGAAGAAGCAAACTTTATAATTGTAGAATTACACAGCACTTTCAAAGTACTGTAAATTCAGCAACATAATTATCTGACATAGGATTCTCTTTACAATTCTTTATAGAGGACACAGTAACAATTTTCTCATATCTAAGTCCAGGAAGGAACATTCAGCTCCACATCTTGGAAACTCGCAGTTGTGTTTCCCACTCGCTAACTTACAGGACAGCGCCACCACAGAATATGGTATTCAAGAAAGCTGCTACCATCCATCCATTTATTTATTTTACATTAGATTAGATTTATATACCACCCTTCATCATAAGATCTCAGGGCAGTTCACAAGATAAAGTCCTACCTCACAAGGTTGTTGCAAGGATAAAATGGGGAGGAGAACTATACATCCTCCCTTGAGCTCCTTGGAGGGCAGGGTGCGTTATAAATGTAATCAATAGTAAGATTTCTACCATCCCAGTGAGAATCATGATCACCATATGAGTAGTTAAGTCTCGTGTTCCTATGAGTTTTTCCATGGGATGGAATAATCTTGTTTATGGGAAGGAGTTAGTGCTGTCACCCAGTAACAGAGATAGTGCAGCACAAACCTACACAGGTTTATTCAGAAATTGGCCCCCACTGTGCTTGGTGCGGCTTGGGGTTAGGAAAATATGCACAGGATTACAATGCTGAGAAAACACATGCAACTCTTAAGGCTGGGGATAACTAAATGCAGTCTTCTACCCTGCCAGCAGGAGCCCTACCAGGTCATTAGAGGAGCAAACAATGCACTTCCTCTGTTCATTTGCAGGGTTCCAACACACACACACACACACACACACACAGCAACAATTTCCCTCCCATGTACAACAATTAGAAGGAAACAAACACCAACAGCTCCTATTCTAGGATAATGTTCCCCTGGTTTAGGGGGTTTATTGTGGAGAGGGGCACTGGGAAGAAATTTGACCCAAGCCTCCCTGCTCCCCGCATCTTGCCTCCAGCACACTACCTTTCTGCCTTGCCCTACTTACCTCTGAGCTCTATTGTCATTCTCCACCCTCAGAGAGATCCCACATGTCCTACTCCCCCCCAACCTACCCTCCCAGGGACCTTGGAATTGCAGTGCCCACTGACTAAATCTGCATGCATCTGCATACAAACAAAGCTGTTGGGAAATAATATCCTTTGTTTCTTTATTACAGTGGTACCTCGGGTTACAGGCGCTTCAGGTTACAGACTCCACTAACACAGAAATAGAACCTCGGGTTAAGAACTTTGCTTCAGGATGAGAACAGAAATTGCGCGGCGGCACGAGGCCCCATTAGCTAAAGTGGTACCTCAGGTTAAGAACAGTTTCAGGTTAAGAACGGATCTCCAGAACGAATTAAGTTCTTAACCTGAGGTACCACTGTATTCACAGGCAACCATATTAGACTAAGCACCCCCTCCTGTGTGGAAAAGAAAATTGAATTCCTCATCCTAACCGGTGCCTACCACCTACTTTCTTAAATAGCTGTTTTCCCAGTTTTTCAGCAGGAGGCTCAACGTTTTAGTTGTAGGAAGTGCTCAGTTACCCACATACCACCTGTTCTTGTTTCACGTTAGCCAGCTAACTAAAGCCAAATGTTTTGAAAAAGACTTGCTGATGAGAGACAGCAATGGGAAGAACTGAGCTGGCGCTTCTGCTCCCTCTTGGAAAGGAAAAGTTCAACAAAATACTAAGAATTTTCATTTCCAACAAGTCCTCTTCAGGTTAGCCCACTTCGCTTCAAATTATTCCAAGCTCTTCAAAACCAAAATATTAAAATAGTTGCATATTGTTTATAGATCCAGTGTATATTTATCTGGTCAGAATTATTAAGATAGGCCTAAACACAATTTAGGGGATGCGGGTGGCGCTGTGGGTTAAACCACTGAGCCTAGGGCTTGCCGATCAGAAGGTCGGCGGTTTGAATCCCCGCAACAGGGTAGAAGACTGCATTCCCATTGCTTAGTCCCTGCTCCTGCCAACCTAGCAGTTCGAAAGCACATCAAAGTGCAAGTAGATAAATAGGTACCGCTCCGGCGGGAAGGTAAACGTTGTTTGATTTGCCAGAAGCAGCTTAGTCATGCTGGCCACATGACCTGGAAGCTGTACTGGCTCCCTTGGCCAATAAAGCGAGATGAGCACCGCAACCCCAGAGTCAGTCACGACTGGACCTAATGGTCAGGGGTCCCTTTACCTTTACCTAAACACAATTTACTACTATTGTCGCTGGTTTCTGAGAACACTTGCCCATGTACATCTACATTGTACAATCTTGCATGCCAGAAATTGATCTAACAAACATCACCACACAGATGCAAGGAAGCTAAGGAACACCAAAGCCTGTACCAGATGGACAACTGCCGACCAGCATGAACATGACACACCTGTTCGGGCAACTGTAATGTTTTTCCAGCTCCTCTGTGGTGCAGAGGGAAAGAGGTGCAAGTATGAAGTACCTCTCTGTCACCAAATGTTTCATCAAAATCCAGCCAGTGTCACTTGCTCCTTCATTAAAATCTTTGCAAATTACTACCATATTTATTAACAGCTAGTAAACACCTGATCAGTGCAGGTACACAAACACACATATGAGCAGCCTTCATCAGGGCCCAATACCATATTTAGTTGCATCATTTTCTCTAGAGAGATAGTGTTGTCCTGCATTTGTCAAGTATTTTGCTCCTGAAGCTTAGCTTTGTTTGGACCAAAGTTTTCCAAAGCTCCAGTAGGTGTTAGCTGTACATAAGCCAGCCATTGAACATGGAGCAGAACACGCCCATCTCCAGGGGCCCAGCTGTGCATGCCATTCACGGCCTTGACTTGCAGTAATGTTAGCTAGGCACTGCTCATAACATTGCTCCATAACTTGGCTGAACAAGTGGAACAGTTGGAAATTTTAAGTCTCTGACCAGGCCTGTATATTTTAAAAAACAACCGAGCATGTAAACTTGCAAGCATTAAACCTGGAGAAAGATCATTTCAGCAGTAATACCCAGGCCTCTGCTAAAAAAGGGAAAGGGTCTCCATGGACCCTCATACACTGGGAAGTTACAGAACAATGTCTAGCTTCTCCTTTCTAGTCAGAAGTCATTATAATAAGCTATGGCCAAGCAGCTTCAGGCACTCATGGATGGAATGGGATTTTGGCTGGACTTCAGGGCAGAAAGTGCCTTTGTCTTCCTGGTCAACAGTCTGTATTGGTAGATAGGGGAAACATGGACCAGTTACAAGCCAATTGTGCAGACGAAGTGCAGGGGTTCTGCAATGCTTCCGCTTCTATTTTTCCAGAAGGTTGACCTTGAAGGTGGTGCTGAGAGACTGATGAGGCTGTTCCTTTTCATGGGAGAGATCCAGCAAAGTTCCACAGGGATCTTTTATGAGGCTAACTGTATCTGGGGACTGGGGACAAGTCTATTTGGTATGCTCCCTTCTTGTATTCTCATCAAAGACAGGGGAGTCAGTAGCTTCCCTGGACGTCTTTCTAAAGTCTAGTAGCGGACTAGATGAGCGTGATACTCAATCCAGACTTATAACCGTTGGCACACTGCCTAGAGTGGACAGTATATATGCCGATCTTGTTTGATGTCACAGTTGCTTAAAAATCAGATTCACAAACCAGGAATTCTCTAGGTCCAGGTTTGCCCCTGACATCCAAAGCTGTAAGTGATTTTGTAGGTTTGCTTCCTGGATACTACTTTGTTCCACTAGCTATAATTTTGTTTCCAGCCAAAATTCCAGGCCAACAAATTTAAGTCCAGCTATGCATCTTCATATCACACACACACACACAGAGAAACCATTGGCATTGAGCGACAAGACCCTTCTGTAGGTGTCACCAGATTTTGAAGCAGTTAGTTGCTACCAGAAACAGGGCTTTTTCCAGTGCCTGCCCCTTGAGAAAGGTCTCCTGAAAAAGCTTGGCCAGATTTGCTCTACTGGCCCATTCAAGAAGGTCATAAGCATTTTCAGCTTTTTATATAAACAATTTGGCCACAATGTACACGATGCAAGTTGCTCCATTTGCTTTATTTCAAATTCTGGCTATGAAGTCCACCCTAATTAACTATTGTTGGGTTTGGGAGAGTCAATTTAATTGCAAGCATTAAACTAAAATACATTGGAATCAATATTTACCAGACACTGCCAGTAGTATCAAAATAATTAAAACATGAAAACATATCTAAAGTTTTACTGGAGTGGGTAAATAACAAACTCTATATGGCAAGCATGGTCTTTCTCCTATCAGTTCATAAAGCAATTACCCTATACTGCCTCTGCTGCACAAGATTGGTTTACATAGTGCTTCTGAATAGGTTTAAATGCCTTTTATCTGGCTATGTGCACTTTTCAAATGGAGTTGTGTCACCACCCTATCTACAGAGGAAAACCTCTTCCCAGTTCATTGGATAGGTTAAAAAAACTGTAAGGCAGTTAAAAGGGGACAAACTTGCTCAACAGAAAGAAAACGTCTGAACAGAACAAAATCTCAACAGTATTTATCTGAACAGGCACAAGCTGAAATAAAACTCATCATAGTCACTTTCCCCTCTTGTTTCATCTGACAAAAATAATTTGTTTCAAGTGGAGTTTTGCTCAGTCCCCTTGGCTAGAAGAAAATCTGGCTCTGCCTGGTATACGTGACTATCTGGGGCTTGTAAGGGCTCAGCACCACACAATAGACAATTGAAGGCCTCCTTGGTTATTGCAAAGCTCACAGGGTGAACCAAGGTCAGCAACAGGCAGACAGAGAACTACTGAGGGTTTTTCAACTAGTGGAAACGATACAACATTCCTTCTCACATCAGCCACAGAATATCCCATAAGCAACCTGAAAAAAGAGATGTTCTTTGTGTGGTCAGTCTCTGAACTTGGGTAAAGGAAAGGCAGAAGACTGATAGACTTCTACAAAAGTGGCAGCAGCGCCTCTCCTTCACAAGAACAATGCAATTTGCCAGCACTTTAGATTCATAGCAGGTAAATATGTTTTTTAGGCCATCCACTGTGACACATAACAGTGACCAAGCTTTCCGGTTTTCCTGCTGGACGTTAATCTAAGCAGGAGTGGGGAGGAAAAAGGTGGCTTGGTGTTAAAATTGGTCTGTCTTAAGATGAAGTGTAGGAAGAACAACCTTAATAGACTGGGCCGGTGGTTCTCAAACTTTTTAGTCCGGGCCACACTTTCAGAATAAAAATTTGCTCGTGCCAGACTCAATTTTTTTATTGATGAGAAATACCATACATTGGAAAAGGAAAAGAAGCAACTCCTAGCAGTGCTTGATTTGTAACACAGAACACAACTACTTTATAATATGACCATGGGACATCCAGAAAGTATCCCCAGATTCATTGAAAAAAATATGGTAAACTTATTCTAGAACAGAGATGTGGAACCTGTGACTATACTGCTCATCATCTCAGAGTACTAGCCAATAACAGCTGGAGCGCCACAAGTCCCCCATCCCTCTATGAGAGATTAATTTGCATATATTTGTGCAGTGCTGGTTGTTGTTAAAATGGCACTACTTTTAAGGAATTGCATATACTTCCTTCAAACAGCATCTGGAACAACAATTTACTCCTCAGCCAACTGAAACCAAAGAATTAGATCACAGTATAAGCCAGATTCTGTTAAAATATCAAATGATTTCTTGAGAAGCAAATAAGGAGCTATTTATTTGTTAGTTGTTTTGGGCATCATCTGTACTGCCAGAACATATAAACTATAACTGGTCCCTCAAAAAATTCTACATAAAAAGAAAAACCAAATTCTTTGAATTCTCCACATTTGTTGCTGGACAGTGTTGAGATACTTTATTTAAACAGTACTCTTAAGAATTCAGAATATATTGATTCGAATGGATTAGTATATTTTTAAAGATTATCTACATAGTATTTTATAAACGTCTTGAAATGTTGTTGTAGGGTTTTTCCCCCCGCGATAATAAAATTGAATGTTTATGAGGGTGTCAAGGAGTTCCTTCATCTAGTACATGTGATGCACTATAAAATGTATATTTTAAGGAGGGTGAGGAACAGGTTCACAAATGCATATTTAAAATGCTCTCTCCTGGCTTAAAAACAAAGAATGCAGAAATGGGGCAGAATGGGCTTACGGATAAACACACAAGTCGCACAGACCAAAAGTTTCATTTAGCAGCCTTCCAAGCAAGGTAAAGGTACCCCTGACTGTTAGGTCCTGTCACGGACAACTCTGGGGTTGCGGCACTCATCTCGCTCTATAGGCCGAGGGAGCCGGCGTTTGTCCGCAGACAGCTTCCAGCTCATGTGGCCAGCATGACTAAGCCGCTTCTGGCAAACCAGAGCAGCGCACGGAAATACCGTTTACCTTCCCAGCCGGAGCAGTACCTATTTATCTACTTGCACTTTGAGATGCTTTTGAAGTGCTAGGTTGGCAGGAGCAGGGACCGAGCAACGGGAGTTCACCCCGTCGCAGGGATTCGAACCGCTGACCTTCTGATCGGCAAGCCCTAGGCTCAGTGGTTTAGACTACAGCACCACACATGTCCCAGCCTTCCAAGTAATTTCCTTCCAAAGTTATGCTTAAATATCCCTCTCAGGGAAACCTCTAAATTCATACTTGTATGGTAAGTGTACAAATCTTGAGTTGGGAACACTAACAGTTTGATGCCAGGAAGCGTTAGAAACTGAGATGTGAAAGCTAGGAGCTGAATGGCACCTTAAACCGAGGATATCGGCGCAACAATGGAATGTCTAGGCACACTTTTTAATAACAAGAATACAAAGCTGAAAATGAATGAACTGCAGCTAAAATATTATGTTCATTTTTCACACAGTCTAGTCCTTCCCCCTGCCCACCCCCTTCATATTCTTAAAAGGGTCTCTTCTCCAGCCTTTAAATAGTAGCTGGAAGCAGGGAGGCAGAAAAAGGTCCTCCTTGCCTTCCACTCTGCAGTTTTAATCTGAAATCTTAGGCACAGTAATGCATCCGCTGCTCAGAAACTGCTTCTGCTAATGAAATTGCCTATCACAAAATGTGCCTAGAACAATGAGAGTTTCAAACACTGATGCTAGGTGATTTTAGTACTAAAATGCACAGAGGGGGAAAACTCCACACAACTAAACTCACATCTAGGTGCCAAGATATGCAAGTTAGTCAAATTTGTTCTACAGCAGTATTTCAGATAGTGGGCCTTGGGCCACTTTCAGAATCGTTACTTACAGTGCCACAGCCCTGCTTCCTCAGTTGCCTGTTTCCCTGCTCTCCCAGACATGCCTTAGTCCTGTTACAGTGGTACCTCTGGTTACGAACTTAATTCGTTCCAGAGGTCCATTCTTAAGCTGAAACTGTTCTTATCCTGAGGCGTGCTTTTGCTAATGGGGCCTGCCTCCGGTGCATGATTTCAGTTCGCATTTTGGGGCAAAGTTCACAACCAGGAGCAGCTACTTCCGGGTTAGCAGAGTTCGTAACATGAGGTACCACTGTGTTGGGTCAGCACCTCCTTGCATGCTCTGAGAGGAAAGGGCCAGAGAAAGCGTTCAACCTATAGCAAGTGATAAAAAGTTAATATATAACAACAGCAAACAGGAACAACAGACAGGGAATGGTTAAGGGGATGCAAGGGGAAATAAGTTATACAAGAAAGAAGTGAATGTAAAATGACCAGGAAGGAAAGAAGCTGACACTGGGGGAGAGTGGGTGTTAAGGTACAAAATGAATGGGAAGAAAAGAAGCTTCATGCGGTGGGTGAAAATACTTTGAGGATCATATGGGGGTAGAAAAGGAACAATAGAGTTTCTGGATTAGCAACTCTGCCTAAAATGAGGAGGCTGCCACAAGAACTGCAGAACAAATGACTGTGCTTTTCATGAGTTGAGTAACTCCTTGCCAGAGGGAAAAGATGGAGCAGATATCAGTAGGAAATGATTATTATGCCAAAGGCTTCTTCCATCTGCCACCACTGGCTGCCCCACTGACAGCGGCTTGATGCACCCCATCTCTCTCTCCTCCCACTCAATCCATCAGTGGAGGTGACCCTGCTTCGTCTCCTCCCCCCAACCCCCATCTGATCTGCACTCACCCCACTTGCAGGACCTCTGCAGCTGCTTCTTCCCACATCCCCAAGCCTGATCTACACACACCCCACCCATCTGATCTCTTGTGTTTGCTCCTTCCCTCATCCCCATGCCTGATCTCCAATTTCAGACATTGTGATATATTGTGATACTTAGCTGCTGATATATCACAATGTTGAAAACCAGATATCGCTCAGCCCTAATCTGTTATTATTTTGTATACCTAAAATTGTTGCTCATTATCTTTATCCACTGTTTTTTGTTCAAAAATTGCTCTCTACCAGAGAGTTATCAAAATTTTCAAAAGTAGGGGGTCTGTGGCTTGGCTTTTGAAAAACAGAGGTCCTCAGTAATTAGCTAATTGGGAACCATTGACCTAGATAATAATGAGGTCCTAGAAGAGGAAGACTGTCACAGAAGCTAACCAAAGGAATGAGGGCAAGAGAAGGCAAACTGGAAAAACAGAATAATCAGAGGAAAGGTGCATACAGGTAGGAGCTGCAGGTGAGAGAGGCTGAGGTTCATGTGAAGTTTTAAAAGCATGTGACAGAGGCTATCATTGGCTACTAGCCATGATGACTGTGCTCTTTCTTATTGGAGGCAATATGCTACTGAATACCACTTGTTGGAAACTGCAGAGCAGGATAGTGCTGTCCTCTGCTCAGGCCCGGGGGTTTCCCACAGGCATCTGGGTGGCGACTGTGAGAACAAGATGCTGGACTAGATGGGTCTGATCCAGCAGGCGCTTCTTATATTCTGCTATATTACCAATCCAGCACAATTGCTGGAAATCAAGTATGAAGTAACATTACTCTCTACCTCATTCAAGCCAAAATCAAGTTTTAAGAATTTTAGGTTCTGAAAAAATATTCCAAATCAGAAAAATAAATCTCCATTGTATTAATGGGAAATCTCTCAGGTAGCAGTTTAAAGCATACTACTTGGAAGTAAATTGAGTAAATCACTGAGATCTTCCATTATGACACACTACTCATAAATGTTCAGCCCCAACAGAGTTCACACATTCTTATCAATACATACATGAATATTGTCCCATCCCCAGTTCACCAGGCAGAAAGCCTATCTGTTTTGAAGTAACATAGGACTTAAACCTCAGATCTGAGAAAGCCAGTGTTTCATCAGTTTACAAAAGTGATTCCTTCCCCTGGAAGTTCACAATGATTCCCAGTCACCCTCTCACATTTCTTCCCAACCGTTTTCTTCCTAATTGTTGCTCCAGTCTTTGAACTATGGACCATCTGCAGTCTGTCATGGAGCTATGGACCAGCAAGGTCAGTGTTAAATCACTTATATGTGACAATGCTCTAGCTCAGCCCAAAATGAAATATCATAGAGAAAAATAAAATTGGAACCTCTTAGTTTCAAAACTGTATTTTTCAGATACTAATCATGTTAACAATTATGACAAAAAGCACCCCATTACTTACTTACCAACGCTAAAACAACAAAGTCAGATTGAAATGTCTTGTATCTTATAATGGGACTCATTAGATTGCATGCATACAAAGTTAGAGGACATTAAAACGCACAGTCTTGCCATATTAACTTTACCTGCTCTGAGAAGTCAGCACAAGATCAAAGTACAACAAAGTGTGCAAACAAATCTATTTTCATCTCAAACACTAGGAACTGGCTCCAGATCAAGTGAATAAGGCTATGAATGTTAAAAAGATATTTTTAGATTTCCCCCCAGTATTATATTATTGTTTAGTTAGGGTCCTATCCATATGTTAATTCTCACAATGATTACATCTAGTGCGCATCAGGCTAACGGTATTCAAAATGACCCAGAGAGAGACTCATTCAATACAAGTCTAAATTACTCATGATTGTGACTAGGAACTAATGCAGTTTTGCAAGCTATATGCTGTGGCACAGAACAGCTAGCCAAAAACAGAGCCAGCCTGAATTGAAGTCCCTTATCCTGCTGGTTTATAGCAGAAGCAAGAGTGTAATTAGTATGAAGAGTGCAATTTGTTTTTATAACTCAGTGTGTTCAAAGTTACAGGGAATGAAATAAGAGATTCAGATTTTCACTAAAGAAAAACTGACTTAGAATCAAGATACCCATAAGCAAAATTGTATTTTTCCCCATCAGTTGTGAAGCATCTCAAGACAATAGTTCAGGACTAGAAATCATCACCAAGATGGAAGCATTTACCCCGTTTCCAAGGTTATGGTACAATTCCAAAGTACACTCAGAATTCAAATGTATTAATAAAGATAATCTCAACACGGGATGCATTTATGTTCATGTTATCCCACAAATCTCAAGTGTAGGCCAATAGGTGGCAACCACACAGCTGGTAACAATTGAGGAAAGATGGCTGATGCCCTAGTATTTCATTCCCATGTAATGCCTGAAGAGGACTGTGGTATGTTAAGATGGAATCCTTTCCCATGTAAGTAATGTTTTGTTGGCTGGGGCTGAAAAGATTTGTAGTACATACTATCTAGAAGGCACCAAGATGGCAAAGCCTGCCATAGGTTGTACATGGGACAGTCTATCAGGTGCAGGAGAGAGAATGAGCTCTGTGCTCTGTCACTAATGTATAGAACCTTCATATTGCAGTTCTATTTAATGAGATGTTCAATGCATCTCTTGTTTAAATTACTATAGATTTTTATTTGATCTTCCATGGTTCTCATTTCTAGATTTATTAGAGATTATGAGCCAATAGATTCATTTTTATGTGGATATACTGCAGTGTAGCTCAACCCCCTGACAGAATGTTTTTATCTCGTAGAGCCACTCAGTACAATTGTTCCCATCGGCAGCACTTGATTGAACAGGTTGGTTTTAATTAATATTGGCACATCTTAAATATTAGAAGTAAATGGAGTTAGCACTGATTAACAAAAAGCTAACCCATTCAGGCACCAGCTAGATAGATCTCCTATTCACAGAACAGCATCTCTGTAACCAGGCCTTTATTCCACACAAAAATTAGAAGTTTCTCTGCCTTATTAGGACTGACTTCTAGAACAGTGGTTTACACCAGTTCAGTTTACTCTGTGATCTTTACAATTCAGTTCGGTCTATTCCGATAGCTTAAAATGGGAAAACATAGGTAACAGCTATAACCCAGTTGCATCATGCAAAACATGCTGTCAGTTCAGGAATTTATTTGTGCTAGGACTCACTAGACTTTCCAAATTACTCATCTAAACAAACCCTGTTCATTTAAATAAAAGACTTGAAATGCTTAGGCTTCCAGCTCCAGGAAAATTAAAAACAGTTTTGTAGATCCATTCCCCTACAACAGAGGAATACTTTTATGCAATGTTGAATAAAGTCAGTAAATTAACGGATACTGATGTATATCCTTAAATATTTTGCGTAGAAAATGATGCAAATCAGTATAAAAACAGTATACATCCAACAGTAAAAAGGAAAAGGTAAAGGGACCCCTGACCGTTAGGTCCAGTCGTGGACGACTCTGGGGTTGCGGCGCTCATCTCACTTTACTGGCCAAGGGAGCTCGCATACAGCTTCCGAGTCATGTGGCCAGCAGAGAGTCATGTGCCGAACCAGAGCAGAATACGGAAACGGCGTTTACCTTCCCTCTGGAGCGGTACCTATTTATCAACTTGCACTTTGACATGCTTTCTAACTGCTAGGTAGCAGGGACCGAACAATGGGAGCTAACCCCGTCGCAGGGATTCGAACCGCTGACCTTCTGATCGGCAAGCCCTAGGCTCATTGGTTTAGACCACAGCACCACCCGCGTCCCTCCAACAGTAAAAATCTTAAAAAATTAAAAGAATAGGCATTAGGAGAACCTGCTATCCTGAATGCGAAAACATGGGTCAAGCAACAAATCCAACCACTGGAAACAAATAAATAAACCAAAGCAGGTGCCGGGCCACCGAAAGCCTTGAAAACTTTTTCCTGCTTTACAGTGTGAGCTCCAAGGTTAGAAAGCAGCATGAATAATTTTCCACAGGGACGGTTTCTTACAGTATATTCTGGTGTACAAGTTATCTTGTTTGAACTGTCTTCCTGGTCCTAGTCAAAACAGCCCTGCTTCAAATTCCTTCTGCAACACTATGCTTTGAACACAGATAATTAAGGGTACTGGCAAGTATTGCGGTGGAGGCACTCTTTATCTGTTATGACCCTACTCCTTTTATTTAATGTATGATGCTACTATACTGTGGTTTCTGCCACATTTATGTGCAGGGGAACTATAGGATTGGGCTGCCAAAGTGTTATATAAACCCTCACTGCTGTGGGTTAGTATTCAGTTAAGTAGCTAAGATCAAAACAGCTCTGTTAAAGAAGTTAATCCACTGGGAGCTCTAGATTGCATGAGAAGCACAAGATTCATGGATAATGCTCCATAAGGAGCAGGAAGCTTTGCTTGAACAGTTCTCACTGTACAGAATATCAGAGTTTCGTTTGAATTACATTTCAAGTTGATCTACTGTAAAATTGTGAGAGTGGGAAGAAGTGAGCGGGCTTTTATTATTTTTTAATGTAATAATACAAAGAAATAATGTGGTCTATATCTCCATGATCCATCACTGTGAGCAAAAACGAGTGCATTGCATCTCTGCTTTCATTTAAACTTTCCAAATGGTTGTTGAGAGGTCTGCATTTGGATCATAGCATAGGGGAGAGGCTTAAACCTTTCCCCTTGCATCAAACTCCTAATGAAAAATGGCAAAAGCTATTATTTTCCATATTACCCCAAAAAATATATAGCCATGGATTATTATTTTGTCAAAAAAGTCTTATCAATTATTTGCAAAAGTTTAAAAGGAGTAAAGATGTATGAACACCTCAGACCAGAGGTCCCCAAACTAAGACCTGAGGGACTCATTTATGCGACCCGCGGCAACCCCCACCTCCCACTCTTACCGGTACTGCGCTGCGCAGCTGCCCACTTTCAGGTTGGAGGAGCACTAGAAATAGCTTGTGCGCATGTGCAAGCATTATTTGCGCATGTGCATGTGTTACTTCCAGTGCACATTGGGGTCAGAGGACGCCCGTGCACATGCGCACAAGCTATTTCCGGTGCTCCTCTGACCGGGAAGTGCGCCGGAAATAGTGTGTGCACACGCAGATGGGCACGTGCTCCCCCGCCCTCCGGCACTGACCCCTGCCTCAGACCATATCTAGCTTTACTCTCATTGTCCACAGTTTACCTTCTATTGAAAGAGCTGATATCATCCCATGATCAGCCAGATCTAACTATTTCATGGTATCTTTCCCAGCCACTGCCCTTTCCCTCATTATGGAAACTTTCTACATAACAATTTTGCCAAAACATGCGTATTCACGATACACCTCACTAATGTTTTTTACTATTCACTAGGAGATGAAAGCTGGTTTAAAGTATAATTAATATGAATTAGAAGCTATAGAGTAGGAAAGAGATACTTGTTCTAGCCTTGCACAGGCTCAGACACATCCATTTCATCATAAAGTTTCCCCTGTCTTCTATTATTATGCTATTAACATGCATACAATTATGAAAATGCAGCTTTACTTTAGGAAATGTTTTCTAAAGGAAAAAAGCTGAAGCCACCAGTCTTAAAAGGAGGAAATACATATATAAAAGATAATGCGAAAAGATTAGTACCAGGGCAATGGGGGGGGGACTAGAATGAAAAGATAAGTTGCAAAGTACACAGGTGCCAACACACCCTTATTTGTTCAGAACTCAACCAGCAACACCAAGGAGAGCAAGGAACTCAGAATGTCCGGATGCAAAAAGCTATATGGTACTATGGGCTACAAGAGAAATGAAAAATAGGGAAAGTGTTTGGTAAACTGAAATAACAAGGTTGGTGGAAAAATATAGGTGATGCTGACCAGGTATGCATGCCTAGAGCCAAGGTGGTAGACTCAAGGACACACAAAACATACTACACACTCAATGCTACCTTGATTGACACTTGGCCAGCTTATGATTGCAACATGATGCAACCAGAATGTATTTTAGAGAGTTATCTGCAACTATGAGAAACGAAATGCCTCTTGGCACAGGCATATCCACAGCCAAGCTGTTACAACAGGACTGGAAATATGGGCCAGAAGTTATAAAGAATGCCTGCCTAAACCAAAGCTGTTCCTTCTCCCTTCACTGGCTTGGCACGCATTCATCTCCAAAAGGTTGTACAGTGGTGCCTCGCAAGACGAAAAGAATCCGTTCCATGAGTCTCTTTGTCTAGCGGTTTTTACGTCTTGCGAAACAAGCCCATTGATGTCTTAGCGGATTAGCGCTATTAGCGGCTTATCGGATAAGCAGATAAGCGGCTTAGAAAGGGGGGGGGAGGAAAAAAACCTGCAGGAACTCGCAAGACATTTTCGTCTTGCGAAGCAAGCCCATAGGAAATTCGTTTTGCGAAGCACCTCCAAAACGGAAAACCCTTTCGTCTAGCGGGTTTTCCGTCTTGTGGGGCACCACTGTACCTGAAATGGAAAAGTGTAAAGGAGTTGTTTTGATCCTTCTTTAACAACAGTCAGCTGCAAAACCAGAAGGTGAACAGCACTACTCTATTCCACTGGGCAGTAGTTCTTAAAGCGACTGCAACATTTCTGAAATGTGCAGAAATATGGTAGGTGATTAACCACCATCAACATGGCTTAATCAAATGCATGCAGAACTCAGACAGATCCACATGCTGAGGCAAACATACACTGAACAGATCACACAGCAAAACAACGAGCAATCATCTCATTGCCTTAAACATAAAAATGAAATGGGTCTCCAGTACTGCATGTACATTACAGGCCATTTGTTTTCTGTGGTATTATCACAGATATCATTTGTTGTTGTTGTTTAGTCGTTTAGTTGTGTCCGACTCTTGGTGACCCCATGGACCAGAGCACGCCAGGCACTCCTGTCTTCTACTGCCTCCCGCAGATTGGTCAAACTCATGTTCGTAGCTTTGGGAACACTGTCCAACCATCTTGTCCTCTTTCATCCCCTTCTCCTTGTGCCCTCAATCTTTCCCAACATCAGGGTCTTTTCTTCTCATGAGGTGGCCCAAGTATTGGAGCCTCAGCTTCAGGATCTGTCCTTCCAGTGAGCACTCAGGGCTGATTTCCTTAAGAATGGATAAGTTTGATCTTCTTGCAGTCCATGGGACTCTCAAGAGTCTCCTCCAGCACCATAATTCAAAAGCATCAATTCTTAGGCGATCAGCCTTCTGTATCACAGATGCATCCATCTCTCCAGCTTTCTAACTGCAGTCATGTTCCCATGATTGGCTGCTGTGTAATTAGAAGGTTCTCATCATCAAATTTGTAGGAAAGCAGTTACAAGCAGAGGTGACAGAATATAATGTATTTAAGGTCACCCGATCACATCTGTTAGTATAAAATTTTAATAAAGTTTAATAAGTACTGAAGTTGTGAAGAGGCAAAAAAGTTCGGAAGCACCTTTCTGTATCTGGAAGTACAGTGGTACCTCAGGTTAAGTACTTAATTCATTCCGGAGGTCTGTTCTTAACCTGAAACTGTTCTTAACCTGAAACACCACTTTAGCTAAAGAGGCCTCCCTCTGCTGCCACGCCGCCAGAGCATGATTTCTGTTCTCATCCTGAAGCAAAGTTCTTAACCCCAGGTAATATTTCTGGGTCAGCAGAGTCTGTAACCTGAAGCGTATGTAACCTGAAGTGTATGTAACTCGAGGTACCACTGTACAGTGTGCTGCATAGCAACCAATTAATATTTTACTTAAAACTGAAGACATTAACAGCTTGAAAATGAAAAATGCAAAAGAATATATCATAATCATAACCTGATCAGCTTTCTCAGACAGCAGGAACAATGATTCAGTCCTATTGATAATTGTGCCTCAAGCTACTTTCCAAAAGATATAGAGACCTGAACAACTCCGTAACATAGTTTCCTGACATAGAACTGAGATTCCTTATGACAATAGGTCCATACAACAAAACTCAGGTCATGCAAGAAATTGTTACCAAGGAAGGTGGTCAACAAATGCAAGAAATAACTAAAGTATTAAATAGGTGAGTAACTTTATTAAAAATTGTAAACAGAGAGGGACACAGAATTACTGGTTCCTTATTGGGAAGGTTTAACTGCTGAGCCATGCCTGTGCCTGAAGAAAACAACAGACAGTATGCCGGTTCAGCACAATTGCTTCTGTACCCAAGAATGCTTTAAGCTAACCTGATGTGTCAGCAGTCGTTAAGGTTCAAAATGTCACCAAAAGAAGGCACAGTAAACTAGGCAAATCACATTGTGAGAAAGTTGTCCTCCCTCAGTCCAAAGAGTGCCTATTTTGAAAGGCTGATGAGCTCACACAAGAAACAGGCAAGGCTTTATTCCTAAATGTTTGCCTCCTTTTCAAAAGATACAAGAGGTGATGCACTCAAGGAACAATGTTTGTTCATTTGCCACAACCAGAACTGCAAGCAGTCCCACATACCTGTTAGCATCATCTCACAAGGCAAGCTCACATCCTTGTATTTCACTGGAAGTAATCCACTGGTTCTAGACTTAAGAGCCGATTCACACATGGTTGTCATCACTTGGAGGTTGCAACATCTAGTGAAGACATCAGTGTGTGAAAGCCATCAAAGATAGAACTTTTAATTTACCACCTCACATTAAGTCCAACAAAAGTATTTGAAGTGGAGGCAGAGCACACATTGAACTACAACCAAGCGGTGAGAAATTGAGGATTGTCAAGTATAATAGGACATTTAAAGGAATATGGTAAAGCCCTCTCGCACTTCTGCTGCAAATCATTTTGAGATGAGTTGCTAGGGCTACCCAGTGTGGGCTAGATAGGCTTATCTATATTCAAAACCTGCATCTCAGCGCTGAGAGATGCACGCCTGTGCAACAGGGAAGTCAGATATCCTCTAATCTCTCAAGACGAATGCAGGCATGCAAAGCAAGCAAGCCATGCGCGCAACTACTCATACCCAACTCGAACCCTTGTAAGATACATAGCAGAAACATTAACGAATCCTTCTTCGCCATGCACCCCCAAACCACCACATGCTGAATTCAAACAAAGAAGCTAGCCAACCAGTCCCCTCTCCTCCCCGCCAGCCCAGCAAATCCCCAGGAATCAGGAAGCAGACGAATGCAATGGCCCCTGACCCAAGCAGTCCTCACTTAAAGATAAAGCGATAAACGATCAGTAACGGGACCCCCTTCCCCATGGCCAACGTGGCAGGATGGCCGGCCACCTTGGGCCTCGGACCTCCTCGCTTTAGTGCATCCCCCGGGGCTTAACCCCCCCCCCAGCTCTGTGCCAGCACCACCCCACCGTCGCCACGCGCCCCTTCCACCTCGTGCCCGGCTCCCCAGGCTCGGGTCGCCCGTCTGCGCCCCCCCCCCCATTTCCCCGCGCTGGTGCTACTCCGGGGTTGGCGGGCAGACCGAAAAGCTGCCCCCAAGACGGCCGGCGGCCACCCCTTTCTGCCGCGCCACGTGGAGCGCCGCTGGCTCCAGGAGCCCCGAGAGAGGACTTTGCCTCCCGCCTTCCCAGCCGGGCAGCCGAAGCCCTCCCTACCCGTTGCACGCAGCGGCACTCACACGACGCGCTCCTGCCCTTTCCCCACGCCGCGTCTCTCTCTTTCGCGTCTCTCCTTCCAGACAGTCTCCCGAGCGCTACTCGCAGGCGCTCCCGCCCCCTCACGCACTATAACGGGCCGGGCGGGGAGCCTGCCTGCGGCGAGGAGGAGGAGCCGAGAGGCAAAGGGCGGGCTTTTGCGCGGCTTGGCCAGCTGGCCTCCCCCACCGACCGCAAAGAGCCAGCGGCTTCTCCTTATAGGAGAGAGAGAGAGAGAGAGAGGCGCCTTTGTGTGAGAGAGGTTGCCTGAGGGGGGAGCCTTTGTAGCGGGGGTGCCGCTCGCGAGGAGAGGCGGGGAAATATCCACCAGGGGCAAATGGAAAGTGGCGTTTCTGCACGTAGAAGCTGGCGGCGGCGTTGCCAGAAAGGAGCGGGGCTGCCTCGGGTCTCCCTGTGGCCGCCAGTGGGCTCCTCAGTCTCGCTCAGTAAGGGGTCGACACAAGGGCCCCTTATTAACTAGTATTTAAATATATATACAGACGTTACATTTAGGTGGGCTGCTGAAGCCCCAGAACCACACACATATGTGTGGTTCTGGGGCTTCAGCAGCCCACCTGAATGTAACGTCTGTCTCCCTCCCGGGGTACTTTTTATATGCTCAGAGGCAATTCCCACACGCACACGCCCTACCCACTTCATATTTTGCGGGGAGGGAGCAAAATTGGAAACGGTGCTTGTGATACGGTAAGCCGTGATTTCAATGACCGCCCCCCCCCCCCTTCTTGGCAACTGAAACTCAGCCAGGTTCGCCTCAGCAAATGTGCTCCTTAGAAGTTAGCACACTGTTCCGTTTGCTGCAGAGGGGCAGGTGGATCCCTGCCCGGAGGGTGTCTGAGCCTAGCACTCCGAATTGCACAGAAATTGTGACACCCTCCAGACCGGGGCCGGATTTACTCACAAGCTATAGCTCAGGGCCCCGCTCTCTTGGGGGCCCCCCAAAAGTATACTTCTTCTTAATTGAATTCCACTATTAATATACTTATTAATTGTATTTCAGTTCAACAATTACTTTGATAAAATCCATATTCTGTTATGTGCAAATGGCTTTAGATACCTATTAGGCCCATAAATTACCATGTAGCATATATTCAACACAAAAAACAGCAGCAATTTGTTGTTGACAAAGGGCCCCATTACCTTCAGTAGCTTAGGGCCTTGTCAGACCTAAATCCGGCCCTGCACACACCCTCCAGACACCTGTGTTCCCTGCAATCGATGAACCTGCAGTCCTGAACTAGAGTCCCATTCAGGGCAGTGGGAGTTGCTTCTTGAACAAGCATGCTTATGGTTGGTTTTAGTCACTTACATTAAGGAGGTAAAATCAGATCAAAGTCCACAGTGCCAAAGCTGGGGAAACCAGGTAAAGAATATCTATGAAAGGTGGCCTGAGAGCAGGAACAATCTCTCTGAGTGCTATTATTCCCTGTTTAGGGAAGCTTTTAATGTCTGGTGTTTTATCGCTTTATTATTATTATTATTATTATTATTATTATTATTATTATAATCATCATTAATTCTGTTGTGAGCCGGCCAGAGTGGCTGGGAAAACCCAGCCAGATGGGCAGGGTATAAATAATAAATTATTATTATCTCTGAGGGAATGAAATGTTTGGAAATGATCTGTACAAGAGCAACAGCGTCTTTATTTATTTACACATTCATACCCTGCTCTTTAGCTAAAAAGTCTGCCAGGTAAACTTACAAAAATCAGTAGTAAGAGAGCCCCTGGCCTCAGTCTCATAATCTAAAGGACATGATGTGAGGAAAGAGGGATGGGGAGGGTAGAAGAAGAAAGCAACCCCAGACATCAATTATTAGAGTTATTACAATGCAGTTATATAATTCTGTATTGGAGATTATCCCCTCTCCAAGAAAATTCTTCACCCACCCCAGGCAGATCTGGGAGCAAAGCAGGTCCAGGCAGAAAGAGCAGAACTGCTCCTGCCGCATAGGAGCGGACACTAGACTTGATGGCGGTTGGAATCCTTACAGGAAGGAAATCGATGGAGTTGTCCTCTTCCCTCACCAATGACAGTACTGGTTCTCTAAATGATACAGTACACAACACCATAGGGGAAAGGGTAGGAACTCATATAATACATTAACATTTCATATAACATAACATTTGTGAGAAATCAAAAACACTCCCTTTTTTCAAGCAGCCATGATGACTTAATTTGCATGCATTTTGCAGAACTGGCAAAGCCGACGGGGGAAATCCAAAACCAACGAGTAAATTTATACAATATTTGAAAGATCATTGTAAGCAATTAACAACACTAGTAGGGTTATCTGAAGATTTCTAATGAGATTTTTTTTACCTTTATTTATTTAAATTTTGAGGGATTTTGTGATAGTCTTATTAGAATTGGAAAATATATAAAATATTGTGATATAAAGGTTAACTTTGAAAGCCAAGAGGTGGGAGGGAAGGAAGTTGATAGGCTCTAAAGAGCCAAAGAGGTAAAGCGGACAATAATGATGTGATTATATATGTTTAAATGGGAAATTAATAAAAATTATTTAAAAAACAATTTACATGCATTTTTATAAAACATTTGCAAGGTCCATATGTCACTTAAGAGAAAACATCCAGTTAAATGAGCCATCATAGGCACTTCCCAGTACAGTGTATAAAGCCTGGAAAATCAGGTATTTGTAAACGTGACCTGCTATCAAAACTTAAGAGTAGCAAGATACTGTCACTATGTAAAGACCACTTGAAATACTAAACTTTTCCCGAGCACTGTAGTAAGCACACACACTGGCAATCAGGGTGGAATGTTGTTTGCCAGTACGTGATTTCCATGTGTGCACACACTGATCAAACAATTGTCCGTACAATTGCCATATAGTGATTGTGCTTTCTCCTAACCAAAAGAGTTTTCTGTCTATGAAACCTAGACAATTAAACAGCTAAAGTATTGTGTACCAAGAAACCAAGGGTAAAACTTATTTTTGAGATGCATTACAATTCTTGTCAAAGTGCTGTTTGCCATGAGCTCTCTTAATTTGTGATTCACCTGTCATTGTACCCTGAAATTGACTAAGGCAGACCAATTTTGCCTTTCCCAGAGGATAAATGTTTAATATCTTGTCATTTGCTCCATATTAGAAAGAAATGGGGAACAAATCCAGTGACACTAAACAGATGGGAAACGGTTCTTCTGCCACATCAAAGGGAAAAGTCATCCTTCTACCAGGCATGATCATTCAAGGTACGCTTCATAAATGTTAAGGCACTTAATGATGCTGAGAAATAGAAACAGAACCTTGTACATTGGACAATAACACAATTATTTTAATCCAGGGATTATAACCATTCCACTCATCCACTTTTAAAATCATATTACGTATAGACATAAAGACTGGTGGGTTGACCAAGGTTCTTTTAAACTTTTATTTGAATTTTAAGTGTTTTACTCCTCAGTATTGCATCTTGTGCAGAATTTTTAAAAGATATTAATCCCAAGGCTTTACTACACTTTCCCCCCAGACCTGAGAGACTGTACTGTACTTGAAAGAAACGTTAATTGCCATTAGGTGCTGGCACAACCATTAGACATCTTTGAAAACTGTTGAAGCTGCTGCATCTTTGAGGAGGAGCAAGTAACACTTATCCCCATTTCATCTCAACATTTTGCCCATACACTTTGGCCATTTTGCTAGCTCTAGAAGAGCTGTTTCAATTGCTTGGTAAGGGTGAACTTTGGACAGACCTAAAAATGCTGAGGACTGAAGCAGGGTGGTGCCTCCTGGCCTGTGGGAAAGTAAGCTTGAGATCACTCTCATAGTTTCTATGTGTCATCAGGTGGCCAAACTCACTGCCTCAGGGTTCTTTCATTCTAGAAGGCCAGCACATGTAGTCAAGTATGCTGATAGAGTCTCAGTGTGAGTTAGATACAGCTTGGCCAATTTTCGTCAAAAGGTTTCTTTACAAAGAAATACTCCATTTTTATTGTATTATTATTGGGTGACATTCAACTAGGTTTTACTCAAAATAAACCTAATGGGAGGAATTCAACACTGAGCTCCTCTGATTTTTGCATCAGCACAAGCATTTCTGCTTGCCAGACAGAATTATCCCCCTTCCCCTTCTAGGCATGTGAACTAAATGGTTAGGCACCTGCTGTTCACATTTTACTTGTATTAATATACTGGTGCAGCCATGATAAACACAATGTTAAACACAAGCACATGCATCTTCAGATGGAAAGGTGCATTGAAAAGCTTTGGATGGAAAAGTGTTGTATAATTTCGCTAAAGAAAATAACTATTTATATACCACTTAATCACCAAAGTTGCCAAACAAAGTTTCTCAGCTACTTCACACTTTTGGGAATAATATGGTGGTGTTGGGGGTTGGAGAACCATGAAAGCTGCTCTGAGTTTGTTAGAGGAAAGATGGGATTAAAATATTGTAATTAATAAAATATAAAGCATGTCTGAAGGAGACTAAAAACAGGGATCATGTTCCTCTGAAATTATCAGCTGTTTCCTCATGCCTAGAAAGTATTGAAGAAGTTCGTTAATAACAATTTCAAACTTTTAGTGTCCCACCCCCTCATGGAAATGCTGTATCTACTTTGTTTATAAGCGTTGACATTAAAAAGTTGTAGACTAATAATTCCTATGTCTGGAGACAGGACTTCCTTCTTGCTTTTCACTCAATGTCAGGTAGCCAAAGGAGACAGTGAAGACATGTAGGACTTCATTACATCTTTAATTTGGCAGCAGCATCTCTTCACTCCACTCCAAAAGTTTGCCCTCTTTCAAATTCAGTTCATTTTGTTTAGGGGGAAATTTGTTTATTTGTTTTTAAATTTATAAACTTACAAATTGCCCTACTAATGCTTTTGCATCAGGAGCTGAGAAATAAACTATACAATATTGCTCCAAACCCATCTCCATTGGAGATGGGGATTAGGGTGAGATTGAGATATTTTTTCATAGTGTGAGGGTTGGAGGGAAGTAGTTTGAAATTAAGAGATACTAGTTGTCAACAACCTTGTTGTACAGACTGGATTTATCTCCATACTGGCAATTGATGGGTGTAATGTAAACTCTGCATTCTAATCTTCATATTTTGTATGGGAACTGGTGCATAATGGCTTGCAATTACTAGAAAAAATTCTAGTAAAGACTTGAAGAACCACCTGCTTGATATTTTTTGGCAAGATGTGCTATAGTACATCCCAGTTTTCTAATGCACAATCATGTTATTAAGATACAATTATATCTGTATCGTATAAAACTTATGTAATTTCTCTTATCTGCAGCATGTGCCTAAATCCTCTGAAACCATCACAGTCATGTAGAGAACAAATAATGCATCCAAAGCTGGCCTATCACTCACATAAAAATACCTCAGCTTTCAATAGAGCTTAAACTAATTAAATTACCTTCCACAACCCTAGCAATAATTAAATGCAGGTGCCTTGTGTCCTATTTGCATGCAGAGACATTGTGCTTTTCTGCCCAATGTTATCAAATGCAGATCCTAAACAAAACAGGATCCCAGGAGCACTTGTTACTCCTGGCTTTCCATCTCCACATATGAAACTATATTACTATATGATTTAATTAGGCAGTTCTAATGATACTTTGAGCTGATGTGTTTGTTTAGTCACCAGATGATAAAGAGATGCTATTGTAAGATGCTAATTGCAGAGTAATAAACTTCCTTGATTGTTCAGAGAACTACCAACGGAAGAAAATCATCATTGCTGATTCAAAATATACAAACTTTTTGTTGGCCGTTTGTTTGATGTTTTTATACTCTGCCCTCGTAAAATCATTACGTGAAAATCATTCATTACCTAAAAGGACCAAACATCTAATGTTGCCTCTCCCGAGTATTTCCTTAATTAAGCCAGATTAAAGCAAAGGCTTCAGGTACTTTTTTCTATTGTGTTTTCTACCTACTATCAGCTTAACAAACATTTCCTCACTGAAGAGTAAGCCAATCCTTGCTGAGATCTTATCACAGAATTGCCCTTAAGTCTCTGTATTCACATACTGATGTCTCTGGTTTTTATTTATGCCACTGCCTGTCAGGTGGACGCAAAGCAGGCTTTCCCCCCATCCCTTCACGCTGATAAGATTTAATATCTGTTGAGCATTTACTTCATAATTCAGATTTTTTGCCACATAGGTGAGGCAACTAAAATATAGAATGGAAAAGAAAATATCTGTGTGAGAAACAGCAAGTTCATCCAGTTCTAAGAAAATCTTCTCTCAGGTGATCCTAATAGCTGTGTTCCTGAGTAAAGAAAATCAATCAATAAAAATATTGCAAGTATTGAGCTGAAACAAACATGTTTTGTGCATATTTTTTTACCCCTTTCAAAAGGATGCATGACTGGTGGAAAGGAAATGTATCCCTACTGCCAAGACAATTTGATCAGTGCATAAAGGTAGAACTCAGCTGAATGGTCCAGGTTTCAAGTCAAAAGCCAGACAAAAGCTACTTTCTGTTTTAAAAGGAACCTTCCACAGAGACAGATACAGATAGGTAGCCGTGTTGGTCTGCCATAGTCAAAACAAAACAAATTCCTTCCAGTAGCACCTTAAAGACCAACTAAGTCAGTTCTTGGTATGAGCTTTCGTGTGCATGCACACTTCTTCAGATACACTGAAACAGAAGTTTCCAGACCCTTCTATATAGTGAGAAGGTGGGGAGGGGTATTACTCAGAAGGGTGGTGGGAATGGGTGATTGGCAGATAGCTGTGATGAGCCTGTTGACGACTCTTAACGACTGCAATAGGTCTTACAGGAAAAAGCAAGGGGTGAAAAGGTGAAAAATGGCTTTGTCATGTATAATGAGATAAGAATCCAAGGTCTTTGTTCAGACCAGGTTTTTCCATGGTTTTGAGTTTGGTGATAAGTTGTAATTCAGCAGCTTCTCTTTCCAGTCTATTTCTGAAATTCCTTTGTAGTAAAACAGCTACTTTGAGATCTTGTATAGAATGTCCTGGGAGATTGAAATGTTCTCCTACTGGTTTCTCTGTCTTGTGATTCCTGATGTCCGATTTATGTCCGTTTATTCTTTGGCGTAAGGTCTGGCCTGTTTGTCCAATATAGAGAGCTGAAGGACACTGTTGGCATTTTATGGCATACACAATGTTAGACGATGAGCAATTAAATAGTCCCGAGATGGTATGTGTGATGTTGTTGGGGCCAGTAATGGTGTTGTCCGGGTGTATGTGGCAGCAAAGTTGGCATCTGGGTTTATTGCAGGCTCTGGTGCCAGTGTCCGTGTTAGGTCTGGTTGTAGTATTATTGTGGGTTAGGAGTTGTTTAAGACTGGGTGGCTGTCTGTAGGCAATGAAAGGTCTTCCTCCCAGAGCTTGAGAAAGAGAACTGTCATTGTCCAGGAGAGGTTGTAGATCTCTGATGATGCGTTGTACTGTTTTAACTTGGGAGCTCTCTTCCACAGAGAGTTAATCCTCACACAATCACCATCCATTCCTCACGTAATCACCACTCCTTATCTACTCCCCTGATAAGATTAAAAAATCTGGACTGATTGGTGGCAGTTTATAACTGGGTACCTCAGCCTGGAAGAAAGGACCACATTTTTAGGATGTATCTGTATAACAGTATTGTATTTAACTGACGGCAACACAGACAAGTGCACAGAACACAGGAAGTTTCCTTATCCCAAGCCTTATTCCAAGTCAAACTACAGGTCCAACTAGCTCAGTATACCCCACACTGACAGGCAGTGTCTCTCCAGGAGATTCAGGCAGGGGATTCAAGGACTGAACCTGAGACATTCTGAACATCAACTACCTATGTCATGGAATGCAATGCAGGCAAGTGTGTGGATTGGCAAAAGAGGGACGGATCATTCTGCAGGCCTGCTGTTTACTTGTTAGATGGGCCCGCTTTATGAGTAAATAGCAAAGTTAAAGAATAAAAATCTAGGTCAGTATCTTTAGGAGGCTTGCTGTATCATACATACTAAAAACAAAATGTGCAATGCTTACAAACACAAATTTAAAACAGCAGTTAACTCTCAACTTAGATACCTCATACAGGCACCCAAGCACATTTTTCTGCTGCCACCCTGCAACAGGCCAACAAAAAAATAAAATAAATGAGTACACATGGCAGTGGCTTGAAAAATCAGTCAATTCATTAGGATAAAGGCTGAGTGTCCTGTATGAGTGGGATACTGGTGACCACACCCACTTTTGATCACACCTTCTACTTGCATGTGGTCCTAGAGCCAAAAAAATCAAATCAAAGCTGACTCTTGAATTTCTATCTCTTGAACACAGCTTTTTCTGTTTCCCAGCTTTTAATATTCTGTATATAGGATGGGAAGTCATATTATTGCTGCATGTATACTGCTACTAAGAATGATTTCAAATACACTGGTGTTGTTTCTTGTGAAACTAAGCAAGTCTGGTCCTGGCCAGCAATACCAGGAGTCAACTCTTAGGAGCTGAGGTCCCTTCGCTCTCCCCAATAAAATATTTGAGTGGGCTGCCCCCCAAAAGTTGATGGGCATTGCCATTCAAATGGTGTATGTGTGCCTCATCTTGTGATCAATTATGTGGGGTGGGACTTATCTGCCTCCCAAAAAATTTATTCGAGATGACACCCCTGCCAGAATGGGAAAGTAGTTGGCAATTCTTTAACAGCACTTTCTCCATGGAAAGCTAGTTAATGGTAGTCATCACCATTGTAATAATGTATTTCTCTAAATATCGACAAAACACTAAATATCTGCAGATCTTCATCTATTGAACTCATGATTTTCAGTGATCCATGAGGGATCAGGCACTGTTTGGGCATCAAAGTATTATAAGCTGATCATTGTAAGCTGGCCGATATAAACAGCTTCTGTTGTTTCCAATGGGCAAATTTCCCTTAAAAATCAGAGTAAGTAAATGACAATTCACCCCATATGTGCCAATGGTGCAATTACTTTTTCCACCTCCTTTCTTGATGGCTTGCAATGGAACTGGCACCCAGACTAAGACACAGTGATCTTGCCAGCTCCATCTTTCCCCCCACAAAAATATATTGCTTGTATTCTTTTGCCTCATTTAAATGGTGGGCAGCACGTTTTGCTAGAATCTCTAATGCTGGCAGAGCTGGTGTGATAATTTCCTCCATAGGGATGCTACTGACAGTGTTCCCAAGAAGAAATACATGTGGAAAACATGTCAGAACTGAAAATCAGTGTGTCCATGTTACAGCTTAAAGATCCTCAGGCAGAAGCCAATTGCAGGTATATGGTACCCCACTCCTGGATCTTTCCTGGGAAGCCATGGATTTTTATTTCTGTCACAATAGTTTCCACAAGTATTCCTCCATGGGATTCATTCCAAGAGCACTCTTATAGGGCAGAACATTACACTGGAATTGGGTCTCAGTGTAAACTCTGGCACAGGAGTTTTGTGACTGGCTTATAGCACTGGCAGTTGGGCATTGTGCCACATATATAGCTATTCCAGCCAAGGGGCATTCCAACTTTGTGAGTAGCGGCCATGCATGAGAACAAGCAGAGGATTTTCAACTGGGAAAATCAGATCTAGCAGCTGGGAGCATGCATGATTGACAGCCAGTAACTAGCTAAGCAAATAACCAATTACTATGTGTGAGTAAGAATCATGGCTTCACTTTGGGACATTGTCAGTCAGGAGATGCATCACTGATGGGAATCACCAAGGCATAGATTTTAAGCAGGCTATTGGGGTGTTTTGTCAAAATGTAATTCTCTTTAGTGCTTCCGAGAAGAGAGCCAGATTACCTGTTTATTGGGCATTCACCCCGATTTACTTGCACAAAGTTTATGCTAACTAAGTTTGGTATTGGTATGAGCTTTCGTGTGCATGCACACTTCACAGATCTGAAGAAGTGTGCATGCACACAAAAGCTCATACCAATAACAAACTTAGTTGGTCTCTAAGGTGCTAATGGAAGGAATTTTTTTATTTTGTTTCGACTACGGCAGACCAACACGGCTACTTACCTGTAACTAGTTTATGCTGTGGTTGCACTGTACCACTGGCCATCAGGACTGGCCCACCCATGAGGCAAGCTGAGGCAACATCATCAGGTGGCAGAATTCATGGGGGCAGCAGAGTCTGATACCAATCCTTCTTTCCTTCTTGTTCCTGATGTAGATCTTCCCTCACCAGTTCTTTCCTGGTGGGGAGGGAAGTACCATTTTGCCAAATGTATAGGGCTGGCCCTACCCAGCCTTCTTTGAACATTTGCTCTGAAATATTTCCAAGGAGGTTATGTGACAAAGAGCATTAATTCTGCATTCATTATTGTGTGCTGTTTATACATATTTCCATACTTTTCAGTGCTTTCCCCTGTTCCTTTCCTAACCTCAAAGGTCCCTTAGAAATGGATTTCTTGCAACTAAAGCAATAGAGTGCTTTAATCCACTATAACTGTGCAAACTTGAATTCCCCAGTATGCGCTGGAACCTTTCCTGCAAAATGCTGACAGTCTGCAGACACTCTGAAAGTCTGGTTGGAGATGATAGATGTAAAATTGCATTATAACTTACCTGCCTGTAAGTTGGTATCAGGTGAGAGTGTTGCCTCTTGTGGAAAGTTAAGTGCTGTGCGGAAGAGTCCTCACACATCCTTACTTACTGTAGTTCACTTCTTCTCAGGGAGAAAAGAACTTAGCATCTCAGTTTCTGAGGGAACTATTTCAGGCAAAGGAAATCAAACAGTAGCTGTACAAGACAGTGTGTGGGTATTAATTGCACAGATCTCAAATTGCAGTTATCTAAGGTGGGGGCTCATCTTTCTTTGACTATGCTGCGTAAACCAACTCAGTCATATTTCAACTGGAATTTGAACAGTTCTTTAACAGAGCATGATAAGCCCATATAACGCAACAGTGTTAGTCTAGCACTGGGGAGACCTGGGTTCAAATCCCCAGGCAAACATTAACTTCACTGGGTACCTTGGAGCAATCACTTTCAGCCTAACCTACTTCACAGGTTGTTGTGAGGAGAAACTGTGTCAGAGGTGAGCCACATATGCTGCCTATACTATACAGCACTTCTACAGGAAAAGGGGAAATCAAAAGCCTGCTGCATGCTTTCCTTGATCCTCCTTCCACTGCAGTTAGGCTGCGGGGTGGGGGGCAGCCTTCTACTGTAGGCAGTAGAAAGCTTTTTTCAAGCCTAATTGTTGTACAGGGGTACTTTGTGGGGAGGATTTCCAGCTGGGGAGCAAATGGTTAATTCTTGAATCTAATTAAAATACAGTAGTGTGTCTCTGTTCTTTACTCTGTCCCTTCTGTTGCTGGCCTCTCTTGCCAGATATCAGTGTATTTCATATTCTTTATCAGCTACTCTTCCTAAACAGCAGTAATGCATATCCCAAACTGGCTGTTACAGGGGCAGGGTGTGTGTGTGTGTGTGTCCTGTCCCCAAAGTTGTTGCCACTGAGCAAAGATGGGAGACCTCAGTCTCAGGGGCCAGATGGGGCCCTCCAGTCCTCTTTATCTGTTAGGGACCAGGAGTGAGATTCCTCTTCATCAGCTAATAGAGGCAAGGACTCCAAACCAAAGGGTGTGTGGGGTCAGCCTCAGAGATGCAGCTACCAGAAGAAACAACAGCTACAGCTATGAGTATTTTTTGCTCTATAAGACTTTTTCCCTCCTAAAAAGTAAGGGGAAATGTGTGTGCGTCTTATGGAGCGAATGCAGGCTGCACAGCTATCACAGATGCCAGAACAGCAAGAGGGATTGCTGCTTTCACTGCGCAGCGATTCCTCTTGCTGTTCTGGCTTCTGAGATTCAGAATATTTTTTTTCTTGTTTTCCTCCTCCAAAAACTAAGTGCGTCTTGTGGTCTGGTGCATCTTATAGAGCAAAGTCTTATAGAGCGAAAAATATGGTAGTTAGTACATGCAACACTACATGTTTGGATTTACTTGCCCTTTACTATCAATTGTGAGTTTATATGCTTGGACGTGAAGATTTCAAGCAACCTTACTGGCCACAGGAGAGACATGGATTTTTGGTCAACAGACAAAAAGCCACCAAAGAGGCAGATGCACCAATCAGAATGATGTATTGATGACCAGAATTCCAGGTTCAATTTAGGTTCTGATGATCCACCTAAGAAGCAATAAGGTAGTTTAAGTAGAAGAAATTATGACAATGTTGTGGTAGCTAGGCGGGTGGCCTGAAGGTATTCTTATGCCAAAACAAAAGGTCCAGAACCCATTGCTTTAATCAAATAATCATAATCTGAGGATTATCACTTTTCTGATACCTCTAATACATCAGTCTTAAAGCACAGATACATCAACCAGATGGAAGGTAGATGGTGAAATGGAAAAAAAACCCAATGCTGTAGACTCTAAAGTAGGCAATATTTCACAAATCTCCCAGTCTCCTGGCTTTGAGCCTATTGCAATTATAAGCAATTATTTCTAACTGTTTTTGAAGCTCAGCATGAGATACATTGGGCCTGCTTTTCCACCAGTCACAATAGGGCATTCCATTGATTTCAGCAGTAGGTAGCGAGGTATGTGATTTTCCACCCAAATCCGTAGTTATATTCATTGGCCTAAGAGGACCGATTGTACTACTACAAGTAAACTGTAGATTGCAGAGGAATGCCACTGAGCTCAACACCTATCTTGTAAAGCAGAGGTTTTCAACCTTTTCTGGGTCCACAGCTTCCTTGACCAACTACATTCTTTCTGCGGCACCCCTGTGGGGCTCAGGAGCCCAGTTATATCACCCCTTGCCTGCAGAGCCAGCAGCCCCTCACCCCTTTTCGAACACCCTCCCTTGTGGAGTGTTCCCTTAGCCTCCTCTCTCCTCCCCTCTCCTTGGGAGTTCTCTGAGCAGCCACAGATGCTGCCCTTGGTCTCTGAGCTGCCCCTCCCCCCCCCACTCCAAAGAGAGGTGCCTCCTCACACTGCCCCACAGGAGGCAGAGAGGAGGGAGACAGAAAGCTGGAACCATTGGTGGGCTGGATGTGGGCCTGTTAACCGAAGCTGAATCCTGATAATGCAGAGGTGTTATGTGTTCCATGTTCTTGACTCAAAAGGTTGGGGAAACAGGCCTGTTCTGTGTAGGGTTGCAGTCCCCAAGAAGGAGCAGATCCATAGCATTGGCAACAGAGGAGGAGGGAGGATGCTTCTCCCTTAATTCCAACCACCAAGTTTACTGTCTCCAAACAGATTGAAACAAACCCAGTTGATATTTTGGTCTAAAATAGGCACATTTCTTTATTTGACTGGAGGGAGTAGGACAGCTTTTTCAAAACACAAATATAGCTGCTATCTTGTGCAAGAGGGACTTGGGATTTCCTGAAATGAGTTAAGTGGCCCGCAGAAGCCAGGAGAAAGCTGCACTTTCTTGCTCATTTTGGGAAATCCTGACTCCCAGAGCCACTGCATGAATAAAGATGACATGTGTGGTGGGAATAGAGCCATCAGCTCAGCATCCTGCTCCAGCAGTCCTTAGAGAGACCATGAACTTGGCAGGGCTGATGTTGCATAAAAACAGCAGAAAGAGACTTGTGAGGCTTTCTGCATCTCTGGGACACTTTCTACATGCAATATGAGAACCAATTAGCAATCCATCCAGGGCACCTTCCGGATGAATAGTGAACCAAATCAGTTAGCAACTGCAGAACAGCAGAAGGAATACAGTACATTTCCAATTTTCAGCAAGTTTGTAGAAGCCACTTCTTCCCTATAGCAATCTACACAATATACAAAAGTTCTCTTTTTACAAGACAGGCTAATTTTAAAAATACCCTTTCAAATCAGCAAGCATTAGTGGCAGGTCAAGCAACTTCTGTGCTGTCAAAATAAGGAAATATGAAATTCCTCAGTTGGCTATTTAGAAGGTAATTTTAGAATGTTTTGATGGATACTAATCCTGTGTGTCACTCTAGCATCACCCAGTGTCTCCTAACCTGATCACAAGACACTCAGAAGTGTAGCCTTTGTCCTCTTCATGCTGTCAGGAACTGACAATCCCAAACTTCTAGAGGCATGAGGTTGCCAGATACTGTTGGTTCTGTTTGTCAGCTCTCTGGGGCATAAGCACAGTCTTTGATCAATGCTCTTTGATCAGACATCTTAACATTGATAAATGATTTCTCTCCAGTTGCCCACTGCTTTAGCTTCTCATATGCTGTTTAGATATCCTTCAGGGAGAAAGCTGTGTAGAGAGCCCAAATGTGTCAGTATAATTCCTAAGGCAAGGGTCCAGAAGGGGTTTAACAGAACCAGATAGAGCTTCCAGGAAGCGGGTGTTAGCATGCCAGTGGCAAGTACCTTCCAAAGATATAACATCACAGAGATGGAAGACACTTCAAAGGCCATCTAGTCTGCTCCCCTATCAGGAAATCCACTGCCCAGTGACTCTTCTTTTTTTTATATAATAATATTTATTGAATTTTACAAAAAAGGTTTACAAAAACAGAAAAACACACAAACACAAAAAGCAAAAACCAAAATTTTAAAAAGAAAAATTAAAAATCATTGTTTCAAATATCATACCATTCATTAACTTACTTTCATGACTTCCTCACATCTCCCTATTTTGTATTCCATTTAGAAATTTAATCAGCAAATTCTTATCCTCTTATTTTGCATTTAATTAATTGTCCTCTCGAATTTTAACTTCTAAACATATTTGCTAGAACCACTTCATTTCATTTCAACATCATTCGCATTCAAAAATTTTGCAGTGTTTCTGTATATACATTTTAAATTTCTTCCAGTCTTCTTCCACCGACTCTTCTCCCTGGTCTCGGATTCTGCCAGTCATTTCCGCCATCTCCATGTACTCCATCAGTTGCATTTGCCAATCTTCCAGAGTGGGTAGATCTTGTGTCTTCCAATGCTTTGCGATGAGAATTCTTGCTGCTGCTGTTGCGTACATAAAGAAAGTTCTATCCTTCTTTGACACCAATTGGCCGACTATGCCCAGGAGAAAAGCCTCTGGTTTCTTAGGGAAAGTGTACTTAAGTACCCTTTTTAGTTCATTATATATCATCTCCCAGAAAGCCTTAATCCTTGGGCACGTCCACCAAAGGTGAAAGAATGTACCTTCAGTTTCTTTACATTTCCAGCATTTATTATCGGGCAAATGATAAATTTTTGCAAGCTTGACTGGGGTCATGTACCACCTATACATCATTTTCATAATATTCTCTCTTAAGGCATTACATGCCGTAAATTTAATCCCGGTGGTCCATAACTTCTCCCAGTCAGCAAACATAATATTGTATCCTATATCTTGTGCCCATTTTATCATAGCTGATTTTACCGTTTCTTCCTCTGTATTCCATTTCAACAGCAAGTTATACATTTTTGACAATACCTTAGCATTGGGTTCTAACAATTCTGTCTCTAACTTTGATTTTTCCACCTGGAAGCCCACTTTCTTATCCTGGTTATAGACTCTTCAGCCTCTACATGTGATACTGACATGCTACCACAGTACATGGTGGAGTGTAGTTCAAACATTAGGAACATAAGAAGCTGCATAACACCCAAGTCTCAACATTCTCCATCTTGCTGAGTACTGTCTCTGCACTGATGGGGAATGGGTTTCCTGGGTTTCAAACTGGGGCATCTCCCAGCCATATTTGAAGATGCAGGGGATCCAGCCTGGTACCTTCTGTATGGCAAGCATGTTTTCTACTTCTGAGCTGCAACCTTTCCCTATTACATAGCAAACTGCCTTATACCAAGTCAGACCATAAGTCCATGTAGCTCAATATTTTCTACACTTATTGTAAGTGGCTACCCAGGGATTTGGTCAGGCATTTTCCCCAGCCCTATCTGGAGAAATCAGGGATTCAGCCTAAGACCTTCTACATGCAAAGTGTGTGCTTGACCACTGAGCTATGGCCCTTGTCTATTATTCCTTGTGTTCTGTTCTGGTTTATTGATATACCATGTTTTGGCCAAAAGCCACCCCAAGCAGCAGATAGAGAGGGGTAATGGATACCTGGGTGCTAAAAAAGACACACACATGACCAAAGATGGACACAAGTGGTTCCTAAACCTGATATTTGGTAAAGGTGCAGAGGACATTAGCAATTTAGCATCCCAAAGGTGGCTTGTCATATAGTTCTTTTTTCTTTTAAAGAAATCTTTTTATTGAAAGATTTTCATGGATAACAACAGTACATACAATGTCTCTGTTTTCAATTCATAGAGTCCTTTCTACAGGTTGATTACATTCAATGTGAGACATTGCTGTCATAGACATTGTGAGGTTACGGGGGAGAGAATGGAGGAGTAGGGGGGAGAAAGAAGGGTGAGTAATGATCTTTCATACTTTTGCTTAGTGTATGTGTAGGGTCACGAGGATAGGTTCTTTATTTGTCTATTTGTTTGCTTTTGTTGGTGATGCAAGAGGTTGGAGAGCCCAGAGCATGGTTGGTTGCATTCAGTTGATTGCAATGAGTTTTCTTTGTGTGAGAGAGGGGGTGGGGGTTGTTGGGTCAAATTACGGTAGCTATATTGATTTGTATGCTGCTGGGGGTTTTATGTTGTTGCATTGTTGGGCTGTTGTGAGCCAGTGTGGTGTAGTGGTTAAGAGTGGTAGTCTCGTAATCTGGTGAACCAGGTTCGCGTCTCCGCTCCTCCACATGCAGCTGCTGGGTGACCTTGGGCTAGTCAAACTTCTCTGAAGTCTCTCAGCCCCACTCATCTCACAGAGTGTTTGTTGTGGGGGAGGAAGGGAAAGGAGAACGTTAGCCGCTTTGAGACTCCTTCGGATAGTGATAAAGCGGGATATCAAATCCAAACTCTTCTGTATACCTTGTCATATAGTTGTGAGCATGATCCTGAGAGAACAATCCTATGCACACTTAACTGTGGTCATGATCCATTAAACACAAAGGGGCTGGCATCTTCAAAGCTTTAATTATCTCTTACTACCACCTTTATAAGACACCCCACCCCTGCCATTTCCATTCTTGTGAAATAATTTATCCACACTGCTATTTCATTTAATAGGGCTAATTCATGGACGATTATGACTTTCTTGCAGCTCCAGGATTTAATCCAGTAACAAATTTATTAAATGTGTATCATCATAGCTAATCTATTACTCGTCTATCAAGGTCACAAGATGAGTTCACAGCAGAGATCAGACTAAAAAGAGAAGATTCATTATTGCACCACCCACCCAACCATTAGCGTTCCAACTTGTTACACAACATTTTAAATCCAGATAGGGAATCTAGATTAAACCTTCTAATCTCTGCAACATGCCAAAATTCTGTTTTTCTTCCAATATCCAGCAAATACAGATATCAAGCAAATTCCACTAACAAAAAAGTATGCCAGCATCTGTCATCAGTCAACCACATTATGAATACTATGTTTCAGAAGGAACACTGGCTTCTGCCTCAAAACTAGCCAAAGAGAGACATTCTTCTGGCAGCGCTCTGGATCTGCACTGGCAGGATTGTCACCAGGCAGTTGGCAACTTATTTTACAGGCCCTGCCTGATTCTAGTGCTCTCCCTCCTCCCCACTACCCATGCGAAAACAAGCAGCCAGCCCAAGGCATTTTGCTGCCTGAGACAAAGAACAAGATGGTGACACACACAAACTAAATTCCAGGTACAGAAACTGGCAGCTGAATTTTCTTTCCATCCCAGGAACACCTATGAGTAACAGGTTAGTTTCTGCCACTTGAGCCTACTGCCTCACTTTGCCTAATGGTTGGGCTGGTCTCTGTAAGATGACAGTAAAGTGAGAGGAGTCTGCTGGAATGTACTTTTCTTCCAGCAGGAGGCACAGTACTATATAAATTATACTACTCTGTAGAGCCAGCCCTATCAGTGTCTCACTGATATTCCACTTTAATTTGTTGTTCTGGACATCAAGCTAAGTATTAAACTTAAATTAATCCATTGCAACATAATAACCTGCATACAAACAGTGCAAACACATCTTAATCCACATAATACTTCGATGCTTCTTGCAAACAATTCCTAAAGCGGCTTACTGTTGCCCACACCCTGAGCACCTTTCTATTTAACAGGCTCCACACACCAAGCAGCTTTCTATTACACCATATGGTGCTAAATGGCTGATGACCTTCAGCAGCTGTCGAGAGGAAGCCACCTCTAGTTTCAACCTTAGTTTTACTATCTGCTGTAAAGAAGAAGGAAACAAACAAAACAGGAATTCAGTTCATCAGACTCTTGCAATCTGCCTGCCTTTACTTTCAACCTTGGTTTTCTAGAATCTTACAAAGTTCCATCTTTCTCCCTTCAGGTGAAGAATGCAAGTAAATTAGGTACTCCATCTACAGCTTTCTTGCAATTGCATCAGTGGGAAATCTGAGCCTGATCCAGTGGCCACCAGGACACTATGAGGATGTTTCTTTGCCTCAAAGGAGAAAGAGAAGGTACACTGGAAAGACCCCCACCAAGCGTGTCACCATTTCCCTCTTTATATCCCTCCATGAATTGAAGGATGATTGTTTGCAGCATGGAGCTTCCTCTACTTGTGAAAGCTCCCTGCATTGGTTCTTGATCATATACAGAGGCTCCCTGCAGAAGGCAGCCCTGTAACACCCGGAGGAGTTCAAACAAGAGGTGAGTGGCACATGGAGGCAGGCAGGGTTTGGCAATGCACTCTTGGTCTCACTAACAATTGCCTGAGAAGCAAAAGCATCCACATAGTGTTTAAATCTAATAGGATTCTTGCTTTTGGGACTGAAATCAACTTCTCAGGCTGTGTGCCACGCTGAATGGTAGAGATGAGGTGAGGAGCCCAGCCAGAATTTCAAGACATATAATATATTATAGAATCTTAGAGTTGGAAGGGACCCCAAGGGTCATCTAGTCCAAGCCCCTGCAACGCAGGAATCTCAGCTAAAGCATCCATGACAGATGGCCATCCAGCCTCTGTTTAAAAGCCTCCAAGGAAGGAGACTCCACCACCTCTCATGGGAGTCTGTTCCACTGCTGAACAGCTCTTACAGTCAGAAAGTTTTTCCAAATGTTTAGTTGGAATCTCCCTTCTTGCAACTTGAAGCCATTGGTTTGAGTCCTACCCTCCAGAGCAGGAGAAAACAAGCATGCTTCCTAGTCCATGTGACACCCCTTAAGATATTTGAAGATGGATATCATATCTCCTCTTAGTCTCTTCTTTTCTGGGCTAAACATACCCAGCTCCTTCAAGTGATCTTCATAAGGCTTAGTTTCCAGATCCTTGATCATCTTGTTTGCCTCCTCTGCACAAGTTCCAGCTTGTCAACATCCTTTTTAAATTGTGGTGCCCAGAATTGGGCCAAGTGTGGTCTGATTAAGGCAGAATAGAGTGATACTATTACTTCCCTTTATTTGGACACTAGACTTCTGTTGATGCAGCCTAGAATAGCATTAGCTTTTTCTTCTTTTCTTATTTTTTTGCTGCTGCATCATACTGTTGACTCATGTTCCGCTTGTGGTCCACCAAGACCCCTAGGTCCTTTTCACATGTACTGCTAGTAAGCCAGGTGTTGTGTCCCTCATCCTATATTTCTGCATTTGGTTCTTCCTGCCTAAGTGCAGAACCTTACATTTGTTCCTACTGAAATTCAGTTCTCCATCTGTTAAGGTCATTTTGAATTCTGATTCTGTCTTCTGTGCCATTAGCTACCCCTCCTAGTTTGGTGTCATCTGCAAATTTGATGAGCATCCTTCAATTCCTTCATCCAAGTCATTAAAAAACACTGGGCTCAGGACAGAACCCTGCGGCACCCCACTTGTCACTTTTCCCCCAGCAAAATGAGGAACCATTAATGAGTACTCTTTGGATTCAGTCAATCAACCAACTACAAATCCACCTAACAGTTACCTTGTTCAATCCACATTTTACCAGCTTCCTCATGACAATTTCATGGGGGACTTTGTCAAAAGCCTCACTGAAATCAAGATACACTATGTCCACAGCATTTCCCTGATCCACCAAGTTTGTAATTTCATTTTTTAAAAAAATCAGATTGGTCTGGCATGTCTTATTTTTGAGAAACCCATGCTGGGTCTTAGTAATCACAGCATTCTTTTCTAAATGCTCAAAGACCGACTGTTGAATTATCTGTTCTAGGACCTTCCCTGGTATCGATGTCAAGCTCACCAGCTGGTAGTCACCTGGGTCTTCCTTTCCCCCTTTTTAAAGATGGGGACAACATTTGCCCGCCTCCAGTCTGTAGGGACCTCAGGTGTTCACCAAGAATTTTCAAAGGTCAGAGACAAAGGCTCTAAAATTACATCTGCAAGCTCCTTTAGTACCCTTGGATGCAGCTCATCAGGCCCTGAAGATATGAATTCATTTAAAGTAGCTAGGTGTTCCCTTACTATATATTTTCCTATCTTGGACTGTAGCTCCCTCCTTACATCATTTTGAGTAATCTGCCTTTTCTCTGTCACCCAATAGCATTTCTCTGTGTTCCCCACGCAAAGGACTTACCACTTGCTTGTTCTTCCTCTTACTTCGAGCATAGCCAAACAAACTATTTTAATTATTTTTAACCTCTCTTGCAAGCCTGAGCTCATTCTGAGCTTTAGCCAGCCTGACTCCCCCCCTGCAACTGTTGGCTACTAGTGTATACTCCTCCTTTGTTATTTCCCTTTCTTCCATTTCTTATACATGCCCTTCTTGACTCTCAGCTCATCTGTAAGCTTCTTATGCAGCCACACCAGTTTTCCTTAGATGCCTCCCACTTTTCTTTCTTGTTGGTATTGCCTGCATATGGGCCTTTGGTATTTCTCCTTTTAGAAACTCCCATCCTTCTTGAACTCCCTTCTCATTGAATATTTCTGACCATGGGATCACACCCAGTAGCTCCTTCACCTTTTCAAAATATGTGATTGTTTCTTTAAGACACGATTGGTTAACCTCCTCTATCCATGACATAGGTTTGGAGGGTTTGCCAAATTTTGTGGTTTGTAGTTAATTATCATCTGATTGATCAATTGATTGATCAGTTGATGAATGTTGGGGGCTGATTGCAAGCCCATCAGGGTGCTGGGCTGATTTATTTATTTGTGTTCTTTTTGCCACCAAACTCAATGGGGTCTTGCTGAGAGGCTAGAAAAATTTGCTTGGTGGTCTGATCAGGTCCCCCAGGACAAACTTTAGCCATCCCTGTTTTAAATTCTCACTAATCACCATGAGAAAGCGGAAAAGTCAATTGTAAGCCACATTATCTGCCATAAACAGCATGGTGTTTTATAGCACCACAACAATAAGAGAAACACTAAAGAATCTTGAAGCAACCATAAAACATGAATAAGTAGCCAGAAAGTAAATACAAGTTACTTGCCAAAGGAAGGTTAAAATCATCCAGTCAGCTTTCCAAAAAAGCTTTTTAAAAATGCCACATTTTGCCCTGATTTTGAGCATTCATTAGACTATGGACAACAAAGAAAAAAGTCAGATCATGTCTGGGCTTCAAAAAGGATAGATTGCACAACAGTTTAACTGCAATGACAGCAGAGAAGCCCAATTTCATCTTTGCAAACTTTAATCAAGAAAGGTCCATGCTCTGGCCTTGTTCCCAACAGACTTTGCTCAGGCCAGAGCATATATAAGGTGTGCCCATGCTCCTTGCAGTTTTTCCTGTGAAATGGAAACATCACACATTTTTTTTTATCTCAGCCTTTGTTTTCCTTTGAGTTAAGTGTTCTCAAAATTCCCTTAATAGCTGGGCAACTTTGCCTATTTCCTCCTGATAGCCCAACCCTCAAAGCAGACATCCTGTATCCCAGAGGTGTGATGGAAACTCTTTAAACCCAGATAATCCAAATTACCTCACCCCTCCCCCACAACAAATGGAAGGTAGAGTTGCATAGTTATCAGAGTTCTGAAGAGGAAATTCACCTTTCATAGAATTCACTTTGTTCCTTGGCGGGGGGGGGGGGGGGGGGGAGAGGTGGCAGGAGACAAAGGACTCTGGGGACAACAAAGACCCCTTTGTTTGCTAAAGAAAAAAGACGTGACCAGCATGCAGTTTAAAATGGCTTAAGAATTTGGAACCTTTGAAAGAATTTGAAACACCCAAAAGTCATAGTAGGCAGCAATACCTAGTGTTTTTCTGTCTTCCCCATCTTTCATGCCTGCAAAATTACTTATTTCCTTAATAAATACACAGATACAGAGTTTTAAAGGGCTTAAGTCTACTCTCCAACCTACCTAGCCTCACAGAACCAGAGAATTTGGACTTTTCCCTAGAAACAGGATGGGTGGGTTCTGTGGATGCCCACGTGTTTTGGGATCCACTCTTGATCCTTTTTGTAGCTGTTGCTGTCTTTTTGTGATGGTTACCATTCAGTGGTGACAGCTGGTCAATTAGTCTTTGGATTTAATGACCAATACACCCAGCATGTCTCCTTGATGAGTTCTTCAGCGACTGTGAACTGTAGTTTAGTGAAGGAGCTGAAAATTCTGTTAGACAGCTTCTCTCTCTCTCTGTCACACACACACACATGGATTCAAACTACAATTATCATCACAAAGGGAATATCTATTAACCACCCACTGTAACTATGTCTCATAGCTATGCTCAGATTTCACTAAGGAGTAGTTAGGCTTGCTAGAGTTCCTAAGGAAAGTCATCAAAACTCAGCTACTTCCCCAGATTTCAAAGAGGTTGTCATGCAGCCAGGGAACTCCAGAGAACAAACAGCTAAGACACAATCAAACCAGCTGGCATCACACTCACCAATAAATATTTATTTGGAAGATACTTTCTTTTTATTTTATTCCAAGGCTGTGGCCTACAATTTGGACCCTCTTCCTAAACTATTCTAAAGTAAAGCAAAACATTTGCTGCTGAGTTTAAAGACACCCTGGTTATAGATACTTACAGATAGTTCAGTGGGACTGTCTGTATGAGTACGAAATACTGTAGGAGAGCATTATTACCCTTTCCCCATCCCCTGTCAAGGCTGCAACATTATACCCCAAGTTCAAAAGCGCAAGGTCTTGGATCTGGAACTTTTCCTGCTATTGAGGACAAAAGCTGATCCAGCACTTCTTTAGAGAGCTCTTATGCTAGTACCTCAATGAAGTCTTTTGTAAGTCGCTCTTTGATCGCAGCAAAGAATTTTGAAAAGTTGCAAGTTTTGTTGAGATCTGTTTTCCGCAAAGGTACTCTGTTTTTCTAGCAGAATGTAGGCGAGCAAAAGAAGGGATGTTACGCGAGTGGCTAAGAATGTGTGCTGTGAATGACAACAGTCCCAGTTCTAAACCTAATCTCAGTCAGGAATTGACTTAGATGATCTGAGTTGCCTACCTTAAAGGGATTTTGTGCGGATTACACCTGAAATGAGTTAGATTAGAGCCGAATGTGATCATTGTGTGTGAACTAGAATGCAGGGCACTCTGTCAAAAGACACACACGCAAAAGGATACCCAAATTCTACAGGTTCTTATCCATGCATTAAAAGTACTGAAGTTGCCCATTGCACACAGATAGCAAACCTGGCTGGGATGCTGAGAAATCAAACAAAGCTTGGTTTAAGCTAACTGTAGCCTTAAGATGGATCATGTGCAGGATTTCACAATTAATACATTTACCTGAGAATGTCCAGTTTAGGATGTATCTGCTCTGCAAAATAAATTCAAAACGTGTCGTGGATGCACCACTCATAAGTGGCTGGGACAGACTAATTCCAGTCCAGTGATGTCTAAGCACCAGTTTCCCACCAATTTAAGCTGAGGAAAAGAGTAAGAACTAAATTAGCATATGCACATTTTATGCACCCCGATATAGAATCACTAAGATCTGATTAGAATTAAGAATTAATATAAGCATTGTTCCAGACTTTGTTTCTTTGTTTGAGCAACTGTTTCCTAGGAAAGGTTCCTGAACCGATCCTCCTTGCCTCATCTGCTCCGGAACCAAGATTCCCAGCTACCCCAGGCCTCAGCAGTCTGTTGGTGAGCTTGGCTAAGACATGACAAGACTAAGGCAAAGCAGAAAACATGACAGACTTAGTCAAGCACGGCTGAGCAGAGAATAAGCAGCACTCATACTGGAACAAGGCAAGAACATGTCAGGAGGGCAACTGGTTTTTATTTTGCTGTTTTGGGATTTCCGTCTCATGCCAGCTACTCCACAGGAGAGTCTCAATATGTTAATACCACTGAGATTGTTGATATTGCAGGAGGCAATCTTTCAGTACTTGGGCGCCAGGCCATTTAGGAATTTGGGCCCAGTAACTCACTGGCAGCTAGTGTAGTGTTTTCAAGACTACTGTTCCCATAAAGCTGTTCCACTCACCAAGCTGGTAGCTGTGTTCTACACTAGCTGCAATTTCCAGACCGTGGGGGGACTGCCCCACGTACAGCACACTGCAGGTGTCTAGATGGGAGATCACTAGAGCAATGGCTAATGAGACCAGCTGCCCCAGTGCAGGAATGGTTGTAGATGGTGAACTAGCCTAAGCTTGGACATAAACAGAATCGACTTGGCATGCCAGTGACATAATGGAATCAAGGGTCTCTGCCAGACTACGAACCTGTTTCTCAACAGGGAGTGCAATGCCTTACAGAGGTCATCCACCTAATGAGAACCACTTGGGGAGAAGCACCTCTGCCTTATCAGGATTCAGCCTCTGTTTATTGGCTCCCATCTCATGTATGTTCAGAAACCCAAACCTTTGTCAGCTAATATCCAGCTTAAATTCCCCTTCTATCTATCAGAACATTCCTTTACTATTTGGTCAGCCAAATAGCAGAAAAGCAATAAGATAAATATGGTTAAGAAGCCAAAGAGGCTTGAGGCTAGTCTGATGCTCTTTGAATCTAACTTCTCATCCACCATGTGTTCCAAGGATATACTATCTTAAGAATTTTGTGCTGTACAGTGTTAGAGAATTAGAGCTGTTCTCAAACTTTCCATAAGAACAGACACTGCAACTTACTCATAGACCACAGTGGTTTATTTTACTATAAAACACCACTTATCACTAATGCAAAGAATTACAGGGGTCCTTCTCAGGCTGCCTCTGGAAGGCGGATGGCTCTGCCCATAATTATTAATTCTTCACTCTCCCCAGTACTCCTTTTACCGTATTTTGGACAATCAGATTTATGGTTGTTTTTAAGACAAGGATTTATTCTTGCTCAGAACAATAGTCCCAGAGAATCATTTCCCAATTTGTCAAAACTGACAAAGAAACATTTTATCAGGTTTTTTTCTCTGGTTTCAAAAAATAATCTTTGTATATATCACACCAGTCATGTTTCATTAATGATTATCTACTATGAGTCAATATGATTAAGAAATTTCCTCTCCATGTACGTGCCAAATGCTGGTGGCAAGTCTGAAAAAACAAGACCCTCTTTTCCCGTGGCTCTGGCTAGGTGCAAGCAATTTAGCTGCAGCTCCTGATCCAACAGACCAAAGACCAGGACACAATAAAATCCAAATACTCTCCAAACAAAATTATAGGCATGTGAGGTCATATATTTTACTAAGACGCTTTGTTAAAATGAAGAGGATTTTCTGAGGTGTTGCCACAGCATGCTGCTGCTGACACAGGAAACTTATTTAAAAGCAGGCATGTCCAACAGGTAGATGGTGATCTACCAGTAGATCACTGGATGTCTATGGTAGATCACCAGTAGATCAGTGGCTTCCCGCAAAGAAGCTAAAAAACTTTGGCTCCCCTAAAAAAAAGCTCAGCATCTTTGCCCTGCACCCCTAAAAAGAGAGTAGATCACTACCAGTTTTTAACTCTGCGAGTAGATAGTAGTCTATTGGAAGTTGGCCACCTCTGTTTAAAAGCAGAGTAAAGTCTTTACAAAATTTCCATGTTGAGTTTGTAATGCTGTTACTCTCTGGCACTGTCTCTTTGAGGTACAGATCTTCTTGCAGACTCTCTATCTGCAGTTGCAACCCTGATTTCTTTCATGCAGGCTCCCAGCACAGGTCCAGATCGCCCAGCTTAATTCTCACCCTTCTTGCATTCCACTTCCCCATGCTTACTCTTTCACACAAACCTGGCTTGATGGTGTTCAGCATCTCATGCCCCCTCCTTTTCCATTGCCCTTTGTCTCCCACCATCCTCCCAAAATGATTTTTGCAGGAGCGGTCCATATAGTACTCTTCTGCTGCCATGGCAAGTCCTCTTAGGAAACTCTAGATAGCACCTCGAGCTCCAATCTGAAAAGGGGATTGTTCATCTGACCAGAACACAGATAATATATTTTCAGGGTGGCTCGAATACTCATTCTTAATATTTTATTTATTGGATACCATGCGCTTCCTCTGCAAGTAGACGAGGGCAGCATACAGATATAAAATTTAAAGACCAAAAACATTCTAAAACAGATTAAAATGTTATAAAAACAATTATAAATAAAAACATCTAAACACAGTTACAGTAGAATACAATCTAAAAGCAATTACAAGTAAACATACTTTCATCCACTGATCCGTATTCTTCAGCCACCAAGTACATGAGTAAGCAGGAATGTTTTTAAGTTCCTGCTGATGGAGACAGGCAAGCCACACTAGGGAGGGCATTCCACAATCAGCAAACCACCACTGAAAAGATCCTGTCATCGGAAAGCAACATGGGAATTTGTATCTCTCCTTCTTCTAGACAGGCTTCAGGCTTTAAGGAAGGGACTAGCATGATAAGGAAGTGTAATCATTTTCAATGTTTTCTTTAATAACATATTTTGGGGTCCAGTTCCAATTTACACACATCCCAATTTACACAAACCCAGCAATTTCCTACACCAAGGCCAGAGATGGAAGGCTTCAACATCATTCCAACCTGCTATAACGTACATCTACTTTAAGAAAATAAAACATCACTTGTCCTGTTAAGAATGCAACTTCTCTGGGGAAGGGTATTTTCCCCCAGAGTCACCTCCTGGTCCTCAATTTAGTGTGGCAGGCAGCTTAGCTAGTAGCTTGGCAACAGGGTGACCTTGTGCTCTGTTGGGTTTCAAACGTTTTATTAGCCACACTGGACTCTCTCCATCTTTCTCTGCCCTGCTTCTTATTGCTGAGCCCCTCATTAGTGCAATTAATAAGCCGCTTCTGTCAGGGCAATCAAATGCAGGGCTCTACAGCAGCCAAAGGCTTTGGCAGATCAAGTAGGGGGGATTCCGGGTCGCACAGTGGAATTATAGGGAAGGCTTTCATCTCTCCCTACAGGCCCAAACAGGACTGGAATTGTAGGGCTGGGATTCTCTCAGGTCACGTTTATTTAATGCCACTTTTTTTGGTAGAATAAATCAGTCGTCCCGTCCCCTCCGTCATTTTGGATAAAGTCACAGGTTCGTTGGAGAACTTGGCAGAACACCCTGATGTTATTAGTGATGGGTTGCACAAAGCCCTATGCAAGATAAAGTCTTGGACTCAGCTTCCCTTTGAGATCTCTCTCTCTCACACACACATGCTCACATACACACTGAATGTGTGCGCAACAGGCCTGCTTTGTTGTGGTTCATACCAGGGCAGGGACTGTAAGGTGTCATCAACTCACAGTGCCACACAAGCACATGGGGATGGGCGGAGCACTGAGGAATGATGCACTCAGATGCTGACCTCAGATGCCTCTAGGCCAATAACCCAAATGTGTCCAACTAACTAACCTACCCCTGGGGAACTATGGGCATGCTCAACATCCTACCAGATCCTGGGAGCGTTGTGGCCTGAACTCATTGAGGTTATTTGTTATCTCTTAATTCCAGTGATTCCCCAGAGGAATCCAAAAATAATACAAACTGAACACACACACACACAGAGAAAGAGAGAGCGCTAATAAAATGTTTGGGCTGTTCCGGGTTTGTTCTTTTCCAGAGGCCTAGCAAACACCATTCAGATGTTGTCTCCATGTGTTAATTGGGTAGCCAACAAATGTTGAACTATGACTGCCACCATCCCTGACCATTGGCCATACTGGCAGCGGCTGGTGGAATTGTAGTCCAACATAATTTGGATGACACCATGTTGGCTACTCTTGCATTAGCTAAATGGAATAGGATGGAGCAGAGCTGAGCCCAGTTGGCCCTGCCTCTGTGCATTAGGTAAGGAGGTGGGGTCTGCAGGATGCAGTGACATCAGGGGTGGGGATAGCAGACATGCCTCCCTCCCTAGCCTAGCTTAGTTTAGCATAGAGCAGAAAGTACTCAAGTAGCTACTCACAGCGGTTCTCAACCTGTGGGTCCCCAGATGTTGTTGGACTACAACTCCCATCATCCCTGAGCTCTGGCCTTGCTAGCTAGGGATGATGGGAGTTGTAGTCCAACAAACATCCAGGGACCCACAGGTTGAGAACAGCTAACTGGTATTTGAAAGGTATACTAACCCCATTCCACCCAAATCACCAAAAGTGCTGGTCTCCCCATTCAAACTGAGGACAATATCTATTTTAAATTGATCCACAAGGATCTATGTATTAAAGAGCATGATGACACAAATTGTACCTCAAATTTTTTGGATGTCACCACACTGGCTGCCTTAAGCGGTTTGGTGAAAATCAGGGAGCAATAACTTTCTCTGCCCGCCCTTTAGAAAAGAGACTCAAGCAACAGTAACTGCCTTTGTGGTATGCTGGTTACAGCATTCATTACTGTGTGATCATGCGAGAGGTAAGGGGGTCACCAACATTTTAGTTCCGTAGGCATATTTGGATTTTTGAGCAAGTGCCATAGGAAAACCCCTCAGGTTTCTGCTCACTCCAACCCCCGCAAGAGACAGAAAGAGAGAAAGTACATGCACATATACAGACTTCGCTTTTCCAATGGACTATGTAAAAATCAGATCCAGCTGAATTGATCTTAGCCCTGAAAAGCACAATGAGCTGAAAGTGGAAGTGGGAAAGAGCATCAGTCTTGAACTCCTTCCTTCTACTCAAGGGAGAAAAAGGTAATACCTTTACCACCTCATGCGGGGGGGGGGGGGGGAGTTTAGTGGACCAGCGGGGGGGGGGGGGCAGGGCTCAAAGCCTTCATGGGCACCGGGAGAAGACCTCAAGGATGGCAGGATTAAATAGCTCAGACATAGAAACAAAAGGAGAGATGGAGCAAAACCAGCAGAGATTAAATTAATGTAATAGCAGCATAACCAACTGGTGTGCCTCAATCACATCTAAAGCAGGTGGTAGGAGTGCAATTTAAAGTATCTATTTAAAGGGGTGCATAGATAGCAGCTGACGCTTCCTCATGCCATTGATGCACCTAGTTTTTCTCCTGAGTGGAGATGGAAAGTGGCCCACATGCCACTTAAAACTGCAGTGCAGGTGATTAGGAAGATGCTCATTTGAAAACACAGCTCTCCCTTCATTGCGTGTAAGTTGGTCCCAAGTCAACTAGAAAAGAGAAGGCAACAGGGAAATGTGCCTCTCATTGTGCTGAAAGCTCAGGGTCTCCTGTCACAAGTTATCACAAGTGATCTCCTCCCTAGGATTGATGCACAACAGACTCTTTATGACCCCATGCTGATTTAAACAGCCTTGTGCATTTTAAAGATTTTTTTCTTATGGAAATAGAGCAATAAAGCATGTGAAGATGTCAAAGACAGGTCTTGGGATAAAGAATAAGTGGACACAACAAGAATTGCATTTAAATACTCCCTAAGAAAACAGTCGTCAATCTGTGCTGAGATCCCCAATTACAACTAAAAGAACTTCAGGAAGTAATTTACAGTTCATTGAAGCAAGAGACTTTTGTCCCTTATGTCTGGATCCAAATGCTTTTTAAAAAATGACAACTGAAAATATGAAGCCACAAGGCTCCATAGAAGATTGTGTTTTTATTGTAAACTGTCCTGTGATCCTCAAATGAAGGATGGTGTAATGGTTAGAGTGTTGGACTATGACCTGCAATACCAGGGTTGGAATCCCAACTCAGCATGAAGCTCACTCGGTGACCTTGGGCCAATCACCATCTCTTAGCCTAACCTACCTCACAGGGTTGTGGAGAGGATGAAGCGGAGAAGAGGAGAACCATGTACACCACCTTGAGATCCTTGGAAGATAAAGGTGGCATATAAATGTAATAAATGCAGTGCTTTATTCTTAAAAAAATGTTTAGGGGTACTCTCGTTTTGACTCAAGAAAATCACTATTTTATAGTTCAAATCATGAAAAATAAATACAGTAAAGAGACAAAAGTACAAAGATTCACAAAATGTTTAGGGGTATGCGTACCCCACCAGAAAAAATGCACTGAATAAATGTAATAAATAAACTAATAAAAGTTGAGATTGGCCAGTTGTGTGATTTGGTAATTTGAACCAGTACATCATGAAAGTTGAGCTTGAAAATATTGTATCAATACCCTAATCAGTGTCTCAAGGCAACTGACCACAAAGTTTTAAACAGAACTTCAAATTATTATTATTTTTTAAATAGCAACTGTATCAAGTTACACACAAACACCCATAAAAACAAAACAGTGAGTTTATATTATACAAATACACAAGTGCACATTCCCCCCCCCTCTCTCTCTCTCTCTCTCTCTCTCACACACACACACACACACACACCCTTACATCCACCAAGGGTAACTAGTCTAGAAAGAGGCTAGATGGAATTTACCACATTTTGAGGTACCCTGTGCTTAGATTAATGCACGATCTTCCAGCCTTACTGTTAATATTCTTGTGAAAGAAATGTAAAGTTGTAAGCAGTGCACCTTGCAAACTGGTCTGAACTTGCTGATGTCCGGGAGGGGAAAAGTTAAAGCCCAAAGGCCAACTTGCTACTGCAACTTGTATAATGTTTATCATTTGGGCAATGAGGAGCAAAGTTTGATCACACTTGGGTGCAGAGGGGAAAGGAGCGTCCAGCAAAGACAGAGAAAATGGAAGATGAGGCAACCCGCTTCTCTTGGGGTCAGTGCTGAGTACTTTGTAATGTTGCTGTCAGATGGTCGTCATCGGTACGAACAGACTCACAGCTTTTGCGTCCAGCGTGTGTATCCAAGTGTGTGTATCCTATGTTTGGCTGAACTTTGCTCTGGCTTTCAAGTTTGTAAAATAAAATGGCCTTTGAATCCTGTTGCAGCTTTAGGACATTTTTAAACCAAAGGGCCTGACCTTAGCTTAGTACATCCCTGCTGGCTTCCACAGAGATAGCCTGTGCCCCAGTTGGAGTACAGCCTGTTACTTAGAGGCCTATGAGGTTCATGTATGCAAAGAAACAACATATCCTTTGACTTTCTGGCATAGAACTTCCCAAACTAGAGTTAGCTTTTTGGCATGTCCAGACAATGTATCTGTTGATCTGTTATCCTGATCTGTTTTCAGGAAGATTAAATGATGTCGGCTATTTAATGAGCATTCACTCAGATTTGTTCATGTGGAGGCTGCACAACATCGCATCAAAGCAGGTGCTATCCTAAGCTTTCCACTGCATTTTTCTTTCACTTCCTTATCACAAAAATCTGATTTCTGGGGAGGTGGGTTTGTTGTGCAAGAGCTCTAAATCAACTTTAATTCCACAGCCTAAATTTGTTAGTAGGCCATTGAATCCCATTGAATCTGAAGGAATTTTTGACTGAGTACATATTACCCTTTATTCCAGCTCCAGTGCCTTTTATAGTACAGTCGTACCTTGAATCCCAAACGCCTTGCGAGTCAAAGGTTTTGGTTCCCAAACACTGCAAACCCGGAAGTGAGTGTTGCAGTTTGCAAATGTTCTTTGGAACCCGAATGTCCGACGCAAATTCCGTGGCTTCCGATTGGCTGGAGGAGCTTCCTGCAGCCAATCGGAAGCTGCGTCTTGGTTTCCGAATGTTTTGGAAGTCAAACGGACTTCTGGAATGGATTCTGTTTGACTTCTGAGGTACCACTGTACAGAACAAGCTGCTTTTGGGTAACAGAATGTCTGTTCCACAACACTGAAAAGAACAAACTGTTAAAATCTATGGTGGCCACTGTAAGCATGAAAAGAGAATCGGCTAGGCATGGCAATTGTGGTTAATCTTGAATCGTTTTGTAAACAGATGAAAGAGGAGATTGGGAGACATTTAATGAATACGAAAATTAGTCAAAGCTTTAATAAGGAAAGACACTCAAAAATATGTAATCACATGATGATGAGGGATGATCCAAAGAGCCAAATGATTTTGATTTGTTCAACATGATGACATTGGGTTGCAACTATAAAGATTGCTGTGATCCTTTGACTGGTGAATAGGAATCACATATGTAATCTAGAAGTGTAAAAAAAATATTGTTTTGGCTGTGGTTCTTTGCAGTCTCCTGTCTATTTTTGAGGCTGTCCCTACACACATTTGTATTTCAGTAAAGGCCTATATTTTCACTTGGAGCCTGCATTTTATTTCTTTTGGGTTTTTGTGAGGGTAACCTCCAGTTTAGGAACCCTCTTTTAAATTTATCCAACACAACATCTCCCATTGAGGGCAACAGGTTAGTTTAGGGGCTACCTGATGGACTGTGTGGCAAACATAGCCGTGATCTGGAACAGAAAGGAATAGCCAGGGCTCAGAAGTAATGGCTATGGATGCTGCCAGAGCTGCCCTCCAGTATTTGCTGCCTGAGGCAACTGCCTCACTCTGCTAATGATGGGGTCAGCCATAGATCTCAAGATATTAAGGGGATTTAGAGGAACCACATGCGCTAAAAATGTATACATTGTTCATGAACTATCAGAATGAGTGTATATTCTGATCTGGCAGTAAACATATTTTAATCTTGCTTCTGTTTTAGCCATTCTGTTCAGGCTTTTAATACTCTATTTTTAAGTGAATTGAGTTTTTATTTTTGTAAATTGCCTTGCTTATATAAATGCACAAATGTTTCAAAGCTCTCTCCCCACAAATAAAACTTCATGTACATGTCACTGGATCACTCTTCTTGTAATACAACGGATTGATGTATAGCTTAGAAAATTATTTCTTTGTTCTAAGCGCCTAAATTGCCTCTGCTTCCTCTTCATGTAACATGATGTTGGAAACACAGAACATTATAGAGCTGTTTTTAACCTTGTTTTTAAATATTAGTTTTCTTTCCTCATTGACCTACATATATCTGAAAAAAATAGAAATGAGCAATCATTTTTCATGATGAAGCTTATTGGATTGGATGAAGCTTATTGCTCTATGAAATCGCTTCCACCTCTAGGACTTCTCCTTCCCTTCTGCCACCCCAAATATGTTGTGGGGGTCCTCCAACCCTCTGGAGAAGAATTTGGGGCACGGGAGGCCATTGGGGAGAGAAGAAGTAGCAGAAATCCTGTTGCACAGGCAAAAGGCCTTGCACTAATAGGATGATGTTGTTGTATATAACCCATGAATTCTGCTGGTTTTTAGAGGGGAAAAATGGTGGTGGTACATATGTTTAAATATGATAAAATGGGGTGGGTGTGTTATGACCCTTGGTCAATCCTTGGGTTGTTATATGTGTCTAAGAGGTGTTATTTGGCATTGTTACTTCAATTATATATTGTCAGGGTTTTAGGGAGAGAGGAGACAGAGAGCGAGGGCGAGGAGGAAGAGGACGACAACGAGCCGAGGTTGTCCCAAAGTCCGTCTAGCGAATCAGAGGATTCCCAGAAGGGAGCCCCCCCTGGTCAGGCCAAGGGGCAATAGAGAGGGAATCAGTCAGAGAGAGGGGAACGAAGAGGGAATCCCCAGTGGGAGTGGCAAAGCGGGACCAGCTCCCCCGTCGGAACGGAGTGGAGGGGGGGGAGTTGCCAGTGTGTCAGAAAGAGCAGGACAGGAAGGAGGAAGGGGGAGGAGTTCGGAGCAAGACGTCCTGCCTGAAAGGGAGGAGTGTAGTACCGAGAGCAGCGTAACTGTAGAAAGGAAGGTCAGAGGCAACGTACGCGCGCCAAGTTCAAATATAGAGGCACGCGGAAATGAGGAGAGCTCTGAGGAGGAGCCTGGTGCCAAAGCACGAAGGAGGGGGGAGCAGGCGGGAGAAGACTCAGCCTCTGGGGAGTCCCGGAAAGAGGGAAGACAGGGGGGCAGGAAGACCCTGCGGAAAAGGAAAGAGAGGAAAAGGTGGAGCAGTACAAGCCTCTTAAATTGGTGCAGGGGAGGGACGGACTCAGAGGGGACTTCTAACATCTAAGGGTAACAGATGCGGAGCCACGGAGTTTGGATGTAATGACGACAATGATCTTCAATAAAACCTTTTGTATATAGCTTGGACTGGACTTTGGTCTCTTGTGAGCTGGGACCCAGGGTGGCTCTGACAGAAAGTCCCCTCAAAAGAACGCAAAATTTTTTTTTTTGCAAAGCTCACGAACGGTGACAGCCATGACTGCGGAGGAGCAGTTGACAGCGCTGCGAACTACAGTTTCCGAACTCACTGCTGCAGTCCTTGCGTCTCAGAAGAAGCATGACGAAATGGAGAAGCGCTGCCAGGACCTGCAAACAAGGTGGGAACGTGCAAGCAGGGAAGGGTTCCCAGGGTCCAGATCAGAGGGGATTGGACTTGGACGGAGGGGGGGCAGCCTAGTCACCCACTTCGATGGGAACCTGAAGCACTACCCCAGTTTCAGAGCAGACGTTTTGTATGCATTGCACTTGCTTCGTCATGACTTTAAAGATGAGGAGGAGAAAGTGGGGTTTATTGTTTCTCACTTGCATGGGCCGGCCAGAGACTGGTTGCGCAATTTGTGGCATGAAGATGGCCCTGCCCGCCGCGATGCAGATGAATTCATTAAAGCGATGGATGCCTGCTTCCAGTCAACTGTAGATGTGGATCTTGCACGCAGGGAAATTTTTGGATTGCGGCAAGGCAAAGCCACTGTGCGTCAGTACCATTCTAGATTTTTTGCTTTGCTGACTGCGCTAAGCTGGGAGAAGGATTGTGCACCTGTGAGGGATTTGTTCTGGGAGGGGCTCAGCGGTCCCATTAAGGATGAACTTGCCAGGGGAGACAGACCCCAGACCCTGGAGGAGCTTGTGCAGAGGGCTTTGGCGATTGGGATACGGCACGAGGGACGTCCTTGGCACACTGAGGAAGAACGTCAGGTGCGTCCACCAGCGAGGACGTCTTCTTTCATCCCCAGAGAGTTCAGTCAGTCACATCCTTCGCCACTGGGAAGGCAGGGGGAGGAGCCCATGGAACTTGGTGGTGCTAAGGCTCAAGCAACAGCCAGAGCCCCAGCTTCCGGTGCAGTGAAGGCAAAGCCTCCTAGAGGGACCAGGAAGTGTTACATTTGCGACAGTGCACAGCACATGGCGAAAGAGTGTCCCCAGAGGCTGCAGAAACACACTGCAGCTTTAGCAACTGTTGCAGCAGAAATGATGCAAGCAGAGCAACCTCAGGGAAACGACAGTGCCTGGCTGGAAGCAGAGCTGCTGGGGCTCAGCCAGGCGAATCTGTAGAGCAGTCCCCAGCGCTTTTGCAACGCACAGACCCTTTACCACCCAAGCCAGCGGTGCAGCTCACTGCAACACTTCAGTTGCCGAATGGAACCACCCTGGAAGTCCCCATCACGATTGATTCTGGGAGCAACGCAGATTTTGTGGGGACGCACTTTGTCAAGCAGCATCGCATAGCGCTTCTGCCAGCGACAACACCTCTGAACGTAGTCACGGTGGATGGCAGGAAATTGCTAGGAGGACAAGTTGTGCAACAGACGCCTCCCATGGTGATGAGGATTGGAAATCATCGAGAAGTCATCAGCTTCAATGTCACCCGCCTTTCAGACACGCCTATAGTATTAGGCATGAGTTGGCTGGAGAGACACAGTCCTGCTGTAGCGTGGTACCAACGGCAGATCACCTTTTGCTCATCGTACTGTGCTCAACATTGCATCCAGTCCAGCCAGGAGGAGGGAGCTGAGCAGCAGTTGCAACTTGGCATGGTGCAGGCAGTACCCCGCAAGTACGAGGGGTTCCTGGAGGTTTTCTGCGAGAAGGAAGCTGACCAGTTGCCGCCCCACAGGCCTTATGATTGTGCCATCGACCTGGTGCCAGGGGCGCAGTTGCCGACTGCAAAGCTGTATTCCATGTCTGAGGACGAGATGCAAGAACTCAGGGAGTTCATAGAGCACAATTTGAAGCACGGATTCATCCGAGAATCGAAAGCGGTGGGGGGCAGTCCTGTTTTCTTTGTAAAGAAGAAAGACACGCCCCAGAAAAGACTCATTGTGGACTATCGATTCATAAACAGTAAGACCAAACCCAAGGCCTTCCCCATGCCCAAGATAGATGATCTCCTGGCAACCGTAAGGAAGGGGAAGATCTTCACCAAATTGGATCTGCGTGGAGCGTATAACCTCATACGCATCCGGGAGGGCGATGAGTGGAAGACGGCCATGTTCACGCCTCTGGGCACGTACGAATACAGAGTTATGCCATTTGGTCTCCAAAATGGATCTCACGTCTTCCAAGCATTTATGCATCACGTGCTAGCGGGACTTCTCTACAAGAAATGCGTGTGTTTCCTCGACGACATCCTGATCTTTTCGGAAACGGAGGAGGCCCATGAGAAGGACGTAAAGGAAGTCCTGCAGAGACTACGGGAGAACAAGCTCTACGCCAAGTTAGAGAAGTGCCAGTTTGATGTGACGGACGTGGATTTCCTAGGCTACAAGCTGTCCGACAAGGGGCTGGCCATGGACAGCGCCAAGGTCCGCGCGGTGTTGGACTGGAAGAGCCCTCGCAATCGGAAGGAAGTCCAAAGATTCATCGGCTTCGCCAACTTCTACCGCAAATTCATCAGAGGTTTTGCAAAGGAGACGGCAGCGATCACGGACACTCTCAGTTCCAAGAAAAAGAGGTTCGTGTGGACGGAACAGGCGGAGCGCTCTTTTCAGAAGCTTAAAAGCCTTTTCGCCTCCGAGGAGCAGCTGCTGCACGTGAATCCAGGCAAGCCCATACGACTAGAGACCGACGCGTCAGACAGAGCGGTTGGAGCCGTACTCCTGCAAGAAGATCCACATGGAAACTGGAGACCCGGTGCCTTTTACTCCAGAAAGCTCAGCAAAGCGGAGCAAAACTACACCATATGGGACAGGGAGCTGTTAGCCATTCACGCAGCTTTCAAAGCGTGGCGACACTTCCTCATAGGAGCCAAGCACACAGTACAGGTCCGCACGGATCACAAGAACCTAGAGTATTGGCGCACGGCGAAGCTCCAAAGCCAGAGGCACATGCGCTGGGCGGAATTCTTCGCGGATTTCGACTTTCGGATAGAGTACGTCCCAGGAGATTCCAACGTTATAGCCGATGCGCTATCCAGGAAACCGCAATATCTCGATGAAGCGGCGCCTGTAGCAGCCAAGCACATTTTCGCACCGCAGGCGTGGTCGTGCGCTGCCGCCACAGTAGATCTGGACGCGGTGCGACGCGCGTTGCAAGTGGATCAGTTCGCACAGTCCAAGATGGAGGAATTGCGCAGAGGTGTGCAGAGTGGCGAAGAGTTCCAACTACGCGACGGGCTGCTAACTCGCAAAGGTGCCCTCTACGTGCCAAGCGACGAGCTTCGCGCAAAGGTTCTGCAGCAGTTGCACGACGCCCCCAGTGCGGGCCACTTCGGTAAGGAGAAGACAATAGAACTGGTGGCAAGAGACTTTTGGTGGCCCCGGATGCGTGGAGAGGTAGCGGATTACGTCGCCAGGTGTGACACTTGTCAGAGGTTCAAGCCAGTACACCAGAAGCCAGCGGGGCTGTTGGAACCGCTAGAAACGCCACAGCAACCGTGGGAGAGGGTAGCTCTGGACTTCGTTACTGACCTGCCCAGCTCCAGGGGGAAGACGGCGGTACTGGTGGTTGTGGACCTGTTCACCAAGATGGCGCACTTCATTCCATGCGCAAAGGTGGCGACGGCGGAACAGACTGCCAAACTCTTCATCGATCACATGTTCAAGGTGCATGGGCTGCCGCAGTCCATCCTGTCCGACAGGGGGCGCCAGTTTGTTTCCAATTTTTGGCAGAAGCTTTTAGGTATCCTGAACGTCAAGATCAACCTCACGTCGGCGAGACACCCACAAACCAACGGCCAAGCTGAGAGGGTCAACGCGATCATGCAGCAGTACCTGAGATGTTACGCCAACCAGCGACCAGCAGTTTGGGTGGACTACCTGCCGATGGCAGAGTTTGCCTATAACAACACGAAGCACGCGTCCACGGGGGTGACGCCGTTTTTCGCGAACAATGGTCGTCACCCCAGAACCTTCCCGGGGTTCGTGGCACCGGGAGAGGGGGTGCCGCAAGGAGCCGACCAGTTTGCAGCGGAGCTGCAGGAGGTGCACGAAGAGTTGCGGAGACATTTAGAGCTGGCCAAGCAAGCATATAAGGTGCAGGCTGACAAAAACAGGAGAGAGGGAGAGGAGATCCAGGTGGGGGACTGGGTGTGGTTAGCGGCCCAAGCGATGCCAGCCAAGTCGTTGGCCAAGAAGAAGCTGGGGCACAGGCAGTTAGGGCCGTACCAGGTGGAGGCTAAAATCAACCCTGTAGCCTTTCGACTAGCCCTCCCCGAAGGTTCCAGAGTGCACCCGGTCTTTCATAGATCGGTGCTCACTCCCTACAAGGCACCGCACAGGTTTCAGGAGTCTGACACAGTCACGCAACAACACACTAAGTCACAGGAGAGGGAGAGGGCGCCTAGGGCCGAACCACTCAACGAGGTCACAGAGATCCTGGACTCGAGATGGGGGCAAGAGGGAGTAGAATATTTTCTAGTCAGAGAGGGTGCCCCAGTCAGTGCCAATGGTTGGGTGCCGGGCTACGCCTTAGACGAACCTCTTTTAAAAGACGAGTTCCATGCCCTTTTCCCTCATAGACCCATGCCAGCCGAGTACTTTGATGACTGGCTCTTTACGCCCACATGTTCAGGCAGCACTTTCCACGGCTTTTCTTCAGCTGAAGAAAGGTCGCCGGACTCCAACTCGCCCAGGGGATCGTGTTCGGGGGTGGACACAGAACCCTCTTATTGGTGGGACGAGCAACCAGAGGAGGACTGGCGCAGGAAATGGCTGACGGGACCTTGGCAGGCAGCACCGGACCAGGTACCAATGGAGGAGGGAGAAGAGAACACCTTGGGTCAAGAACCCGAATTCGAACACTCGTACAACGAACTGCAAACAGAGGAGATGGAGGTGCAGAATCTGTATCCTGCGTCCGCCTCCGAAGAGCGGCAGCTTCCACAACCTGCACCCGATGAGCGGAAGGGGGGAAGGGGGGGCTTCGAGGGGGGGATGGATGTCAGGGTTTTAGGGAGAGAGGAGACAGAGAGCGAGGGCGAGGAGGAAGAGGACGACAACGAGCCGAGGTTGTCCCAAAGTCCGTCTAGCGAATCAGAGGATTCCCAGAAGGGAGCCCCCCTGGTCAGGCCAAGGGGCAATAGAGAGGGAATCAGTCAGAGAGAGGGGAACGAAGAGGGAATCCCCAGTGGGAGTGGCAAAGCGGGACCAGCTCCCCCGTCGGAACGGAGTAGAGGGGGGGGAGTTGCCAGTGTGTCAGAAAGAGCAGGACAGGAAGGAGGAAGGGGGAGGAGTTCGGAGCAAGACGTCCTGCCTGAAAGGGAGGAGTGTAGTACCGAGAGCAGCGTAACTGTAGAAAGGAAGGTCAGAGGCAACGTACGCGCGCCAAGTTCAAATATAGAGGCGCGCGGAAATGAGGAGAGCTCTGAGGAGGAGCCTGGTGCCAAAGCACGAAGGAGGGGGGAGCAGGCGGGAGAAGACTCAGCCTCTGGGGAGTCCCGGAAAGAGGGAAGACAGGGGGGCAGGAAGACCCTGCGGAAAAGGAAAGAGAGGAAAAGGTGGAGCAGTACAAGCCTCTTAAATTGGTGCAGGGGAGGGACGGACTCAGAGGGGACTTCTAACATCTAAGGGTAACAGATGCGGAGCCACGGAGTTTGGATGTAATGACGACAATGATCTTCAATAAAACCTTTTGTATATAGCTTGGACTGGACTTTGGTCTCTTGTGAGCTGGGACCCAGGGTGGCTCTGACATATATTTATGTATTGTTTCAAGAGTGATGCACGATTTTTGAATTATTTCACCTTTATCTGTAGATTTTGAGACTGCAGTTCTCATTTTCATTCAGTCAGGATTGTGGGTTATATTTGTTTACACAAAGTAGATACACTGAAATTTATGGCCATGACTACCTTAGGTCCATTAATTTCAATGGGTCTACTCTGAGTAAAGGTTAGCTGTTTGTGTTTCTGCTTTGTGGTTCCTTGAGTGGAGCCTTTTGATCTTGGTTTTCTGAAATTTACTTCAGCACTTGACCTGCACACTGGGCTAAATGTTAAATTGTACCTAATTTATTTCTTGTAAAATCTAATATGGGAAGATCATTATTTTTTCTTTATTTCATACTCCCTGAGAGGCATATTTCCCAAAAAAGATAACTACATTGCTCAAATTATTCTGTTTGCCAACCACTATTAATCTCTCTCACCAAACAACTCTTATTTAAGTTTGAAGAGGTGGAAGCATACTAAATCTCTTGTTGTAATTAATAACAGCACAAGCACAACTTATGCAAGTTTTGTACATGTAGCTAATTTCATTTTAGAAGATATTCTTCTAAAGATGCTCATCCTTTCTCACAGCTTCAGGGCACACAGCTGTGATAGAATGGCTCAGAGATTAAGATCTAGAAGTCATTGGATAGACTGTGCACAATCCCATCAATTTGATAATAGTTTCTTCCTGAGCAATACTTGGCTACTTACACAACACTTGCCCTCTCTGTGCATTGCAGGTCACCTTTCCCATGGGGCCTCCACAACCTTACACCCTATACGTTTTGGGATGTACAGATCTCATGGTTGAAGCCTATACACATTTGCAATGTATATTTGGGGCTCTATGTAAATGTGATGTTTTAACATGTGGACATTGTGGGGTGGAGTGGCTATCCCAGCAGAGAGCTGCCACAGAAGTTCTGGGTTTAGGACTCCCTCCCTGCATTTCAGGGGGAGTTTGTTTTGTCCCTAAGGACCCCTGACGATTAGGTTCAGTCGTGACTGACTCTGAGGTTGCGGTGCTCATCTTGCTCTATGGGCCAAGGGAGCCGGCGTACAGCTTCCGGGTCATGTGGCCAGCATGACTAAGCCGCTTCTGGCGAACCAGAGCAGCGCACGGAAACGCCATTTACCTTGCTGCCGGAGCGGTACCTATTTATCTACAGTGGTGCCCCGCAAGACGAACGCCTCGGAAGACGAAAAACTCGCTAGACGAAGGAGTTTTTCGTTTTCTTAGCCACTTCGCAAGACGCATCTCCCTATGGGCTTGCTTTGCAAAACGAAGCTTGCCCCGCAAGCTCCGGGGATAGCGGGGAAGCGCAGCGCGTCTTCCCCGCTGTCTCCGGACCTCTTTTGAAGCAAGGGGCAGCGGGGAGAAGATCGCACGTGCCTTCCCCTCTGTCCCCGGACCCCTTTTGAACCCAGGGGCGGCAACGGGGAGAAGCGATCTTCTCCCCGTTGCCACCCCTTGCTTCAAAAGAGGGGACAGAGGGGAAGGCGTGCGACGCTTCCCCTCTGTCCCCGGAGATTGCGGGGCAGACAACGGGGAGATGCAATCTTCTCCCCGCAGCCCCTTGCTTTAAACAGGTCCGGGGACAGAGGGGAAGGCGCGCGGCGCTTCCCCTCTGTCCCCGGACGGTCTCCATAGGAACGCATTGATTGATTTTCAATGCATTCCTATGGGAAACCATGCTTCGCAAGACGAAAAACTCGCAAGACGAAAAAACTTGCGGAACGAATTAATTTCGTCTTGCGAGGCACCACTGTACTTGCACTTTGATGTGCTTTCGAACTGCTAGGTGGGCAGGAGCAGTGACCGAGCAATGGGAGCTCACCCCATCATGGGGATTCGAACCGCCAACCTTCTGATCGGCAAGTCCTATGCTCTGTGGTTTAACCCACAGCGCCACCCACATCCCAAGTTGTTTTGTCCCTAGGGTTTGACAAATATGCCTAGATGCCAGACCACAAGAGGTGTAGCCTGTTACAAAATGGTCTGGGCTGAGGTAGGAAGAAGACTGCCCCAGACTGCAACTTGCTTTGGTCTGATTCATAGCAGGATATGGGTTAGTGGAGCCAGAAATTTTAAGTGGGCAGAGTGAAGCTCTGCAAAGCACGCTCTAGAAGGCTTCTAATTTGGAGCTGCCAGTGCATGAGGTTGGCTGGTTTTCTTTTTTGTGTACCTCTTGGTTCAGCTCAGAATTGAGAAAAGCATTTTAAATCCTTTGCCCTAGAGGAGGTGACTTACCAAGGTGTGCTGGCTTGGTTACTGCATTTTTATGTAAATCTTCCTGCAGGCAGCTGCTTCTGCTGTCCTGGGGTCTGCTGGGACATAACAAGAACCAAAGAAGAGCCCTGTTGAATCAGACTAGAGGACTATCCAGTGCAGCATCCTTTCTCCCACCATGGCTCAACAGGTGCCTATGGGAACCCACAAGCAGGACATGAGCAAAGTAGCACCTCTGGCTGTTGTTTTCCATGTGTGTGGCAAGAAACAATAGTGACTTATCTCAAAGAGCTTAGATTTCAGCTATCTCCAGGATCAGAGGCAGCTTGTCTCTGAATACCAGCTGATGAAGGAGATCTCAAAGGAGTTGTGCCACTCAGGGGCAGGAGGATAAGACTTACAGCAAGGTTTAAATATGTGTTCTATTGTAAACACACACACCACAAAACCTGTGCCTTTTAAAAGCATGTGCTGTGCCTACTTATTATTTCGCTGATAGCAACTATAGCAATAGAATCAATACAAGTCAAAGCAGTTCATCAGCAAACACACACTGAAAGGGAGTGGAGAAAAATCTACCCCTCTTACCACCTTGATTGTGAATTTGACTGGGTGTTCAATGAAGTTGTGAGATAATTAAGCTATGTTAAGCGGTCTTGAACGTGCACACTAGTGTTTCTTTACTTATTTATTACATTTATATCTCACCTTTCCTCCAAGGCTGCTCAAGGTGGCATACACAGTTCTCCCCCTGCACATGTTATCCTCATAACAACCCTGTAAGGTAGTTTAGGCTGAGAGACAGTGCCTGGCCCAAAGTGAGCTTCATGGCTGAGTCCCTACTCGGATTTGAACCCCAGTTTCCCCAATGCTCTTAACAACTGCACTGCCACTGGCTGAATCAAAACATGTTTGATAAAAGTTGCTCTAGTTTTTTGCAGCAAGTAACCACTATTTTACAGAGACGTTGCTGTGTGGCAGTTTTCCAGATTCACTTTGTGCGTGGTGTTTGCTACAGGTGTTGGGGTCGATTTTATCGGGGGGGGGGGGAGAGACAGCAGTCCCCTCCCTGTCAAGCAAGAGAAGCTTTGCAGGCATTTCAAATGAGCTGACATTCTTCTACTTGTTAGCAGGTGCAACGGTGAGGAATGGACAAATCACTTTGCTGAAGTGGGAAATGGAACAGCAGCACACTATTTAATCCCAGCTGTGGTGAAGGCAAGCTTTGTCAGCATCTCCTGCATGAAGCTCCAAGGTGGGAATCAAATCCAAGACCAAGTGGCAACTTCTCTCTCACCAGCAAGAACCTAGGTGCACTGAATGAGCCCTGGCAGAGCAGCAGTGGGCTTTGGTGTCTCAAATTTCAACGGTGCCCTGTGCAACACCAAAATTTGGTGCCCCCACCTCTCGCCTTCCATTTTACATTACAGTTGCGAGGCCCCTGAGGCCCCGTGCGCAGTGCAACTGAACTGGTCACGCTCCTGCCTATGGACAGAGGATCCTCAATGATCTGTAGCAGATTGTGGATGGCGGCAGTTTCAGTGCCCTATCATGCCAACATGATTTGAGAAGAAGGTGGTTCAGAAAGAGCTGCTGCTTTGCCTTTAGGCTGTCTGAAGCGTTAAGAAGCATTTATGCCTTTTCTAATTCCAGGGCTGAGATTAATGTCCTCATCCTCAGGCCCTTGCACACAGCGGTAGGCTGTCTGCACAGAAGGGCACGCAAAGATCTCTGGGTTCTCACGCGTGGAACAAATTCATGCTGGGTTGGGTATGCCCAGGAGGTACAGCCCATTTTGAAAGTTCAAAAAGTCTCAGAAACCTGATTGTTTTCAGAACCTCTCCAGGTCATCAAGACCGCCAGGTTAGCCCTCTAGTGCCATCTACTGGTAGTGCCTAGAGACATCAAAGAAGTTCATGTCAGCAACTGCCATACACTCTCAAGGCCACTTTGCATGCTATATTTTTATGACTAATACTAATACCACATTGCAAAATATCGCAATGGAAGGTTTGATACACACTGCTACTCAACAACAACATTATGGGAGGTGGTTCGGCTGTGGCCATGTCTGTCTCACAGAGTACAACACACTTTTTTTGTTTATTTCATTCATATACCACACTTATCTTCCAATGAATGTAACTAGTCACAATAGTCCTGTATCAGGAAAATGTGGCATTGGGAGGAACATTCAAGTAAATGATTCAGGAGCAAAGCTTGCTGTTATCCAGAATGTGTGTAGTTCTGAAATGTCCCATGAACTGTAAGGGCTGGTTCACATAACACATTTTCCAGATACAGCACAGGCTTTCCCCTAGAAAAATAACCTTCCTTATGCATTCAGTGAGAAACTGCAGGTACATGTTGGGGTCTGTAGTTCTGAGTTCAAGATTCCAGCCATTCTGTTCTTCTAGGCTTGCCATACGCCAGGAAAATTCCTGACGTCCTGGTTTTTGGGTGTAAAAATGGCGTCGGGCGAATTTTGCTGAATTTTTGCCAGGAATTTTACTTTTGAAATATGGCAACCCTAGAATCTTCCCTTGCAACAGGCTGCATTGAGTGTAATCGGTACTCACTGAACTATTTTAGAAGGCCCATCTTCCAAAGAGGATTTTTTAAATAAATGTTTTTTGTACTTCTGCAAAACCTTTGGTTTTCCCCAAGCCTGTTGATACTCCAACCTTGTTTATAGGTCATGCTGTTTGAGCTACATACTCAATGGCAATCACAGCCTAAAGGAAATGCAAATCTTCATATCCGATTTTGCAAGCCACGAGTTGGTTGGGAAGTGATTCATGTGCCCCTGTCTCGATAAAATCTAGGGAGATGTCATTCTGCAGGAGCCAGAATCTAGTACGAAAAGAGTATTACAACTGATACAGGATTTTGGTCGGGTGGCAGGATTTAAATTAAATAAACAGAAAACTAAAGTGTTGGGAAAAAATTTGACAGATACAGAGTCGGAAAGGTTTCAGAGAGAAACAGAACTAACTATGGTTAAAAAAGTAAAATACCTAGGGGTAAACATAACAGCAAAAAACCTGAGTCTATTTAAGGATAATTATGAAAAATGTTGGTCTGAAATTAAGAGAGACTTGGATAGTTGGACAAAATTGAAGCTTTCTTTGTTAGGCCGAATTGCTGCTATCAAGATGAATGTATTGCCAAAAATGTTGTTTTTGTTTCAAACATTACAGATCGTGGACAAAACGGAGTGCTTCCGGAAGTGGCAGAAAGATATATCCAGATTTGTCTGGCAGGGCAAAAAGCCCAGAATTAAGTTTAAGATATTAACAGATGCGAAAGAAAGAGGGGGCTTTGCCCTGCCAGACTTAAAGTTGTATTATGAAGCCGCAGCTTTTTGCTGGCTAAAAGACTGGCTACTTCTCGAAGACACTGACGTGTTGGACTTGGAAGGTTTTAACAATGCTTTTGGTTGGCATGCATACCTATGGTATGACAAAGTTAAGATCAATAAGGCCTTTAAGAACCATATTGTCAGGAAAGCAGTGTTTAATGTCTGGACAAAATACAAAGACTTACTGGAAAATAAAACTCCAAGGTGGCTCTCACCTCTGGAGGCTAAGGCCCTAAAAAGACCCAATATGGAGGCTAAATGGCCAAAATATTGGGAAATATTAGAAAAAGATGGAGACAATTGGAAATTGCAGAGTTTAGAGAAAATGAAGGATAAGGTGCGAGACTGGTTACATTATGCTCAGATTAAAGAAGTTTTTAAAAATGATAAAAAGTTAGGGTTCCAGGTGGAGAAATCGAAGTTAGAAACTGAATTGTTAGAACCAAAGACTAAGGTATTATCTAGAATGTATAACTTGCTGTTAAAATGGAATACACAAGACGAAATGGTCAAATCGGTTATGATAAAATGGGTACAGGACATTGGGCATAACATTATGTTTGAGGACTGGGAAAGGTTGTGGACCACTGGGCTGAACTTCACCGCATGTAATGCTCTGAAGGAAAATGTAATGAAAATGATATATAGATGGTACATGACCCCAGTTAAACTTGCCAAAATATACCATTCGTCTGATAATAAATGTTGGAAATGTAAAGAAAACGAAGGAACATTCTTTCACCTCTGGTGGACATGCCCTAAGGTGAAGGTCTTCTGGGAAATGATATATAATGAGCTGAAAAAGGTATTTAAGTATACCTTCACTAAGAAACCAGAGGCCTTCCTTCTGGGTATTGTCGGCCAGAAGGTGTTAAAGAAGGACCGAACATTCTTTATGTATGCAACAACGGCAGCAAGGATACTCATCGCAAAAAACTGGAAAACTCAAGATCTACCCACACTGGAAGAGTGGCAGATGCAACTGATGGACTATATGCAACTGGCCGAGATGACAGGCAGAATCCGTAACCTGGGAGAAGAGAAGATGGAGGAAGACTGGGAGAAATTCAAGAAGTATCTACAAAAACATTGTAATTTGGTTGAATGCTAAGAAGGATGCTAGATTATAAAAAACTGGCCACCACTAAATTAGATTTGAAATTTGATGATAAGTGAGACTAAAGAAAATACAAATTTTTTTGGAAGAAGTGCTAGATTATATTTGAATGAGTGGACATGAGATTGTAAACAAGTTGATAATTTGTTTGGAAAAAACTTTTAACGATGTAAATGGGAGCGGGAGACGTGAGGAAGTCCAAAGAAGTGATGAAATTATGTCTGTGATAGAAGTAAGACTGTTTATTATTTGTGCATTTATATTTAAAAACTTTAATAAATATTTATAAAAAAAAAAAAAAGGAAGTGATTCATGTGCCCCTGTCTCGATAAAATCTAGGGAGATGTCATTGGAGTGGTTACATGTGCATTCGGTACTTGACCTCCTTTGTATTGTTTTGCTTTAAAATCTTTAAGATAATATTTTAGTTTCCTGTTAGTTATGCTGCTTTGAATATATCCTTTATATTTGACTTTCTTCTTTAATGTTTTATTCTAGATTGCTTTAGAATAATATTTGAAAAGACACCAAGGGTCATCTAGTCCAACTCCCAGAAATACAAGAATTATGCCCTCTGTTTAATGTTGTAATGTAGCTTAGAAACTGCTTTGAGATTTTTTTCTTACAAATATAAAGCAGTATAGAAATTTTATAAACAAACAAACAATTTATCAGAAAAGCTGGTATACTAGTAAGACACAAGGCGTTAATCAATATGAAGCATCTCTTCTGAATCTTTAGTATCTTATGACTTGGTCGCCGTATGAACCCAGACTATAAATGACAAGGCATTCTTCCCCCTCTCGTCTTAGATCAAAGGAAAAAAATATTTCACAACACCAGCTATTCTAAGTGTTTTGTTCTGCAGAATGGACCAAAACGAGTAAGACAGACAACAGGCTCATACAAACAACTGAGACTACAAGGTTCCAGGGCTAAAGAGCACAGGTGCAGACAGCATGCAAATCTGAAGGATGTTATCAGCTTCCTGTCAGTCAAAAAGTAACTCATTTACCAGAGAAAGAACATGTCCAGAGTCACAGGAAAAAGATCTTCTAGCAGGTATAGATGATATACGGTTAAGACCTGCCGATTTATGACTGGGTTTGTGTTCATAGCAAACAGCTTTGCTGGGGCTGGACTATGACGCTTCATTTTCTCTCATGCCTTGCTACGGTGATAGTACACAACATCAAAAGACAGGCCTTCCAAATAATCCAAGTCATTATTGCCTTAATATCATGAAAGGCTTCATGTTTTCTTTAATGGTAAAAGTGTTTGAGGCTTTCAGGATAGGAGGTATATGGATATACAGGGAATCAAACAAGCTGAAATCCTAATAGGCACACTTAATTGGAAGCTAAATATGCAGAGGACCAAGTTTTGCATGGTTTTAAGTAACAGAGGCAGTTAAGTTCGGCAGCAATATAGGTGCACTTGCCCAAGTCCTATGGCTCTTGGGTAGCAGCCAGTTATTGGCACCAGGAATAAAACCAGGCTCCACCAGGCCTTGAAATAGCCATGGTCTGTACCATAGCCTACAATGCTCCCCCAGTTATTTAAGGACAGTAGATATGTTTCTCATCATTACAATTCCCCACCATCAATAAAACATTACAATGAAAACTAAACATTGATTTTCCTCACCCCCTTCCATAGTTTCCTTGTCTCGGGTTCATCCTCCAGCATCTCCAAAAATGGGATTGAAGCTGCTCTGTAGACATGTGTGTGTATATAGATAGCTTGATGATCCAGGTTTTAAAAAAGCAGCTGCGAGGGGGATCAGAATCAGTACCAGTACAGTGGTACCTCAGGTTACATACGCTTCAGGTTACAGACTCCGCTAACCCAGAAATAGTGCTTCAGGTTAAGAACTTTGCTTCAGGATGACAACAGAAATCGTGCAGCGGCGGCGCAGAGGCAGTGGGAGGTCCCATTAGCTAAAGTGGTGCTTCAGGTTAAGAACAGTTTCAGGTTAAAAACAGACCTCTGGAACGAATTAAGTACTTAATCCGAGGTACCACTGTATGCAGAAGGTTAACCCTTTGCTCTCATACTGTAGTCCTAATGAAATTGCACCTCCCCAGCTGCTTTTTATCCAGGAAGAAAGCTTCCCATTGGATCAATCTGGGGGCAAATAACAGGTGGGGGCAGGACATCAGCATGGGAGGAAATAGTTTTAAAACCCTCTCCATACAGCACAGTCACAATCCTGAACACTACAACCAGCCCACAGATAGTTGCTATTAAAAAACAACAACAGCCAAAAAACATATGAAATGCATTGTATACCTGTATTGTCTTTTAATGTCAACCACCTTGGCACAGCTATAGTTTTCAAAGGCAACTTAGAAAGATGCATAAATAAAAGCTGCCAACTGAGGATAAAACTTTGTACACCTGATGAGGCAGGCTCTAATCCACAAATGCTTATTCTGCAACAAGTCTGCTGGCTTTTAAGGAACCACAAGGCTCTTTTGCCGTCATTTCTGGAACGGGCTGACACGGCTATCCCTCCAGAAAGTTATACAGCATGTTGTTTGCCCCAGAGCTGAAGCAAAAAATGGAATGCTTATGCCATCTAGTGGAAATCTAACCAAAGAATTCCAAAAAGAAAGTGTGCTTTCATAAAACGATGGAAGCATATGCTGAGTTGTTTACTCATTGTGCATTAGTAATACTGGGTAGAATGGATTAGCAACATTAAAAGCACAACAAGATTCCAGGATGAACTAGGCAGCTCAAAGCCTAATGCTAGAGTGGGTAAGATCGACCATTTTGGTAGTTAGCATTAAACTTAGAAAAATAAACCCCAGATCAGTATGACACAGAAAAAGTGAAACTGTATTCTGGGTAATTCTATGTTTTTGCCACAAGGGACTGCCATGCTGCCTGGGGCTGATAAAGCCAAACAGCTTTTGGAGGGACAAAGGTTCCTCTTTTCCTGATTTAAGTGAATAAATAGGTTGCCAGGAACTTGCCTCTTGTCTTTCAATGCTCTGGGGTACTGAGACAGGATATAACCATTGTGCCCCTCACTCCACCCTTTCATGACTCCTTTTGTTCATCCTCTTCTCTGCTGCCTCTGGGTATGGCCTGATGCTGGCTGTGAGGGGGACGCTCAGCAAAATGTCTTCTGGTGGCATCCTTGGCATCAGTGAGACCCTCATGATGCAGCTACCAGTGATGGTGGCAGGCAGAAGCATTGCTATGATCTGCAGCAGGTAGCTGTGAATTGTCTGCCCTGGGTTGAGGGCAACCCAGGGCATTTGCAGTCTGATTTTCAAACGTGTTTGCCAACACCATTTGGAACAGAGTTCAGAAAAACATCAGGTATCAGACTGTAAGCTTTCATGCAGACACTTGGTGGCAGTATAGGTACAGGTATCTGTCAGTGGCAGGCAACACCTAATTCTAATGGAATATTTTTCCATACAAAAAACCCTCCCTATAGAAAACTAGATGATAAGGAAAATAACTTGGGCTCAGTCTTCTCCAGGACATAAGATCTTGCTTTTTGCCCCTTTGAAGAAATCAGGTTTTATTTCTGGGGTAAAATATATAAAAGAATTGACAAGGAAATTCACTTTAAAAAATGGAAGAGTTAACTGGCTATAAAATGTCTCATAAAATGTTATGAGCTGTGATGTATGCAAAATATCAGAGGGGAGATTGCTGGTGGCTGTTCAGTTAACTGCCACTTTGTGTCAGAACAAAAATTGTTCTGAGATTGAGGTTTCAGTCTTTAGACACAGTGGATTGAAAACCAGTGAGTTCTAATTGATTAAGGCAGTGAACCTACTGCTCGATCCCATCAGTTTTGGCCTGACTGGGGAGAGCGGGGTCTGAATGTTGATCTGTGTGAGCTTTGACCAGTGCTTTGTTACGAGAAAAAATGATGCCTGTACTCTGGGCAGTTGCCCTGGGTACAAAAATTCATCGGGGCCAGGAAAAACAATTACATGTAAAACAATTACATGCTTTACTGGAACTTCATTAAGATATTGGTATATAGTTATTACATTAGGCATGATCATTAAATGACTTGCTGCAAAAGTGGAATTTGCTGCCAAGGAGTGTGGTGGAGTCTCCTTCTTTGGAGGTCTTTAAGCAGAGGCTTGACAACCATATGTCAGGAGTGCTCTGATGGTGTTTCCTGCTTGGCAGGGGGTTGGACTCGATGGCCCTTGTGGTCTCTTCCAACTCTATGATTCTATGATTCTATGATTCTATGATTCTAACACCATACCTTTTTCTGTAGTCTCAGTACCTGACTGTGTGTGCCTATTTTCACTACATGGTCATACTGGTGCCGGATTTACATATAAACTAAACAAGCTATAGCTTAGGGCCCCATTCTCTTGGGGGCCCCAAAATTTTTTAAAGGAAATAAAAAACTGGATGCACATTTCCAAAATAAAGATAAAAAACAAATAAAATAAAATTTACGTACATACAGCAACAGTGTTTTGTGTTGTTTAGGCTCCTATTTGTTATGTGCAAATGGCTTTGGATACCTGTTAGGTCCATAAATTACCATATAGCATATATTCAACACCAAAAAACAGTGACAATTTGTTGTTGACAAAGGACAGCTGGACATATAAAGGGCCCCATCACCTTCAGTAGCTTAGGGCCTCATCAAACCTAAATCTGGCCCTGGTCATACCATCCAACATTCTGCTGGGACACAAACTCATGTCTCCTTCTCCAAGCCCGGGAAGCATTTGCCTAGCTTAGGGAAGGAGTGTGATACTCTAAAGGGGTTAGAGAACCCTCCTGCCACCTCCCCGCTGCAAGGTGATCGTACTGCGTACCATTGTGTACAGCCAGAAAAAAGCACCGCTTGAGGGTATGTAAGGAAGACGATGGAAAATTCGACTGAAGAAAACATCTAGGCCTAGAGGCTTCAAACACCTGAGGGCAGTGGCGTAGCATGGGTTGTCAGCACCCGGGGCAAGGCAAGTAATTTGCGCCCCCTAACCCGTGGATTTTGCGCCCCCTAACCCGTGGATTTGCCCTAACCCCAGATGTTGCGGCCGGGGGCCCCTGCACCCCCCACGCTACGCCACTGCCTGAGGGAAGACGAGAGCTGAAACCACTAGCTGGATTTGAGGAAGTCTGCACAGAAAAGTGTCTAAGAGACAGCCTTTGAGAGAGTTCTAAAGCCAAGAGGCAGCAGCCTTGCTGAATACCTGAGCTAGCAACAAATGTTCAGCCTAGAATGCAGTAGAAGTACTGAGAGATGCCTGAGAGATCTCAGAAGAAAGCACTACGGACCTGAGTGAAGACTGCATGTATAGTCCCCAGTGCCTGATTAATGAGAGAAAACTGAGTTGGAGTGATTTAGAGAAATTGGCAATAGGTTTAAATGGGGAGGGGGGGGCTGGATCGCTCAGAGCTATCTTCTTATGGAAACATTTACCTTATAGTGGAGTGATGGCGAAACATTTAGAGACCGAGTACCCAAACTGCAACCCAAAACCCACTTATTTATCACAAAGGGCCAACACGGGAATTTAATCTGTATATCCCATTTTTTTTCTGTGTGTTTCACGTTTCTTCTTTATGACTGCTGTTGTAATAAATAATCCTTCATAAAAAAATTTGCATTACATTCTTCATTAAATTATCTTTCCATTGATATATAATTTTATGGTATAACTCAGTGCTTTTTTTCTAAAAAATGTGTAGGGGTACTCTCATTTTGACTCAAGAAAATCACCGGGGGGGGGGGGCGATAAATACAGTTCAAATCGGGGAAAATAAATACAGTGGTACCTCAGTTTTTGAACAGCTTAGTTCTCGAACTACTTGGAACCTGAACACTTCAAACCTGGAAATTAGTGTTCGGTTTTGGAACTTTTTCCGGAAGCCAAACATGCGCTGTTCTGAGTATAACTTCCGTTTTGAGTGCCACACTTCTGTTTTCAGAGCGAGGGAAGGCGGGCTGGGAGGCAAGTGAGCAGACACCTGCTGCCCTCCAGTGCTGGGTCCCTCCACTGCTGCCGCTGCCGCTGCTGCAGCCACAACAGCAACCACCCCCTCCTCCAGCTCTGGAGGCACTGAGGGAGGGAAGGCTAGGCTGGGCAGGCAAGAGGGCAGGCAACGGATGTTGCACACACACACCCCAGCCTACTCCTGCTTGCAGGCAAGTAGGAAGGGGATTGGGCTGCTCTGCTAGGCAGCGTTGCTGCTTGCATGGGAACAGGAGCTGGATTGGGGCTGCTCAGCTGGGGTTGGAGAAGGTGGAGGCAGCCCGGAAGCTGCATCTGAGAGCCCCTGCACCACCTGAAGGCAGCCAGGTGCTCCTTAACTGAGCTGCCCAATCCTGCTCCTATTTGCGTGCAAGCAGGAGTGGAGATGGGGATCTCTCAGAAGTGAAGTGGAGACTTTGCGCTGAGATTTTATGGCTCGGAAACACAGATGCTGCTGGAAATACAGTTAGTCTATGTTGAGTTCAATCTGGTAGCACATTCTCAGAGGGAGGTTGTATGACTGCTGCTAGCACAAGCTGAGCTCAGCAGGCACTGAGCAGGTTGTGTGACTGAAGTGTTAAATAAACGTTTTGCTTTGTCCTCACTGGAAAGATAGTTTCTAACTAGAAGATGATAAATGTGTTTGTTTGTTCAAATAATTTATGAACCATCAACCATTCAAAAATATTGTGGTGATATAAAAACAAAAGCCAAAACCAAGCCCAGTAACATGGAAACATGAAAAATACATTTAATTTATATGTAAAACCAATAGGAACGATATCCAACAATGCTACTCTGAAAATGCCTTTATTTAACAAGAAAATCTGAAGGAGGCACCTAAAAGAATAAATTGTTGGTGCCATCCAAATTTCCAAGGGGAGTGTGTTCCAAAGTGTGGGTGTAATTAAATGCAGGAGACAGGAGTATGAACAGATAGAGGAAGCTCCTGTCCCCCTCCTCCATCTCCCCTTCTTTTATGATGACTTTCAGAGAAACAAGGGTTACTTCTAAATGACCTGTTCATGGAGCAATCATCCTGATTTTATTGACAGGAGGCAATGGTGCTTTCTAATGCACAAAATGATAGTTGCCTATACAGCAAAAATGAATTTTTCACCAACACAGACACTATGGATTCAGTACCTAGCCAGCTTTTTCCATTCAACTTCTTCCCATCTTGCTTAACATCTACCTGATTATGAGTTCTAGGAAACTCAAAAGCTTGATATTTTGGTTGGACTTTGGAATTTTTCAAAATACTAGTAGCCTTGCATGTTAGTGTAACAAACCTCTTCTGCTGCTTAGTTTATTTGGAAGAGCTTATTTACTGGGCATGTGGAAGATTGGCAAATAGCACCCGCAGAGATAACATAATTGCCCCTGCTTTGAAATAAGAGGTGCTACTTCATCCCTGCTGTGATAAGACAAAAAGTACAAGCTTATCAGAGTCAGTAAACACACCAAGTCCATACATACAACCCTCAAATCAACGTTCCACTTCATGATAGCCACTCAAACTGATGGAGCATCAGTTTTTTCTGAGGGGGGTGGGAATTGCTGAAGTCCCCATGATTCAGCAGACACACTGAATACCCAGAAGCTCCTTGAAGCAGGAGACATAAACTGTCCATTTTCAGAAACAAATACAGCAGGAATTCATATTTTTCTTTGGTAATTCAGGAAATACAAGGTTTTTGTAGACATCTTTATCTTCAAAAGCTTCACTAGGAGAGAGGGGAAAACTGAGCTTGACCCAGAAAAGAGAGAGAAAAATAAGCTAGCAGAAATGAATCTGTACTGTACAGAAAGGCAAGCATGATCACAATAATACTGGAAGCAGGGGATCAAACAGAGGGTGTTGTCACTTCCTGGGTGGCTTTCCCTCACACCTGGCAAGCACCCGAGGCGGGAGGGGGGTATGTTTTTCTTGCATTTTGGCAACACCTGTCTAACTGGTCCTGCCAATAAACACTTGTAGAGATCTGAATGGAATGTTACCTGGGAGGTTCTCAGCAGGGCTTGCACAACAGGAAGTAGGCTGTAATGACTAACTCTTCCATCCTACCTGTGGGTAGTAGGGAGTACACACCAACAAATCTCATTCATAGAGGATACTTAATAAGAACAGACTTTCATTTTGGTTTTGGTTTTCTGTCTTGCAAACCCTAAGAAAAACCCCTCCATACCTTAAAAGATAAAGGTACCCCTGACCGTTAGGTCCAGTCGCGGACAACTCTGGGGTTGCGGCACTCATCTCGCTTTATAGGCCGACGGAGCCGGCGTTTGTCAGCAGACAGCTTCCAGGTCATGAGGCCAGCATGACTAAGCCGCTTCTGGCAAACCAAAACAGTGCACAGAAACACTGTTTACCTTCCCGCCAGAGCGGTACCTATTTATCTACTTGCACTTTGACGTGCTTTCAAAATGCTAGGTGGGCAGGAGCAGGGACCGAACAATGGGAGCTCACCCCGTCATGGGGATTCGAACTGCCAACCTACTGATTGGCAAGCCCTAGGCTCCGTGGTTTAGACCACAGCGCCACCCGTGTCCCATGCCATACCTTAGCATACCCCTAAGCATTCACTTTCAGCAGACTACCACTGGCTCCTGTCACAAATCAGCATAGCGAACAGTGTGGCTAGGTACTTCCTTTACAGTTATTCGTCTAACATCAGAGGATGTGAAGGTCTACATAGGTGATTAATTTTTTAAAAAAAGGATGAGTTATACTGCATATGAAAGAATCTTAACACCTGGGAGAGAAGTGTTGTAGCAAGCTCAGTCTTTGACATCACATTTCCAAGTATTTTTTTTATTTAAAAAAATAAGTATAGGATTATATTTGGAAATGTGATAACTCCTTTTTGCTATCTACTATGGGTAGGCAAACTAAGGCCCGGGGGCCAGATCCGGCCCAATCGCCTTCTAAATCCGGCCCGTGGACGGTCCAGGAATCAGCGTGTTTTTATATGAGTAGAATATGTCCTTTTTAAAAAATGCATCTCTGGGTTATTTGTAGGGCATAGGAATTTGTTCATTTTTTTTTTAATATAGTCCAGCCCCCCACATGGTCTGAGGGACAGAGGACCGGCCCCCTGCTGAAAAAGTTTGCTGACCCCTGTTACACTAACTTGTCAAGTAGTTGGGTAGTATTAAACCCAAGTTGCAAATGCATGGGTGAGACCAAGAGACAGGGATTTGAGGTCTCCAAGTAAGTTCATGCCAAGGCAAGATTTGAACTAAGGGTTTTGTAGCTAACAACTTATAATTTCTTGCACAACAGTTTCTTAGTTGGTGGCATAAACCTGTCCAAAAAGTGGCTTATACACTTTTGTGTTTCCTCATTCCTTGAGCAAATGTTCAGCTTTTACAGTCTGGCCTCTCTGTAGCTTTACACAGAAGTAACTCCCAGTGAGTTCAATGGGATTTACTCCCTAAAATGAGAATAGGGCTGCAACCCCAAGCAACTAAATTTCAGTGGAATATTCTCCCACATCATAGGCTCACTATCAGGTCAGTTGTTCCTGTAGCTTTAGTAAGAAAGCACTTTAAAATAAATGATTTCAGTTGAGTTTTAAGAGGACCACTTTCCATATTATATTTTAATCATATGTGGTAGTTCACATTAAGTTGTTCCTCTGTATATAATGGAAAGAAGGAACATAGGTAATTATGTCAGTGAAATACAGGAAACAGGTACTTAAACAGTGCCACAACAGTGTCTTTCTCTACCTAATTATATGCATTCATTTTAGGGAGGGGCCTTAGCTCAGTAGTCTGGCTGTATCCCTTCTCTTCATTTTGCTTTTTTAAATCTAGGGATTTGTAAAAGTGCTATGAGATGAATATGGAAATGGTTGCAAAAGGTAATACCACAGATATCTATGCTCAATTGTTTTTGCAGGTTGTTTGTTTTGACAGTAAGGTTCAATACAGTAAGGTTCAATACAGACATGGTGTTTTCCAAACCATGGCAACCTCACGTGCGCATTTTCCGCTCTGTCTTCATTGTTCCATGATTTGTTATATACATATATCGTGGAAAATATTTTCTCTTTAATATAAATTGACAGCAAACACTCAGATTCAGGGCAAATAGCAGACTTCTTCCTTTAAAAAAAAAAGCTACAGTGTCTATTATAATCCTTTGTTAGTAAACAAACTTCTTGCATATTTAACACAATAAATCACAATAAGCCCACTTTGTAATTAACCTCTAATCCAGTTAAGGGGAGAGAGAGAGAAACAGAAACTTGACAAAATTGTCATATGAGGTGGGAAAGAGCTGAAATAGTTACAATGTAAGTGTGACTGGGTTGAACCTGCTAGAAAAGACTTCCTCTCATAATTAACAGATGTGTACCCGCTAACAACAATTACAATACAGGAGTACAATGGAACGTGCCGCTCCTTAATGGAAATTTCAAACTAAGAGCAGCTTCTGCTGAGAAGAAACAGAAATGTGAATATAGGAAGAATTTGTATTATTGCAAAAAGAGCACAGTTTGAAACCAGACCACTGATGAAATGACAGTGACCAAAGAGTTTTGAAGATTCACCTAGAGTTCTTCCTATATTAAGTACATAGGGCATGATCTACCCAAAGTTGAACACTTTCATATTTTGGTTTTGAGTGAGAAGAATGTGTTTAATTTTCTCCCATTCAATATGATCTAGAAGTACTCAATATTAAATGGACTGTTATTTGGTACTGCTCTGTTTTGCCTGACCAGAGGCACTGTACACAATATCTTCTCTGACAGGTATTCTGTGCCTTCAACAAGTGCACATCAGACATAAATTCAACAGGCAATGTCTTTTCAAGTAGCATGGAGATGCTGTGATGGGAACAGAATGTTACGATTTGCAGTTGTGTTGCAAATACTAAAAGGTACTTGAGTCCTAAGAGTAACCCGAATAAGCACTGGTTTGTTTGTTTTCTGCTTTTGGAAAATCCAAAGACGGTAACCTTATTATACCAATATCATTTACTTTAGGGTATATTCTATTTCCAGAAGGGTAGTTGCATTAGTCTGTTGCAGCAAACACAATAAAGACTCTTGTGGTTCCTTAAAACACACACTCTCCCCACCCCCATACAGTGCTTTCTTGGTGAAAAATGAGGTACCAGTGCAAATATATTGACAAAAGTGTTGAGGGTGCTAGCATAAAATGGCTGGCATGGGCAGCAAAAAAAGAGGTGGTGATACTCCGTAATGGTGAATAGTGTTATTTTAAAAAAGCTGTGTGGGTGTGTGGGCTTACACAGCACTGACTCTTATGGATTACAGTTTACATCCCTCCGCTGTGTATGTATTATATAGTCCATGAAAGCTTATATTACAATAAACTTGTTAGTCTTTATAGTGCCACAGACTCTTTACTTTACCCTGTGACCTATGTATTCTCTGTATTATACTGGATCAAACCAAGGCCAAACATTTATCAGTTGTTCCAAGTTTCTTAGTTCATTTTATCACACTTTATTATTGGAGAAAACTACGTATGTGCCACTGAACTTTTAAGACCACACCATTTACATGACTTTCAACAGCAGGTGTAACCCATCACAGTTTGTATCACACTTTATGTCTGAGGCCAACCCACCATGGGCACTTGGCATCTTTCTCTTTTTCTGATTCAGTGCCAAATAAGTTAAGTTGTCTGATAGTTCTGCCCTTTCAGTTTCTAGAACTAGCTACCAGTTTCTAGGACACTTCTCCAAGTCATCCTCTCAAACTTCATAGCATTATAAGATGTTGCTGCAGGTTTAATGAACTTCACAGCCAAGATGAAAGGCGTCAGCCATCTGTAAAAAGAAAAGGGAAAGTGTAAGTTGGTTGGAGTCTAATAAAACACACGGAGCACAACCCCTGCTTAGAATCCCATCTCACTTGACACAAGAAGTGGCAACTGAGATGGCCCATAACACTTGGAGCCAGAGGCAGAAAGTATAAATGGCGCCTTCACATTGTGAAAATATTATAATAAGCTAAATAATTGGCAGTTTGATGCCCTTTAGTGGCATCTCAACCTCTGTTGCCTGAGGCAAATAACCTCACCCTGCCTAATGGTAGCACCCATTCTGACTGGCAAGAGTATGGAGAAAATACTGATTTTTTCCCAAGAAGATAAGGCCCTAACCAGGTCATTTAACAGCAGCTAGACCAGAAAGGGCTACAGATAGAATTTTTGGATGCTCTGTTATGAGAAGAAATGACAGCCTCCTCTGCAGACTCCAGGATGGATTGTGTAGCAGTGGCATCAGAAAGTGATGTGTGTGTGATATTTTTTTGTGGTACAATCCATGGACACTGATACATGCACTTTGATAGTGGTATTCGGGGGGAGGGGGTTCCTGAAGAAATTGAAAAGATCCATAGCACTGTTCAGGCCTAATGCAAGCTTGAGCAAGGGGCATATGGGTTCTACACACCAGCCCTGCTCTCAGCATTCTGTGCTTGCTGGCCTTGCATGCTCCAGCCCTCACGTGGAATGGTCTGAAGGGAGATAAGGGCATTTGTTTGGGATCACAGATAACACTGAGATAATGGGAGGGGTCAGTTTACACACTGAGGGACACCCTTCATAGAGAGCTGTCCTTGGGGAGGGGGTTGAGTTCTACTTTGATGGTGGATTTGAAGAAATCTATGTAAGGGGTGGCGCTGTGGGTTAAACCACAGAACCTAGGACTTGCCGATCTGAAGGTCGGCGGTTTGAATCCGACGGGGTGAGCTCCCATTGCTTGGTGCCTGCTCCTGCCAACCGAGCAGTTCGAAAGCACATCAAAGTGGAAGTAGATAAACAGGGACCGCTCTGGCAGGAAGGTAAACGGCGTTTCCGTGAGCTGCTCTGGTTTGCCAGAAGCAGTTTAGTCATGCTGGCCACATGAACCGGAAGCTGTACGCCGGCTCCCTCGACCAATAAAGCGAGATGAGCACTGCAACCCCAAAGTTGGTCACGACTGGACCTAATGGTAAGGTAAAGGCCGCTTTATCTTTATGTAAGTTCAGCAGGATCAATGCCTTAGATTCACATTTTTGCACAATGGTGACACTGGGAAGTGCCAGGTCCCTAATTTTCATGGTTCTGTTCATAGACATGGATATAATGTGGAATCTGAAAGGTGGATGTGTAGGGATTAAATATTAAAAAAAACACTGGATTCCTGTATTTATGAGGAGACGAAATAAAAAAATTCCTTCCAGTAGCACCTTAAAGACCAACTGAGTTAGTTCTAGGTATGAGCTTTCGTGTGCATGCACACTTCTTCAGATACAAGGAGACGGTGAGGGTCGCACAGTTTCAGGGCTGACCACATCCCTTTTATCCCGCCAGCACGGAGCGGGAAGGCGGACGAAGGGCAACGCCTAATCCCCGCAGCCCCGCTCCCATTTACTCGCGAGTAAGGCCCACTGAAAACAGTGGACTTTATTTCTGGGTAAACACACCGAGGACCGGGCTGCTGAAGGCGCTCAAGTCAACCTTGCCGCCGCCGGCGAAGGTGAGCGTAGAGGGCGGAGTTTCACCCCCCGCGGTGCAATTGCCCCGCCCTTTCCTCCGCCGACGCTCAAGCGCCTCCCTCCGGCGGCCCGAGGCGCCTCCGCGGCCCCGCCCCCTCCTCCCCCGAACGTTCTCCCAAGGCTCGGCGCGCGTGCGCAGACCTCGGCCAGGCCCAGGCCGGATCCTCCCCTGTGGGCTCCTCCGCTCTGCGCACGGGCAGGCCGAGGGGAGCTAGCAGGGGGCGGGGCGTGCGTGAGGCCGAGCTCATAGCGGCGAGGCCTGGCTTGGCTGGGCCTTCGCGGGGGCGGGGAAGGGGGGGGGGAGAAAGAGAAAGAGAGGGACGGAGGATGCGGTGGAGCTCCGGGCCTGGCCGGGGGGCGCCGCCAATGGCGCTGTTCCCGCCGGCGGCGGCGCTGCTGCTGCTGCTTCTCCCCCTCCCGCCTCTTTTCCAAGGGGCGTCCGGGGACCCGTGCGCCGCCTCGCCTTGCTCTTGCCGGCGAGGTGTGTTGGACTGCAGCCGCCTCCGCTTGTCCGGCCGGAGCCTGGAGCAGGGCCTGCTCTCGCCTTTGCCTCGCAGCGGTGGCCCCTCCGCGAGGTGAGTAGCCTCTTTTCTGCGTCTCCCTCCTCACGTTCCCCAGCGGGGCTTTTCCACCAGGGGCAGGAGGGTCTCCGCCCCGCAGACACGGCAGGTGCTTCCACCTCCCCCTCAGTCGTCACGGGCAAAGCGGTATCCTGAGTGGGGGTTTCAGAAGTGGTCCTTTTCAGATCCTAAAGGGCAAATCTAGCCTCCCGTCTCGTTTTTTCACCTTGACGCGGGGCAAAGCTGAGCGGGGGTGGTTGTATGCGTGGATGCTGAAGGATGGGCAGGTAAGAGGATCTTGTGGATCCCCTCGCTTGCAGGTGCCAAGTTCGTGTCTCAAAACAATGGGAACTGTTTGTGAGTCTTCTCTCTCCCCCTCCTAACTGGGGATTTGTGTTTGTTCGCCAAATGGTGGGACGCTCACGCGCAACTCGTTTGTGTGAAAGGATCCGCTTTGGGTTCTGCTGCTGTTACAACAGCATAGTTCGCCTGCCGGTTTCTGTTGTGTCGTATTATTACTTATTGGAACTTTTTTTTCAGACAGCGTTACCACTTGGTCTTGATAAAAGTTGGCAGGAGTTGCTACTGATAGTCTGAACCTGGCCTTGGTGAATCTGTGGTGTGGTCTGTTAACTTTTGCTGAACACACAAAGAAGACCAAAACACCAGTTGTGGAGTTTTGCTGTACTGGCTAAGTGTCCACAATCAGGGAAATCCGACAGTGTTGTTATTTTAAGGCAGGGGTGGAGAACCTGTGGCCTTCCAGATGTTGATGGACTCCCAACTCTCATCAGCCTAGCCAGCGTGGTCAGTAGTCATGATCAAAACTGAGGTCTGACAAAATCTGGAGAGGACACCAGTTGCTCAGCCCTGTTATCAGATGATGTTTACTTCAAGGCAGGCAGATAGGAGACTGTTTTCAGTGTCATTAAGGAGCTTGTGACAGTGTTCTAAGAAGTGCTGAAGTATGTTCACTAGATTCTAGAAGATAAAGGACTAGGTAGTTACTGTGCTATTCCCCCATGAGTGGACCCTTTTATCATGTTACACAGATGTTACACTTGCCTGTCAGTTATCTCACTGAACATGTTGGGCAGGTATCACTTAGTGGTATATTAGATATGGGTTATTGTGGAGCAATATATAAAGCTATATAGTATGACTCTTGTTTCCTTTAAAAATGGTTATTAAAGTTTGAGCATCAGTTACCATCATTATTTCTCATTGTTTCTGTAGTTCTGATTCCAACCTTTTCAAGAGTATCCCTTTTCTGATTGGCAAATTTGGGGCTGTCTTCATAAAAATAAGTTGCCCTGGTATTCCTTTGCTTAGTGTCTATCCGCTCAAATATATATGCTGGTAGTTTTTATGTCAGTGTAGTTGTCATGAAACATGTACACCATGTTGTGCTCATTGAAAGAAAAGATGGGATATAAATGTACCAAATAAACCAATTTGACTTCTAGCAACTAATTTTGGTAATTGTAGTACGTTGCAGGTATTGGAACTTCTGTGAGAAGTTCACGACCTCTTGATGAAATCACAGTACTTGAGAGAAGGACAACTGCTAAATTTAGTAGTCTTGCCTGGCTTGGGGAAGATCCTGGGATGTGTCTTTGTGTTATTCAGTGAGACACTGAAGCATCATTGATGGTTAAGGTAACCCTATGCTAAATATTGTTCTGTGTAGTCAGCTAGTGTCTATAAATAGCATACCAAAGGCAAGTGAAAAAGGTAAGGTAGTGCACATTTATGTATTTGTATTGTTTTGACTTGTAAAAATGGAATCTGTCTGCAATTCATATTGTGAAAGACAGAACTGAGATTTCTTTTTGCAGTGTGGTTGCTGTTTTTGTTCCTGATGAGACTCTTCTAGTCATTGGTCATGAGCCCAGGGCTGTATCTGACCTCTCATAGTTGGCCTTAATGCCAAGTTGTTTAATTATGAGACTACTGCTTCCTAATAATGGTATTGCTACTGACTGTGGAAGGCAGTTGCTAGTTAGGTGACTTTGAATATCTTGGGGATATTACAGTCAAGCCAGAGGAGTGTGATTTGTTTATTTTTTTGTCACGCGTCTAAATCTGCACAATAAAGCAGATGATGGCTAAGCATGCCATGTACACAAGAAAAAGTATTGTGGCACTTAAAATCCAGAACTTGGATCCTATTGACATCAGTATGAAAAATTTGCCATGACTCAGTTAGGTCCTGTTGGAACAAAATGCAGCTAATTTACATAGCAATCTTAACCCTATTTAACCTGGGAATAAGCCCAGTTGAATTCAGTGGGCTTTTGAGTAGATTGCAGCCTTTAATTTAGGGACTAACAGATGTATTCCAGCATAAGATTTTGGAGACTTGAGCTCACTTTGTCAAGATTCATGAAGTCTTATCCTCAGTTGGCAGATTATATATACACATGTGGGTACAGAGTGAAAAAATGATAAACAATGATAAACAATGGGGTCTGTAACATTTCTGTGCATAGCCCAAATGTGTACAGGCTCCTTGCTTAGAAATGTCACAGACCTTTTGCATTTTATGTCCTGTTGGCCCCACAGTTCAGAATTCCCATTAGTTTTGTATGCATGGATGTACCGGTATATGTGCATACAAGACTAATGTGTTTTCCTTCACAACATGTCTTTCTAAATAAAGGAGCTGTAGCATCATTTTAAAAAAATAAATATTGATCTTTGGAAGAAACGGGTTGTAAGTGCGTAAAACCCCCGTTTGAAATCTGATTACTTTTCTGCATAGATGTTTATGAAGTGTATGTAATCTTTTAGTGCAGTCTAATCTTAAATCTACCATTTAAGATTATTTTTGATACTTCTGAATATGATGCCTAATTGATTTATCCAAATTTATAGACCATCACACATAGTGATTTCCAGGGTGTCATGAAATAAACAGCTGTTACACAAAGAATGTATGTTAAAATGGCCACTAAAAGTATTTTTTTAATAAAGCAGAAGAGCCTGGAAGTACTTAAACACAGAAGTGGTCTCACTACTTTACCTCACATGCCTGGAGAATAAGAATGCTTTAGTGGCAGAAGCCTGTCAGGGTCTCTGTCTTCTCAGCTTCAAGCAATAGCATATTTGACAGTCAGACCACAACAGAGAAAGCTCTCATATACCTACCTCACTGCCTAGTGCAACAAACCTACCAACCGCAGGGTCCAGGATGAATTGTATGAGAGAAGGAGCTTTACCCGTCTTGCAGCCTGATCCTGTGCATATCTACTTGTAAGTAAATTCCACTGAATTCAGTGGGAAATGTTCCTGTGTAAGAGTTTGGGATTGCAGGCAGAAGTACATGAGATGCTTACTGCTACTTTGCTTGATTAAGTAAATCTGGTGAACAGCTGCTAGCTGCTCTCTAAGTTTAATTGAAAAAATGTTTTTTTGCTTTTAAAGGTTTAGAAAAGTGCTATCATTGCTTGTGGTTCCTGCTCTTAGAAAATGCTCTGCTACTGAGCGTGGGCTTTATTTAATCAAGATAAGAGAGCCACGTCATATGGCATTTAGCTTTCCATATTGTGTAATAAATATGTGACTTAGTTCTGTTGTGCAAGACTTATACCAAACAGCATATAGATGGTAACACATGGAGCCCTAAAACAAAACATTACAGTGTGAAAATCCTTTGTTCAGGGTTCCAGTCTCTTCATTCCATTCCGCCCCTCCAAACCTCAACAGTTAGTCAGCATCCCATTTTCACTGAACATGCTGAGTCCTCTAGTGCTTAATCCAAGCTGCAGGAAAATCTTTTATTCATTTTTTCAACCACTTATATACTGCTTAACACTATAGTTTCTAAGTGGTGTACAAAAGGGATATAGTGGGAATAAAATGGGTTAAAGTTAACTGTAAAATCAGAGACACTTATTTAAAATACCTGCTGTAATTTTAAAAAGTCTTCATCAAGCTCCAAGAGCATACTGATGACACTTTGCTCCAAATCCTGAAGTGATTACTCCTTATGTCTTCACATGGACATTTAATACCACCGAGGACAAAATAGTGCCTGGTGGCACCTCATAATACAAATGCCAGGTGGGTCAAGAACATGCCTGCCACATTGCTCTCTGGAACCAGCCTTGCAAGTAAGATCTGAAGCACCTTAAAGCAGTGTTCCTGACACTCATCCTGCAAAATGTATGCACCTAGAATTTTGTTAGGTCTAATTTTGAATACATCATTAAACCTTGCTTTTTATTTTTTACATGAATGCTTTATGATTTCTAATCCTTGTTCCCTTTTAAAAACTGTTTAATAGTTACTGTTAAACTAAACATTTTTCTTTTAGTTAATTCTGTTTTTACTTTATCACTTGATAGCCAGAGGATGATCACCATTTTCTTTTGCAAAAGCAGTCAACTTAAAAAAATAATAATCAGTAATATTAGCTTAGCATGGTGATAGAGACAAGAACATGCCCCTCTCCCAAGTTGAGGCAGCTGGTTCATGATGACAAACCTTCACTTGCAGTCAATACCAGCCAAGAGTTGTTGACCCTGTTTATGCTGTACAGCAGCTAATGGAGTCCACAGACTATGGTGATATTAAAAATATTTATAGCCCACCCTTCTACAGAATTGTTAGTGCTCAGGGACCTAACATTTTAAATAACAATGAAATTCAAGAGGCATCCAACATCAGAAAAAAAGGCAAGTGAAGAAGATGCAACCAGTCTTTAAAATAAGATCACATAAGTATCCTGAAGAACTCAGCATGTCAAATGCCTGTTGGACTAATACTAAAACGTCTTAAAGTGGCAAAAAGCAAGGAGAGAGAAGGCCAAACTGGCACCCAAGATAGGGAGTTCCGCAATCTAGGCTCACTTCTGTGATCTAACCAGCTGTGCCTTGTTCACAAACAAAACATGATGAAGAGCTTCCCTGATGGATCTTAGGGTGGAGGCAAGTTGATACGGGAGGAGACAAACCCTCAGGGATCCTGAGCACATGCTGTTTATGAGTTCAATGATAATCACCAACAGTTTGAATTGTGAATAGGCAACTAGTGCAGCTGTTGTAAAACAGGTATAATATGCTCATGTAGACAAACATCAACTGGTTTTGTTGCTGATACATTCTGGATCAACTGACGTTTCTGTAGGCTCTTCAAAGGAAGTCCCACGTGGAGTGCATTGCAAAAATTAAGTCTAGTTGCAGTTGGTGCACCACCCTAAGCAGGGCAAAAGTGATAGATCCATTCACAATCTGTCAAACTGATAGTTAAATAAAACCTCCAGGTTCAGAGGCATTATATAATTTACAGTATTCAGTGCTGGTGACAAACTATGGGAGAGCATTTTGCTTTTGTGCCCTGGCCATTCCCTGAAATGTATTGCTGGTTTGGATAGGCCTTGATCTTGCTCGTCGGGGCTGCTTTTCTCTTTCCAAAGTATGTAAGGATATGTTACTTTTTTCTAACCTTTATTTTGTCTGACATGCTATATATAAGATTTCATCTTGCATTATTTCACTCACCATGTTGAAGGCACACCATCAGTTCATCCATTCTTTTCCTCCTTGCCTCTCTGTCTTTTAAATAAACATATTTTTTTCCATTCAAAATCTCCACTTGAGCTTCCAATCCATGCATTTTAACATGGTGTCCATGTGGAGAATGGATGATGGTATTGTCTTATGGATTGACTAGTTTAAATGTGATCTGTATATAGCCCAGGTGTCTTTCTGGGAAAGGATTCTTCGTTAACAAACAATGTCTGAGCATCATATTCCCCACCCCCAAAAAAGCATTTGCAGAGTGTGTCAAGTACTCAATTAAAACCCATAAATTAGAAGATGTACCCTATGATGAGCTACACACACCTGTCATGTATGATCTAGTTGAGATTCCTGCATTGCAGGGGGTTGGACTAGATGACCCTCCCTCAGGGTTCCTTCCAACTCTACAATTCTATGATTCTATGTATTTGCTAGCTCTCTGGATTGTAGGTGTAGTGTTCATTGGATTAATGCAAAGCACTCAAATCCTGAGTCTTGTACAGAAGTTTAGTTGCTTTGAGTTTTCTTATAACTAAAAGTATGGGTGGTTTTTTGTGCTAGTGCAGTGTGCTTTCCTGTCTCTCCTCCCCTTGTGTGTGCCTTCAAATCTGCTCAGGAGGTGAGGGGGAGGAAAGTGGGGATCATTCAGTGCCTCCATAAGGCGTCCTTGTGGTGATGAAGTGTTATTAGGAACATAGGAAGCACCCATATACCAAATCAAACCATAGCTCAGTATTTATGCTGACAGGCAACAGTTCTCCAGGGTTTTAGGCAGAGTATCTCTCATCCCTACCTGGAGATACTAGGGACTGTGCCTAGGGTCTTCTGCATGCCCTTCAAGCCACCTTGAAATAAAATAACTGTTGAACGTCTTTGAGCACAATGATACGTACTTCAAAGTAAACATGTAAGATTTGGAATGCATATGTGTTAATTTCCTCAAATTCACTAAATTGAAGGGGTGGAGATGAGCAAGAACTCACAACCTATAAGCCGTTTGGGATTAAATCAGTTCACACCTTGAAAATAAATAGCTCTTGTATTATAGCCAAGTATTTATCTTAATTAAATTTTAAATGTTCTTAATGCCAGTCCTAGCCAAGACAGTTTATGATTTTACAATTAATCTGAAACAAAGGAAGTTCTCTTCTGTGTCCCCTCCCAATCCCCCCCCCCCTTTTAACTCAGTATTTGGTTTCCAACAAAAAGTAGGGGGAAGGGCAAGTATATCTGGGGAGAAAAGCGGAGGAGCTACAACACACTTTCTCTTTTTCTTGCTTGTTACATTATAAAAAATTTAGCTCAAGGCTGCTGAGCCATCTAACTCAGTATTGTCGAGTCTGGTGACGGCTCCCCAGGGTCTCAAACAGGGTCTTTCCCACCTCTGGAGATGCCAGGAATTGAACCAAGGACCTTCTGCATGTAAAGTGTGTCCCCTGTCACTGAGCAGCAGCATTTCCCCATTACTATAACGTGCAGTGAATGAAACAAAACAATGATTTATCTCTTTTAAAACTATAAAGTCTGTAATTTAAAAAGTACTTGTTTTGGCAAGGGTATCGTAGCCATTCTTAAGAACATATGAAGAGCTTGCTGGATCAGGCCAGTGGCCCATCTCGTCCAGCATCCTGTTCTCTCTAGTAGCCATTGATTGCCTTTAGACTCATTAATTTGTTTAATTCTCTTTCAAAGTTGGTGGCCATCACTGTGCACCGTGTGAAGAGTTATTTTGTCAGTCCTGACTTCTCCAATGTTCAGCTTCATTGGATGTTCATGAGTTTTAGCATTATGGGAGAGGGAAAAAAGCTTTTCCTCTATCCACTTTCTCCATGCCATGCATAATTTTTTGCACTTCTATCACTTCTCCTCTTACTCACCTTTTATCTAAACTAAAAGGCTACAAATTTGACATCCTTTCCTCATAGGGGCGTTTCTCCATTCCCTTGACCATCCAACTCCACTCTTTGCAATCCCTTTCTGTTTTAACAACTGAACAACTTAGTATCATTAGCATCTTGGCCATCTCGCTGCTCACCTCTTAACCCCAGATGGTTTATGAACAAGTTAAAAAGCACAGGTCCCAGTATTGATCCTTAAGGGATTCCACTGTCTACCTCCCTCCATCAGGAACGTTGTCCATTTATTCCTACTCTTTGCTTCCTGTTGAGCTCCTCTTGGGGAATAGGAACTACTTATTTATTATTTCATGATTGCCAAAGAATTGATGCTTTTGAATTATGGTGCTGGAGGAGACTCTTGAGAGTCCCATGGACTGCAAGAAGATGAAACCTATCCATTCTTAAGGAAATCACCCCTGAGTGCTCACTGGAAGGACAGATCATGAAGCTGAGGCTCCAATACTTTGGCCACCTCATGAGAAGAGAAGCTACCAGCATGAGTTTGACCAAACTGCGGGAGGCAGTGGAAGACAGGAGTGCCTGGCGTGCTCTGGTCCATGGGGTCACGAAGAGTCGAACACAACTAAATGACTAAACAACAACAAACTTACTTGGGGGTCTGTTGAAAGCTTTTTTTAAAGTCCACATACATAATATCAAGTAGATCACTTCTTCCTATTATGCTTATTGATACTGTAAAAGAACTCTAATAGGTTAGTGAGACAGGGCTTATCCTTAGGGAAGCCATGCTGGCTGTGCTTCAGCAAGGCTTATTCTTCTGTATATTTGGTGATTTTGTCTTTAACAGTGCATTTTGTCAGACGTTAAGCTGTGTGGCCTGTAATTTTTCAGGAAAGCCCCCCCCCCCCCGATTCCTTTTTTAAAAAATGGTGTTACATTGGCTGTTTCCAGTCCCTGGGTATGGAGGCTGAACTGAGGAAGGGTTGTTTTCCACGTGGCGTATTGAATCATGTGAGAACCTTGCTTTCATTCTAAAGTGGTACAAATAGACCAGAGTTACATTTGGGTTCCTTAACACTTCATGATAATTCAGAAAATAAGTGTAGTTCCTGATGGAATTCAAGTGAAACAGTAGGCTTTATTAATCAAGATACTCCTGCTTTAACTCTACAAAGCAGACTGGGTAGACCAGTCCCAGTACTGAAATTATCTTATTTGTGTTGTAACTGCCTATCAACACAATCATCAGTATACAATTGTGGTATATTCACAAACAGTTCTCTGACACTGACATGGGTTTCTATCATCATTCTCTAAGAAGCTGAAAAACTATTTTGCATCAACTACTAGACATTTGATCATTCAGAACCATCCGCACTGACAAAATGTGAGAATTTTCATGTAAATCGTAACTTTAAAAGTTAATCCTTTTTTTCCTCACTCAAAACATGCTAGCTAGGAAATGCTCTGCCTGTGGTACCTATGAAGTTTATCTTAATATTACTTAAGTGCACTAATAATGTTCCACCATTTATTACATTTAACAAGCCTTTCAAGTCTCTTCCAGGTTACATGTAAGCCTTTGCCAAGAAAAATGGTTTCCTCATCAAGAATAAGTGAGGTGTTGCGTTAGGAAAACAAAAGAAAATCTTTCCTTGACATTTGTACTGAGAGCAGATTTTTAGCTTTTCCAAAAAAAAAACCCTTATGTCCAAGCAGGCAAAGGATTGTGTATACAGACCAGCTTAGCAGCAAATACAGTGAGAAGGTGGGGTTCTCATGTTATGCAATCTTCGAAGTGCTGTAAATAACAGCATGGGTACATTCATTGTGATTGTGGAGTATTTTGACAAATAGCAAGTTAATAGTGTGTAAAATTATTACTTTTCACTTGAATTGGTCTATAATAGGTTTTCAAAGACAAAAATCAGTTGCCAGATGTCATACTTTATTGTGATGTGGGGCATGAGGGCTTTGTTTGCCCTTGGCACATCTGCCAATTAGTTCATAACTTGCAGAACAGAACCTCAGGGGATTTTGTTGGCAGTTTCTGTTGGCATAGTGGTGAAAGATACCATAGGCTGTTTTTCTAGGGCTGAATTATGAATCATTCATGGCAAAGGAAAATAGCAAGTTGGATACCCCCATGGGGGTAGCTTTGTGCTAATAGCTGATGCAGTCAAACAGGCTCTGTGGTGGGGTATTCAATATAATCAAAGTGATTACTATTTTCTCTTCCATTTCTAACCAATCTGTCACCCTTTAGAGTGTTGCTTACAAGTGCCACGTGAAACCTTGCAGTGTCAAAATAAAAATGTGCTCAGTGTAGAACAAATGTCTAGAAATGTTTAGCATAGCAAACCTCTAAAACTTCATAGGAATAATAATTTTAAAAATATTAATGGTAACTGAGTGGTGCTAGATGCATGGCTGGTAGTGATTCTGAGGAGTTTTCCATAAAACATACGTGGCTTGGCTGAATTTCTGCAGTCATATGCAGATTCCTAGGTGGATGAAAATGATACCACTCCAAGTTCCAAGGTTGCCACTCATCCCTTTCACAAGCCCAGGAAAGCACAGCTAGCCAGAGGAAGAATTTTATGCAAGCATCTTCTAAATGATATGGGCATGATAATGAATGCTGTGTAGCAGACTTTCTCAACCTGTACATAGTGCAAACTGCTGCTTAATAATATTATCCGAAAGTTCTACCCTATTTGCAGTTAACTAATAACTATAGCAACCGCTCACTTGGAGCAGTATTATTAGAAAGTCATTTCTGTTGACTCTGGAAATGATGATCTAATACCATACATCAAGCCGGATACTTTGCTGACACTGACTTAATGTTAGAAACCTATGGTGTCAGTTTGACCTTCTTGAAAGAGGAGACTTTTGACATCAGGCAGCTGTACCATTAATCTGGGTCTAGAAGCTGCAAACAGAAGGAAATTGGCAATGCAGTTTGAATTTCTGTGCAGCTAAGACAATCCCTGATCCCTTTTTGCCCTCGTATAGGTTGTGGTTTTTGGATGGGCACTGATTAAGCATGAAAGGTTGCTAAAACCTTTTTTCTTTTACCATAAGTGATGATGGTGGCAAAGATGTGATTAGCTCTGTGAGGGTGCCTCAAGTCTGCTGGAGTCTGTTCTAGGTCTTAATGTTGCGAAGCTGTATCTATAAAGTCACTGTGAGTATTTGTGTGCGTCTCTTATTTGCTGCTTCCCTCTGAAACATCTGCATTTTCACTAACATCACTTCTGGCACCAAGGAGCTGATGTTCTTCCCTCATTCATTGCCTCAGGGACCCATTCTAGTGTGAACAAGTCCGTAGTCAGCAATGCTCTTTTTTCCTACTGTGAAGCATGAGCCTGAAGGAAGGTACAGTTTCTGTGGCAATTTCATACTGTGGAAGAAATACAAAAATAAAGGCCCCACTTGCAGTTTACAAATATAGCACAGTTACAGATTGCAGCACAGTTTTGTAGATGTCTTTGCCAAAGTCTGTAATAGCACCATTAATGTGTAATTGGTGTTCTAAGTGTTCCAAGCTAATATTTGAAGAGTAATGGGGGTTTTAAAAAACAAAACAAAAACCCTGCTGCCCTTGTTTTGAATGTTGAGGAAGGAAAGATCATCTACACTTCTCTGCTACTTTGTAAAATTCAGACCTAACTGCTTCAAAAATGTGCTGTGATTCTTCATACCTTCCCTGAATTATTTACAGCTTCATGGTACCGAACAGCTACATTAACAGCACCTCTGACTACATGATACTGGTATTTTAATAATTCATTGCTTACTACAGCTGAATCCCTGTAGACTAGAATATGTAGATGCTTGGTTTATAACAGCAGTAAAAGACAAACCGCTTTCCCTGCTGAGACCAGCATTAGTGTATTTTTCCTGTTGATAGTCTCATAGTATGTATAGTATTGAAAAACAGAAGAGAAGACAATTTTAACGGGCTTTATCCATAAAATTTCATGCTAGTATTCTATCTTCTTCCTCCCTCCAGCCTCTTGTTTATTTCAGGAGTCGCTCCTGAACAATGTTTGATAGGAGGGTATTGGATGATTCTCATCCCAGCAGCAACCCATCCCATATTGTCCATGAGAGCCCTCTATTCTCTACCTCCTACAGAGGCTTTTTAGAAGACAAATGAGAGAACGGGGAAAGTTTACTGATGCAAATTTCCTTATGTTTACTTACCTTAGGATTCAGGCTCTATATTAGAATCCAGCTAGGCTGGATCTAAGCATTTCCAGAAGCTTAAAGATACCATATTACCTTTTTGTATGTAAAGCAGGGTGGATAAAGATCAATGATTAAAAATAATCAGATTTTAAAAATTGGATTTTTTAAAAAATGGATTTTAAAAATAAAATGCTTTTGGGGGAAAAAATCTTTATAAAGATAGTTTTCTATTTAAGTTACATTATAGTCCAAAGGCTATTCATCAGGAAATAAGGATTAGTTTTAAGTTTTTCATGTGTGCTAAAACTCAGTCTCTTAAAAAAAATATTGTTTAATCACATCAGTTAACAAACATGGATACATATGCTATAATGTTAAATAAATTGTTTAAATTGTTATTAAGGAAACGATTATTTTTCTCCTTCCAATAAAGTACAGCAGAAAAGTTGTCCAAATATAAACAGTTAACCTATTAAACCTCACAGTAATTTCATAATTATCTGTCTATGTATTTCTAATAGTATAACCAAATCAGTAATTTTTGATATAACTATAAAAACTACTCTGAAAATTTATTATTCCAAAAATGAAACCTTTCTGTGGTTGTAAATATTAAGATGATACCAGGAAGAATAGGTCTTTCGGTAAAAAAATGATTTAAATCAAGTCTTACTGACTAGTAATTAAAATCATGATTAAAATTGATTGCATTTAAATCAAATCCACCCTGGTGTAAAGTACTTTAATGACTTAAAAAACCTGACACAAGCAATTTTCCATTTCCATTATACAGTAACAAAAATTGTTTCACTTCTGTGGTTTGTTTTCTATACAGTAAAACTTTGTGACAGGGGAAGGCTTTCTCTTTAGAGATTTCTTAATTGCCTTTTGTTTGTTTGTTTTGCAACTCTCCATGAAATCCCTATTGTAGACAGGTGCAACTAGATTTTATTAAGGCAGCTGTACCCTCCTATACAGGTTTAAGTTATACTTATTTTAGCAAAGATATATCTGCTTGATCTTGTAGTCAGCCCTTCAAAGTCCACCAGCTAATGTCCTTGCCAAAGCAAAAACAGAAACCTACAAGATAAACAACCAGCCATGTAGTGATGAATCTGACTTATTTGCCAGATTCATGTCATAAAATTATAACTGGTTGTGACCTAATAACAAAATAGATTGCTTGATTAAGGACACTAGAACAGCCTGCTGCATCAGAAAAATGGCCCATCTGGCATCCTAGTCTCAGAGTGGCCAACCGGATGCCCCAAAGTAACAACTCTCTCCTCACTTGCAATTCCCAGCACCTGGCATTCAGAAGCACTCTGCCTCTAACAGTAGAGGTAGATCAGATTCAGGTAGGTAGCCGTGTTGGTCTCACACAGTCGAAACAAATACAAAAATTGTCCAGTAGCACCTTAGAGACCAACTAAGTTTGTATAAGCTTTCCTGTGCATGCACACTTCTTCAGATACCCAGTAGAGGTAGAACAGTTAAGCAGCAAAACTCGAGTCAGCTTTTTGTTTCCATTTAAGGTTATTATGAATTTCTTACTTGCCTTAGCATGATTTTTGTATGCTCTGACATGTTTGGAAAGGGGAGGGGGAAATCATCTGTTTGAATATGATTATCACTTTGTTCCTAACCAGTTATTGATTGCTTCATATAACAAGGTGCAGTTATTTTTGCCTAATATGCATGTTGCAGAGCTGCCTTTGGAAAACCTGTTTGTTGTTACTTCTGTCTGTTTAAAACATTACTAGCTAAATGTTGCGATGTCATGATGGTGTGGCAGGTTTCTGGGTTACAGTATAATTCAAAATATGAAGCTGGTCATTGCAAGATTTGGTAGAAAGAATAACAGGGTAAATTATTTTGAGGAAATGTTCCACATGTTTCATTACTAACCTGACAGTGGTGTGTGGTGTGCTCCTAATTGTCCACTAAGTTGCTTTGTAGTAAAGGGATGTATCAGACTAACTAAGCCATATTTAAGAGTAGTGTGAATTTAAGACTCATGACTAACTTAAGTCCATTATTTCAATTGGTCTACTCCAAGAATGACATAATTTGACATAACTCAAAGGTTGAAAGTTCAAAGCAGCAAATTTGTATCCTCTTGAGTCTGCTCAAACCAGATTTTTTTAAAAAACCCCACAATTAATGAGAATTTATTTTTGATCTTCTGTCTCCTGTTTTGGTGTAGCACCTCCATTATAGCAATAATAATATTGCATCTTAAAAAGAGAGGTGCTATAAAATGTAAGTAGCAGGTTCTGTTATTAGCTAGGGGACAAAGCTTTTAGAAAAATCAGGGGAGAAATAGCTACTACTTCATCGATAGATAGGTATGGCTGACTAGCCGGGCCGGAACTTTCTGTTTTAATTGAGATATTGTTCAAACATGCCAGCGTCTGTCAACAGTTCGGTCATTCTGACAAGATAAACTGCTTGCCATCTTTGTTATCTGGACTGTTTCATAAACTTGCTCTAGGTGCCAACCCTGCTCTCTCACATACTGTGCTTGAGCTGTCAGCACAAGCAACCTGGGTCTCATCTCCTTTCTGGAAGAGAGCCAAAATGCATTAACAAGGTAAAAATAGAAGTCTGCTTTGATTATTGTATGTTTGTAGTTGTTTTAGGAGCGCCAGTTTTAGGCCCAAGGTCTCACTCTTAAGAATCAGCAGGGAAATTGTTCTTGCAATAAGAAACAGCAACCTAGTGCCCCTTTGAAAGTTCAGGTTAGAACCTTCCATAAAATGCATACAATCATGCTGATGTTGACAGAATAAGTTTCTTTTTTATTCAACTTTCAGAGCATTATTATTATTATTATTATTATTAATTTCAGTTCTATACTGCTTTATATTTTAAAGAACAAAATCTCGAGTGGTTTGCAACACATTAAAACATCAAATAAAACATTAATGAAGAAAGTAAAATATAAAATTACATTCAGAGCAACATATTAGCAGGAAACGAAAATATTATCTAAACAGCAAAGTTAACAAAAAAAAAAAAACATTTCAAAAGAAAACATTACTTAAAGCAGTGTTTCCCAACCGGTGTTCCGCGGCACACTAGTGTGCCGCCGGATGTTGCCTAGTGTGCCGTGGGAGGGAGGCGGGCGAGTCGGGCTAATCCTCCGACGAGCTCCACCTCCAGACCCATTGCTCAAATCCTTTAACCCAGGAGGGCGGGGAGAAAGGGTGGGAAAAAAGAAGGGGAAGAGAAAATATTTTTTTAAAAAAAGGAAAGAGAGGGAAAAAAGCGAGGGATGGAGGAAGGGGAATAAACAGAAGGGGAGGACAATGAAGAGGGGCGGGGCTTGGCAGGCAGCAGATAACTGGGGAGGGGGCGCGGCTGGCGGCGGCTCAAGGCAGGAAGGGAGGAGCTGCCTCGCGGAGAGTCTTGGGCTGCAGAGATTTCCCGTTCAGGAGCGCGGGAGGCCACGCCGTGGATGGGAATCTCCTCCTCCTCTTCCTCTTCCTCCTCCAGGAGAGAGGGTGGTCCGCCCCACCGAGTCGGGCGTGCTCAAGCGTGGGAGCCTATAGTTAGAGCTCAGCTCCTTTTCTTGCCTTCCCCGCCCCCCCCCCCATGGAGCACATTTTCCTCGCCCCCCCAACCCCCGCATGTAGAATAGAAGCCCTCCAGCCTCCACGGTGCACAAACTCTCCCCTCTGCAACGAAGCGCTTTGTTGCATATCTTTGGTGAGGTTTTTAGGCAGTCTTGGTGCACCTTAAATCAGCGCTAATTGCGCCTGGATGCAGTATTTACTTCCGAGTAGGCCCCCTTCCCCCCTCCCCCAGTAGCACCTGACGTTGCTATTCGTATCATCAGGTTTGTTTGTTGATAATTTAATTGTTTTAAAAGCATCATGCTAAAGAGCTCTCTCCCACCCCCAGACCCTTGGGCAAAACAGAAACACACACATACACAAACACAGAGATTGAGCCCTGCAGGTTTTATGAAATGAATGGATTCTGAATGCCTGTTTCAGTGGCTTGTCCGCCTTAGGCTGCTGGGCCAGACACCTGTTACACGGTGTAGTCCGTAAGCTGTGAGCGCTGCTACCTGCCGCCGAGACCACGTAACGACAGTCTTGAAAGACCTACATTGGCTCCCAGTACCTTTCCGAGCACAATTCAAAGTGTTGGTGCTGACCTTTAAAGCCCTAAGCGGTTTCGGTCCAGTATACCTGAAGTAGCGTCTCCGCCACCATCGTTCAGCCCAGACACTGAGATCCAGTGCCAAGGGCCTTCTGGCAATTCCCTCACTGTGAAAAGTGAGGTTACAGGGAACCAGGCAGAGGGCCTTCTCAGTAGTGGCGCCCGCCCTGTGGAATGCCCTCCCATCAGACATCAAAGAGATAACCATTACCTTCTATGCTGTTACTATTTTTTTATTTTTTTTTACATAAGTAAAAAGTGACCTTTCCCCATCTGGCATGGTGGTGTGCCTCGAGATTTTTTTCATGAAACAAGTGTGCCTTTGCCCAAAAAAGGTTGGGAAACACTGACTTAAAGGAAGCCAGTTAGAAAATGCACATTTAAAACAACATAATTAACAAGAGAATAAAATATTATCATAACCATTGAGCATATCTGCTGCTGTTACTGCTAAACCTGCCATGGCAGGTGGCAGCTGAGGCTTAATGACTTGGGTCTGCACCAAGATGGTATCTGTCCACTTCAGTCTCAGCTTTTGTAGCTGGAGTCAGTCAGGGTCTTGCCCTCCTAGGCCAGGTGGGAAAAGGCCTGCAAGGCAGGGAGCAGGTCTCCTTGGACTCACAGCCAATAGGTTTCCCAAATACAGTATATTATCACAGGGAGAGTTAACATGGTGTCCACCACACATTTACTGGACTTCAGTTCCCATAGTCCCTGACCATTGGCCATACTAGCAGGGGCACCACCTTGGCTATATATGTATTTACCATAATATTCCATGTTACAGTTCTGTCTTTTGTGAATATTGTAAATTCCAGGCAAATCTTGTAAATGTTCAAAAACTTACATCTACCTAATCATGACACTCAGCATTTATAACGTAAATTGAATAAAACATTAACAATTTTTTAACAGTTAAAAATTCATCTTGGCATGTTTGGCATTCATGTGCAAATGTAAACATTCACCGGATTTTTAGACACTTGCTGTAACACTCAAATAATATTGGCTACATAAGATTTAGTAGAAAGGTGTGCATGTTTTCTGAAAGCTTTCAGTTAGGTTATAAACCTTGCTTTAATGAAGTCACCATGTCAGTGTTGAATATTTTGACTGGATATGTATGGTGCCCCACCTGTCAACTCTGGTATGGTTTGGATGTTTAAGTTCCTCTTGATTTCTCAACAGATGATTCCTTGCATAAAGCTTTACCTACCTCAAAATGGTTTGCCAGAGTGGTGGTAGGATATACATAGAAAGGAGAATTCCCTGGATTCTAAGATCCAGTTTGGGGGCAAGTATGTTTTGGTAAAAGAACCCCAGGCGAGATTTAAAATCATAAAATACGCAGCAAAATAAAGTGTGGAAATATAGGCTGTTTCACCTTTAAAACATGCCCTTCCAAGTTCCTTCCAAAGTTTCCCACTTCCCCTAGCACAGAAAAAGACCACACGTTTGGTAAGTTCATGTGTTACTTAGACTTAAGCATGTTGTTTGTATGAGGCTGGTAATCCTACAAAAATTATGTCTCATAGGAAAAGTACACGTCAGAAATAATTTATATATCTGATATAATCTTTTGACATGTGGTGTGATATAAAACAAATGGCCAGCCATATGAAGTATCAGAGTACAGGCCCACAATAACTTTATTGTGTAAGGAACTGCATGTTTGAATTGATTCTGGTATTGGGTTATTTTAATTTATATTGTGTTAATTAAATAAAAATAGTCTAGTGTGCCTTCAACAGTTTCTGCCCACAAATAATAGTTGAGACTATTGTTCATAGTAAGTAACTTGAAGATGTAGCTTACTACTTTTGATACACAGTATCAGTCAGTTTGTCAATTCCTGCTATTTCCTGAACTTTGATTAGTCACTTTCTATTGTTGAGCCCATTCACCTCTTGTTCAAGCAGTACATTCTGGAGTAATATCATAATTATAAGTAGTATTTCTGATTTATCTCAGGTTCTTCTTTAACCAGGTCTTTGACAGATTGATATTCTACAGCCTTTTAAATGTGTTTGTGGGAGGGGTTATTATTTTGTTGTTTTTGTTTTAACTATTTATTTGTGCCTTTGCATTGTATTTTTATCTTGCGAACTGCCCTGTGATCTTCTAATGACAGCTCCATAAAATGTGTTTCTCTACTTAAAAATTTCAACCTGTGTTCACTTCAGTTATACTGTAATAGTATTTTATTTTATTGCTTCTTTCATAGAAGCTAATATTGAAAAATGTGAGAGATTATATCCCTATAGTCAAATCTGAAATATTTTGTTGTAAATCCTGATTTTACTGTAAGTCAGGTGACTTATTTTGCAAGTCAGGTGACTTATTTTTAAAAACATTGTATATAACTGAGACTATATTCTTTACATTCCTCCCACACTTATGTCTTGCAGTATGTTAAAAGGTCTTAGTTAACTCAGAATTTCCAGTATGTTGACTGCTTAATAGTATTTAATAATATAATATTGCTAATTTAAGCCTTTTCCAATTAATACTTGTGTTATCTTGGCAAATCTTGACAAATTAGACATTTGTCTCAGATACATTTTACATTTAATTTCTTCAATCCGTTTTAAAGCTGACATAGGGAGTGCAATAGATGCTTGTTCAAACTAATAGCAAACATTGGTTTTCTACTCAGTAATTGGTAATTTATCCAGGTGGCACCTGTCCAATTGGGATATCACAAGCAATCTGGGTTCGTTTCTAAAACATCTAGAACATCTAAAACATACTAGCGGAAAACCATGTTCTATCTAAGCAGTCTATTCAGTCAGTTGTATAAAAGAACCAAGAGTGCCATGATCCATGTTATCAGTGTAGATTAGTTTGCCCAATTTGATATCTTTTAACCAAACTATCATACTTTTAGTCAGAATATTTAAAGCATATTCTCCCCCCGTCCCCCTTTTAATGAGCATTTCCAGTGTATTAGGACTTTGTACTACTAGTTTGAAGTACAGATTGGCATGTGCTGGTTGCTCAGGACTAGATAACTTGGATGAATTTTTGTATGTATGAATTAAAAGCTGCAGATGTGAGACTAGAAGATTCTCTGTCTCTTTGGTGTAACTTTAGATTGTATGTACTCAATTTGCAAATACAGTGGTATCTCGGGTTACAGATGCTTCAGGTTACATACGCTTCAGGTTCCAGACTCCTCTGACCCAGAAATAGTACCTCTTTGCTTCAGGATGAGAACAGAAATCGTGCGGTGGCGGCGCGGCGGCCATTAGCTAAAGTGGTACCTCAGGTTAAGAACAGTTTCAGGTTAAGAATGGACCTCCGGAACGAATTATGTTCTTAACCCAAGGTACCACTGTACCTCTACCATCATTGAAGTTTTATAAATTTAGTTTTATACTGTCTGAAGTATTTATAATCTTGAAATTTCCTTTTTCCATCCTCAGAGATTTGAGTCATTTATTATCTTCTAACTGGAGCATTGATTCATCGGGTCAAACACTACAAGAAGTGTAAGTTCTTCTAGCTATATTGTAATACGCCATGGGTTTGTTTTGGTGTCAGGCATAGTAATGTAATTTCCGTCAGCAAACAGCTGAGCTGCTGTAATATTACAGGGGGACAGAACAGGCAGAGGTTTAAGAAAGGAGAAATAGAAAAAATGGGCTAAGCAGAGAGGGATGGCCAGCCCGGTGCCCTCAGTTGTTGCTAGACTCCCACCTCCCATCAGCCCCAGCCAGTATGTCCAGTGGTCAGTGCCGATGAGTGTTGTAGTCCTGACAATATATTGAGGGCACCAGTTGCCTGTCTTTTTGACAGTAGGGTTGGCTCAGGGAACAACCCAGAGGGAGGGTCCCAGGAAGGGAAGCTGTTTAGAAGATGTAAATGTGGCAGGAACTATAGAAGGTTGTCATTTGAATACTGATATTAATCGACCAGCATAATCTGTGGCTGTATCCCTCTAGTCATTATAAATGCTTTAGATTGAAGGTGAATAGTGATGATTTCGACACAACATTACATATATTTTTTCATAAGCAAGTTCCATTGTCTTCAGTGGGTTTACTTCCAGGTCAGCATATGTAGATTTGTAGCTTTGGGGTGCTGTGGTGAATTTTTAAAATCTTTAATCCTAAATGTTGTGACTTGCTTCTGAGACCTTGGCAAACTACAGTTAGTTGGGAGTGTGCGCTTTTTGTTGCACTTCCATTGCTTAATTTCTGATTATTAAGATAGAAATAATAGTGCTGTGTTGTTGGGAATTTTGTTAATTTTGACTTCAAGATTTAGCAATAATTCCGACTCCCAAATATTTGCATGCTCAAGCGTCTTCAGAAAACAGTAGAGATACTATATTTATGAACTTCAGGAGATTTTAGGTGTCAACAGCTCCTGGGATGCCCATCAGGGAAGGCAAATCTATAATCTAAATTCAAATAGTCATATTTTAATCTTCAGAATCTTTTATATGAACATCATACCTTTACTTTTCATTGATAAGGTATATCAGGGTCAGTTTTATAGTACTACTACTAATCTTGCTACCTGAATTCTTCGCCCAGCCATGATGATTGAAATTCTTGGTTTTGCTAATTTAAGTAAAACACTTATGTGCTCTGAATTGCTTAGCTTTCCAGACTTGTAATTATGTTCATAGTTGAGGAATATGCTAGCTTTGTGTTTTGCAGGTGTCAAACCAGCGTGAAAGGGTTGTGATGATATTTAAATACATACAGGGTTTAGGTTACCCTTTGTCTTTATTGACCATCTATATATTTGAAGTGCCAGTAAAGGAATCTCTTTTTCAGAAAAATGAATTACAATGAGCTAACTGACATTCCGTACTTTGGTGAATTGACTTCTAATATCACGCAACTCTCGCTGTAAGTAAATATTTATGGTTTTTTTTAAATCTGCAGTTGAGCATGAGCAGTGCACAAACATTGACTGGTGGGAACATTGTTAAAGGAAATTGAAGCATGCACTTGAGGTTTTTTTAATGTTTGGTGTTTTGTTCATGTTTTTATATATACTGTAAGCTGCCCAGAGTGGCTGGGTATGGGCAGGGTATTATTATTATTATTATTATTATTATTAAGTGTAAATCTATGTATGAAGTATTGTATGTCTTTACATTACAAAACACCAGTTAATAGCAGAATAGTGTCCATAATCTTTCTAACTTGCCCATCTGATTATTCTGACTTTTGTTACATTGTGTCCCTGGACAGTGGGCTGTTCAGTTGTTCTGGAATCATAATTCCCAAAGAGAAATGTTCTATCCCTTGATGCTTTGCTGTAAACTCAACCTTACACTCATACTAAGAGAATGAGGTTCAGCTTTCAACTGGCTGTTTAAACCAGATTCCTACAGGCATCAAAATAACTTCCGTGTGTCGCATTAGAGACACATTGCATTAGCCTAAAATATTTTAAATTTTGCTGCTGAACTTCAGAAATGGTCTAGCACTTTTCTTTCTATTTTTAGAGTGCATAATACAATCTCAGAGATTGTCCCTGATCAGCTACAGCATTACATTTCCTTGGAGAACCTTGACCTCAGCTCTAACCTAATCTCTGAAATCAAAGCCTCTTCATTCCCACGGATGCAGCTGAAGTATCTGTAAGTAGGAGGAGGTTGCTAACCTGCTATGTTGAAAGCACATACTTTAACATCTGTATATCCATCTTCAACACCTTTCCCAAAGGATTCAAGAACTAGCATGGAATGCTGTGCAACAGAATTCTTTTATGTTTCATCTTCACATAACTTCTCAACAGCAGAATGATTTCTGAAACAAAGTTATAAATCTGTTCTGATTACTAATATGGTCAGGAAATGCTATAGTTTCATAATTCAAGGTCTTGTAACTGAGTCCCTCTGGATTGCAGGAACATGCAGTTCTGTTTGCTGGAGGGGGTAAGGAGGATGAACATGATAAATGTTTATATAATTGTTCATGGTGTGGATTACTCAACTGAAATTGATTTACACTTGATCAGGGGTTGCCAATGTTTTCTGATGAGTGGGCTCATTTTGAATTTTGAGAGAGGGCACCAGTTACAAAATGGCTGCCATGGAGGCAGCATGGCATAACACAAAATGGCTGCTGCGTGGAGTGTGGCATGACACAAAATTAGAGATGACCAACCTCAATAACCTCATTCTTACCCGGGGAAGTCAGCTATGTCCTGCTGGTGCTGATTATGGAGAACACACACAAACACAGATGCTATTTGTGTCTAATAACAAAAGGGAACATTCCTCAGCACCAGGGAAAATATACAGCGTAGCCATACCACTCCAATTTCACGGAAATCACTTGTAAGGCACCTGCACATTTTGCTCCAAAACTACTTTATAGGAGGACTAGAGACTTAGGGTTTTTTTTTAATGGAAGCTGGGGCATCTGCTCAGGGGCACCACTGGAAGCTTTCATGGGTGGCATGACACCCACAGGTGTTGGGTTGGTAACCCCACACTAGATTCAAACAGACATAAAAAAGTGGAAAATAGTTCTCCCCAGGAGAGATTGATGACCACCAACTTGAATGGCCTTAAAATGGTATTAGACACATTCATGGAGAAGAGGGCTATTAGTGGCTACCTCCACAGTTGGAGGCAGCAGTGTTCCCAGATACCAGTTGCTAGAAACCAAGGGAGGGGAGAGTGCCCATCTGCTCACTGGTTTCTTACAGGAATTAGGTTGGCTACTGTGATAACAGGATGCTAGAATAGATGGGCCCTTGGCCTGATCCAGCCGGCTCTTCTTATATTCTTATGTACATAATTGTGCTTGATTAGCTCTTGACTGTAGCCACTCAGGATCAGTGAAATAACCTTCAATAAACTTTCTCCTTTTTGAAACTGGGCTTCCTCGAGGGAAGGAGTAGCAGCTCCTTTGAAATTATTGTGTAGTTTGTCAAGCAGGATTCAATTATATAAAGCTGTGTGTTCCTTTTGACTGTGCTTTAACAGGAATCTGAGCAACAACAGAATCACTACTCTGGAAGCAGGCTGTTTTGATAACTTAACCAGCTTCTTAATCGTTTTGAAACTAAACAGAAACAGAATAAGCATGATTCCACTGAAGACCTTCAGGTTGCCTCATGTACAGTTATTGTAAGTGATTATACCCTATAATCAGTTCTGAACCTTTATGCTGAATATGCCAAGCACTTTAAAGACCAACTAAGTTAGTTCTTGGTATGAGCTTCAGAAGAAGAAGAAGCTTTCTTCAAAAGAAGTGTGCATGCACACGAAAGCTCATACCAAGAACTAACTTAGTTGGTCTTTAAGGTGCTACTGGAAGGATTTTTTAAATTTTGTTTTGACTATGGCAGACCAACACGGCTACCTATCTATGCCAAGCACTGTTAGCAACAGGACTTAGGGTGTGGGTGCTGCTGTTCTTCACTCACTGGACTGGAACAGGGTCAGGAGGAGCGCTAGGTCACCAGTGGTGTCCACCCTGCAGGTGCAGGCACATCTGCAGGGTTGCCACCGCTGCTGCCAACCAGAGTTGGCAGGATGGGGACAATTCATTCTGCCCCACCCTGCCAACTGGCTGGGAGGGCACTGCTACCATGCCACCCCCTCATTTGCTACTGCTAATCGCTATCAAAAAGATGTGAGATTAAATATATCTTTGCATTTTATGTGCACATTTTTTTAAAGAATGAAAGTAGCCTCCAGTGGGATAATCATCACTGTAGGAGGTGGGGAGGGCAAGTTCAAGCAATTCCATCCGTGCTGTGGTCCGGATATGTATTGTTCCTCCAAAACTGCAGAGAATTGGTAGGGAAATTCATATTGATAATCAGTGAATCCATGTTGCATGATTTTGCAACTAAGTTCTTGCTCACCTGCATTTGATTTTTTTGCAGTTCTGCTGCTTCCCTTTTGAATGGCTAAATGACATCCGCATAGATCAGAATCTTAATAGTACTACTAGTGTTTTTGTGAGACAAGAAGCATAGAGCAAATAAAGATTATACTTTGATTTCAACCAACTAACATTTATAATACTATTATTTAGGGAACTTAAAAGAAATCGAATTAAAACAATTGAGAGCCTTACCTTCCAAGGCTTGGACTCCTTAAAATCATTAAAAATGCAGCGGAATGGAATTAACAAGCTAATGGATGGTGCCTTCTTTGGACTGGATAACATGGAAGAATTGTAAGTACACATTGTTATGGTTTCTTCATAAGAAGGCCTGGAGGATTGTACTTGATAATCAACAAACCTAGGACTGGATTTAACTAACCGGTCCTGCTAGCAGAAGCCCATGCAAGGACATCCACTCGCACAATGGGTCTCTTCCCCGCTCTCCTTCCTCCTCATTGTTTTAGGATGAATGGGTGGGAGAACTTCCAGAACTTGGAGGGCACAGAGAAGGAAGATCATTCCATCAGACAAGCCATCTCCTGAGCACTATGCTGAATTACTAGCATGTCTTCTGATTGAGTTGATTACTTCTCAGTTATAGGACAAAAGACATTGTTACGATGTCTTCGTAGTGTTAAAGTGGTCACCACTTTTTTAACTTTAGAAGAAGCAAAGCAGAACGATAAGTGGATGCCTCTAGAGATTTGAACAGTCTCCCAGGGTTGAGTAGTTTGGACCAAAACTGGTTTTGGTAGAGAGTATAATCATCACATTTAACAGTATGCTCCCTATTGTGTAACTTCTAGGTTTCCATAGAATGGTGGCAGGTCATGTTCTCCCAAATAATACAATCATAAACGGAATTGAGTTACTGAATTCATCAGCTAACCCTGTTCCTGCCTCACAAGGCCACTTTCCCCATGTGCTCTTGCTTTCTAGTTAACCATTTTATTTCACTGTGCTCTCGGATTTTTACTTGTGTGTTGAGGACTATTATGAAGCTTAGTATTTGTAAATCACTCTGCATGTGTCCCCAGTAAAGTGGTAGAAAAGTATAGTGCTCACATATAACATTTGCTTTTGCTTCTACAGAGAACTGGAACAGAATAACCTGACAGACATAAACAAGGGTTGGCTGTATGGTTTGAAGGCATTACAGCAGCTCTATATCAGCCAGAATGCCATTAACAGGATCAGTCCTGATGCGTGGGAGTTCTGCCAAAGGCTTTCTGAACTGTAAGAACTATGATTTGATTCCTTGGGGCTTTTTTCTGATGTTAACTGGAGTAAAATCAGTAACAAAAATGATCTTCCTTTAGTTTCTGCAGGGAAAGTTGCTTAATTTCTCCAACAAAAAGGTCTCATTCTTCTTAGATAGTTTCGTGATGTCATTGCACTTCTACTTTTTTATCTATTTAAATTTCTCTCTCCATTGTGTTACATTTCAGCGATCTATCTTACAACCAGCTGACCCGCCTAGATGAATCTGCTTTTGTTGGACTGAGTTTATTGGAGAGATTAAATCTGAGTGACAACAGAGTCAGTCATATCGCGGATGGTGTCTTTAAAGGACTTTCAAATCTGCAGTCTTTGTAAGTGCGTAAAACAGATAAATAAAGTAGACATTTATTATGAAGAGTATAGCTATCCACTGTGATAAGTAAAAACAATGAAAAGTAGCAGATTTTAAATTAAAAAATGAATTCAAATGTTAAATGTTGGTTCATTTAGCACATGCCTAAATAGTCACAGTCTTCAGAAAAGCTTATGTAAGCAGTTATAGTCTCTTAATCTTAATACAAACTTTAAATGATCCAGTTAAAACTAATCTTTAGACTTACAATAGCATGAAAAAGAGCAGCAGTTTAATTAGTGGATTTTGTTAGAATCTAAGGAGGTGTCAGGCAGCTGACCCAGAGGCTTTTTGATTCAGGGTCGCTGGCTCTTTAGACAATGGGGTGAAAATGTTTAACAGGGCTCCAAGCATTCATGCCTAACCAGGCATGAACAGCAAACTCAGCTGGCCCACACAATAAGGGCCTGCTTTGAGTTTCTTAGGTTCTTCAAAAGAACTTGCCATGCTTCAAAGTGGGATGGAAATGTGGGAATTTTAACAGCCAGGAAAATTCTCATAAAATTGAATATATTCTATTTTTATTACTTTACCACTTCAAGGACCTAGTTCCAGGCAGAAAAGTGGGCCATAGAAGATTTGTTATGCAGTACAGTCATACCTCGGGATGAATACGCTTCAGGTTGAGCATTTTTGGGTTGCGCTCTGTGGCGACCTGGAAGTAATGGAATGCGTTACTTCCTGGTTTCATCATTGCACATGCACAGACACTCAAAATGACGTCACGGGCATGTGCGGAAGCAGCAAAACGCAACATGCGCAGTCGTGTGTTACGTTTGCTTCAGGATGCGAACAGGGCTACGGAACGGATACCATTCGCATCCAGAGGTACCACTGTACAAGCTTCTCTTTGCATTTGTAAGGTGTAAGTTAACGCTAGCGGACCTATTGGCTGTGTTAATACATCACTCTAAAGCAGCTTAGGTCAGAGACAGCCAATGTGGTGCCCTCTAGATGTTGTGGACTGCAACCCCCATCATCTCTGACCATTGGTCATGCTGGCTGAAAGTATCACATTGGCTCTCCCTGGTTAAGCACAATTTTAGTAACTAGAATTAGCCATAGTGAGCCTCAGACTCACATGATCCCCCCTCCCATCTCCTCTTCCCACAAGGTCAGCAAGAGGCTTTCTGAAGCTTCTGAACCAACAAACTGTGATTTAACTTGGCTTGTTTCAAACACACTAGTGTTAACCACAGCCTCACTACAATTTGATGATTTGGACAGAACAAAAAACCACAGGGAAGCAGAAACCACACAGAAAAAGAAGAGCTATTATGCATAAGCCCATAGCTTGCTTCTTTTGGCCTATACATATTTTGCTAAGCTATGGTTTAGCCGCTTAATTTTAGTGTGACCCGTGAACACAGCCATTGAGAGAAATCTTTTTAGTTATGGAACCAGCCAGTAGGCAAGGCATTGGACTACAGACATTTATGCAGTTATGTATAAAGCATTGCAGATCTTCTTAAGTGTATTCTCACTTTATAATATTAATGGAACAAATGAAACAACATATTTAATGTTGTGATGTATACCAATAGATTGTATCAAACAGCAGAATCCTCCTATTTAAAAATGCAGTATTGATTGTGTCTTATATGCCTTGTCACTGATAAACTGCTGGCTAAGCTCTAAATTCCTCTGTTCACTGAGCTGTAAACAAAAAGAGAATTGTTGCTGTGATATATTTATGACCTGCCTTGTAAAGCAAATGCACTGCTGAATCTATTAGACCTTAATGAAGCATCTTCCCCTGCCCAAGAGGACCTTACTGAATTGGTTTTAAACAAGAGCCTTCTCTTCTGTGCTGGGGGTAGAAGTGCAGTGTAAGGGTCAGACAGAAATCCCATTAGCCTGTAACAGGATTTGTGAGCAGAACCACCCACACTTCTCTCTGAAACTCTACTCTTTTATGCCTAGCCGTTCTTCACCTGACCTGTATATAATCTCTTAATATGCTAACGTTATTACAAGCTTCTCACTCCAGAAGATTAAGCAATGTACAGGCAGCATTAATTCAATTCATAAGTCTCTTATGAAGGCTCCCCCAGTTCATGGTCAATAGCATATTGTGTTTACTAGATTAACAGATGTTACTCTGCTGAGGAAACAGTGCTGCAGGGCATGTGAGTCCCAAGCATGCTGGTAACTTTAGTTGACTGAGCAGTTGTCTTTCACTTTGTATTGGTTCCATAGGGACATTTTCATATATTAAAAGTGCCCAAAATTGCTTTCATGCAAAGATGTCTGATCATAATGGGTTAGGGTAGGGTATGTACTATGCACTAATATTACTGTCTCTGCAAAGAGTGCTGCCGTTTTGAAGCCAGCAGATTTCTCATTATGAGAATTTATAGTCCCAGTTTAGTAAAACAGGTGGACAATCTCTTTGCATAGATGAGATCTTACGTTTCAAAAATCACAAGCCAGCAAAGGGAACGGAGGGGAGCTGGTGTTGGAGTTGTGGCTAAAGTTCTCATGTGTTGTTCTTTGGTGCATTTGTTTCTTTAGAGACTTGCGAAATAATGAGATCTCCTGGGCCATAGAAGACTCAAATGAAGCATTTGTTGGACTTGACAGGCTCAGTAAATTGTAAGTCTTACTCGTTATAGAATTGACATACCTACCAGAATGGAAGTGAAGACCCAAGTATTTGTATTTAGTAAAAACTTCAAAAACTTATGCAACAGTAGCCCCACTCAGGCATGTGATTGTGCTGGAAAGCCTCCCCCCCCCCCCCCGGTTACCCTATCCATCTTTACAACCACCATGAATTAAGGCATTCTTTTGAACTGGGGAGCCTCTTCTATTATTAGAAGCTCCCTGCTACACAATTTAGAGCTTTGATTACACTCATACAAATGATCACCTGAAGAGTTTTACTCTGAATTGAAAAATCTATTTAGTAACGCTTATGATCAAGGGACGCAGGTGGCGCTGTGGGTTAAACCACAGAGCCTAGGACTTGTGGATCAGAAGGTCGGCAGTTCGAATCCCCGCCACAGGGTGAGCTCCCATTGCTTGGTCCCTGCTCCTGCCAACCTAGCAGTTCAAAAGCACGTCAAAGTGCAAGTAGATAAATAGGTACTGCTTTGGCGGGAAGGTAAAACGGTGTTCTGGTTCGCCAGAAGAGGCTTAGTCATGCTGGCCACATGGCCCGGAAGCTGTATGCCGGCTCCCTCGGCCAATAAAGTGAGATGAGTGCCGCAACCCCATAGTCGGCCACGACTGGACCTAATGGTCAGGGGCCCCTTTACCTTTACTTTATGATCACTAGTACATCAAGAAAATAATTGACTTGGACATTCCAAATTTGAGCTAGGATTTTTCAGGTAATTTGTCTCTTACAGTATATTCTTACAGACATGGTTCAAAGTCATGCCCATTTTCATCCCATATGGAAGGGGAGTCAGGAAAGGGGTAATTTTTAACCTTTTGACTTCAGGGTCCAAGGGCTTTTGTAGCCTTGTAGATAGCACAGTTCAGCTTGTGTTCTTCCTCTCTCTTCCACCGATCACACTAAAGGTTTCTTACCCTCACAATTTATGAAGGAAAAGCCCCTGCACCACCATGTGGTGGGACACAAATTACTTTTCACCTCTTGTATGTTTATTAGAAAACAAATAGCTATGGGGAAACTTCTAGCCACTGTCAGGGACCCCTAACCTGTAATCTTTATATCTTTTCCCAATTCTGTCCATGCAATTTGCGACGTGCCTACCACTTGACTGCCTGTCTCTGCAAGTTGCCTTTCCCTGCTGCTGGTTATTTTCTGACCCTTAATTCTATGCTTTGGAAATGTGTATACTCTCCTCTTCCTCCTCTTTTACAATCTTAAGGCCAGAGAAGTAGGAGGGGCGCTTGAAGCCATTATAGTAGCAACACGTTCTGCATCAGAATTGGCGGGGGTGGTGGTCCTAAACACTTATTTACCAGGCTCCCCGATTCTGATGTCGTAACAAATGTTGGTTAATTTACTTAAGATTACTTAAGATTTTCCTTTGGGCTATATTTTAGGATTCTGCAAGGAAACCAGATTAAGTCAATCACAAAGAGAGCATTTTCTAGCCTTCAGGCTCTTGAATATCTGTAAGTATATGTTGTAACCTTTTCTCTGTCAACCAAGTTTTCTCTTCAAATTTGCATGCATCCCAGTTTTCAGAGGTGCAGAACACAATTCACTCATGCAGGCATGATTCTTACTTAATTTTGCAGAGATTTGAACAACAATGCAATAATGTCTATTCAAGAAAGTGCTTTTTCCCAGCCTCTTCTTAAAGAACTGTAAGTATCTAGTGCTACATATTTTACTTCAATAGAAATGTTACAACTGGTATAAATATTTTACTTGCAAGGCACTTGTGATCAATGAAAGTATATTGGAACTCAGTTTCATTTCTTCATGGTCTTTAGTAATACATTCTCAAATGCTCCATTGGTTCTCCTCCCTTGTTCCTGCTGTTGCACCACAGATAAAACAAACCAAAGTCTTACTTGTCCTGTCTAATCCTACGCTTATGGTTAGTTTCCTTGGCTTGTTCTTGGCTTACTCCTCATGGTCTGAGAGAAGCAAACCACTTCTTTCAGGGTTTGGATGACATGACAAGACAGACTCTTCTTTCATCTGCAGCATGGCAGGCGTTGGGAATGAATGCCCTTGGAATATTTGAGCAGGGTGCACCACCACACTGCTTGTTCACATTGAACCATAGTTTGTTTTAGACTACGGCTTAATATAACCTGCAAACTGGGCTAACAATATAAATGACTTTAGAAATTTCCTGACAGTTTCAGTTAATGACATAGTACTGGTCTGAAGTACACCACAATCTGTATACGAGTTCATTTTTGCTGTAGAGTATATGCAATACTCTAAAAACAGCCTTAATTCATACATAAACATTTAAGCTGATAATAGAAGTTCAAGATGGGGGGAGGGGCTGGTAAAGGCAGTCCTGAAAATATTTGTCGTGTTTCATCTGAGAGGCCAGTGGTTAGATGACTCTTTTAAGAATGAATATGGAATACCAACTGTTTTCTTACAAAAGAAATGGTGGAATACATATACAGTAAGCCTGATGTCTGAAGCAAAATGTTAATATGGTTTGACATCAGAAAACAGAACAGTCCCCCCTCTCAAGGTGCTAGAGTCAAACAACTCAGTTCCACACAAGGTAATTTTCAGGCAGCAACCATCTATTGAAGCTCTGCATGAAACGCAGATATGCAAACAGATTCACGACATGCCCAGCAAGTCATATTTTTTGGTGGCGTGGAGCATGTGGTGGTTGCTAGTCAGGTATCTGGTACACCATTCACATTCACAGGACTGAGCTCCAAAAATTGGCATGAAATGAGTACCTGAAAGTAATACTAATGAGAAAATGGACAGTGAGGCTTAGGAGAGAAAAATAAGAAAACATCTAGCCTTGCAAGGTAATGAGACAGCTTTGTGTACTTTGAAAGAGCCAAGGTCACAGTACTTTCTCTGTAATTGGAAAAAGATGGAGAATGCTGTTCCACATTATTTTCTTGTGGAAATTAGTATTTTTCTCTGCCTTGTGAGTAGCTGTTGTCCTCTAAGCATCAGGCTTGTTTTTTCAGAACCCTGCTCTTTCCTTTACAAGCAATATCATATAAGCACTCTCTAAAATGAAGAATATGAAGACTGTTTGTTAAAACTGCTTCTCAGCTAATTCTTACCAGATGGACTGTAAAATGCAGTCTTGCTGAAGGTTCTTCCCTGCACAGGGTATAGAGGTCAAAATTGGCTCTGCACTTGAGCAATTTAGGACCATTTCCTGTATGTGTTCAGGAAAAGAATTCTCAAATGGACTGATACATTACTCTGGGTTTTCACCAGTTACTTTCATACCTGCTGTCAAGAATAGGAGGCATTTTCAGAATTACAGTGTTTGTGAAAGGCATTATTATGAAATCAGTTATATAACCAATAAGATACATGTGTATAATTCAATGCTAGAAATTGATTTAGTCCCAGAGGTACCGTATTTTTCGTCCTATAGGGCACACCGGCCCATAGGACGCACCTCGGGGTTTTTTGGGGGGGGGGGAAATGAATAAAAAATTTTATTCCCCCCCCCAGCCGCCGCCCCAAGCCTTGCGCACACCTGCCCGAAGCACGGGGCACCCTCCGGAGGGCTCCGCGTGCTTCGGGCTGCAGGCTGCCGCCCCAAGCCTCGCGCACCCGGCGGGACCTCCCGCCGGGCGCGCAAGGCTTGTGGACACTCGCCCGAAGCACGGGGAGCCCTCCGGAGGGCTCCCCGTGCTTCAGGCGGCAGGCTGCCGCCCCAAGCCTCGCGCGCTCGGCGGGACCTCCCGCCAGGCGCGCAAGGCTTGTGGATAGCTTCCTGAAGCCTGGAGAGCGAGAGGGGTCGGTGCGCACCGATGCCTCTCGCTCTCCAGGCTTCAGTGAAAGCCTGCATGCGCCCCATAGGACACGCACACGCATTTACCCTTCATTTTTGGAGGGGAAAAATTGTGTCTTATGGGGCAAAAAATACGGTATTCTGCTCAACATCATCTAAACAGTCAAATTACAGTGTCATGTTTTATTTCTCATAGACTGCTCATTGTTTTGATGGAAATCTTAGGATTATCCTTGAGGCATGATTGTGGGTGTGGATATAGTTTTTAAGGGTATGGATTGGGATTTATATTCTTTTGCCACATATTTACACTACAGTATATTTTATTTTAAAGGGCTGCGATCCCCTGAACTGTCTAAAACAGAGATAGGAAACCTGTGGTCCCCTGGAAGCCAGTGACCTTCAACTCCCACAATTTATGGCCATGTGGGGCCATTGGAGTTAGGAGTTCCTTATTGCTGTCTAAAACATAAAGAGCATCTCTTAATGTCTTTTTACCCTCTTGACTTGGTGCATAGTGTGTGTGGGGCGGTGTTTCTTCTTACTTGTCCTTTACGTGATTGTACTGCTACTGTCCTGCGAAGGATGCTTTAAAAAAAGTGTTTTGTAGGAAGGTGACCTTTTTGTGGAACAGCCTCTCATTTAGAATAACACATTATATGTGAAGATGGAGAAATGTGAATTTGTTTACAGCAACGAGAGACTCTGAAGCTACTCAAAATACAGTTAGGACTCATTACCAGGCAGTTCACGTATATAGTGTTACAAATACTTTAGCAGATGTATGGGTGGGGGGGGGGAGATCTGCTTGGTGACTGCAGATGAAGTGTCATTTGCTTACTTACAAAAACTTAGACATTTTCCTTTTGCCTTTACATTTTCAGGGTATTGAACACTAGCAGCTTACTGTGTGACTGCCAGTTGAAATGGCTGCCCCAGTGGCTTAACCACAACCATTTGCAGGATGCTGTTGGTGTCATTTGTGCCCACCCCGAATGGCTGTCTGGCCAGAGCATCCTCAGTGTGAACCCTGAAGACTTCATCTGTGGTTTGTGCTCTTAATGGCTTCATTTATTTACTGCATTTCTATCATAGCTTCCCAGGGCACATTGCCCTTATGACATCTGCCTTGGAAAATAATCATGTGTGAGAGTTGGGGAGAGGGGAGATGGCTTCACTGACTTGTTCAGTGGATATATTACAATCCTGTGCATGTCTAGTCAGACATAAGCCCCATTGAGTTTTGTGTAGTTTACTTTATGTAAGCGTGGTTTGGATTGCAACCTGAATTGGATTCTCATGGATTGTGATGCCCTGCAGTGTTACAAGACAACATTTATGCTTCCTGTTTATGTATATTGGGCACTCTTGTATCCAGATTCCAGAGATTAACAGGAACACTGGTTCATTTAAAGATACTTCTAGATCATCATCTGTAGGAGTTTTCCCACAGTGGAACCATTATAGCAAGTCACTGTAAATCAGGGGTGGAGAAGTTGTGGCCCTCTAGAAGTTGTTGGACTTTGATCTCTCATCAGCCCCAGCCAGCATGACAGAATGTGGGGATTATGGGAGTCATAGTCTAGCAATAACTGAAGGGCCTATGGGAAATCTGTTGTGCAGGGAGAGAGTTAGGGGCAGAGAGTGTGAAAGAAGCCTTTGTTTTGAAGCCAGTGAAATTATGTCATGCTGAAACGTAAAAGCTCTTCCTCTCCCAGGATCTAAGCCAGGGGGTGCCAACCTTCATTTGGCCCATGGGCACATCTCAGAACATAAGAAACTATTGAGGGGACAACCCACCCCACCCCACACTACAACCCCAGCCCCAGCAATTAGACTTGCAAAAAAAATTGTTTGTTTGTTTGTTTTGTTTCAAGCCTAAAGACATTGCTACAATTAGGCTTGCAAGAATCTAATTTTCAAATCTAATTGCGGAGTGGGCTACATTTTCTGGGGTTAACTCTTCCTTTCCCCAGCTGTGGCAGTCCTGAAATTTTCCGTCCTCTGTTGCAGAGACTGTAGCCAATAGAAAATTTCTTTCAAGGCTAATTGACAGGTGGGGGTGGACGGGTGTCACAGTGGTGTCCACACCCAAATTCAGCCCAAGCTGTAATTAGCCTTCAAAAAAAGCCTTCTGTTTGCCACAATAAATGACATTTTTTCAAGCCTAATTGCAGCAGGGAGAGGAGGGTCCTCTCAGGGCTTCTAGGAAAGACCTTTACAGATGCATGTTGACTACCCCTTAATCCAAAAATCTATTAAGAAGAGGCTGCAGTATTGCTGTTTAGTACTACTGTTGAATTTTTGCACCTAACTGCAAAGACTTTTAACTGGGTTTTTTTAAAAAAGCAATTGTAGATATTAACATTGTAGTCTGGATCTTCCTGAAGTCAGTGAATCTCCTTTAGGCAGGCAGAATCTGAGAGCTTGAGTATCAGGAGCTTTATCTCTCTTCCTTCGAGCAACAATTGGCTGCACACAATATGTATGCATTGCCAAAATACTCAGGAAAATGATGAGTGTGTGTTAACAACTAAATTATTATTAGGGAAGGAAATTAATATTGCCCAGTGCAGTATGGCTTAATTCCTGAAAGTAGGTAGCATTCAGATAGTTAGTGAGCAAACATTGTGACAAGGAGGTGGTAATATCACTTGTGGTGAATGCATAAAGTGGTTCTTTTCCCCTCCAATTGAGATCCACAACTGGGTTTTAAGAGACCTTCTGCAGATTTATTCATGTTCATATTCCTTAATGGTGAGTTCTAAGGACTCATGACAAAATCCCTTCATCTTGCAGTGTACCTCTTGCTTATGCTCGTAACACTGACATCCTGCTTCATACCCACATAGCCAGTTCTAGTGTGATCACATAGATAATAGATGTCTCTTAGTTTGAGGAATTAAGGGCAAGTGTCACCTCCAGCACAAGCTCAACTGTTACATTCTGCATCAGTATTTGTTAGCTTAGTTACGTGCTGAAGAAATGTGATCTGTGTTTCACAGATAACTTTCCCAAGCCACAGATCAGAGCGCATCCTGAGACTGCCATTGCACTAAGAGGCACCAACGTCACCCTGACTTGCAAGGCGGTGAGCAGCAGTGATTCGCCTATGTCCACCACCTGGAGAAAGGACAGTGAAATACTGTATGATGCAGACATTGAGAATTTTGTCAGGTACCAGCAGCAAGATGGCGAAGTACTGGAGTACACTACTCTCCTGCACCTTTTCAATGTGAACTTCACTGACGAAGGAAAATACCAGTGTATCATCTCCAATCATTTTGGATCTAATTATTCCAACAAGGCCAAGTTGACTGTCAATGGTATGCAGTAGTTTTTGTTTTTCCTTTCTACACACACACTCAAAAATCACTAAAACGGTTTGAAAACTTTGGATAGTTCACTCAGGGACTAAAGGAAAGGCACCCCCAGAGGTCTTCTCTTTTGTTAATCCACTAGAGCAGGGGTCAGCAAACTTTTTCAGCAGGGGGCCAGTCCATCGTCCCTCAGACCTTGTGGGGGGACGGACTATATTTTGGAAAAAAAATAATAATGAACAAATTCCTATGCCCCACAAATAACCCAGAGATGCATTATAAATAAAAGCACACGTTCTACTCATGTAAATACACCAGGCAGGCCCCACAAATAACTCAGAGATGCATTCTACTCATGTAAAAACATGCTGATTCCCAGACCATCCGTGGGCCGGATTTAGAAGGCAATTGGGCCTGATCCGGCCTCCAGGCCTTAGTTTGCCTACCCATGCACTAGGGAAGCTGAAGACATTGGAATAGTTTTGGATATAAAAAAGCTTGGATTGCACAAATCCCCAGAGACTCCTTCTAACCAGACATAGAGAGCTGCCCAAACAGCAGCATTTCCCCCGAGCATTTTCTAGTTTGGAAATGAGCAGTGTTTGTACCAGCTGCAATCTCTTTGTGCACAGATTCATCAATCCAAGACTGCTTCTTTAGAACTAGTCCATGTCTAAGAAGCAGCTTCAGCTGCTTATTATGCTAGGCAAATAAAGATTCTCTCTTGCCTTGCTAAAGGTGCAGCCAGTTTCAAATTATTCCCTTGTGTATTACCCTTTACTAAATGAAAGCAGCCTAATGGGGTTGTCTTTGCCAGGGCAGGTTTTTACTTACCTTTGGCTGAATTAAAATAACTCACATCCACTCTAATCAGTATTAATGGGTGTAAGAGGGACAGAAAGAGAGCTCTCGAGGGGTGGCATATTCGAAAAAGACAAAAAATCATTTGTCTCTCCTGTGAAAAATTGTTAAAACTTCTGCAAGCAACCTCATTCAAGAAAAAAGCTCAAACATGATGAGGACTCACAAGCTTGCTGTGTGCCAGTTTATTTATTTCTTTTAAAGAAAGGTTAGGTGTAACATCCTCCTTTCTCGTGAGATCTGAATTGCTGTTTAGGGTGGTTTTTAAGAGCAGTATGCTAGAATTCTTACAGATCTAAATTAAAGAGCTTGAAAAACTTAACAAGGGTTATGCCATTCTTAACAAAGTGAAAGTCAGGGATGCTGTGACTAGTATTAGGAAACTTTACTTAGTTATTTTAATGTGTGTCTTCATTCAGAGCTGCCTTCTTTTGTGAAAACTCCAATGGATCTAACAATCCGGACTAGAGCTGTAGCTAAATTGGAATGTGCTGCAGAAGGCCATCCACCACCTCAGATTTCCTGGCAGAAAGATGGAGGCACAGACTTCCCTGCAGCTCGTGAAAGGCGCATGCATGTGATGCCAGAAGACGATGTCTTTTTCATAGCAAATGTGAAAATAGAAGATATGGGCATCTACAGCTGCATGGCACAAAATGTGGCCGGGAGTCTGTCGGCAAATGCCACATTGACAGTGTTAGGTAAGCAAATTATTGAAGCCTGCATGGGTTATTTGATTACTGTATATTTTCATGCTTGTAATTGGTGGTATTTGTGGACTGCCTGAATGCTCTGGCTGCAGGAGGAGTAAAGTTCACGCACTTCATCCTCATCTCCGTTCACCATGTGGAGAAGGTAACACCCAATCTTGAAAGCCCATTCTTACCTGAACATGGCATTACTTTAGTAACCAAGGTACTCAAATTACTAAAGGATAGTTTCAATATTTGGGATTATAGTAGGCCAGATGTTCAGATAAGTACAGGATCTCATAGTTTAGATTTTTCCTTTTCTGATGAAAAGATAATTGAATCGTAGAATTGTAGAGCTGGAAGGGACCGTGAGGGTTATCTAGTCCAACCCCTTGCAATGCAGATACAGTGGTACCTCGAGTTGCATATTCTTCAGGTTACAGACTCCGCTAACCCAGAAATAGTACCTCGGGTTAAGAACTTTGCTTTAGGATGAGAGCAGAAATCGTGCTCCAGTGGCACGGCAGCAGCAGGAGGCCCCATTAGCTAAAGTGGTGCTTCAGGTTAAGAACAGTTTCAGGTTAAGAACGGACCTCCAGAACGAATTAAGTACTTAACCCAAGGTACCACTGTATCTTTTTGCCCAATATAAGACTCAAACCCATGACCCTGAGATTAAGAGTCTCATGCTCTACTGACTGAGCTATCCCACAGGCAAATGAAGGAAGCATACAAGGAGGAGGAGGAAGCCTACAAGTCTGAGAACTGCTCTAAGTCTCACCTTATTTGGGGGATAGGAACAAACTTGGGAGATAAGTTAATTGAATCAGCTTCGCCTACTGGTTTGGATTTGCTAAAGTTATGTGGTACTTTTCAAAAGTAGTTTTGAGCTCATTCCAGTGGATGCAATTGCAGCATTGAAAAGGGACACCACAATTTTCTCCTTCCTTTTTTGTTTGATTTACAATCTGGGAAGAAGCTGGTCTGGTATTTCCCATAAAAAAAAAATCCTAACACAAATTATTCAAGAGCATCTGTTTTTAGTATGGTTGCCTGCTGCTGACCCACTTAATTTTGGATAATTTGAAAGAGATCTGGTTTAATATGGTGTCACTGCTATGCTCTCCTGTGCTAAGTTTTTAGAGACAGACTCTGTATAGGGCATGCATGTGCAGTAAGAATTTAATTAAACAAATGATACGTCCCCCTAAAACTACTTCATCTTTAGAAAACCAAGAACTCTTTTAAAGGTGGCTGTTCTCATACTCCCATGAGCTTTGGCTCATGAACTGGACAAAGTCTGTAATTAAGCAGAACACCCCTAGACACTTTCAGCAGAGGTAGTTAACCAGTGGCTGACTGGAGTTGTAATTCCACAACAATTTGAAGGCCACAGGTTAGCCACACCAGGCTTCTTTCTCTGTCAGAGAGAGTATAGCCTAAAACACACACATTCCCCTTTTGTTTTGTCCATGAGCTACATTGCTGTCAGATCAGTCTTCAAAATCACAATCTGCATATATGTAGCAGTGTATCTTTGGTTTCATGCAGTTGTCATTGTAATTCTGTAGCATTAAATCTAATCTGGTCCTTTTTTGTGTGTTCAGAAACGCCTTCATTTGTCAGGCCCCTGGAAGACAGGACTGTGGCCCAAGGTGAAACAGCAGTGTTGCAGTGCATTGCTAGTGGCAGTCCTGCCCCTCGCCTTAACTGGACCAAAGATGATGGGCCTCTCACAGTAACAGAACGACATTTTTTTGCTGCCGCCAATCAACTCCTCATCATTGTAGATGCTGGATTAGAGGATGCTGGAAAATACACTTGCATAATGTCCAATACACTTGGCACAGTGCGTGGCCATATTTACCTGAATGTCATATCCTCACCAAACTGCGACTCTTCCCAAACTTCCCAAAGTGGCATGGAAGAAGATGGTTGGACGACAGTTGGCATTGTGATAATTGTTGTAGTCTGTTGCGTTGTGGGCACCTCCTTGATATGGGTTATTGTTATCTACCATATGAGAAGGAAGAGTGAAGACTACAGCATCACTAGCACAGGTGAGGAGCACTCGGCATAAGTATGTGTGCTTTGATAAGGGATTGGAGTCATTCAGCTCAGCATGACCAGAAGAAAATCCTGTGTTACGGTTAGGAGTTTTGGTATGTGGTCCCTTTGCCAGGGTGGTTCTTCATTTGGAAAACAGCCTGACATCTGATGGAGAGGGTATATAATGGATATTATATGCACATAGGTATGGACAGTCTCTGATACCATGTAACAGTCAAATGAGCAAAAGGACGAAGTAGGGGTTGGATAGGAGAGTATTTCAAACCAGTAAATGAGCATAGACAGGATTTAGTCTGGCTGCTTGTGATGATCTTGTAGCTTTTCAGCAAAGCCACAGAATTTGAGAGAGAAATTGCCATTATAAATGGCAAATGTTCAGAATATTGGTTCATTATGCTTTGACAAAGGGGTGTTGTATCGCAGTGGGGAAATTTCATTTTTACAGTTGTGAAAGATTGCCATAAATCAGCATTAGAAAGGAATGAAAGGAAAATATTCCTAGGAACTGCATTCTATCCCCACAAGGTGATCTTTATTTACTTGTATACAGTGAGGTCTATGTGAGCACCATCATTTTTACAGAGATCTGCTGGATGATTTTGTTGCCATAACAAAAATGCAGTATCATATTGCTATTGTTTTTTTTCTCTTTCAGAGGAGGTAAATTTACCTACTGACATTCCCAGTTACTTATCCTCCCAAGGGACTCTGTCAGAGCCACAGGAAGGGTATAGTAATTCTGAAGCAGGAAGCAACCAGCAACTTATGCCTCCCTCCAACGGATATGTGCACAAAGGCACAGATGGTAAGCCCTGATTCTCTTGATCAGAGGTGGACAGAAAACTGGCCAGTTTCTAGTGGCTCACCAAGTGCCTGCTAGTTGCTGAAGTTATTGCAAAGAATGCTGGACTTTGTGGTGCTTTATGTGATCAAGCAAACCCCTTTTTGCATTCTTAAGCAAAAGTGCATGCTCAAAGCATAACTTATGTGTTAAGTGATCCCAGCATGAGACTTCACTTGCTACATCACTGAAAGTCCCCTCTGCCTTCCTTTCTACTTCTGTTGGCTTATCACAGTTAGCCTCAAGGGAGCAGATATCTCCTCAAATAACCAGGTACTTGTACCAAATACATGCTCACAGCTTCTATCCTGTGTAGGCAAATTGTCAAATACTGGAATCAACACCCACCCACGCTCTCTGTTTTTTGTGTTCCTGTGCTTCTTTTTAAAAAAACAAAAAAACCCTAAGTGCTATTATGTTAACTGTGATGGGGGAAAGAGTCCTTTTCCTTTCGGCAAATGTGTATAAGTGCCTCACTCCTTGAATTTTATTTTGAAGCTTTCTTCTTGGGGCTGTGACACTTGCTGATAAGACTCTTCTATGCTTTCAAAGTTGTTTCCTAATATGCACAGAATTTAATATATGCACAGCTGCCAATTCCAGCCAGTTGGCTCAAAGGACTGCCATCTCTGCAAGCTAGGCTTTATGCTTCTGCCACCTTGTAAGGGTCTATAGTGATGACCCATGCCAGAATATTCTGCTAACTACCCACTATTCTGCTTCCACTAGGTGGCACAGGGCCGTTGGTAATCTGCTCAGATTGCTATGACAATGCCAACATCTACTCCAGAACAAGAGAATATTGTCCTTACACATACATCACCGAAGATGACCCACTTGATCAAACGCTTTCCAGCCTAATGGTGCAGATGTCTAAAGAGCCCTATCCAGTCTGCCCCCAGCATGAAGCCATCACTCTGGATAGTCTCTCAGGTGACAGAGACATGTCTGTTTTCCTTAACAATCAAGACAGACTACATGAGAGGAAGCCATGCTCTCAACCATGCAGCAGTGGTAAGTGGTGTATTTTGATGCTATTGTACCTTGATTTTAAAATTATTCCATTTTCAGCTGAATAAGAGCAAGGCAGTCTGTCACAGAACAGATAGTTAAAGTACTAAGTGGCTGCATTACAAAATAAAATCAAACATTCTGCTTTCAATATGATATGATATGGTATGTGATATGATACAAGTATATTCTTAACACTTGCTTCAGCTCACTTAGAAATCTGTTCTGGTTTTTGCAGGTTCAAAAGAATATTCTTGTGGTTGTGTTTTTGTAGGGAGCCTCTTGTTTCTTAGGCTTGTGTTTGTTGGTTCTAGCAATAATTTTGCAATATTAGGAAGAGCAAAACCAGTTTGACTTAATAATGTGCCTCTCACTGCCAGAATTTCAAAGACAATGGAGAACCGTTGTGCTGGGAGCTTTCTTCATAAATTCAGTCTTTCTTTTTTTTCATTTTCCTTCCACAGATCCTTTTCAGCTGCCTTTATGGGGCATCAATAAAGATATGGGATCATTGCATCCTCACTTCTCAACTCAACCAAAGACCCATGAGGTGCCTCGAGTTCTGCAAAGTGAATGCATCACAGAGACTGAACGTGAGCAAGCTATTTCCCCCAAACCTTGCCACAGGTTACATGAACATAACTTTGACTTTAACAGGACTCGGAACATACAGGAACATCACGAAGCTACATAAAATGCATCAAAAGTAAGAAGCCTTAGCAGCAGGCTTGGAGTTAACAGTATTTTTACTACCTCAGGTTTGGCCTCCTGGTCAAAGATGTTCCATGCTTGCAACAGAGGCTTACAGAACAAACTTAGGCATCTCTACCCAGAAGTAAGTCTCTTTCAAGTTAAATGGGCCCTACTCCCAGGTGTATGTGTGTAGCATTGCAGCATCAGTGGACAAAATCAGTGACTACAAGCTACAAGTAAAGAGGGAAAAAGTAATGACAGAGTCCTTTCCTTCTGTTCTGCATAAGATGTGCACAAGGCTCAACAGTCTAATGAACTGAATGGTGGGCAGAAAAGAATAAAGGATACACAGCAATGGACATGATAAATGAGAGGTTTTTGTTTGCCTGGGAGCAATCCCCTGAAAGCTTCACAGATGTTGTTTCCTGCTGAAGAAATAAACTTGTAAGAGCCCATTTTCAAGATCCCTCAGTAATCGTAAGCATGAAGCACTTGATTGACTTATATTCTCCTCCTGATGACTAGCAGGAACTCATATCATTGTGCCCAATCACAAACTTACTCTACCCTTTCTGTGAATAAATACTTCAGTTGTAAATACATTTGCATAATATAAATATTTTGTATACACTACTAAACACATTCAGGCTGAAATGTTAAAAAACACTATGCCAAAAACTACATATTGTCCTGTCATTTGGACATTTGCTGACCAGATACTATAAATGGCTTGTTTCCTAGGATTGAAGGCTTGAGGGCCAGTTTATACAATCATGTTTTGCACACGATGGTTATAATTACCATATGATACTTGGTTCATAGAAGTTTTCATTTATGTGATGGCTCTTCACACATTTTTTTGTCTTAGGTGTGGATAGTAGCTGTCTTGCATGGGGCTTTCATGTGAACTGATCCATACCAAGGCAAGCCCAAGTCATTGTGCTACCTGAGGTGGAAGGAAAACATGGTGCCCCTGCCCCTTTTCTGTACAGAAGCCAAATGGATTGATGGTTGAACACTGGCAGTGGGCAGCATCCCTGTCACATCTGAGGGCAACAGACTAGCTAAGAAGTGCAGGGTAAGCCATGGGGGCACTCAAATGTGTGTATTCCAACACTGCACTGCTGCTACCCTTTCCCCAGCTTCTGCTGCCTGAGGCAGCCATCTCATTCTACCTAATGGTGGGGCTGGCCTTGCAGAGGAGCAGAAACAAGGTTAGATATATGTAGTTTGGGCACCAAACTTAGCTCAAGTGTTTTCCTGTGTCAGTTACTGTTGAAAGTCCCAGGTAAATGAGCTGTCAAGTTGGGTCATTTTCTAAAATTCACGACTGCTGTGAAAGATTAACACCATGGCAGCACTGTGTCCTAGAGATTAGAAAGATGGAAGTGATAACGTCTATATGTGGATGAGCCGTCAAAGGTTAGGTAGAACTTTTATATCTCAAATAATGCTTTCCGGTGAGATCTGAGAAAAATCAAGTGTCGGACATACATGGGTCTTCAGATTTAATGAGGCGAACACCTGTAGCTAGCCATAGAGGAAATGTTGGTTATTCCAGCTGTCACAGCACGAATGGAAATGAATTTCTCACCCTTCAAACATGCTGTTGTACCCCAAATTGTCTCCTATAGCACATGATCAAAAGTAAGGGGATTTGGGAAGAAATTGCAAGCAAAGAAATGTTAACTCAGGGTAAAGAAGGTCAAACTATTAGTTCTTGCTAATCTTAACATGCTGTGACATTTTGGGGTTCTAGAGTGCAGCTTGAAGACATCCTGCAAGCTGTAAACATGGAATTAGGTATAATTATATTATCTATGGCCTGGCATGTTCTTAAGTCGGAACAAAACACATGAAAAACTATATGTGCAGATTAGCCACAACTCCTGTTCTGTGCAGCAATCTTTCCATACAGCCCAGTAAAAGGTGTTACCTGGACTGTTTGGGTGTCATTTTATATTAAGATGATGTGGGTAAGAAAGTCCTGCCAGGACAATCAAGATCCTAATTAAGTTAACTTATTTGCATACAGCTCATTATGAATCAGACTGGGCCAGGTTGATTGCAGGCTTCCTTTTAGTAGTTAGAATTCTGGGATTCTCTTATGGCTGTGTATCCTCTTACATGAAGCCGGAGTTCTAGTTGAGAACAACTGTACTTTCTTCTTCCTTTGTACTTAAGAATCCCCAGAGGGCTTGTCCCAGTTACAGCAAGAGCCCAGCCAGGCACCTAAGCTATACAAGTGCAAACTCATTTCATGGCAGTTCCTTGCCTTGCCTTTATTTTATTGGCAGTAGTGGATAGTGCCAACTCTCATGCTGCTTATTCCTGCTTTATATTACGCCCAAAAGTCTTACAGGGTTCTAAAGCAGGGGCCTTCAAAAGTGTCTTAAACATCTAAAGCCAAGTCAGCTTGTGGTCCACAAGAAGCCTAAATCCGCTCTTTCTCGGAGCAGAGAGATGTAGCCATCTATCTTTGTCTCTGCCAGGTGTTTGCTTCACAGTACTGAATGTATATGATCAGCATTAGAGTATCACTGCTAACTGCCGCCTCCTTCACTGCTTGATGCCTTATTGTCTGTGATAGCCCATATCTGATCTATAGAAGCAAAAGTGAAAATACTGGATATGCAATATTTGGGTGGGGAGAGGGAGGAGGAGAGCCATTCCCATCATTCACAGAACAAAGGCACTTTAGTCTCAGATGTCAGGGGATTTGGTCTTTGGCCAAGAGTTGTGCAAGAGAAGTGTCTTTCATTTAGACAGCCCCTTGTGAAGTACTACGTGCTTTTAAGGGTAAGAGTAATGCAGTAGCTAAAGCTGATCTGGTCTGCTTCACATCTTTTGAAGAAAGGGCAACTGGTATGAATTGCTCTTTTGTAATCCAAGTCAAAAGTGTGTCATGATGTCACACTGTGGTTAAAATCATTCATTAATGGAAGGCTGTACTGCAGTGGTATCTCATGTTGCTGATTCTGCATGTACAGCAGCACATGCCTCCAGTTAAAGCATTCCTCTCCTGCCTGATGTAAAGCTGTTCCAGTAAATGAGCACTTGCAGCTCTCATCCCACCCCCACCCACCCCCAAAAAGTTAGGACAGCTTGACTTTCCCATAGAAAATCTGGTATGCCTTATTCAGGTTTTAGGAAAGAGGCTGGCAAAGTGTACAGTGACAAGGTCTCATCCTGTATCAACATGCATTACTGGAGTGAGATATGCCAGGATTCAAATGAACCATGGCATAAATGGTGCTGAGTGTTCACGCTAGAAACTTAAAAGCATAAATACAGAGAGAAATTTACCGGCCCAAGCCTTTTCGTCAGTCACTCAACTTCAGTGCTTTACCATCGTGGCAAGATTGTTGTGTAAAGTACCGTATTTTTTGCTCTATAAGATGCACCAGACCACAAGACGCACCTAGTTTTTGGAAGAGGAAAACAAGAAAAAAAAAATTTTTTGAATCTCAGAAGCCAGAACAGCAAGAGGGATCGCTGCACAGTGAAAGCAGCAATCCCTCTTGCTGTTCTGGCTTCTGGGATAGCTGCGCAGCCTGCATTCGCTCCATAAGATGCACACACATTTCCCCTTACTTTTTAGGAGGGAAAAAGTGAGTCTTATAGAGCAAAAAATATGGTAATTCACGCAGGTTTAGAGGAGTGATGGGATTTAGCAGTAGAGCTGGATCTTTGAGCTGAGCTGAGAATATTCTTGCACGTAGAAGAATCTAAGAATTGTGAAGTGCCTCATTCTATGTGTGGTATAAATTGTGGGGGGCGGGGGGACTCCTTGGGTGAAATTTTTCTCTCATTCTAAAATAAGAGGCACTGTAAGGGATATTGTTTGGGACTGAAGCAAGGGCACTTAATTTTGAAACATGCTTCACCCATCTCTTCTCTGTGTTTAAATTGATGGAAAGAAAGTTCTTTCCACTGACTAATACTTCGATTTTTGCCAATGCCAAAGTAATTGTAGCTGGACATTTCTAAGGCAGCACAAACCAATGCCTCCTTGCTTGCAGCTGTCATTTCCTTGTATCTATTTATATTTTTCTCACTTATCAGAATGTATATTTTGTATAGCATGTGTAATATGTTTGTCTATTGTAATATACCTTCGTCCAATAAAGAGACACAGTGAACTCCTTGGTTTTTCATGGTAAATATAGAGGAAGAGGAAAGTCTTAGAAAGGACTAAGTGCGTAGTCCATTTCTTGTGTCCAGTATGAATATATTTTACACTTGTACTGAAGGAAGGAGTTCCTGTTGAATGTTATTTCTGTTCCTAGGAATACTGGTAACTTGTAAGTGGCTGTCCTGAGCATGCTGAATAACTAGAGTGAGTCTGAACTTGATTTTTATCCACTCCTGAGCCTTGATTTCCAGTGACATGATAATAAGCTACCACCATGAAAAAGACTTTAGGTAGATGCTACAGCCTTGAAATTACGTTGGGAAGACATGGGTGTTTCACTTATCTGTTAAAGCCACTGGCATATGTTGAAAAGAATTGTCTGCAAATGATATGAACATATTGCAAGGCTATGAGTACTAGGCTGTCAATGCTGCTATAAATAAGTTGCTACCCCATAATCACTTTCAGGGCTCTCATAAGCATAATGAAGAAAGGAGGCAGGCATGAAACTTCAATATGCACCCAACATCTGAGTATCAGTGAAAGTGTATACCAAAGTTTCTATTTGCTGTAATGTTGGCATGTGGACCCCAACAAATGAGAGTCCTAACACCCAGATACTTGGATGCTATGAAGCTGTGCAGCTCCTCACCTTCAGCTTGGATCAAGAAAGCAACTCACACTATAGATTTAATTGGGCAAGGTAGCCTTGTATGCAGAATTAGCCATTCAATTTGAAATATATGTGGAGGGAGAAGCAGTTCAGCATGTAACTAAAATTGGCCTTTAGTGTGGGTTGAGTTGTGCTTCGCTAACAGACTTTGCTCTGTGTTCACTTTGACATCTGGTATCAAAGATCTCATTTAAAGAAATACATTTTCCACGTTTACATGGGTTACATGTTTTAACTTATATCAGAATGCTGGTCTGGAAGCGGGATTGTGTGAATTCACTAATTTCCCCACCATATTAATCTTAAAAATGTATTAAATTAAGCCACTGTTATCTGAGGAAAGCAAAATACTGAATCTGAATATTCTCTGTGAGAGGTCTGAAGTGGTTGAAAAAGGATTTCAGAAGGGTGTATTACATACAGCCTTCCCCAATTTGGTGTTTTTCAGATACTTTGGACTATGGCTGTCATCAACCTGGGCCAACCAGCTGTGCTGGCTGGGGCTGATGGGAGTTGAAGTGCAAAACACTGCATAGTCTTTAACGGCCTTCCTTCCTTCCATCATTCTCAGTATCAGAGCTGCACATGGGGGAACCAATCTCATAAAAGAGAATTCAATAAAACCTAAATTTTAAAAAGACTGCCAGCTGGCATTTGGATGTTTCAAAACTGGCCATCCCATATCTGAGAATTGGCACTTAACTGCTTGCATGTGCCGTGGCAGCCATTCACAATTTTGTAATTAAGTACTGTGTTATCTATCACGGCTTTGTTCCAGTATTCTGCTTTCCAGCTGAACAGCAAATTATTTTCTGTTGAATTCAAGCTATACACCTTTTGCGTCACTTAGTTCCTGAATGTGTGTATGCCAAGGGAAAGATAATGTTTTGTGCCTCTTTAGCTGACACCAAATGCATTTATCTGCACAGGGAGTTAAAAGTCCCTAGGCTAACAAATGTAGGGCACACAGCTATGGCCTTCATGGCTTAACCATTACTCAATCCCTTGAGTAAAAGATACTTTTGAGCAGAGCTTTCTGAGGCAACTGTGAATGAAATATGTGACAGACCTGTCCACCTGCTCCTTTAGCTGAGCTTCAAGTACCAATTTAGGGACTTCTAGGGATCCCTTCAATCTAGACGGAAGATTACTTCCAGATTGTAACCCCCATTGTACTGGCCCAGGGCCATTTTGGCAACTTTCAAGAGGGTTAATCTATTAGACTTAGCATATTACCAGTCTTGGTGGTGTTGGTTGATAAAAGTAAGAACCATAGATACATTCAATTATATGTGTCAAAACTTGTGTTTTGTTAATTGTTCAGAGATTATCCACCATACCTCATACTAGATTATGTGATTGCCACCTCTCATACAGACACTCGAGTTTTAATATCAGCAGAGAGGCGACCTTGGCAGTTCTAGCACCTTTAGAAGGGGGGTGGGGGAGATGTGGTGTTACCCCCCCACACACAGAAGTGTATCTGGCACCTGCATTGTGTAGTTTTTGTCATAATTTGAGGATGCACATCTTTACCATGGCCTTTGCTATGTTTTAAGAATCCACCTTATTAATTTGATTGTAAATTGTTTTAGCTAATGTTAATACTGCGCTTTTGCACAGGGACCTTATGGCGAAGGGCAGAGAAGAAATAAAACAATCCACATTCAAACATGCGATGAGTTCTGGCAAGACTGTTTTTAAAAAGTAAATATCAAAATGCTAACTTCTGCAGATATTACATGTGCTTTTAATAAGATACTGTCCTGAGCTTTTGTAAACCAAATGTATAAATGTACAAATGCCAAAGTCAAGGGACACAAATGCTTTTAAAATTGCATTTTAAGGTGACATATCAAAGCGGTTTAGTGGCTAAGGGTGTGTGGTTTTGTGACTCAGAGAATTCCTGGTTCAGATTTCATCTCAACCATATTGTTGAGGGGACATTGCGCATGCTGCTGTTCTCTCACTCTCAGGTTCCCTTCTGCAATACGGAGGTTGACTTTCCTTTCAGAATTAAGGCTGAATACAATGCACTTTTAAACACTTTATGAAATGCCAACTACAGTGGTACCTTGGTTCCCAAACGCAATCCATTCTGGAACTCCGTTCAACTTCCAAAACGTTTGCAAACCAAGGCATGGCTTCTGATTGGCTGATTGGACCTTGAAACAATGCCGATAGCCGAAAGGGACATTCGGCTTCCAAAAAACAGTTGCAAACCGGAACACCTCCGGGTTTGTGACATTCGGGAGCCGATTTGATTGGGAGCCAAGCTGTTCGGGAACCAAGGCACCACTGTATTAGTATTAAATACAGTTCCCAGTACATTTCTACCATTTTCTACTAGCTTGCAGGAATGCACTGGTTTAGAATTCATTATGATAGTCTTTTTTTCTGATGACGATGTTTGTGCTTTCATCGTGGGCGTAGCCAGGATGGATGCAGGGAGGGCAGCTGCCCCCCCATCAAGTATATAAATAAAATACATAACTAACTGACCCAATTACATTGCGGATAACTCAGTTCTGCCCCCCTAACATAAAGCCTTCCCCCCCAAAAAACAAATCCTGGCTTCCCATTCTCCTTTGCCGTGTTGCTTGCTTGATGCTCCAAGCCTTTGACTTGCTCCACCCTTTTCTGCCCTTTCTTGGTAGTAAAATCCTATCTTTGCTACCTGCTAAACCAGCAGGCTACACCTGTATGAGCCCTGGAAAAACGTGCACTGGGCACCCCAGCTGCAGGGAGTGATGGTTGACTCACGTTTGATATTCAAGTCACGCACTTGGCCTGATGCCACTTCTAGTAGGAGGGAAAACTTTTGCCCTACTTTTCTCTTAGCTGTTCCTGCTGCTGCAGAGCTAAATACCGTCACCCACAGGACAGTTTCTCAGCTGCAGCAAATTTCAGACTGCCTTGGCCAGAGCTGTGCTTTTCCAGAAGGGCACAGGCTCCAGCTTTGCTGCCAGCTGTCGAAACAGCCTCTATTCACTAAGAGGTGGCTGCAGCCCTGCTTACTCAGAGCTTTTGCCAGAAGGGGTGGTAGTGTTTGCCTTTTTCACAGGCATCCTTGCAATCTGAGTATGTCTTGTCCAGGCAAGGAGCTTAGTTCCAAACTGCTATTTGTTTGTGAATCAGAACCATACTTGCCAGTATAGCTGAATCCCACTGAACAAAGATCCATGCTGGGGTTTTAAATCAGTATTTTGAAACTGAAAATCAACGGGCCATATCCAGTGCTGCAGCTCTGCTGACATAATGGACTGCCATGCATGCAACAGAGCTTCCTTTTCCTTTCCTGCCCCATATGCACCCTCAAGATTGGCTCCAGAAGGTTGGGGGGCCCTCTGGAGCAGATTTAGGGGGTGCATGTGGGGAGGAGAGGAAAACAAGTCCTGTTGTGTGACTGAAACCCCACTGGTGCAACATCAGATGCAAACCAAAATGTCTTAATTATAAACTAATGATTACAGAATCTTGCAACAAGACCACCTGGGGTTGTTGTTAGAAATACCTGCTTTCCTATGAAAGCAGAATAAAATTAAAATCCATCCGTTCTACCTGCAAATATGTCCTGGCAAAAGCACTTTTGGCAGTACCAGCATGAAATCTGCCATTCTGACTTCATTAGTATCCTTTATTAATACAGTATCCTGTAAACCTGAGACCTGCAGGTATAGGGCAGTATACAAATTTAATTAATAAATAATAATAAATAATTAGCATGGCGCAATTACAAAAATACAGGCATTCATGCTACATGGGAACTATGGAGCGGGGGTCCAAAATCATGTGTGAATAGGAATTATGTAATCAGCTCCTGCTTTTAAGTAGAGCAGACAGCTTGTAATCACAAATAAAATATACAGCTAAACTAGTTTTGGTGAGGGGGGAAGAACCCAAACTTATTGAAGATAAAACCATGAATATTTAATAGCCTCAGTTCACTAAGCATATTTAAAAATTAACTCTGCAGGCTGGTGCAGCCAAGATTAAAGATCTGGGCCTTTGGAGAGGGGGGAGAGAGCGCAATGGAAAACAATCGCTTCCTCCCTGGGGTTTCCTTAATAACATTCCTTATTCTAGTAGTTTTGTGTTTATCTGATTCTTGCCTTAATCCTTTGGTGGCTTAAAGATAATTGGATGCTGCATTAGAGCCATTTTTCTCGTCCTTAATTTCTGGCTTCTGGAGTTTAATGTTGTCTCCCTAAACAGTGTGTGGCCTCTGTGCAAACCTCACTGAACGGCGAGGCTCAAGTATTAATGAGCCATGAGCCTCTACAGGTGGAGAGGGGTTTGTCTTCCAGCAACAGGCTCCTTTTTCTCCTCTTGAGGGAGTTGATTGTAAAAACCAAATTGTAAAGGTCTTGGAGAATACTTCTTCCTGCTGAAGGTTATGTGTGCAGTGTAGCCCCTAGATGGCACACTAGCACCGTGGATATCACTGTCAAAGGGCTGGAAGTATTCGGATGGGTGTACTTATGTAACAGCTTGCATCCATCTTTGGCAAGTACAGCGTGGTGGTAAAACAACAGGAGAACAAAAACACATTTAACACCCAGTAGGCCACTTCCAGAGGATAGGGATGATTGCCAGTGGTGACGAAACCTTGGTTTAGGTCACCATTACTCACTTTGAGTCTGCAACAGTCTGCAACTCACTTGAGTGTCTGTGCAGTAAGCGTAGGGCTGGTTTAATTGACCCGATTCAGCTAATTCAAGAGTGATTGTCCTGTGCTCACGCCAGTGTTGCTGGAATTGGCCTTGCTGGCTGGGGCAGATGGGGGCTGGAGTCCAGCAACACCTGGAAGGCGACATGTTAGCCACCCCTGAGATGAGTATAAATATCACCTATCTGAAAAATTTAGCACTTTCATCTTTCCTTAGGTCTGCAAGGCTTTTCAATCAATGGTTTTTTTGGTATAGTAAGTATGCAGTTACTCTTGCAGGGGGACCTAGATATCTTGCCCTTAAGGCAGTACATCTGTTGGAAAGAGATTGTGGTTGCCAGCCAAATGCAATTGGTGCAATATAATGCCATGAGAAATTTATTTCTGGCTCAGGCACCTATTGGATACAGCCAGAGACAAGCATCACACACATTCTCTAACCTATTCTCTCCCAACTATTGTGTGGCCTTTAAAAAAGTGTGCGGAGTAGCTGAGGTTGTTATAAAAGTAGAACACTTTGATATTATGCAGTTATATAGATGTTTTCAGAAACCTGTCGAAGTAGTAGAGCTAAAATGAAGTTTTTGAACTGTTCCAAAACCTGCGTTCTGAGAATCAAAACTTAATCCAATAATTCAGACAGGAAAGGCATTCATCTAAGGTGATTTAAACAAATGACTGGAACAAATAGAGAACTTCCTAAATCCTAAATGACTGGAACAAATAGAGAACTTCCTAAATCCTATTTCAAATTGTTCATCATGTACTATTAAAATGAACTGCAGTTGAAAACCATTGATGTCAAAATGCTGTATATCAAAATAAAAAAACATCCACAGAGAATCTTTGCCATTAAAATACAAATAAGGGTCTTGACAATAATTATTTGCAGCAAATTAGGCTCATCTCTACAAAAAGGCTACCTCCAGCCCTCTCCCCATCAGCTGTTTTCTCCTCTTTTATGAACCTTGAGTCTATGTGTGTGTCCCTTTTGAAAATACAAAAGTAGACAACTATTATTTTCTTGTCCTTAGAACCAGTGGTGGTGGTTGCCTGTGGAAACTAGTAGAGCAGATGGCAGAGAGGCCAACTGTAGGTGGAAGCAGAACCAATGGCAGGTGGAACCAACTAATTTGCCCCTAACTTCCTCCCTCCTGAATTTTATAGTGCCAATATTAGACTATGGAAGAGGAAGCCGACAGCCAATGTCACTCCCTGGATTGGATGTAGGGCAGCCAGCCAGGGCTGGGTAAGCCCAGACTGAATTTGGTGGGGAAGCCACCAGAGAAGCTGGTGGGATTTGCAGTGCAAAACAGCTCAAGTACACCAAGTTGAGAAGGCTGGCCTACCTATATAAATCCATACTACCCGAATTACACTGCATCACAAATCCAGAGCAAGGATTAGTAGTATTTCTAGGGTAAATTTAGTAAAGCGTTTCAGGCACCTCTACCACCACCTTGGTTCATAGAATCATAGAATCATAGAGTTGGAAGAGACCACAAGGGCCATCGAGTCCAACCCCCTGCCAAGCAGGAAACACCATCAGAGCACTCCTGACATATGGTTGTCAAGCCTCTGCTTAAAGACTTCCAAAGAAGGAGACTCCACCACACTCCTTGGCAGCAAATTCCACTGTCGAACAGCTCTTACTGTCAGGAAGTTCTTCCTAATGTTTAGGTGGAATCTTCTTTCTTGTAGTTTGGAACCATTGTTCCGTGTCCGCTTCTCTGGAGCAGCAGGAAACAACCTTTCTCCCTCCTCTATGTGACATCCTTTTATATATTTGAACATGGCTATCATATCACCCCTTAACCTCCTCTTCTCCAGGCTAAACATGCCCAGCTCCCTTAGCCATTCCTCATAAGGCATCGTTTCCAGGCCTTTGACCATTTTGGTTGCCCTCCTCTGGACACGTTCCAGTTTGTCAGTGTCCTTCTTGAACTGTGGTGCCCAGAACTGGACACAGTACTCCATGTGAGGTCTGACCAGAGCAGAATACAGTGGCACTATTACTTCCCTTGATCTAGATACTATACTCCTATTGATGCAGCCCAGAATTGCATTGGCTTTTTTAGCTGCCGCGTCACACTGTTGGCTCATGTCAAGTTTGTGGTCAACCAAGACTCCTAGATCCTTTTCACATGTACTGCTCTCAAGCCAGGTGTCACCCATCTTGTATTTGTGCCTCTTATTTTTTTTGCCCAAGTGCAATACTTTACATTTCTCCCTGTTAAAATTCATCTTGTTTGTTTTGGCCCAGTTCTCTAATCTGTCAAGGTTGCTTTGAAGTGTGATCCTGTCCTCTGGGGTGTTAGCCACCCCTCCCAGTTTGGTGTCATCTGCAAATTTGATCAGGATGCCCTTGAGTCCATCATCCAAGTCGTTGATAAAGATGTTGAATAAGACCGGCCCCAAGACAGAACCCTGTGGCACCCCACTAGTCACTCTTCTCCAGGATGAAGAGGAACCATTGATGAGCACCCTTTGGGTTCGGTCAGTCAGCCAGTTACAAATCCACTGAGTGGTAGCATAGTCAAGTCTGCATTTTACCAGCTTCTTTACAAGAATATCATGGGGCACCTTGTCAAATGCCTTGCTGAAATCAAGGTAGGCTACATCCACTGCGTTCCCTTCATCTACCAGGCTTGTAATTCTGTCAAAAAACGAGATCAGGTTAGTCTGACATGACTTATTTTTCAGAAATCCATGCTGACTATTGGTGATCACAGTATTGCTTTCTAGGTGCTCATAGACTGTTTGCTTAATGATCTGCTCCAGATGTTTTCGTTCAGTTCTTACTTGATTGTGCAATACTAGGGTGCCCTGAGTTAGGGCACTGAACAGGTGACCTCTGGGCTCTTAATTGTGATCTGCCATTATAAAACAATCCTGTCATCTTAACACTATGCTACACTAAGACAGCCGGTACTTAACACCGTTGCTGTGAAGTCAATGTGTTGTACAAAAGGACGAATCCACTTCCTTTCCTCAGTTTGCTCTTTACCCTGCAACTTTCTAGCCTGCAGGTGGAGAACCTTTAACAGATCGACGGCCACTTTACTCCAGTGCTGTTGAGGGTTGAGTTTCAGAAGCTGGCAAAGCCAAACCATCAAATAGTAAGACCCACAAAGCTATTTCCCACCCAAAGAAACAGATGCACATGTTTTCATTCTTAGTAACGCCTCTCAAGCTTTATCTAGCATTTTCTTCAATGGAAGAAAAGTGTTTTTGTTTTTAAGAAGAAGCTCACCAATACCCTTTATGTATAGGGTACTTTCTCTTTGGGAAAGGGACATAGGTCAAGGGTAGAGCACGTTTTGCCTGCGAAAAGTTCTAGGTTTAATCCCAAACATCTACAGGCAGGACTGGGATGAGCCACTGCTAGTCCATGTAGACAATATAGAGATTGACAGGCAGTGTGACTCAGTATAAGGCAGCGTCCTCCAAGTTTTGACCCTACAAAAGGCAAAGAGACTTGGCAATCCCAGCAGAAGAATCCCAGTGAGGTCAGTGCACAGCTAAACTGCAAGTCCTGAGTTACAGCTATTCAAACAAAGGCAGGAACTATAATGCAGTTGCCTTCTGGAAATTGCATACATGCACTTGCAGAAGTTTACAACTTCTTGCATGTTTCCAAGGAACAGAAGTCTGCTGAAAAAATTTCCCCTCTTTCTTTCTTTCTTTCTTTCTTTCTTTCTTTTTGGCAGCAGATCTTTTTTGCAGAGTAAGGTGCCACAATGTGCACACTTTGCACAACATCAAAGCCCTTTCCCCACTCTCAGCTGAAGAGCAGTTGGTGGGTTGGGAGCCAGCAGGCTTAATGAAATCTGGCTGCAGGCCTAGACTGAGAGTTGCTCACCCTGCCCTAGTCCTTGTTCCCCAAACCCAGAATCAATTTTGAAAGCATCATCCAAGCCTCACTTTATGAATGGAAGTCAGTGCTACTTTTAGGCACTCTTTCTCCCTATTAAAGAAAACCTATTTGGAAGACAGAAGAGCTGGTGCTGAGAGATGCAACTCTCATCATTGCATTGTGCTGTAGTTCCATTTATCACAATGTGAATAAGCCACAGTCAACCCCTTAGGGCCATCTGTAAGTCAGAATAGATGAGGCTTGCACAAAGCTGTGTAGCTGAAATTCAAAGGATTCATGTTTTAGTTTGCATTTTCCAACAATTTTCTTTTATAAAATAATCCCCAAAATGTGTTTCAAGTTTATTCTTATTCACCTTAGTACATACTTGTAGGTCATAGTCTCACTAAACCATAGCTTGGTTTACTATGATTTGTGAACCAGTGTCCTGGTCTACTTAATGAAGCACTGCTTTGCTTGGGTCCTAATTCTCACTCAGCCACGAAGCTTATACCAGTCTCTGAGCTGGTTGTCATGAACTGGCAGGATGACAGACAGGAGGACAGGGGATGAGGAAGGAAGTACTCACAGGGTGACAGGGGATGGCGAGGGGATGGGGTTCAGTGCAAGGAACCAGTGCAAGGAACCAGAACAACAGGACACATCACAAGAGATAGAGGGGGCCCTGTCTCCGTGAACATGGTGGGCTCTGTGTTGTAGGGAACAGTGGGTGGGGTGCTCCAGGAGGCTAAGACAGGCAAGGGCCCACAGCCCAGCTCCCTAGCTGGCCAGGTGGGGCTCGCTAGTTCTGTGAGGAGGTGTGTGATTCCTCAGGTGGAGTAGGCTTGGAACAGGTGAAGGTCACCTGCCTCATCAAGCCCAGGTGCTGCAATCAGCATGCAAAGTACACAAAGGAAGCAGAGCTGAGGTGCTGGGTCTGCTCAACTGCCCTTGTTGATGCACCTTGGCTTGGATTCTCCTGAACCTCCATGGGACTGTGCTTTGGGCTTGACTCCGGACTGTATCCTGACTGCTGGACTTCAGGTTTGGCTTACTTGCATTGACCCTGGGCAACTTTGGATTTTGGACTTTGCTTGCATGGATTGTCCCCTCAATTTTAAACTTAGGACTTGACTTACTGACTTGTCACCAGGTAGACCAGGACACTGGTTCACAAATCATAGTAAACCAAGCTATGGTTTAGTGAGACTATGACCTAGCTCCCAGAGAGGAGCTGGCAACAACTTTGCTCCTGCTTATTACTTTTTACTGCTGGGCTGAACCAAGGTTTGGCTTAGTGTGCCTTCTAAAGTGAGACTCATGGTTAAGCTAATAATAATAATGATAATAATATTATTAGCTTTCCCCACCCATCTGGCTAGGCCTCCCCTAGGCCTCCCCAGCAACTCTGGGTGGCTCCCCACAGAGGACTAAAAACAGGATAAAACTTCAAACATTAAAAACTTCCCTAAACAGGGCTCCTCACTAGGCATGAAGCTGTAATCAAGGCAGCTGCAAGTTCCTTCATGGGAGCCTGCACATTCTCACAGTGGCACTAAACCAGAGTCTGGCTTACTGTGTCATGCAGACCAGCTTTCTGTCTCTCAGGCTACCCTATCTCATTGGGTCATTGCGGGAAGGAACTACAAATGCCACCTTCAGCTCCTCAGGGAAGTCTACTAACCAGGCCTGGGCCAATATATTTTGCTGCCTGAGGAGAAAGATGAAATGGTGACCCCACTCTCACCCCATTCCACATACAAAAGCTGACTGGACTCTTGCATTTGACTCTTACTTCAGTACTGCTGACAGGAAATCATCCTCTGCCACACCTGAGGGCAACAAGCTAACTTAGGGAGTGCTGGGCAGGTTATGTGGCACATGAAACTTTGTTGACGGTGCTTCACCATCACTCCCCATTGCCTCTCCTGAGCAGATGGCCTCATTCTGCCATGTGGCACTAACTATACACCAGAGAAGTGCCTGGTTTGGTTTTGTCATTCCATTTTTGCAGTGCCTGACTTTTTGCAACCAATGCTGCTCTTTTGGCTCAGATCAAAAATGAAAATGTACAGTATATATATATATAACTTTTCAACAGCCTCTTTTCACCCACCCAAAAGTAGAGCTTGCTACCAATCTGGCTGAAAACAGCTTGAAAATGTGAAGCTTTGGAAAAATATCAGTTTTTAAGTACATTTCCTAAAAAGGCAACAGATTTTGATGAAACTGAACCTAAACTTTATACTTTAAAAAAGAGGAAGAGTACAATCATCCTATCCTATAGGCCAGGAGACTCATGTGACTGATATAGGCTGGCTTGTGCAACCACAACTTTGGCAGCATCCTAGATGAGGGAACTTTAAAAAAGCCTGTCAGTTGAAACCGCAGCAAATACAATTTCTGACTCCTTGGTGGATGAAGAAGTATAAGCCCATTTCTATGACCATATTTCAGGTGACAGAATCTCCTCAAGGTAACATTTCCTCTCAATCGTTATATGATATATGGCCATCTTGTGATTCTACCATATCCTTTGTTTTCATCTCAAAAATTGTTTGACACAGCCCCACCCATGCTACACACTTTTTCTACCCATATACAAATATGGGTTGAAAAAGAGTGTAGCATGCCTCTGCTTTGAATTAGACTATTAGAGACTCACTGAAATCTGAAAGGGTAGGCTGAAAATTCAGAGGATAGGGCAGGCCTCATTAGGCTAATATCATTAGCGCAGTTTGCTGAATGGTATCGACCCATCCTTCTCTGAAACTCATTTTTACAAAACTCATTTTAACTGCATCTTTTCCCAGTCTCTGTCACTGAAGTTCTTGCCTTTTCTCTGGTGTGCAATGTTTGCAATGTTCAGCAAATTTTATTTATTTGATTTGGGGTAGTGGGGATTTAAACATTTGATTCCCCACCTGCAGTTTGGAATGGTATAGCCCAGCAACAGACCTCTCTGTGTCTCTGTGTGTGTTTTCAGCTAAGCAAACTTGCTGCTTATCTCTAAAGTCATTATAACAGTAGTTTAGAGTAATACGTATCATTGAACTGAACAGAAAAGTGTAATTACGAACCGTACACACCAAAAAACACAAACTCTCTCCTGAAAGCCCACTTTCCCCACAAAATCTTTGGTTTCATCCTTCACTGTTCTCCTCTTGACTAAGCATGTGACATTTTGTAGCAGATACTCTACTTCACCCATTTTCTAGCACTGAATAACTCAGCTATCTAAACTTTTTATCCCTGTCCCTCGACTCATTAAGATCAATGGTGATTATATAAAGAACGTTATTTTTTAAAAAAAACCAGGCAAATGTCGGAGGCCTGAGTTCCTGAAATTATAGCATGTTTCACTGCATCCATCCCGGCGGCCCTGTTGCTCTGCTCCAATTCTGGAATTTGTAACCATGGGGGGGAAGGCAATGCTATTAGAGCTGCTGTTTATCTCATTTTCTTTCTGACGAGTCGCTATTGATTTGCTCCGTTAAAGGGACATATGTTGATTAAACCGTAAATGTATATTGATGGGTGCTGTTAAAGGGCAGGGCAGGCAACTCTGCGCTCGTGCTCATCTCCATTCCCCACCATGCTCTCGCTACCACAGGGATCCCGAATCACAGCTGCTGGAAGGCTGTTCCTCCTCTCTGCCAATAACATTTCACACTGCGCTTTATCTCACTGGCTGACAGCCACTTTGTCCTGCATTGGGGAGAGGGAAAAGGGGGGGGGAATGCAATCCCTCTGATGATATGCACAGCAGGGTCAGAGCCACGGGCTCTGCTTGCTTTTCCCATATGGAAGCTATTGTGCTGGTGGGGTGGATCCCTCTATATCCAAACGAGGAGAGCTTTCAGATAGCCTTATTCATTAGTGTGCCTGAGCATTTGTCTCCTCTGTGCCATAGGCTCCTTCTCCAGCCACACAGCCAACATTCATATAGAGGCAGAGAATGTAGGAGGAATGCTAGAATTTTGTAGGCATAGCCAACATGGGTGAGAGCCAAGAGCAGTCAGAACTGCAGAAGTTTTTCTTCCTGCCTCCTCCTTTGCCTGGAGAGGATCACCACAGCTGTTGGGCTGAAGTAGTCTCTACAGCAATTTATTCCACCACCCCTAGCCATGCACGACATCCTGGCATCAGGCTTAATAATCTGAGATGGGTAAAAGAGCACCTGGCATGAAAACTTTTTTTTTTTGGTAGCAATTACTTTCATGTAGGCAAAGCTACCTTTTAATTAAACAAGCAAAAATAACAGGCTCCTGAAAATAAACAGAGCCAGGGCTTTTTTAAAAAAGGCTGCCAGCTGCCAATGTATCCCAAGATGACTCAACATGGGACTCAATTTGTGTGTATTTGCCAACATATTGCAATGGGTGTAATTGACTCATACAGTGGGCACAATATCTGTGCTTGGAGAAACCTGGTAAGGTTCGACAGCCGTGTTTTCTGCCCTCCCCACTAGATTTAGGTAAAATGTGCCTATACCTTTAAAAGGCATCTCCCATATTTAGTTTAGGAGGTTAGGCCCAAGCAGGAGACAGAGCTAGAAGCTAGTGAGAAAGTAGCTAAAGGAGAGAAAAACATGTTGTACATAGTTCTTTAATAAAACTATTTTTTTTGCTAACCTGCTCCCCTTTAAACAGAGAACCTTATGACAGACACCTATGGGTAAGCACATGCAAAAGTAGCATATGGGGTAAGCAGGCTGTATGCCTATCCATATCCTAATTCAGCCCTGTATTTGCACTGCATCCACTTCAAGTGTATTGAGTCCAATGTTCTAGTGCCAAAAGGTCAGCTACAAGGCAACTGACTTACACTGGGAGCCCCAGGCGCCATTCAGAGTAGGCTTATGTATTTTAGCACAAATACATTTAGAGAGCAGTAGCAGGAGTAGCTCCTCACTTCGTTTTTCAAAAGGCTGTCCCAACTCCAAAGCATCAACAATATCACATATATTTTAAAATATGGCTCAGCACTGCACTGCTATCAAAGCTTTTTCCTTTATCTCTGGTTATTCTGAAGTATTAAAAAGTATTTCCATCAAATTCTTTTGAAATGCATGGTATCTTGGCAATTTAATATTTAATATATGCACAAGCTTGTATTTAAACCTTGCTCTGAATTTTCATCACTCCTAAAAACCTTGAAGTTAACAAGAGCTAGTTATCTGGGCAGCAGACTGAGGAAAAAGCAGTTTACCTGGTCACAGTCTTTCCTGCTATGGTGAGATGCCTATTTAATCTATTTAAATAGATTTCTGTTTAAATTACAGTTAATAATTTATACATATAGAATGTCACATGCACATTCTAATGCAAATTTGTATCCTCTTTCCTTCCTTTTCTTTGATAATTCATTATCTTATAATTGGCAATATACAAGTGGTACACCTCAATCTACATCTAAATTACTGCACATCATGTGTAGTATAACCCAAAACTCTGAAAACTGGCCAGCAGAACTATACAAAGACTTGCTCAAGCTACCAATTCAATTGCATCATCCTATGCATGTCTACACAGAGGTAAACCACACTGAGTTCAGTGAGACTGTGTAAGATTGCAGGATCGTCCTCATAAATTTCCACAGTGAAGCAAAAGGAGCAAATAGCACAAGGCCAGCCATGGCACAGAACATTTTTCATTTGCTGTTGCTAAACTACTGGGAGTCAGAAATCCTTGCTGATCTACTACTGCCCATAGTTCCAACAAAAGATCCCAGCTGACATTTTGTCATATGTTTCTCAGCAGCCCATCTACCTAGCATCTGTGTGTCTTGTCTGTTGTGACCCAAACCCTCACAGGTTGTACAGAACCTCAGAGTGTCCATCTTGTTGCTTCTACCTCAGCCTTTCCCCTCTTACTTTGGGGGCGGGGTGTTTCTATGCCAGAAACAACTGCACGTGAAATTCAGCAAACTGAAGGGCTGCTGGGGAAGTTTCACTGGCTGAATAATGTCAGCTCACTTTGTCAGATCATCGATAAATGAGGTTATTATAGAGGAGAGCTTAGTACTGTAAATTGGTACAGTGTGTGCTGGGGTGGGCACTTAACTACTTTAAAAAGTGTGACATAATTTCAGGATGGCTTCTGTTAAAAGGTCCAGCACCCCTGTCAGGGGGAAATAAAAATGCTGATGAAACTGTTTTCATCACTGAACACCCTAAGGACTGGGATAGCTCCAACTACAAGTATTCTCCCCTTCAAGCCATGAGTAGTTTTAAATACCTAATAATGTGTGGCCATTTTGCTGGGTTTCATTTATTATCTCTCTTGAGCCAGGTAGGTCTCTTGAGCCTTGAGGTTATATTCCATTTTTCACACTGTCAAGGTTTTCTCCAACACCCAGGAGCACTAGAGAGTTTACTTTTGGTTTTGAAGTGACAACTGATATTCCTAAGTCTGGTCTGCAGTAATATAATAACATATATTATTGCAGGAAAGACTCAGGAATATTAGTTGTCATTTCAAAACCCAAAATATGTGTGTGTGTGTGTGTGTGTGTGTGTGTGTGTGTGTGTGTGTGTGTGTATCTATCTGGCTATCTCACAGTGAGGACTATAGACAGTGAGAAGGCATTTGCTCAGCAGGTCTCTTAAATTTCTGCTTATTTTATCAAAAGCTTAGCATGTTGCTCTGATGCTCTTTTACTTCCTTAGAGACAGTTTTGAAATTTAGAGCAACCCTTGGTTTAAGGCGGTGATTCTGAAGTCATGTGCCAGGGCATGCTGCTGTGACTTGAATGTAATGTGAGAAATAAATTGTATAAGAATATAAAAGCTTGCCTAGATGATCAGACCAAAAGGCCTATATAGTTCAGCATCCTGCTGCTCACAGTGGCTAATTAGACACTTTTGGGAAGCCCACAAGCAAGTCATGAGGGTGATAACCATTGGCAATCCAAAGCACTCATCCATCCCTCGTTAGAGGGCCCACTTGCAGACTTCTAGCATTTTTCAACTTCTAACTGCTGCCAAAAGAAGCACAACCTGTTCTATATTCTTTTACTTCGGCAATCACTCATAGCTGAGTAAGATTGTCTTCCATGAACAAACATTTGGTGAAGGCTGTTCTCCAATCGGAGCGCTCGCAGGCCAATGTTTCCCAGTTGTCAGTGTTTATACTATATTTTTTAAGATTTGCCTTGAGAGAGTCTTTAAACCTCTTTTGTTGAACACCAGTATTACACTTTCTATTTTAAACTTTGGAGTACAGACGCTTCAGGTTACAGACTCCGCTAACCCAGAAATAGTACCTCGGGTTAAGAACTTTGCTTCAGGATGAGAACAGAAATAGCACCGTGGTGGCACGGCAGCAGCCGGAGGCCCCATTAGCTAAAGTGGTACCTCAGGTTAAGAACAGTTTCAGGTTAAAAATGGACCTCCAGAACGAATTAAGTTCTTAACCAGAGGTACCACTGTAGTTGCTTTGAAAGACGATAATCAGGCATCCTAACAACATGACCAGTCAAACAAAGTTTATGTTGAAGAATCATTGCTTTGAAACTTGTGATCTTGCTTCTTGCAGTACACTGGCATTAGTTCGCTTGTCTTCCCAAGTGATATGTAAACTTTTATGGAGACACCGTTGATGGAATCTTTTGAGGAGCTGGAGATGGCATTTATAAGTGGTCCAAGTTTCACAAGCATACAGTAAGGTTGGTAATACAATAGCTTTGTAAACAAGCATTTTGGTTTCCATGTGAATGTCCCGGTCCTCATACACTCTGCCCTTCAGTTAGGAGAAAGCTGCACTCGCCAAGCTCAGGCAATGCTGGATTTTGGCATCAGCGTTGGCCCTTGTGGAAAGAGAACTGCTCAGCAAGGAGAAGTGATCAACACTTTCCAATGTTATACCACTGAGTTGGATTTGTGGTACTACAGAGGTGTTTTTTGTGCTTATTGGTGCAGCACTTTGTTTTTTTGGATGTTGAACGACAGGCCAAGCTTGACCCTACCATCTATATCAGTGAGAGAAGGACTGGAGTCAGTCCCAAGAGATAATAATGTTGGGACTTGGGTTACAGGAAGGAATTTGCAGTGCTTACAGTTTTCTAAGAATATACATTTCTTAATTAATTTATGGCCCCAGGAAAATAACAATGGACTTCAGTATTTGGTTGCACAAGGCACTCTGTAATATAAACATAAAACACTGAGAATGAGTTCTTTTGTCACCTTGGCAGTCTTTCCTTGTGAAGTAGGGCAGCTTTTATATTGTTCCCTGTGCCTGTAATTACAGGAATGGCTGCACTGGCTGCTTTTTGCAGAAGCTGTTAAAGGCTTCTGTCCATACTGTCACTATAACCCCACACAGCTAATTCTTGCTTGTCACACCTTTTTCTTAAAGTTTTTGTTTGTAATCTATTCATGCTGCTTCCTCACTGGGCATTTATGTGGAATAGTTCTTGTCACTCACATTTTCAGATATCTGCAGGATGTTGTGATGAAAACATATTACTCCTAATGTTTCTTTGTTTCCTCCCAGCTCACAAAATCCATTTTTTTAAAAAAGCACCATAGAACAGCTGCACAATTTCTCCAAGTGTAAATGACCCATCACACAACTGTTAGTGGGTTGTTTCATTAGTTATGGCTTGTATAGATTGCTCTAGCCATTTCTTTCTCAGCGGTATGCCTCTCCTCTATGAATCAGTTCTATCACTTTAACGCTTCCCTTTCCAAATAACTTCAACCTTATATCAGTTTGAGGAGGAAGACCAAACATGGCTCAGTAGTTGAGTCCATTCTTTGCATGCAAAAGGGCCCAGGTTCAGTTCCAAGCATTTTCAGGTGGGAATGCCCCCTGTCTGAAACCCCAGACACCCACAGCCAGTCGGTGTAGACAAGACAGAATTAGATAGACCAGTTGTGTTACTCAGTATAAAATAGCTTCCTATCCCTTAAATCCCCCTTAAATAGGACGTCTCCCCTTCTAAAATGTATGAGTGCTGGCTCACTTTCAGGAAAAGAAAAGGTGGATATTTCAAGCTGTCCTTTTATACTTCAAGAGCATTTCAAGGCCCCATCCATCAATGTGTATATTACAGCTGTCTGCTTTATGAATGAGACCCAAATATACTCCTTCCAGCTCTGAGGTCACAGAAGCACTGGGAACACAGTGATGATTTGGCTGAAGAAGCATGCTCCAGAGCAGAATCAAGGCAGCGTGCTCTCTCTACCATCAGGTTAATTGTTCAGTTGCATTGCCCCATCAGCAGTAGCCCCTGACAGTAGCACAGATGAAGTGAAATTACCATAATGACCTTTGGAGCTCAGTTCATATTGCAGCACTAATGCAATCTCTGGCAAAAGGCTCAAGAACTGCAAGCAAAGGCTAGCTGATGAGTCAGCTCTCTGCCAACTGTTCTGTAAATATGCTAAGTATGAAGCAGCCTTCCCTAAGGAGGCTGCAAGCAACTCCCTCCCCTTGCCCTTAGTATTTGATCTGTAAAATGAGAGATTCTGGGTCTCCAGCAGAGCCTGAGGATGCAGATACAGTAGCATTGGGATGATTAATTTTTCCTCTATACGGTATAAGGAAACTTAACGACAATTGTAGAAATTGTCCTGCTTGCTTTGAGCCTGAATAGCCATTTTTAACTTTACTCTGTTCAGTAGCAGGTCCTGTGGCAATGTGGATTCAAATTAATTGGCAGTTTTATTTTTGCTTTTGATATCACCTGTTTGAGAATGTTGATATATGTTTGTCAAATGCAAATCTGGACTGTAGTCCATGAAAGCTGCACTACGCCATCCTGTATTTCTTAGGAAGGCATCCTAACTTTCCCTTGCCAGCCCAGCAGGGCTTTAAGGTGCACTATGACTACCATTTTAAGGTGCACTATGAATACCACTGGAAGACAGAAGTGCCTGGCATGCTCTGGTCCATGGGGTCACGAAGAGTCGGACACGACTAAACGACTAAACAACAACAACATGACTACCACTGCATTCACAACCCTGCCATGCACAGTGGCCAGCATGGAAGGTGGTGACAGGTAAATCACTGTACCAGCTTGAAGCTGGTGCAGCAGTCACATCCGTTGCTGTCATGTGATAGCAGTGGGACCAGTTCAGGATCCAGTGGGAGGGACATCTCTGCCCAAAGGGGCTTTGGATTGCTCTGCCTAGTCTTTAAGGTGCAGCAAGATTGTTTTTGTCTTGATTGCTCAGCCATTTAGTTGATGCTTTATTTGTTGGGAGTAAAGCAACAATGTTTGCAATTTGTTACCTGAACCAGGGTTGGGGGTGATGGACAGAAAGGCAACCTGCTTTCCCTCTTCGCTGATTCCATCTCTTTTAGTTAACTATTTGTTGGCATTTCTTTCCAGGCTTTACTTCCTTTCTCCTTCTCCAAGCTCAGTCAGCTCATGCCTCCAAATTGCCCACATGTAAAGCTTGTACTCAGAATGGCTTTGTTTGCCATGAGTAATAAACCTTTTATCCCTTCAACCAGTCAGACTGTTTCTTTCTGCACACTGCTGCAATTTATTTACAAAACTCCAGCACACTGACTTCCAAGTTAATTTTCTTAGAACCATGCTGTATTCTAATCTCTAGGTGGTCCTCAGAAAATAAGGATAGAGATGTAAGACTTGTGGTAGGAAGTTAAGAAAAAAAGCATATGACTAAAGTTTAGTTTTAGTGACTGAAGCAAAGAAACAAAAGGTGTGCAGAACAAATGGGGGGAGGTGGAGAGGCTGTCTGGTGCAAGAGCGTGTAAGGCAGAGCTTTTCAAACTTTTCATGTTGCTGACACTGTTATGTACTGAAGTTCTCACCCTGGGCCAGCAGGGGGATACTGTAGATAGTTTTCACTCAGGTCCACGTCAGTTATTTTAGGCGGGAAACCCTGGGTTGTTGTTGCTACAATGTTGACAGCTGGCTGCCTATAAAAGCAGGCTGGCTGAGCTGTTTGTTGTTCAGTTCTGTCCAGCTTACAAATAAAGAGCTGCTCTGGAGAAATCGCTGTGTCGTCTGCTATGTTCGCCCACAACTTAACACTGGCGACGAAGGTGGGATAGATCAGAGCACAGCCAGATGCAGCCACCTCTGAGCAGAGCTGAATCACTGAGCGAAATCACTGAACAGAACCAATTCAGAGCTGACTGTTCTGGCTAGAGCATGGTGTTCCATCCATCGCCCTTCACGCCGGCATCGGAATCATGGCTTCACTTGTGCCTCTACCGCCGTTTGCACCAGCCTCTGAATCATGGGACTCCTACCTCGCTCGGTTCGACTGCTACCTCCAAGCCAACAAGCTGACGCAAGTATCACAGGAGCGTAAGCGGGGCCTATTCCTCAGCCTCTGTGGGCCTGAGGTGTTTGAGACGGCCCGAGCATTGGTTGTGCCTGAAGCAGTCCAGGCAACACCGTGGGACACGATCCAAGAGAAGCTCCCCAACCACTACGCACCAAAGCCGTCCAAGATTGCTGCCCGCCATGCGTTCTACCACTGGAACCAGGCAGAGGGGGAGTCAATCAACAACTACACCACCGCCCTGCAACAGGCTGCAATGCACTGCGAGTTCCGAGACTTAGACGATGCCCTGATGGATCGAATCGTCTGCGGGGTCCGGGACATCCATCTGCAACGGCGTCTCCTCGCCAAGCCAGACCTCACGCTACAGAAAGCCATTGAGGAGGCTGTGACCTCAGAAGGAGATCCGCAAGTCCAGCAGCCCGCATCTTGCTAGGAAGCCAGTTCCAGTGCATCATGAAGAGGCCAGCAGTGATGAGGCATCCTCCAGATGACGTGCACCAGACAAAGCGAGAGTGCAGGAAGTTCCAACAGAAGTCCAAGGGCCAACCAGAATGTGCCGGCTGCGAAGGCAACCATTCCTGTGCCAAGTGTCGATTCAGAGACGCCATCTGTAGGAAGTGTTCCAGAAGGGGCCACATCACTAAGGTCTGCCGATCGGCTCCGTCTGACACCCCCCCTTCACCGACTCGCAAGTCCAAGTCTTCACTCCAGTCTGCCAAGGAAAGCTGTTTCGCTCTCCCGCCGCTGCCCGTCTGGAACCACGATAGGCCAAACCGACTCGCCTACGTGACGCAAGCTGAACGTCACGGTGCTCATTGAAGGAACTCCATGTGACATGGAGATTGACACCGGGTCTGCCCTGTCCATAATGTCTTGGAGCACCATCAAAAGACTGGTACTCAGAGTGTCCAAAAGGCAACTCGACTCTCACTGCGTACACCTGAGAGACTACCAGAGAAACGACATTCCCGTGGTAGGTGTTGGCCACTTCCGGATCGCCTTCAAGGATTTTTCAGGCCTGCTCTGGTTGGTGGTGGTCGAAGGCCAGTGGCCAAGCCTCCTAGGCCTAGACTGGTTTGATGCCCTCAGCCTGGAAGTCACCGGCATCAACTGCATCTCTAACGCAGAGACTGAGGGTCTGGTCAAAGACTTTGCCGAGGTTTTTGACGGCACTTTGGGGCAATATACAGGTACGCCCATCTCCTTTAGCCTTGATCCACAAGTCGCCCCCATCAAGCTAAAGCCACGCCGGGTTCCCTTTGCTCTCAAGGCTAAGGTGGATGAACAACTGGACAAACTGATCGCCCAAGGAATCTTGGAGCCGGTTGACCACGCCAAGTGGGAAACCCCCATCATCACGCCTGTCAAGCCAGATGGGTCGGTGAGAATCTGCGCTGACTACAAGTGCACGATCAACAAGGCACTTCAGCAGCACGCTTATCCGGTTCCTGTTGTCCAACACCTGCTGCATTCCCTGGGTGAGGGTAAGGTCTTCGCTAAGCTGGACCTTGCCCAAAGCCTATCAACAACTGCCAGTCGATGATGCCACTGCTGAAGCCCAGACGATCGTCACCCACCGGGGGGCATTCCGTTGCCGCCGGTTGCAGTTCGGGGTGAGTGTGGCTCCTGGCATCTTCCAAAGCCTTATGGAGCGTCTCCTGCAAGGGCTTCCGGGCGTGGTACCATATTTTGATGACGTCTTGGTGTCTGCAGACTCACACCAGCAGCTGTTCGAGCGCCTCCATGCCGTGCTGACCAGGTTCCAAGAGGCCGGGCTCAAGGTAAAGAGGGATAAGTGTCAGATCGCTGTTCCACAGGTAGAGTTCCTGGGCTATCTTATCAATGCCTCCAGCCTTCACCCGACCACATCCAAGATCCGCGCTATTCAGCAGGCCCCCATCCCAAAGAACAATAATAATTTTAATTATTATTATTATTATTATTATTATTATTATTATTTATATCCCGCCCTCCCCAGCCGAAGCCGGGCTCAGGGCGGCTAACAACACTAAAACAGTACAACATTATAAAAACATTATAAAAATTAATTAAAATCAAAATTGATGGCAACCATAAACTAAAGTTTTGTAAAGATTGCCAAAGGCGGGAGTCAGGCTGCGCCCTGACCAAAGGCCAGGTGGAACAGCTCTGTCTTGCAGGCCCTGCGGAAAGATGTCAAGTCCTGCAGGGCCCTTGTCTCTTGTGACAGCGCGTTCCACCAGGTTGGAGCCACAGCTGAAAAAGCCCTGGCTCTAGTTGAGGCCAGCCTAACCTCTCTGTGGCCTGGGACCTTCAAGGTGTTTTTATTTGAAGACCGTAAGTTCCTCTGTGGGGCATACCAGGAGAGGCGGTCCCATAGGTACGAGGGTCCTAGGCCGTATAGGGCTTTGAAGGTTAAAACCAGCACCTTAAACCTGATCCTGTACTCCACCGGGAGCCAGTGCAGCTGGTATAGCACCGGATGAATGTGATCTCTAAGCGAAGACCCCATAAGGAGTCTCGCTGCGGCATTCTGCACCCGCTGGAGTTTCTGGGTCAGTCTCAAGGGCAGCCCCACGTAGAGCGAGTTACAATAATCCAGTCTGGAGGTGACCGTCGCGTGGATCACAGTGCCTAGGTCAGGGCGAGAGAGGTAAGGAGCCAACTGCTTAGCTTGGCGGAGATGAAAAAATGCCGCCTTTGTAATAGCTGCAATCTGCGCCTCCATGGAGAGGGAGGTATCGAAGATTACACCCAAACGCTTAACGGACGGTGCTGGCACTAATTGCACCCCTGCAAGAGATGGGAGTTGCCCCCTCAGTCCCATGTCGTCCCGTCCCAGCCAGAGGACCTCTGTCTTCGAAGGATTTAACTTCAACCGGCTCCCACGTAACCATCCAGCCACAGCCTCCAAGCATCTGATCAGTGTGTCTGGGGCCGAGTCAGGGTGGCCGTCCATCAACAGATAGAGTTGGGTGTTGTCAGGCCTGCCGCTAGGTCCCAGCTCACAGAGGACCAGCGCCCAGTGGATGTCATATACAAAAGTCTTTATTGAAGTTTAGTTTCCATTTCCAAGCTCTGGGCGCGCAGACCCACGTCTTGACGCTAGACCGGCTCAGTTCCCTCTGACTCGCTGCTGAACCCACACCAGTTTAAGATTCTAGCCTTGCTCCACCTCCTACGCTGTTCTTTCCTCCTCTGGGTCCTTCTGCCCTCTGATCTTACCTCCTTCCTGGATTCCTCTGACGCTGACCCCACTGAGTCTCGCCCTTCCTTTCGGCGGGCTTTAGGACCTGGCTCCCTGTCAGGACTCCCTGCTGTGCCGCTCTCCTGTACATTTGAACTTGGCGCGCGTGCCCAGCCGGTAACTTTCCTTCTGACCGTTTCCCCGCTCCCTGATGTGGGCGTTGCCAAGCCTGACTCCTCTCCTCCCGCTGGAGATGAGAACACTGGTCCCGACTCCTGGGACTCCCCCTCCCCACTGCGCTCTGGTGGAGAAGCTGGTCCTGATTTCCAACTGCTGCTCAGGGACTCCCCGCTGGCCCCTCCCTCCTGGGGCTTCCCCCCTGGAACCCCCCTCGCTCTGGCCATCGGTGCTCCCTTCTGTGAGTCCTCCGATTCGCTAGAGAGGCTTGTGGATTGACTCTGCCCACTGTCACTGCCTGCTCCCCCTTCGTACTCCTCCTCCTCACTTTCGATTTGCTCACTCTGCTTTGCCTCTGCTCCTGAACCCCTGACAGGTGTCATCAGCATACTGATGGCAGCCCAGCCCAAAACTCCGGACAAGCTGGGCGAGGGGGCGCATAAAGATGTTAAAAAGCATCGGGGAGAGTATTGCACCCTGGGGCACACCACACACCAAGGGGTGGCGGGATGACAATTCCCCCCCAAGCGCCACCCTCTGTCCCCGACCAGAGAGAAACGAGTGCAGCCATTGAAGGACTGTGCCCTGGATCCCCACGTCGGCAAGGCGGTGGTCCAGGAGTTCGTGATCGACCATGTCGAAGGCTGCTGACAGGTCTAGAAGAATCAGCAGCCCCGACCCGCCTCGATCCAGCTGCCTGCGGAGATCATCTGTTAGGGCGACCAGAGCCGTCTCGGTCCCATGACCAGCGCGGAAGCCGGACTGGAATGGATCCAGAGCAGATGTTTCATCCAGAAACCTACCAAGCTGTTCAGCAACCGCTCTCTCAATCACCTTACCCAGGAATGGAAGATTCGAAACTGGGCGGTAATTGGATAGATCTAAGGGATCTAATGATGTTTTCTTTAAAAGCGGGCGCACCACTGCCTCCTTCAGTTCCCCTGGGAATGTCCTGGTGCCAAGGGACAGATTGATGATATCCCCCAGGGGGGCCCGCACCTCGTCTGGACACGCTCTAATCAGCCAGGACGGGCACGGGTCGAGAGGACAAGTGGTGGGCTTTCCAGCTCGGAGGAGTCTGTCCACATCGGCTGGGGATATCCGGTCAAAGTGGTCCAATACTGAACCCGAGGACAGTCGAGGGGCCTCCAGTTCCTTTATTGTATCCAAATTGGCAGGGAGGTCATGGCGGAGCAACAGGACCTTCTCCGCAAAAAAGCTTGCAAATGCCTCACAGCTGTGTGTCAAATTATTATTTAAATTTGGCTGTCCTTCGAGGGATGTTAAAGACTGAATTATACTAAATAATTGCGCCGGGCGAGAGCTAGCGGATGCAATGGAGGCTGAGAAGTAGGACTTCTTAGCAGCCTTCACTGCCATCTCGTAGGTTTTCATAAAAACCCTATAAGATGTTCTTGAAGCTCCGTCACGGGCACCCCGCCATACTCGCTCTAGCCGTCTGAGGTCCCGCTTCATTTTCTGGAGCTCCTCGGTAAACCAGGGAGCCCGGTTTCTGCGGGGTTGCAGAGGGCGCTTAGGTGCGATCTCCTTGATGGCTGCCAGGAGATGGGTATTCCAGGCCTCAACAAGCTCAGTCAATGAGTCGCCAGGGGGAGAAAGGTCCCGCAAGGCTTGACGGAATCTATCAGGGTCCATCAGCCTCTGCGGGCGAGCCCAAATCGGCTCGCCACCTAAGCAGGGTGGGGGTGGAACGTCAATCCTGGCTTTCAGAGCATAGTGATCAGACCATGGCACCTTCATCGCAGGAAACATGATCACATCTATACCGACGCCAAAGATCAGATCCAGCATGTGGCCTGCTTGATGTGTGGGGCCCGAACAAACTGGGAGAGCCCTAGTGTCGCCATGGAAGACACCAGGTCCAGAGCCTGTGAGGAGGGAGTGGCATCAGCATGGATGTTGAAGTCCCCCAATACCAATAGGTTAGGGAACTCTAAGGCCCAGCCGGCCACCGCCTCCAGAAGGCTTGACAGGGTGGCTGCTGGTGCGCTAGGTGGCCGGTACACCAGCCAGACAGCCAAGCTCACCTCGGAGCCCCACGCTAGGCCAACACATTCAATGCCGGGGATCGATGGTGATGGTAGAGCCCTGAAAGAACAATCTTCCCGGATTAATAACGCCACGCCTCCCCCCGGCCCATAGTCCGCGACTGGTGGAGGACGGAGAAACCATCTCTCGTAAGGTAACAGGACGGGGCGCCATCTCTCGTAAGGTAACAGTATCCCCTTCGCGCACCCAGGTCTCAGTCACACATGCCAGGTCAACCCCCTGCGAGGTGAAGAAATCTCGCAGGGTGGCGGTTTTGTTGCCTATAGACCTGGCATTGCACAACACCAGTGACGGAGGTGAGTAATCCTTGCTCACCCTACCCTCGTCTCTCGGGGTGGGGCGCAGATTGGAAGGGGTACGAGCATATCCGTATCTCGATCCCCTTCGCCTATGACATCTGCCCCCACCGCCATACCTCCCTCGCCCCTCCACAGTAGGAATCCCAAGCCTCATACTTGCCTCCATTTACAGAATATAAAAGCAAACAAACAAAGAACAATTACACCAAAACAAAACCAATCCCCACCCCACTCAACAACCACCCCAACCCAACCCAAAATAAACCAAAACAAAATAAAAATACATGGATAAAAACCACCGTTTATGGTGGTACAACAAAGTAAAAATAAAAACACTTTAAAATATATAAAAACATTTTAAACAGTTGCTGCAGCAGCACCAGTGTCCTTAACATTGTGGCAGTGGTGAGTGTGGGCCCCGCCCCCTGGCCTGGTGGAGAATGGGCTTGCAGGGGGAAGAGCCCTCCCCACAAACTCACGGTGAAGCGGCAGCAGCAATGTTCCGAGGCCTCCTTGGAGCCTTATATGCTGAGGTGGAGTCTGGGGCCTGCCCCCAGGCTCAAGGTGGAGAATGGGCTTGCAGGGGGAGCGGTCCTCCCCAAGACTCACCGGCAAAGCGGCAGCAGCAGTGTCCCGGGCCTCCTTGGAGTCTTTTATGCTGAGGTGGAGTCTGGGGCCCGTCCCCAGGCCCAAGATGGAGAATGGGCTAACAGCCCTCCCCACAAACGCACGGCAAAGCGGCAGCAGCAACAAGACGGAGTTATAGGCGTTCCTGCGGCTGCTGAACTTTTATAACATGTTCCTGCCCCACAAAGCCACGGTGGCTGAGCCTCTTCACCAACTCCTCAGCACAAAGACGCCTTGGTTCTGGGGTCATCGGGAGATGGCGGCCTTCAACGCGGTCAAGGCTCTCCTTTCATCGGACCGTGTGCTGGTACAGTACAGTGAATCCAGACTGCTGGTCCTTGCCTGCAACACCTCACCTTTTGGCATCGTTGCTGTCCTTAGTCACCATTTTCCAGACAGAAGAGAAGCACCGCTCGCCTACTTTTCCAGGACGCTATCTCCGACGGAACGGAATTACAGCCAGCTCGACAAGGAGGCATTGGCACTTGCGGCTGGAGTGAAGAGGTTCCATGAATACCTCTATGGCTGGACTTTTGACCTCATCACTGACCACAAGCCGCTCCTGGGCCTCCTCACCGGTGATCGTCCAACTCCACTGGTCCTCTCGCCACGCATTCTGCGATGGTCTGTTTTCCTGGCTGCCTACCACTACCAGCTCGTCCATCGCCCGGGGAAATCAATGGGCCATGCCGACGCTCTCAGCCATTGCCCTCTTCCAGCATTTGTGGAAGACCCGGCTCCAGCTTCATCGCTCCTCCTGATTGAGGATCTTCCGGCAGCGCCTGTATCGGCTGCCACTGTGGCCTCCGCATCTGCCCAGGATCGCACCATCAGTTGGGAGCTCAACTGGGTGTGGAGGGGGTGGCCACAAGGGCCTTTTGCATCGGAGTTCCAGCCTTCGCAACCAGACAACATGAACTCTCGGCTCATCACGGCTGTCTGCTGTGGGGAGACCGCGTCGTGATTCCCCAGGGACTCCGTCAGCGCGTCCTGGAGGCTCTGCACGTTGGCCACCCGGGAATTGTCAAAATGAAGGCGTTGGCTCGGTGTTATGTCTGGTGGCCTAACATGGGTGATGCCATCACTGCCTGGGTGGACACTGCCTGTCAAGCGTGCCAAGAGTCGAGGCCTGCACCACCGGCAGCTAAGGGACACACCTGGGAGGTGCCAAAGACACCCTGTCAAGGGTGTACATCGATCTGGCTGGCCCCTTTCACAGCTGGACCTTTATGGTAGTGGTGGACGCCTATTCCAAATGGCTGGAGGTGGCCCTGATGCCCTCCACCACTACCGAGGCCGTCATCTGGGTGCTGCGAGGCCTGTTTGTGACGCATGGGTGTCCTGATGTCCTTGTCTCCGACAACAGACCGCAGTTCACATCAGGCACTTTTGAGCGGTATCTTTTGGGACTGGACATCTGCCATGCCCTAACGGCACCCTTTCATCCACCCAGCAACGGGCAAGTGGAAAGAATGGTGCGCTCGGCAAAAGAGGCACTGGCGTGCCTGGACCGGGGAGACTGGCATGAGCGGGTCGCCGAATACTTATTCGTGCAACACATCACCCCTCATGCGGCCACAGGGCGGAGTCCTGCTGAACTGCTTATGGGCCACCGCCTCAGGTCACCGCTCGACCGGCTGCACCCGGACTTTGCCGTGGCTGAACCCCCAGGCTGTGCCAACGCGCCACAGTCATTTGTTCCAGGAAACCAGGTCTTTGCCCGGAACTATGTGGGGGACATTCCTTGGGTGCCAGCCACAGTAGTGGGAGTCACTGGACCTCGCTCGTACCAGGTCGCACTGGAAGACGGATGCTTGTGCCGCTGGCACATAGACCAGCTTATGCGCAGGGCTGGGGACTTGGACACTACCGTGGTGCCCCCAACTGCGCTTGTGACTCCAGAAGAGACAATTACAGATGGCGAGGCTCCATCTACACCTCCCTCGCAAACTGCCTGCGTGGAGCCAAACCAAGCCGCTTCGGAGGGTCTGCCAGACTTACCACAGACTCAGACCACTCCACTTGCGGAGGCTCCACCCACAGCAGCGGATCCAGGGGATTTGGTTTCAACGCCACCTAGGGTCGCACCACAGCCTCAGCAAGAATTGTGTGGCCCCCCGGACTTGGCTACCAGTCCCCCCCCCACAACAAACACTCTGTGAGGTGAGTGGGGCTGAGAGACTTCAAATAAGTGTGACTAGCCCAAGGTCACCCAGCAGCTGCATGTGGAGGAGCAGGGAAGCGAACCTCGTTCACTAGATTCCATGTCTACCACTCTTAACCACTACACCACACTGGCTCTCTATCACCTTTCCAGCCCCAGGAGGAGCATTCACGTTACATACCTACACACTGCAGCTGACACATTAACGTGTTGCAACACACAGTTTCGAAAGTTCTGGTGTAAGGATTTGGAAACAAAATGAAGGTTTGAAATGAGGGCAAGAAGGGAAGCCAGTGGAGAAAAAATAGCAATACATAGTTGTGAGGAAAAGCAACAAGCAGAAACACAAGATGGACAGCAGAATTCAAAACACGGAAAAATATGAGAAATGAGCAAGCCAGTAAGAACAGCATTACAGGGATCAGGTAGAGAAAAGGGAGAGAGCCAGTATTTTAGCTGCATTGATGTAAAGAAATGATCAATTTTTAAAAGAGCAAGAAGGCGCTGAAATCAGCAATACTGAAATGAATGAAGAAAATAGTAAAACACAAGCCCCAAGTTATAAACCATGGGAAAAGAAGAAATAAGAATTTTGTTGAGGGACAAAGAAAAGAAACCAGAAACAAAGAAGACTTGTGGTGGGAATGGGGAATGGGGCACCAAAATATAGGGTGAGTTCCAATGCTAGTCAGGTTAAGAGTAAACACATTGAAACCAATGGACCATTGATTCCAGTGGATCTGCTTTGATTTTGACTAACTCATTATTAGAAATAATAAGTTTTAAACAGTGAGGAAACATCCAGGATGTAACAGCCAAGAGACAGTAAGAAAGTTTGGCAGAATAAGACTGAAATCTAGGAATGACATACTTACGAACACTTAAACTACTGAAATACATGGGAATAAATGAAATTACTGGCAATGAATAATCAAATAAAAGGACAGAAAGGTAAACACAAAACATAGCTAATAGAAGACCTCAAGTATGTGGGGTATGTGGGGTTAGGATCCAGAGACTTGTGAGGGAATGGAGGTGTGGAAATGCTCCTTTACACGTGTCTCTGTCTCCCCACTTATGTAAGTTCCTAGGTACTGTGTGTATAAGTGAAACTGTATATTGTGGGGAACAACATCTAAAAAGCCTGTAAAGTCCCTCTAATCCACTAAACTCCACCAAAGTCACTCTCTCCAAGTCTCCTTTCTCAAACTCCAACTCTCCAAAGGCCTCAAAGGTCAGTGCAAAGGCTCCTGGGATTGCTAGCCATTTCCCTGATCTTTTTGTGCCGTTTTTGAAGTTTTCCTGCTCTTGGGGGCTGTTTTTGCCCTTATCACACCTATTTGCAATTTAAACTGATTTAATTATTTCCTGGCACCTTGCATATACATGATCATGCGTGAGTCAAATACGTGTAAGTGGAGGGGGGGGACGCCTGTAATATTGTGCATTGGTGCTAAACTGCTTAAGTTCAGGGGTGGGTGAGAAGCTTATTGTAAACCCAACAGGGTCTCCCTCTCCCTCCCAGTGTGTTGTATCAGTTCTTACTTGAAATATGGGTTGAGAGATATGTGGCCATATACCTTGACCCGAATTTTCCTCCTCCAGAATCCTTTAAGCTCATAGGGGGTCTGCCTCTTTTACAATTTCAGTTGTCCTTTGAGGATTAATAGGGATCAGAGTAAGCAATTTCCCTCCAATCCTAATTAATCCCCCTCCTCCAAAGACTCATTTAAGCTGCAGAGGCGCCAGACCCTCCGACAGGTCAAAAGTTTCTGGACGGGATCCCCCTGGGTAGGCAGAAAGTTCCCTCTTGTTTGTGGCTGGCCCAGTATTTCTGTCTTACTGATCGGCACAGGGCCACCCACTTTGCTATTAGAAGGAATGGTTAGCTAGTGACAGAATGAAATGAATCCACACCAGACTGATAGGAATCAAGCAAACAATCAGAAAAAGAAATAAAAGACAATTCGTCAGCATTAGACATTCAAGAAGCTTAAAAGCAAAAGCAAAAGGAAAGAGAGAAATATAGGATGATAACTAGAAAGACAAGACAGAATCAAAGCAGGCTCTTTCAAAATAGGAGAAACGAGAGCAGGTTTGAAATGAGTAGGGGTGAAAGCCTGATGAGAGGGGAAAAGCATTGTTTCCTCTATTATTCTATTATTATAGTATTCAGTGATGGAAAAATGGATAACACAATTTTTTTTTCAAAAGAGGGGGAAGGAACAACTGTTTCTTGTGAATTACAACTTTTATCTGGAATTTGCAGTCTTTTATATTTATGGGATAATTGAGGAAAGCATATTTTCCCCATCTTCTGGCTTCCCCACTAATGTTTTCAAAATCTGTGTGAACATCTTGTGACAACAACACCTCCAAACCAGATTGCTGGATTTCTGATTTGCTTTCAGCACGGGAAAATTGGTGCAAATAAGACCTGCTTCTATCATCCTGGATTGCTGAAAACAAAATGGCTAGTTGTGCTCAGGTGAGAGAGAAATGAAAGTAGAGGTGTGGTAAAAGAGAACATATGCTGGAAAACACACACCATACATGTGACAAACCTGTGGGCTAATAAACTGCATGCATTATGTGTTATTTATACTTAGTGTATTGGATTTTCTGCGGTAAGGGGACATTTGGATTAAATGGAAAAGTAAGGGCTTCCATTTTGATGATGATGATGATGTGGACCATGTGAAAAATATATGTGCATGAGCAACACTGATTCTACACCCCATCTGGAATCACTCGATTCTTCCTAGTTTAACCTCGCTCTTGAAACATATCACAGTGGACAGCAGTGGAGATGTCATCAAAACTCATATTTATGGACTCATAAATGAGAGTTTCTGGAGATTGTGTAATTCCCCTCTCATCGGAGAAGATTTGGAAACTGACTTCTTTTCTAAGCCCCCTCCCACTGATTCAGTCCTTTGAGTTTTACCCTGCTTTTCATCCTAAAGTAGGATGAACACTGCAGTAGTGAAGGCACAAAGCAAGAAAGAGTTAAGGTGTCATTTGGGTGGCTAACAGCCCTACTACATCTCTAAAGGACAAACCCATTCCAACTTGTCATTGCCTGGTGCAATGTATTTTTCTTATATTTAACAATGGGGATCTGAACAAAAGACATTTCATTAACTTGACTATCACTTGCGTGCAGTCTAAGCTGCTAAACTGGCTTGTTCATCAGTTTTAAGGAGCGGCTTCACATTCTGGTTAATGTCTCTTTCGGAGGCGTAAATGTAATTCATCCTGGTATTTAGAGAGAGAGAAATCACTCTGAATCCTGCTGAGATTCATTGTCCGTAATGCCTGGCTCAGAACAGTGCAGGGCCCCAAACGTATACTGAACACAAGGGAATGATTGACAATGCTGCATCAATTCCTTAAAGAAGTTTGCTTTTAACTGAGAAGTACTGAAGGAAGGTGTGCTGGAGGTTGGAAAAGAAGGCTAAAGGGAGGGCGAAGCAAGCCAGGTCCCTCCGTTATAAAGTTTTAATTAATTTAAAAATAATGCCTGGGAAAGCAGAAGCCCAGTTGCAACACCCTCTCCAATTATATGCTTTGTTGGCACGAATGGCCTGCTGATAACTCAGCACACACCTCCATTTGCATTTAAATTAAAAAGGATATTTTAGAAATAAAGACCTGTTTGTTTGTCTCAGAAGATGCCTGAACCATTAACCCGTACATTCTGTTTGAAACAGTGGAGGCTAGTCCATTAGGGAGAATGAGGCTCTGCCCTCCCAACCTCAGTGTCCCCTCAACCAGACCTCCACCTGCCTGCCTTCTTACTTACAACTGGTCCTGGGTGGAGTGGCACTTGCTGTCACCTTCTGCCTCAGTCTTGCCTTTGTAGAACTAAGTAGGGAGGATGAACTAATTGGGAAAATGGAGACCAGCTCAGTCGGTAGAGCATGAGACTATTAAAGTTGGGTTACGGGTTCAAGTCCCACATTGGGCAAAAGATTCCTGCATTGCAGGGGGTTGCACTAGTTGATCCTCTTGGTCCCTTCCAACTTTATGATCCTATGAAAACTAGAATTAATTGCCTCTGCCTGCCATTGGCTCTGGCTCCACCCAGGGCTGTCTTTAGCAGATGTGGCGCCGGGATGCAAATATCTGCCCAGCGCCCCCAAATTACCATGGATAGTGTTGAGGTGGCCGTAGCTGCACACTGCCAGCCATCGGGGGGGGGGGACTCTCCCCTATGCCACTGCAGGACAGCATTCCTCACAGAGGCTTGGGAGTGAAGTTGCGCCCCTCCCAAGCCTCCGTGGGAGGAGAGTGCAGCTTCTTTTCCAAGCCTCCTCGAGAGGAGAGCGATCCCTGCAGAGGCTTGGGAGGGAAGCTGCGTACCTGTCAGCCATATGGTTGGAGAGGCGCAGCTTCCATACTAAGCCTCTGCGGGGATCACTCTCCTCCCAAGGAGGCTTGGGAGGGAAGCTGCAGGCCCCCAGCCTTATGGTTGGTGGGGCACAGCTAGCAGGGGTGCAGAGAAAAGGGAGGCTGCAGGCAAAGCCGCACAGCTCCCCCACTTGCTGGGGCACCCCTGAGAGGCCGGCGCCCTGGCGCAATGCACCACTAAGCCCTATAGGAAAGACGGCTCTGGCGCCACCTACTGAAAGGCTTCCTGCTGTCTACCCTACCAGTTGCAATGGCTACAAGCCGCTACTGGTTTTAAAGAGTATTTTCAGACTTGGGGTGAAGTCACAGTCAATATAGAGCTTTCCCATCCTCTTTATTCTTTGGGAGCTCTTTTGGAACGGCAGAAAGAGCTCATGTGGTACCTCTGGTTAAGAACTTAATTCATTCTGGGGGTGCGTTCTTAACCCCGAAACTGTTCTTAACCTGAAGCACCACTTTAGCTAACGGGGCCTCCCACTGTCGCCACACCGCCGCTGCGTGATTTCTGTTCTCATCCTGAAGCAAAGTTCTTAACCCGAGGTATTATTTCTGGGTTAGCAGAGTCTGTTAACCTGAAGCATCTGTAACCTGAGGTACCACTGTACTTGTGTTTGAGTGCTAAATAGGGCTTGGATTCAAGCACAGTGGCATTCAGGATTACAAACTCTCATGGGGATAAATGTTATTGTTTGTAATGTGCATTATTCAGTTTTAATATAATTATGCAATAGTTGAAACCACTCATAATCCACTATTGAGCCAGACTTTAAAGCAAAGCAAAACAAGAACAGCCCTACAACCAGAAGGTAACATTGCTGCCTTAGCAGACAAAAAACACAGGCACTGCCCAGGCACGAGGATCAAGGGCTTGTCTTTAAAAAGAAACTGCCTTATTTAGGGAGTTTCCTGATATAGACTGTATTTCACTTCATAATGGTTGCCACTGCGTAATAGTCACACATCCCTTTTTCAGACCCTTAAATCGGTCCCCATAGCATTCCCTGCATAATAGTCACAGGGGTGAAAATGCCTTGCCAGTGGGGCGTTTTGTTTTGCTCTGAAGCATTTTGCTTTGCTCAGTAGCATTTCCCCACTTTTGTAAATGAAATGGCTCTTGGTGCAGCTGTTTCCCAGCCTCTTCCCAGGCCTGTCTGTGGGACTTGCCTGTTGGCTGAGTCGGCTCTCAGCCTGTGGAGGATGAGGCAGCCCTGTGCAGGGAACAAAGGCGGTGGAAACTGAGGAGGCCTGGCTCAAAAGCTGGCAATGGAGGAGAAATGCAGTGGTGGCAAGGTGGGGCCCATGGATGTGCCCAGTGGCCAGTAACAGCTTATGTTGGGGAGCAAGGGGCAGAGGGGCTCGCGCCTGAGGCAGGAGGGCATCTGCAGTGGGCCGCCTGCTTCTCTGAGTGGGGTATGGGGCAGGGTTAGAGACCTGGCTAAGCTATGCATTTACTGTATTTCAACATGTAATAGTTGCCACTGCATAATAGTTGCACCCCCCTTTTAAAAAAAAGAAAAATCAGCATTAAAAATGAGACCATTATGCGGTGAAATGCAATAGGAGCCATCAGAAAGCAGCAACTTTATGGTAAAGATAGGTGAGAACTTCTGTTTCATTAATGCTATTTTTCTGGGCTCGAAGCCAGTGTTGAACGAGTGTTGAACTGGGAGACTAGAGTTCAGAACCCCACTTAGCCATGAAGCTCTTTGGTCTGGAGGCAGTATGCTTTCAAATACCAGCTGCTGAAAACCGCAAGTGGGAGGGAAGGGTTTTTGCTATTAGGACGTGGGTGGTGCTGTGAGTTAAACCACAGAGCTTAGGACTTGCCGATCAGAAGGTTGGCAGTTCGAATCCCCGCGACGGGGTGAGCTCCCGTTGCTCGGTCCCTGCTTCTGCCAACCTAGCAGTTCGAAAGCACGGCAAAGTGCAAGTAGATAAATAGGTACCACTCTGGCGGGAAGGTAAACGGCATTTCCGTGCGCAGCTCTGGTTCGCCAGAAGCGGCTTATTCATACTAGCCACATGACCCGGAAGCTGTACGCTGGCTCCCTCGGCCAATAAAGCGAGATTCGCGCCGCAACCCCAGAGTCGGCCATGACTGGACTTAACGGGGTCCCTTTACCTTTACCTGTTTGTGAGCTTCCTATAGGCCTCTGGTTGGCAACTGTGAGAACAGGATGCTGGACTAGATGGGATATTGGCCTGATTGAGCAGACTTTTCTTATGTTCTTGGAGGTGACCTTGGGCTAGGCACTGACTCAGTCTAACCTGCCACACAAGAAGATAAAATGGAGAGGGGTAAGACCCATGTATGTCACTATGTGGTCCTTGAAGAAAATGTGGCATATAAAACAAAACCAAAAAAATAAATATCTACCTACTTTGAGGCAGGAAGCCAAATATGCAAATACCTTTTGAACCGGCTTATAGCTTTTCTCTACCTGCAGTGGAGAAGAAACAACTGGATTTTAACAGGAACAAAATAGTAGCCAAGGACTGAAACTAGCAAACCCACTTTCCCCATATGCTATCCCCTGTATAATTTTCCCCTAGTAATGACTGAACTGGGCTTGCGGAGGATAATGCTCTTCAGCAGGAATTCCTGCCTGGAATTTTCCACTCTGGCCACATCTGCACTCTACATCTAAAGATGTGCCATACCACTTTAAACAGCAATGGCTTCCCTCAAAAAATTCTGGGAACGGTAGTTTGTTAAGTCATTAATAAACCCTTTCCCACTCAAATAGCTATGATTCTCAGAGTAGTTTAACAATGAAGTCCTTTTTCCAGGGAGCTTTGTGAACTGTAGCTCAGTGAGGGAAATAGGGGTCTCCTCAGCGCCCTTTGCAAGCTACGTATAGATGGGAGTCATTTCTGAATTCATTTTTGGGTCTGGAGATGGCATAGAAACCTCATCAGATATTGGTCTAACTAACCAGAGCTTTTTTTCCAGCTGGAGCTCACTGAAGCTCATCTCCAGCACCTCTGAGGTGGGTGCCATTGCCATTCTAAGAGGGAGAAGTTCATAGTGAGCTCTGGCACCTCTTTTTCTAGAAAAATAGCACTGGATCTAATCAACTCTGTGTATTAACTCAGAGAAACACATGCCCTCTGGCCTATGCTGCAAGTCACCTGACTTCTTTTCTGCTAATCGTAAAATGCCCTCCTGAATTCATTTTATGAAATCCTGGAAAGATGGTTTAGATGCCTTTCACTGCCACAAAAGGGGTAGAGGGGTTTTTTCCTCCTCCTCTATACTTCATGCTGAGACTCCTAGAAGAAAAATGGACCTGGTTTGTGATGATGCTTTCCAGGAGACATAAAGGATGTTTGTTTTTACAAGGAGCAAGCTGCTTTCATGTTTGTGTGTGGTTATATACGCCTCCAGGCATGCAATATTAAGTCTATTTTGGATTCCCGACTGCCAGGTGTAAAAACTCTTGCTGCTTCTGCTGTTAGTTGGCTGGAGGGTTCCACAGGGACACAAGGTTGTCAGCCACAGTAATAATGCTGCTGCAAGGCTACACTCCCTTGCATGCTAATGCAGAAGCAATTGCAAAACTCCCAATCATTTCCTCTCTTGGGGCTTAGGTCTGCCAAGACCAAGGAAATGTGACTATTTGCAATGTAGACTATTAGTACATAGCTTTACAGCAACACAGAATGAATTAGTTGCATGATCACAAAAAGTTGGCATCGTAAAGCTTGAAATCAATCTGAGCATTCCATTTTTGAGTAATAAAATTACACACACACACACACACACACACACATTTGCACTCTGGCAAAATGTGGAGTAAATTGATTTAAACAGATAAAATGAATTTTTAAATGATGTGGTCATTCTTTCTCTCTGCTTCCCTAGTTTTTCTGTCTCTTGTGAGAACTAGCATTTCTGCATTTTTGTGCTTTTCAATCCATCTCTCCTCTCCCTTTAAGGCATTGAATCCAGTCTCCACCCTGTTTGAGTTGGCAGAAGATGAGTGCCGCACCCCATAGTCAAGTCTGACTGGACTTAAACGCTCAGGGGTCCTTTACGTTTTTACCTTTTGTTTTCCCTGGAAAGGGGAGTGTAACTCTAGCCTCTATAGTAGCTTTGCTCAAGCCGCTGGTGACAGCATAGTTCACTGAGCAGGTCTCCCCAACTGGGAAGGAACAATCTAGAGACTCGTGAAATGTTAATCAAGTTACATAACTAATGTTGAGGTGATGGAGTGACTCATGTCAAATTCAACACGGTGTAGGGTAATCAGAGGTGACAGGCTGCAATGCAACCTTACATGGGAAGTAAATATCCAAGTTCAACATGCATAAACATTTTATTTGGATGACTCCTGCACTGAGCACTTTAGACTATATGACCAGCGAGCTATGGAAGTGAGTCCTAGTTTTCTTATCTGTACCCTTGAAAGAAAAAGAAGGAGTTGGAATGATGCCTGCTAGGGTATAAGAAGAGCCCAGGGCAGCTAGGCAGAAAAATTATCCTGTCGGCAGTTCAGTCTACATCAGAGGTTTTCAACCTTTTTGAGTCCATGGCTTCCATTGACCAACTACATTCTTTCTGTGGCACACCTGTGGGGCTCAGGAGCCCAGTTATGTCACCCCTTGCCTGCAGAGCTGTCAGCCTCTCACCTGTTTTTGAACACTTATGCTTCACTCAGTGCAAGAATTCCTGCTAGCCCCCACCCCCAGTGCTCTGAGTAAAAAGATCCAATTAATTGCTAGAATGGTTGCATTTCTGCTAGGAACACGTACAATACGGGCTTCCTAATTTCAAATCAAGCAGAATTTCATAACCTTAGGTTGGATATAGTCTCCAAGGGCTCAGAATCTGGTCTCTCTACCACTGGAAAAGCAGCTAATAAAACTGCAAACCAATATATCCTTCAAAAAAATCTCTCCTTGTTGGGGCCTCAGAGAAATGCCTTTATTTTTTCTTAATTATAAATATTGGAACACAATCAGATCTTAATAAGATCCTGCCTGCCCAGTTGCATGTAGTGCTTTGTGCAGCTGCTGTCTGCTATCTAATCTGCATTCCAGTGCAAGAGGGTAAGGCGGATCCATTTCCTTTGGACGATAAGAGCTCTCAGGCTTGATTATGCATAATGGGCTTCTCCCAAGTAGGGTTATTAGTGTGATTTCAAAAGTTTCAGAGAGAGAAAAAAACCCTGAATAAAATAAAATAACGAGATGATTGAAAAAAGTTCTAATGATGGATAGGGAATTTACAAACACTTATAGATCAAGTGATATTATAGGGGCAAATATTCTGCCAGGCTTGGCTGGCCATTTCTAACTGACAGAAGCACTCCCTGCCTTACTGAAGAACACTACCCTCTCCTACAACTGAAATATGAGTTCAAGGATCACTTTCAGGCCTCTGTTTCCCAGTGGAGTGTGGGAGGATCCTTGGATCTTCATTTCAATAGTTTGGTGTCCTGTTCTGAATGCATTGAAACAAGGGGAGGGGAAGGGCCATAGCTCAGTGCCAGAGCATCTACTTTGCATACAGAAGGTCCTGGCATCTCCAGGAAGGTCATGGGAGAGGCCCTAAACCCTGGAAAACCACTGCCAGTCGATATAGACCAGGAGTCTCCAGCCTTTGGGGGGGGCCTGTGGGCACATTTGCAAGCAGAAGAAACTCTTGTGGGCACCATACCCACACCCACACCCCAACCCAACCCAACCCAACCTATTCTACTGGCTACAATAGGATGCTTCTCTGAAGCCTGATTTAAGTAAGGAAACGCTGTGGATGTCAGGGTAGGTTTTTGTAGGTACATTTGCACCCATGATCACTTTGTTGGTGAACTCTGGTATAGACAACACTGACCAGGATGGATCAATGGGCTGACTAATATAAAGCAGCACCCTACATTCCTTTGAGGTGGTACAAACTAGCATTGCTGCTGACTTCTGGGATTCAGTCCACTCACTTTTTAATCACAAGGCCTTCTGTTCTCACCACGTAGGCTAACTTTAGGGTGCAATTCAACTCCCACCCCATGCACCAGCAGTGAGTGGCTTGGGAGCCCATGAATCCTAGGCTGACTGAGCCCCACTTTCCAGAATACCCCATTCCAGGGCCTTCTGCTGGCTACCAGTGTCAAGCATCCTGCTGATGGCACTCTCAGTCACCCACACATTCAGTGAGCAGAAGATGGAAGTGTGATACTGAGAAAGTTATGCTTGGATCACTCTGTGGTTGCTGGTGGGGAGCCAGCTTAGTTGGGTATCTCTCTAACACACACAAATCCCTTCCAGTCACGTGCAGTGGGGCTTTGGATTGTTATGCTTTCATGACCACCAGGACTCCTCCTTAACAAACCCCCGTTTGTGGATTAATGGAGAAGAACTCCATGAGAACACCATGCATTTAAAATATTCCCAGGCACATCCAGAGCCTAGCGGGCCCCCTGCTGCTGGCTGAACCCTCCGAGGCCTAGGGCAGGTGTACCCAACTGCCTGCTCCCTCTGCACGGGCCTGTTGATACTACTTTAGCAGCCATGGCTTCCCCCCAAAGAATCCTGGGAACACATATATTAAGGGTGGTGAGAGTTCTTAGGTGATATGCCCCAGGGCTACAATTCCCATCACCCCTAACAATTCTCAGGATTCTTCAGAGGAAGCCATGATGACTGTTAAAGTGGTGTAGGAATACTTTAAATGTATGGTGTGGATGTTTTAAGAATATTTCCTACTGCTCTTTACTTCCCCTACTAGTATATAGGCTTCTGGAAGTGTCCCTTCTTAATGCTGAAATGTTGGAAGAAGAGCACTGTCACATTTTCGTAGTATTGTTCTTCATCAAGTTCCACGCTAAGTACTTCATGGCACTTTCTCTTCTTAATCTGCTTTGAGAAATGAATTTCAGGTAAGGCTGCCTGGCTCCTTTGCTAAAAAACATTTCCCACGCTTCCTTTTGCTCCTGTGGCTCTTTGCACATTGAGATGGTGTGTTTATCAAGCTGTCTGTAGTAACATTCTGGCCTCTTCTGGTGAGAAGCTGTGGGTGATTTAGAACTCAAAAGTGTGTGTAATTCTCCTTACTTTATTCTCCACACCCCCTTTTCAATTCTACTGCTTGCTGAGCTCTTCACAAGATTCATTAGGGATGAGTCAAAGCATTCAATGGAAAAAAATATTATTTTGTTCACACCTCTAGACTTTGCCTTGCTAAAAAAAACCTGAAGCCACAAAAACTGAGATTATTAGAAAAAAGGTAATATTACATGTATTAATTTATTGGTGAGATTAATACTATATTACTGTTTGTTGTTGCTGTGTGAATAGTTCATCAGCTGCTAATTTCTTCAGCTTGCTTATTAAGGCACAAGCAGAACAGGCAAGATTTTGTAGCTGTTTTCTGGTCAGCTGGCAACCCAGAAGAGATTTCAGAATAAAGAGCAGCCATCTGTACCCAAAAGTTTTCCATGAAAGGAGCAGGGATATAGAAGGAGGCTGGCTCCAGGTGTATTGATGACTCCATTTAGTACTGCTGCAAAAAATGCTTGGCCATAGGCACACTTCAAGAGAGTTGATACCACCATTGCCACTCCCCAAGGGAAACGAACCATTGAATATGTTCATGAGGTTTAAGCATTGGAGCTACACATAGAGAACAATTCCTAGCTGACTCACACAAGCCTGCCAGCCATCTGTACTGTAGGAACGTGCCAAATGTACCCAAAAGAACAGCAGGCAGATGTCTGTAATGGCATGCCATTCACGGCCTGCTGAATTGGCTACTAGAGAAGTCCCATGCCAGCTCCTCATATTAACTTACCACAGTCTCCTTTTCTTGCGTCTTGCATTGCTTTATCACAGGCTTGATTATAGCTTTAAAATTGATATATTGCACTCTGGCACAGCCTGGCTGACAGGCTGCAATGAAGAATAGGGCTCCTGTACCTTTAATGGTTACATGTTCCTTTTCTTGCGCCTGTTTGTATGTGCATGTGTTTCCAGAGTGTCTGGGGATGACAAGCTGCGTCTGCCAAAATCCCATCTTCTGCAAAAGGCAGGAGACCCCATGTTCTCCATCTGATGCACAGGGAATAGGGAAGCCTGTATCTTAAAGGGGCCATCTCGTAGTCACGGTGTGGTGTTGGTCTGCAGAAAGAAAAGAGGCTTATGGAAATTGGGAGCAGGGGTTGTGTGTGGTCTGTGGTGAACCCACCCAAGAACACATTGGGACCTGTCTGTGGAATCTGAGCCACAGTTTGAGAAGCACTGTTCTCTGGGATGGAGTAAAAAGATAATGGAAAGACTGAAAACAAAAAGACAGAACTTTGCCCGTAGGAACTTAAAGCCGATTGAGTAAGCCATATACCACTTCCAGCAGTCTGCATTTCTAATAGGACTGCCTACCTCCTCCCTATGTACACATATCTGTAATTTGCAAAAAAAGGGACCCATTTGATTCAACAGAACCTCTTTTAATGCAAACAGCATGGGGTATGTGTCTGGTTGCACTGCACATCACATAGCTTGTGCGAGGGAGATTTCAGTACAGGGTGGGCAATTTAAAACCATATTTATAGCACATTGTTCATAACTCTCAGCAGTTGACTTTTAATAATCTATAGATTTCTCATAAAGAAAGAACATCGGCTCTGAAACATGCTGAGCTACAATAGATGTTCTTAACAGGCGGCACTTTTGAGAAAAGATTTCTCCTTTTTGCATTCTTTATGGAAGAGAACTCCCATACTCCCCAACCAGTTGCTCATGATGGCCGGGGCTGATGGGAGTCAGAGTCCACCAACATCTGGAGAGCCACAGATTCCTTACCCCTGCTCTACACACTTACCTGGGGAATAAGGTCTATGGATTTCAGTGACTTTTACCTCTTAAGTGTGAAATAATAATCCGGGAAGCATAGCCCAATATGTACATTCAGGCTATAACAAATGAGGCTTGTTTCCTCCTAATTCTTCCTTCAAGGAATGAGGCAGCAGGAACCTTAAATTTGCTCCATCTCCATGAAGTCCCTGTAATTTCACTCTTCTCCCCACCAGTGAGCCTTCCTTTCCTTCTGACTGTGTTCACTTTACTACCTAAGCCTGACAGCCTTGATTCCGCCCCCCCCCCCTGCTAGTTACAGAACATGACATTTTTGACAGCTGCCTCTGCCATTATTATTATTATTATTATTATTATTATTATTATTATTATCTTAATGTTGTTGTTTTGTGTTACTGTCAACTCAAATCTCCTGAAAGTGCATGTCCAGCCTGTCAGCAGAGGAAGAAGGGAGGCAGTGCAGGTTTTCCTCTCCCTGTCTAGCTGAACTCTGCGGTAAATGCTTGATATGGGGGTGCTGGTAAGGGCCAGAGGAGGGAAGGTCTCTCCTGATGATCAATGTCAGGAGGCAGGATGTTTCAGAGGATCCCTTTGGTTTAGTTGTTGAAAGCCACACAATGAAGGCATTCTGCCATATGCACATCAATGCGGTGTGTAAAAGGGGTCAGGAGAATGTGCTCATGTACGTCCATGACCCATGCTCATTCCCAGCCCTTGTCTGCTATCATGTTAGTCATTTATGAGATCTGTGCTTTCCCCTCTGCTCAAGGGTCTGGGGGAGGAAATAGAAAGGTTGGGGGGGACACAGACAATTATATAGATCTTGGGTGGCCCTACGTCCTGCTTGATAGAAGTCAGCTCTCTGTTTGAAGGGCTGTCAAACCTGGAGGACAATCCTCTACTTGAAGGAGTCCTCTGCTTGAAGGGCAGTCTGGCTCTAGTCCAGTTTAAGGATAAAGAACCCTCAGAAGGGGAAGCAGAAGCCTTGAAGTTGCCCATTCTCAGCCAGCACCTGGACAGCAGACTAAGCGGGCACTTAGGCCACAGTCTTCTCCTCTGTGGTGAAGAAGAAGAAGAAGAGTTTGGATTTGATATCCCGCCTTTCACGGACTTCCGGTCGGCGCCAGCGTTTGATGGCGGTCCTAGCCTCGAGCTCCGAGGCAGGACTGCTCCGTAAGTTCGGGTCTTACCCGCTACGGCAAGCGGGGGACCCCTAAAATCACAGGCGCTGAAGCCTGTGAGCAAGGAGATTCGGTGGGCACCTTTGCGCCCCCCCGGCATCGTGAAAGAGCCTTTTTAAAGGCTCCGGAGCGGCATCGGGGTGAGCGCGGTGCTGAGGATCGCTACCCAGCTTACGGAGTGAAGCCGCGTCGCCATTAACGGAGAGCGCCGATTCCTTTCTGAAACTAAAGATTGGCAACAACAATACCCGTGAGTAAGAACGCAAAATTAAAAACGGGACTTAAAAATCTAGAAGATTTGGCTGAAAACGGGAAGGCAAAAATTAAGGAAGTCAGCCTCCCGGATCTGCATGATTAACGGAGCAATGAAAGACTGAGCTGTGTTTAAACGGACTTTCCTTTAACTCTTATTAAACCAGACATCGAAAGGATCTCCCCCCTGTAGTGCAGGAGAAGGGGGGGAGGAAACAGAATTAATTTAACCTGCAAAAGAAAGGGATAAGGAATAAAAAACCTCTGCTGCTGACACTTCTGGTCAGGCTGCCGGAGCAGCGATCGCATGAAAAAGGAACTGTCAAGTGAGCTGTCAAAAGACAGTGGCTACAAAATAAGACTTATTTGAAACATATTACTTTGGTGGATTACAATTTTAACAGTAAAGTGCTACAAATTAAAGACTCTTAGTGGGACTTTTGCCTTTGGACTTTCTGTTTCTTAGTTGTGGGTGCCTTTGGATGGTTACAATTTCCTCCTCTAGAGGGCTTTAGTTGTATTACGGTGTATCCAGCGGGATTTTCCACTTGCAACTTTCCTGTGTGAATGACCTTGAGTTATGAGCAACCCGCCAGAAGAAATTTCAACAAGAAGTAAAACAAAGCAGGCTCAAAAACAAGCTCAAAAAAGAGGCTCTTTATCAGGAGCAGCAGCTGCACAAGAAAAAATAACAGCAGCATCAATGGAGTCAATGACACAGGCTCTGCTCAAAATAAATCAGTCATTAGAAGTACTCACCAAGCAATCTGCAGAACTTACTAAACAGTCTACAGAGAACTCTAAGAAACTGACGGAGCTGACAACAAGACTGGACCTGAACACAACAACAATCTCATCTAATACAGATTCTATAAACCGTTTGGTTCAAGAGTCTACGGAAACAAGGAGAATAGCTGAGAGTGCTAGGTCTACTGCTGAAGAAACCAAAGGAAAGTTTGCGCCTATTGCAAAAAAAGTACATGAACATGATACAGCATTAGCCCTACTAGAACTGGAAAGGAAAAGCAAGAACCTGAAATTAAGACTGGTTCCAGAAGAGGAAGAGGACAAGCTTGGGGAATTCCTCACAGATAAATTTCAAGATTTTTGGAATGATGAGTTAGATGGAGAAGAAGATGAATTTGTGATAACCTCAGCCTTTCGGATTGGCAGGAAGCAAGGGAAGAAGCCAAGAGACTGTTTAATTACCTTGGGATCAAAGGAACAAAGAGACAAAATACTGAACCTACATTTCCAGAAGGCCTTGGTCATTAAAAATTCTCAGATCCAGATTTTTAAGGATATTCCTAAATACTTTTTGGAGGTTAGATCTCAATTTAAAGAATTAGTTGATCTACTTAAACAGAATAATATCCCATTCAGGTGGGAATTTCCACAAGGGCTGTCCTTTAACTTTAAAGGGAAGAAAATTAAAATAAAAACAAACCAGGATAAAGAACTCTTTTTGGAAAGAAATCAAGAGGATCTTCAGAAAGGAACTGTTAGTGAGGGGGAAGTACCGGACATTTCAAATCTATCATTTGGACTGAACCGAGCACCGACCGAGGAGGAACAACAACTTGGTGCAGTCGGTGGAAGAGCTACCCAGTAACAAAAATGTCTCTGCAACTCTTCAGCTGGAATTGTAATGGTTTGAACCACCCTCGAAAAAGGGGTCAAGTATTTCATCTATTAAAGAAGGAACATCTAGATGTAATCTGTCTACAAGAAACACACATTGCCAGGATACATAGAAAACTTTTAACAAATAAGAGATTAGGATAAGAATTTATTTCATCAGATAGAGTTAAGAAAAGAGGAGTTGTGATCTATGTCAAGGAAAAATTTGAACCAAAACTGATCTTTAAGGATGACCAAGGAAGATACCTGGCAGTGGAAATTCAAATTCATGGAGAAAAGATTTTGATTGTTGGAGTTTATGCACCAAATGAGGGGAAGGCTGAATTCTTCAAGAAGTTGCACGAGACTTTAATGGACTTTTTGGATTTTAAAATTATAATGATGGGTGATATGAATGGAGTCGTCTCCACAAACATGGATAAGGCCCAAAGACAAACAATATCTAATGATGGAAGACTACCAAAGACATTCTTCGAACTGACTGACACTATGGACCTGATTGACATTTGGAGAACTAGGAACCCTCTGGAAAGGGAGGGGACCTTCTTCTCTGAAGCAAAAATGACATGGACTAGAATTGATCAAATATGGACTTCTAGTAATCTGGCATCAAAAGTTAAAAAAATAGAAATCTGCCCAAAGACCTGTTCTGACCACAATGCTGTCAAGATGGAAATGAAACTGACAACAGCTGGAACCTTTAGATGGAGAATGAATGACACTCTTTTTGGAGATGAAGAAATTTGTAAAAAGGCCCAAAAGACACTTAAAGACTACTTCGAGATTAACCTGAGATCAGACACTGAAAAAAGAGTTATTTGGGATGCAAGTAAAGCCGTGATGCGTGGCTTCCTAATACAACAGAATTCAATAAAGAGGAAAAAACAGAATGAGAAGAAAGAGAAAATTTGGAACCTAATAAAAGAAGGGGAGAAGAAATTGAGATCTAAGCCTAAATCTCAAGAGATATTAAGAGAAATAAAATTCTATCAAACACAATATATGGAATTGATGAATCAGGAAATAGAATGGAAAATTAAACAAATGAGACAAAAGACTTTTGAGTCTGCAGATAAATGTGGGAAGCTACTGTCTTGGCAATTGAAAAAGAGGCAAAAATTGAATACAGTGACATCACTTGAAGTAGATGGGAAGTCTATTAATAAACCAAATGAGATAAGTAATTGTTTTCAAAGTTTCTTCAAGAAATTATACAAACAAGGGCCAAAAAACGAACAGGAGATAGAAGAATTTATTGGAAAATACGGCTTACCAAAAATCTCTGAAAATAATAGAAGGAGTTTGAATGAGAAAATTACAGATCAAGAAATAGAGAGCGCCATTCAGGATATGCAGCTGGGAAAATCACCAGGACCAGATGGACTAACTGCGAGATACTATAAAGCACTGAAGGATTGGTTAATACAACCATTGAAAGAAGTTTGCAATCAAATTTTGGAGGGGAAAAAGGCTCCCGAATCGTGGAAGGAAGCATTCATCTCACTTATACCGAAGACAGAAACTGAGAAACATCAAGTTAAGAATTACCGCCCTATATCACTCTTGAATGTGGATTATAAAATTTTTGCAGACATTTTAGCAAAAAGATTCAAAAAAGTTTTGTTAGAGGAGATTCACAGGGACCAAACTGGCTTTCTACCAGGCAGGCAATTGTCAGACAATGTGAGGAATATTATAGACATTTTAGAACTTCTGGAAACTGACATAAATAGAAAAGCTGTTTTGATTTTTGTGGACGCAGAGAAAGCCTTTGACAACATTTGTTGGAGCTTTATGAAGAGGAATCTCCAAGGGATGGGGGTAGGCAAAAACTTTGAAAATGGTATAAGTGCAATTTACTCTGAGCAAAAGGCCAAACTAATTGTAAATGGTATGGTTATGGACGAAATTCCAATAGAGAAAGGGACACGACAGGGATGCCCAATTTCCCCTCTATTGTTTATATCGGTACTGGAGGTTTTCCTAAATATGATCAGAAGAGACCAGCTGGTTAAAGGTATACAGGTCGGAACTAAACATTATAAGTTAAGAGCATTCGCAGATGATCTAGTCTTGACATTACAACAGCCAGAAACCAGTACAAAAAGAGTTTTGGAACTTATTGAAATATTTGGTCAGGTAGCAGGTTTTAAATTAAATAAACATAAGACAAAGGTGTTGGAAAAAAATCTTACGGTCGGGGAAAAAGATAGTTTTCAAAGAGAAACTGGTTTGGAAATTACTAAAAAGGTAAAATATCTGGGGGTGAATTTAACATCTAAGAATGTGAACCTATTTAAAGACAATTATGAGAAATGCTGGGCCGAAGTGAAGAAAGATTTCGATATATGGTCAAGATTGAGACTTTCCTTGTTAGGCCGAATTGCTGTTATCAAGATGAATGTATTGCCGAGATTGTTGTTTCTGTTCCAGACATTGCAAATTTTAGATAAGATGGACTGTTTCAAGAAGTGGCAGAAAGATATATCTAAATTTGTCTGGCAGGGCAAAAAACCCAGAATAAAATTTAAGATTTTGACTGATGCAAAGGATAGAGGGGGCTTTGCCCTGCCGGACTTAAAACTTTATTATGAAGCAGCGGCTTTTTGCTGGCTGAAACCATGGCTACTTCTTGAGAATACAGACATTCTGGACCTGGAAGGTTATGATAATAGTTTTGGTTGGCATGCATATTTATGGTATGACAAGGTAAAGGTACATAGAAATTTTAAAAACCATATTGTTAGGAAAGCATTGTATAATGTATGGAATCGATATAAAGATTTGCTTGAAAGTAAAACCCCCAGGTGGTTGTCACCAATGGAAGCCAAGGCGGTAAAAAGACTGAACATGGATACAGAGTGGCCAAAATATTGTGAAATTATAGAATATGATGGTGAAAAGTTGAAACTACAGAGTTTTGAGAAATTGAAACCTAAAGTTCGAGATTGGTTACATTATTTCCAGATCAATGAAACTTTTAAGCAGGACAGAAAACTAGGATTTCAGAAGGAGAGGTCAAAGTTAGAAACAGAATTGCTAGAACCCAATACCAAGAATTTGTCTAGAATGTATAATCTGCTGCTAAAATGGAATACACAGGATGAAACGGTTAAATCAGCTATGATTAAGTGGGCACAGGATATTGGTCATGATATCATGTTTGCTGACTGGGAGCAGTTATGGACCACAGGTATTAAATTTACGGCATGCAGTGCCCTGAAAGAGAACATAATGAAAATGATCTATAGGTGGTACATGACTCCAGTCAAGCTTGCAAAGATATATCATTTGCCCAATAACAATTGTTGGAAGTGTAATGAATGTGAAGGAACTTTTTATCACCTTTGGTGGACCTGCCCAAAGATTAAGGCCTACTGGGAAATGATCTATAATGAAATTAAGAAAATCCTTAAGTGGACATTTGTAAAGAAACCGGAGGCTTTTCTCCTGGGCATGGTCGGCCAATTGGTACCAAAGAAAGATAGGACCTTTTTTATGTATGCAACAACAGCAGCAAGAATCCTTTTGGCGAAGTATTGGAAGACTAAAGAATTACCTACTCTGGAAGAATGGCAGACCAAGGTGACTGAATTTATGGGACTGGCAGAGATGACCGGCAGAATTCGCGACCAGAGGAAAGAGACAGTGGAGGAGGACTGGAAAAAATTTAAAATCTATCTTAAAAATTGTTGTAAAATTTCGGAATGTTAAGATGTCAAGGGATTGGATACAAAGAATTACAGCTATAAATTGAAATTTATAAAATAGAATTTTTTTAAAGAGAATTAAATATAAAAATGGGATGAAGAATTGCTAAAAATTTTTAAAATATGGATGCAGGGAAGGGGAGGTTTGGGGAAGTCGTGTTATGTTTATTTGTTTTTTGTTTATGTTGTAAAATCAATAAAAATTATTTAAAAAAAAAAAAAAAAAGATATCCCGCCTTTCACTCCCCTTCAGGAGTCTCAAAGCGGCTAACATTCTCCTTTCCCTTCCTCCCCCACAACAAACACTCTGTGAGGTGAGTGGGGCTGAGAGACTTCAAAGAAGTGTGACTGGCCCAAGGTCACCCAGCAGCTGCATGTGGAGGAGCGGAGACGCAAACCCAGTTCCCCAGATTACGAGACTACCGCTCTTAACCACTACACCACACTGGCTCTCAATGCAGCTGGTGAGGTGCATTATATTTCTATTTAAGCTATGGTAATACATACAGTTGCATCTATGCATATAAATTACCTTGTGAAAATGTTCTGCAAATCTGCACCCTCTTATGGGATGATAGATTTCATCTGTCTTTCTTTGGTTCCCTCTTTGCTCTAGTTATGCTCATGATGCTCTGCTTGAGAGCCTCAGTCTGGGGGCAGAGAGGGAAAGATGAACCCTGCCAGCAAGAGCTTTGCATAAGTCAAGTGAGAACAGAGGAAGACTGAATGGGTAAGATAAATATTGCTCTAGTTAGCTTACTTTCCCAGCCACACTTTTCTCCAAGGCCTGTTGCCCATCTCGTCCAACATTCTGTTGTTCTTGGAAACCTATAAGCAACGCCTGAAGGCAAAACAGCTCTCCTTTGTTTGTCCCTCCACACCTGGTATACTATCTTTGCACTTGGAGGTTCCACTTAGCTGTTGTGACTAACAGCCATTTTGATATGATATGCTACTATGAAATTTTCTAATAATTTTTCAAAGACATCTAAGACTCCATCTTACTATGCATTTGAAGTAGTATCATACCAGTTTAAATAGCCATGGCATCCCCCAGAGAATCCTGGGAAGTGCAGTTCGTTAAGGGTGCTGATAGTTGTTAGGATATGCATATTTCCCTCAGAGTCAGTTCCCAAAATAGTTTAGCAATCAATCCCCCTTGTCAGGAAACTCCGGGAATTGTAGCTCTGTAAGGGGAATATGAGGTCTCCTAGCAACTTTGAGCATCCTTAACAAACTGTAGTTATAGGATTCTTTGAGGAAAGCCATGATTACTTAAAGTAATATAATGACAATTTTCAGTGATTTTGTTTTTATTGCTTCAATGTCTGTTCTTCTGCAGGAGGAGGGAGGGGGAGAGGGTTATGGTTTATTATGTTTATCTCCTGTAGGAAAAATAATTTAAAAGGTGGTACAATACTGCTTTAAATGTATAGTGCAGATGGGCTTTTATAGACCCTGGAACATTGCCCTCCAACTCCAAGGAAAGCACACCAGAACTCGTTCCCCCATCAACTGATCACACACCACTTCGGAATTTGTCTCTGATCTCACCAGTCATTCCATGACAGTGATGAAAATGAAACAAATGTCTTGCAGGAGCTGTTGTGTTCTGCCAAATAATTTTTTTCCCAGAAGATTGGCATCACAATAAGCAGCAAAGGTTACTCTTATTAAAAAAAAATGAATCTCACTTTTCAGCCATCTCTGTGTGGAACTTTTCTCCCAAAAACCAGGTAGCTGTATGGAACCTTTATCCCCCAAACCACCCTTTGTGTACCCATTGTAATGTGTGAAAAGGGCTCATATGCCCAGTGAAAGAGGATCACAAAGTACCACTTACAACAATGATGGACTATAGTGATTTGTGTCAGCAGCACATCATTGAAGTAAACATAAGTGGTACTTCTTGATCCCATTTCACTAAGTATATGAGCATGTTACAATAGACACATGCAGAGAAAACAGATGCAAACAGCATTTGAATAGATTATCAAAATGCTGTTCTTGTCACAGTTCACATTAGAAAGAATTTTGAAGTATTTATTGTCTTTTTAAAAGGTTAGAAATCTTAACAGTTTGCATGTACGCACATCATATATGCCCATTGTTGTCACTGTTAAGTCAGGCCTTTTCATAAAGGAAAGTGAGATTTTCCTTGGTTGCTGTGGTGTTGATGTTTCTCTGACTGATAAATAGCCTCCTGTCACCACTGTAGAAGCAGAAAAAAAGATTGAAATGCCAGGAGAAAAACTCTCAGTGGTTTTCTGTCCCAACCAGCGAGGCATCAGCTACTTCAGCAAGGAAACTGTATATTTCCAATTTTGCTTTATAAATTTAAGGAAGTTTCAACAAACAGATGAAAGAACCCCTCTCGTGTGTGTTTATGATCCATATGTGCCCCACAAGGCCAGTGAAACTCTAGATGTACTAGGTAAGATATAAAAATCTGATGAGCTGCAAGGGAGCTGTTAGTTCCTTTTTCTCATATGGGGGAACACACGCAGAAGTACTAAACCTGAAGGAGTTCAGAGGGTGATGTTTGAATTGTTTTCCTAGGAACAGAGAATGAGAAGAAGTGAGATTAGTAGAGACTGGTACAATCTTCACATTGCTATCAATGTTATAGCCTTGGCACATAGAATGAGAATAAGGGAGAGATTATTTGTGGGCTAGTCTTTGGCATTTTTATTCAGAAACCCCATTGTGACCAGCTGAGATTACTCCTTTAAGGCTGTAATCCTATACACGTTTGTAGGAGTAAACCCCACTGAACACAATGTGGCTCACTTCTGATTAAATATGTATAGGACTGGTACATTAGTGTGCATAGCATTGCAGCCTTAATCTTACAGGATTGTATGATCAATTTGCCAACAGTAGCAAAAAGATATTATATACAATTTAAACATTTTTATCCTTCTGTAAATAAAAGGGCTCCCACAGTGGGTTACATGAGATCAATAGCAAGCAAGATAGCCTAGAAGCAGCATTAAAAGGTGAGGTTCATGATTGGATACACTGTCTTGAGCTCCTGAATCTTAGCGTGAATGCAAATTCTGACATACCTTGGCAGGATATTGTTATCACACCCTCATCAACCATTTATTCAGTGGTGAGTAATCGGAGGCAGTATGCCTCCAAATACAAGTTGCTGGAATAACAAGTGGGGAGAGTGCTGTTGCACTTGTGTGTCATGGACTGGCTGGATGCAGAGGGATGGTGGGAGGCACCAGCTGGAGAACCTGAGGAGAAGAAGGCTCAGAGGCTGGGGATTGGTGGTGAGACAATAATGGGTGGACAGAGGGAGAAGAGGGAGAAGCCTGGGAGGAAAGGGTGTTGGAAACTGAGGAGGTAACAGGGTTTAGTGAGCAGGGAGAGTCTGTGGCAGGGGGAAGCAGAAGCAGAAGCTGAAGCAAGAGAGGAGGGAGGCCAAGAGGCAGAGATGAGTCAGGCTGGTGAAGAAGCCAGGGTGTCCCCTTGCTGCTGCAACAAGCTCCCATCCCCAGTAACATCCTTAGCTTTACTACTGGGACTTGCAACATCCAAGATTCTGCACGCTTCAAGACTTATCACCAGCATCCTTATCCTTTCTCTCTCTCACACACACACCCATTCCATATGGTACTACAAGGCTCACATGATTATCTCTGGGATTTTTGTGACCAAGAAGGACTTTTACCTTAGCTGTGCCTAATTCCTCCCAGAAGTCTAGCCACTGGATCATTCTCTCCCTCTTGTCAAGCTGGACATTTGTCTGCTTTTTAAAGCTCTTTCTGCCTTTAGCAAAAGCTTTAATTTGCTGCAAGCTGATGCCCTGGCCTTGCACAGGCTCATCAATCTACCTCATTGCTGTCTCTCCTTGTTTGCCTGCCACTTCTTTTCCAGACTAAAAACATATTAGCATGCTAACTAGTTTTTTTTAAAAAAGAAAAAAATCAGTCACATTATATATTTTACGCTCCTGATCAGCGTTCTGTGAAATTTCCAGCTGGTGACGAAGAGGCTCTGGAATCATGAATCATGTAACCCTCACACTGCCTCCAATTATAAAAGAATCGATGGAGACTCTAGAATGCTGAAGAAAAAATAAAGCTTACTTTGTGCTTTGTATCCTACATGCACACAAAGAACAGCACAAGATGGAGAAAAGGATCCAACACTTCTTCCACACCTGTTAAATTTGCCCCTTTGCAGTACTAATACGATGGTTGGTTGGCAGTTGTTGTTACAGTTACAGGTTCAATGAGATTTTAACTAACCCTGCTACTCTCCTTTCCTTAAATGTACTATCCAATCCTAACAGCATGCAGGCCATTTACAAGAGCAATTTGGTATGTGGCTTTAAGAGAAAATGTGTGCTCCAGGTGCTATGTGAAAAGCAGGGGCTCTCATGAACCTTTCAATTTTCTGCTTTCCTGAAATGTAATTCTGAGCAAATGGCTAATAGTGTTTTAATACAGTATTTCTTTGGAGATGGTGCCTCACTTAAAAATACTTTTGTTCATGTCCACGTGTCCATATGAATCACTGCAAAGTATTTTTAGTAGTAGTATTTTTAGTACTAGTACTGCATAGTATTTTTAGTAGTATTTGCAGTTGCTTTAATGAAATGCATCTACTTTCATAAAATGCATCTATGAATCTAAATGCCTTTTAAAGTTTCCAAATGTGATCGCAATTCATTGTTTTCTTGACGCAGCAGGGATTGTCCCAAATCCTGGCATTGTGAATTTGATGTCATCTAACCTGGTATCTCATGCAGCTTTTGATTAAGCTTTCTGGAATGTAGAATTCTTTTTCTTTCCTATTTGCAGTATATTAGATTGTGGTCTCTGACAGATAAGTTGTACTTTCTATGGCCTCTTGAAGTGTGCTTTGTCTTCATCAGCCCATTGAACGCACAAGTTAAGTATTGCAAGGCACTCCTAGATAGGGGTGGTCTACATAACATTGGCAAACAAATGACTTACATACTTGTCTTTTTGAAGGCAAGAGAATCCATAGTAGGCAGCTGCATCTGGCAACCTCACTTACAAGCAATTGTTTATGTGGCTACATTTGCAGAGAGTAGTCTCTTACATCTGGAAGGAAATAATGATGCTGAGTTGTCTTTTTGGATGCTGTGATAGATGGGCTGGCCAAAAGAATCACAGGCTAATAGTTTAAATTGGACTTGGCAATTGAATCTGCAGTTTGATTCAACAAAATTAGTGGCATCTGAGTGACCTTGAGAGTCTGAATCATGCAGCCTCCCCAAGTTATATGGTTTTTGGATATGATGACACAGGCTTCCTTCAGCCAGGAAAGTAATAGAAATTAATTGTCTGGCTCAGCTTTTGCTCTCATACAGGAGTCCACCAGCCTGCAGCTCAGAAACTAGAATAGGAGTTGGAGGAATATGTATAGCTGACAAAGACAACTTACGTTATCAGCAACAGTTATCAGATACAACACTGTGGTCTATAAAGCCCAGTTTAGGTGAACTACTCGAGTGTTATTTCAGCAAGCGAATAGGAAGTGGGGCCATGCTCATTAGCGCCTCCCCTGATGTCACACACTCCAGTTAGCCCAGCCCCCTGACATTTGTGCACACAGCACAGACATCTGCAGGGATGTGCATACAGCCGGGTTCCCCCACCGGCAATGTGTATACTGTACACACAGACATTAGTAGTGAAGTTTATTTAGAGTGCATAGCATCTGGGGGCAGGGCTCACCAGCACCACCCTGCTAACACACTGATGGAATACACGAGACATTTGCCTGAAGAGGGCTATATAGTCAACTGTTGCTGCATCAATTCCCCCTTTCTCCATTTTCTGGTGAGAAGTCTTTCACTTGATACAATAAGACAGCAATGGCAGGCATAAAAATGTGACTGCATTCTGCCGAATTTGACATACTAACTTTGCGGCTAATATGAAAGTGGAGGGAGGGGATTACGAAGAACATAAATGAGCCTCCTGGATGAGGCCAGTGCATAGCTGTCAACTTTCCCCTTTTCTTGTGAGGAATCCTATTCGGAATAAGGGAATTTCCCTTTAAAAAAGGGAAAGGTTGACAGCTATGGGCCAGTGGCCAATATACTCCAGCATCCTGTTCCTCTGACCAGATGCCTGCAGGAAGCCTGCGAGCTGGACAATAGCACTCTCCCCACCTGCAAATCCTAAGAGCTGGCATTTAGAGGCATGGTGCTTCTGACAGTGGAGCTAGGACATAGACACCATGCCTAGTAGCCTTAGACAAAGCCTCACTGATAGCTTTGTCTAATGCTCTTTTAAAGCCATCTGCGTTGCTGACCATCACTTCCTCTTGTGGGAGTGAGATTCATAGTTTAACTATGTGCTCTGCGAAGAAGTAATGAAAGGTGGGATTAGAGGGTAAGCAATCCCTGCTCCACTAATCTATGTTTCACACTGTCAGCTATGAAACAGTTTAGAACTAAATAAATAGGGATATAAGAAATGACCAAGCAAGAAAGTTAGTTAGTTTGCTAACTAAGATACCTGCTCTTGATCCCAGATATTTTTGCACCAATGCCATTTAAAATACATGGATGTAAAGAGGATATTTATTTCCCCTGATCTGGATTACCTGTTTCATCAGGGATAATTGAGGACACAATATGCTTCAGTTCATTGCTCAATTTATTTTATAAAAAAAAATAAAAAGCTATAGTTGGAGGGGAGGTGTTTTTGTTGCATGTCCCTAGGTAACCTAACATGCTGTCATTCTCAGCATTTCTCTGAGATCACTTTTAACACTTGCCCAAACAAAACAAAGCTAATCTGATGTCAGCCTATTGCCTAACCTAGATGGCTGCCTGCCACTACTCCTCCACTTTATGTCCAAGCAAGTATACTATTACATAACATCATAACGTCAGTGCAAGTTTGATCCCAGGCAGGGCTAAGTCTGGCATCTTAAATAATAATTTATTTCTTGGAGGATGTAGTCCTAATCTGCATACCCTGAATCCCTCCTTGAAGTGTTAAGATGCTGGAGGGGGCTCATCTCTTCATCAATACATACCTGCTCCTGGATTAAGGAGGTGCTTGGAATAATCATCATCATCATCATCATCATCATCATCATCATCATCTTAACAACAACAACAGCTTACTTACGTACTTATTTACTTATATTCCACCCATCTGACTGGGTTGCCCCAGCCACTCTGGGCAGCTTCCAACATAATATAAAAGCACAACTAAACATCAAGCATTAAAAACTTCCCAATACAGGGCTGCCTTCAGATGTCTTCAGAAAGTCATGTAATTGGTTATCTCTTTGACATCTGATGAGAGGGCGTTCCACAGGGAGGACACCACTGCCCAGAATGCCTTCTGCCTGGTTCCCTGCAACCTCACCTCTCACAATGAGGGAACCTCCAGAAGGCCCTCGGAACTGGACCTCAGTGCCCAGGGTGAATGATGCGGGTGGAGACTCTCCTTCAGGTGTACAGGGCCAAGGTTGTTTAGGGCTTTAAGGGTCAGCACCAACTCTTTGAATTGTGCTCGGAAATGTATTGGGAGCCACTGTAGATCTTTTAGGACCAGCGCAGAGCAAGAAATTCCACAGAGTGGGATATGTAGTTTGCCTTTTGTTATGTACTGTACTGAGTTGAATAGGATCCAAACTGCAGCAGTCTGATTGGTCCTAGAACAATAGGATCCAAATTGCAGCAGTCTGATTGGTCCTAGAACAATGCAGCAGTATGATTGGTTGGCAGGAACCACCCAGTCATGCTCCAGATATAAGTGAATCCACAACCTGATTGGCTTACAGTAGAATTCCAGAATTAGCCAATCATGTGCAGCCCATTGTGCAAATAATGTATATAAAGCAGATACTTTGAGGGGACTTTCATTCATTCCTCCTCTCCACTATGAGCTGAATAAAGAGCATGAAATCACTTTGCGAGTATATTTCACCTTTCTTTGTTTTCTCTGGTATGGATAGTCACAAGGGTGTCTTCAGGCAGGGAAACTACTGCCTTCTAGTCTTAGAACCCACTTCTGCTAGAGTCTTAGAACCCACTCTAGCAGAAGCAGTCATTTATGAATCTGGAACGGGGTGTGTGTGTGTTGCTGCTGCTGCTTTAATCCTCCTTCTGTTTGAATGTCTCATTTCACGCATTCATTGCACGTTGTAAGAAGACCATGTGAAATGACCTTTCTTCTGGTACTTTTGCAGAGAGATGAGCAAGGATGAAGGCATTTCTTAACACACAAATCCAGCTCATCTGTGTTCCATTTATTTATTTAGCCGGATTGGGGCCTTTCACTTTGCCACTTTCCCATTTGTGGCACATAATCAGTATTGATTTTTTAAATAAAGGCTTGGAGATTATCAGGTGCCAGATGTTCGTGGGGGCTTTCCCCCCCCCATTTGCCCACTTCATTTTTCTTTCTTGAGTATTAAGTACATCTTCCTGGTCTGTACCAGATGGCATCATAAAATGAAACATGTTTGACAAATCTTATGGGGCAGGAAGGATAGAAAAATGACAGTAGCAAAGGCTGCTACTGCTCCAGTCTGATGAGACGGAGTTCTTATTCCTGAGCCAGAAAGATAGAACGCTTAAGGATTCATGAGAAGGGAGCTGTGTAGAGAGCAGGAAGGGGCACAGGAAAATTAACTGAATGGATTTGGGTACCTCTTAATAAATGATGTTTCTTCCTGCTTTATTCAGTGACCAAAATACACAGTTTTACCAGCAGACTTTGGCTGTCTGCCGTGTGATTTTAAAATCTCTTGGCAGAAGCACATAGGAAGCTGCCTTGTACACAGTCAGACCATAGGTCAGTATTATCTACACAAGCCTTTCTCAACATTGGGTCCCCAGGTGTTGTTGGACTACCAGTGTGAGAGCCAGTGTGGTGTAGTGGTTAAGAGCGGTAGTCTCGTAATCCGGGGAACCGGGTTCGCGTCTCTGCTCCTCCACATGCAGCTGCTGGGTGACCTTGGGCAAGTCACACTTCTTTGAAGTCTCTCAGCCCCACTCACCTCACAGAGTGTTTGTTGTGGGGGAGGAAGGGAAAGGAGAATTTTAGCCGCTTTGAGACTCCTGAAGGGGAGTGAAAGGCGGGATATCAAATCCAAACTCTTCTTCTTCTTCTTCCCATCATCCCTAGCTAGCAGGAACAGTGGTCAGGGATGAGAAAGTTGAGAAAGGCTGGTATGTACTGACTGACAGTGGCTCTTGTGTGTTTCAGACAGGGGTCTCTCCAAGCCCTACATTGAACCAAGGACAACTTCTGCAGGCAAAGCAGATGCTCTACCAATGAGCTGTATTCCTTTCCCACAACAAGAGCAGTTTGGCCCAACAGTGGCACGTGGGATGTCTACTAATACAGGCATCCCCCTCCAGTTACGCAGGGGTTATGTTCCAGGCCCCCATTCACATAAATGAAATTGCATAAAGTCTCCAAATGCCTCTAAATGCCTATCCCCCCCCCCTCACCAGCTCTCTCTCCCAGCTGGAGATCCAAGTTTGGGAAACCCTGGTCAGTGCTAATGGGCAGGAGCTCTCCAGCGTTTCAGACATGGGACATTCTCAGCCCTACATGAAGCACTGAATGTGGCCCTCCAGACTCCTCCATCTGACCCTCAGGACTTTCCTCAGTCACATTCCTTCTCACCAGGCCACAACCCTCACTCTCACTTTGCACTCTCCTTGGGTGTGTTTGCCTGGCTGGAACATGTCCTTGAACTGTGGTCAAGCTTGCTTGGGTGGTAGAGTACCTGCTTTGCATGCAGGGGCTGTGTGTCCCATTTCACCACCTGAGGCAAAACAGGAACGTACTGCCACCCCACCCTTACCTGGGAAGCCAAAGAAGCAGTGCCCCACCTTCCCCACTGCCAGCACTGCTTCTCCACCGGTGGCAGAAGTAACAGGGTGGGTGGGGCACCCACAGCTGCACTTCTTCTTTGGCTTCCACTGCCCAAGACAGTTGCTTCACCCCCAGTGCATGGGTGGGCATGCAGAAGGTCCCAGGTTCAGTCCCTGAGATCTACATCTGAGGCTGGAAAACACTCCCTGTTGGAAAATCTGGAGGGCCGCTGCCAATCAGTGTATTGGTCTGACTCAGTATGAAGCAGCTATCTGTGTTTCTAGACATTTCAGTCCACTTGGATGGACTTGGAAGACCAGCAGTAAGAGAATGGCAAATTTCCATATTTGACAGCACTTCCAGCGTAGCCATCTGGTTGCAGCTTGCCTCAAGACCTTAAATATTTTTGTCTGTCTAGTAGCAGAGTTAACCTAATTATAAGGCATTATTTATGACTTGTTTGCATAGCTATACTCTACTCTTCCTCTAAGGACACACCTCACAAGGATGTATGATAAGCTGAGATACAGCAAAGTCGATGGACACCAAGGGAACATAAGAATATAAGAAGAGCCTGCTGGATCAGGCCAGTGACCCATCTAGTCCAGCATCTTTTTCTCCCACTGGCCAAGCAGATGCCTTTGGGGAGCCTGCAAGCAGGACCTGAGTGCAACAGCCGTTTCCAGCAACTGGCATTCAGAAGCATCATTGCCTCTGGCAAAGGAGCTTCACAACCAAATAGAAAATACTGCATGCAAGCCATGATGTACCAAATAGTCCCCTCATTAAAAAAATAAGAATGCATGCACACAAAGTGAAGGCCAAGCCAGGGGTGGGGGAGCCGATTGGCTTCCCTGAGCAGCCACACTTACCGTAGCTTGGATCTATATTTATCCTGGCAGGAAACCTGAAAGACAAAGTTGTGGTTTTCAGTGTGCTCAGTCAGCACTGGTATTGTGGCAGGAGTGCCTCGACTGAGCGTGTCGCTTTCCAGTGTGGCAGCAGCAGAGTAGTGTTCTTTGCTGATAAATCTTATTTTTAAATTAGCTGCATGTCAAAGTGTTAAATAATGCATCTCATAAATAAAGATGCCCATGTATATGTGAGCTCTCTCGTCACTAAATTCATAACTGCATGGCTTCTTCTGCAGCCAGATAAGCACTGGTGGATAGATGATTACCCTCGAGATTGCCTTCAAGGGGAAATTGCCTTTTTTGTATTTAGGTCCTGCAGCAAAGTTTCTTAGCATTTTGAATACAAATTTTAGTGGTAGCGGTATGTTTTTTAAGGCATCAATATTTTCTGTATACAAAGAGAGAAGAGCATACGCTATAGCAGCTTTGACCAAGCTGGTGCCCTCCAGATGTTTTGGACTACAACTCCTATCCTCCCTAGTCAGCAGAGTGAAAGAGGAAACCCTTCTATAGATGCCCAAAAGACAATATAGATGGTGCCTGTATGATATCTAATGGAGGGAATTCCAAAGTTTAGGTGTCACCACACTAAAGACCTCCATATAATATGGTATCTGCAGGATACCCTCTCAGCAGCACAGTGATCAGTTGGGTATAGAAGGGATGAGATTATTTTTTAGGTATCTTTATCCCAAGTTGTACAGAGCTTTGTACACAAGCCCAAGCCCAGTAGCTAATTGGCAACCAGTGCAGTTATTTCACAGAGGCATAATATGATGCTGATATTCTGGTCCACTGAGCAGTCATGCTGCTTCATTCTGTACTAGCTGCAGCTTTCAGGTCAACATCAAAGGTAGTTCCATCTGCAATACATTGCAGTAATCCAGCCTGGATGCAGGATTATTAGACTAATTAGACCAAATTTAGAAGCAGATTTCTTTTCCAGGCTGGTACTTGGAGTCAGAACCCCAGTTAGAGCCAAGTCTCTGCATGGAAAGGCTGGAGGAAGAAACGAACCTCACACTCAGCCTTGTGTTCCCTACTCAGTCCCTTTATCAAGCAGATGCTTCTAGCCAGGTATTGAAAATGGTCCTGGCACAAACCTTGCCCTAAACCCCATTCATCTGACCCTAGCAGCTTTTTATAGGCCATTCAAACAGAGCAGATTGTTAATTACCCTCGTAAATCCCAGGAAACTGTGCCATATGACTGAAACATTATGCTTTCCTGGGAAATGGTGCTGTCAAATGTTGTAATAAGCTCAGAGTAGCAGCAGCTTGAATTAAATCTTGGTTGTTCTGTCGCTGGCTAATGCAATGGCACAGCATGACAGACTGGTTCCAAAGCCAGACTTCTAGAGAAGCCTTGGTTTTAAGTAGAGGGGAGGATGGAGCTAAAGCCTTTCACAATCTCATCCAAGTAAATGCACTCTTTTCAATGCCATAATTGTATTAGCAGTGTCCTGAAAGAAGACAGAGAGATTTCTGGCATTGAAAAAGGAAGGATGGGGAACGATTTCAACGTTAAAATTGGTCATAATCTATATATTATTCTTTTCCAGCATTTGTATACTGCTTTACACCACTGCGCTTACAAAGCAGTTTCCAATAACATTCAATAAAACAAACCATCAGTCAAAGTAGAAGAAGAGGAGGAGTTTGGATTTGATATCCGTAAGGAGTCTCAAAGCGGCTAACAATCTTCCTTCCTCCCCCACAACAAACACTCTGTGAGGTGAGTGAGGCTGAGAGACTTCAGAGAAGTGTGACTGGCCCAAGGTCACCCAGCAGCCTCAAGTGGAGGAGCGGGGAAGCGAACCCGGTTCACCAGATTACGAGTCCATCACTCTTAACCACTACACCACGCTGGTGTAGTGTGTAGTGTTTAATATTTTAAACTGTACATCACAGGTAAATTGCCATATACTTGACAAATAGTTATAACACTACAGCACAGCAAATGCTGTTCTTGGAGAGAGACAAGAAAGTTCACATCTATCTTCTTGATGTGGTGACCTCTAAACTCTCCATGACATCATCTCATCTGATCCCTGGCAGTTGATGCCATAGGTCCAGGCTCTTCCATCCAAAGGGAAGGGGCAGAAGGAGCTGCAGATGGAGTGTGGAGCTGGCTGATAATGGATGCCAGCACAAAAAATCAGTCCCCTCCATCAATCTTCAGAGTTGCCTGGTCCCTTGCTATTGATGACATACTCCAGCTTCCAAGTTCTTTTCTCCAGAAGTAGACTTCATATCAGGAGGTGTGTTTTCAGCCTGGATATTCAAGTGATAAGACTTCTTTGCCATATATAGTTCATCACTGTTACTTGATTCTTGCTATGGTACATACAGGAACTTTCACTGCAGTCATGCTGTCATTCTGATATGCCCAAGTCTGGTTTTGCATAAACCAGCTGCTTACAGATGCACTTTGGTGTCTGTTTCAGAGAACTTCAGAGCTAGAGAAATCCATCATTCAGAGTGACACTTGTGAAGAGAAAAGTCTGTCAGTAGCCTAGGAAGCAAGGCTAAAGCCATCCTTCCTTTCTAGATGGGGCTGCCACATTTCCAGGTGAAACATCAAACAGGAACATAGGAAGCAACTTCATATTGAATCTGGTAGGCTACTGGTCTACCTAGCTCACTACTGTCTACTGTGACTGACAACAGCTCTCAAGAGTTTCAGAAAGCAGTAGTCTTTCCAGATGTGCCAGGGACTGGACTTGGGACCTTCTTCATGCAAAGCAGCTGCTCTACTACTGAGCTACATTCCTTACCCAAGTTAAGTTTAATAATGGTTGTGCCATTTGTACAGTTGACTACCTAGGCGAAAGCAGCTAGTGGCTACTTTCGGCTTGTCCACAGAGGAGCAAAGAGTAAACTCCATCCTAGTGATGTACCAGACCTTTCCCCATTATTAATGTAGGACTTTTTAAAATCCAGGCCACTTTGGACTTTGCAAGGATAAAAAAAACCCTCTCTGCATTCATGGGGTACAGAGCAGTGCAAATCTAGTCACACGTCTCTGAAGTCTCCCAGCCTCACTCACCTCACAGAGTGTTTGTTGTGGGGAAGGAAGGGAAAGGAGATTGTTAGCCGCTTTGAGACTCCTTAGGGTAGTGGTAAAGCGGGATATCAAATCTGAACTCCTCTTCTTCTGGTTAGGAAAAAAAATGGCAAGTGAAATTCACACTCATGTTGATGTATTTATTTATTTATTCAAAATACTTCTTAACCACATTTCATCTAAAGATTCCAGGATAGTTTATGAAAGGGTAGATAAAATTCAGTGATATAGAAAAATGCAATATTAAACCAAAAAATAAACTTAACCAAATAAATATAAAATTCAAACAAACCCCTAGCTTAAAACAATAAAGCATAATGCAAAAACTGTAGATTTCAAATGCATTTTTCATAGCCAAGCATATATGCATTAGATCTATGCACAACAACTATTTCTCCCCTTTTAGTGTTTTCCAAGCACATTCATTTGAGAGGGTAGAATTCTTTGGAGATATTTTTAACGTGAATAATATTTTCCCTGAAGCATCAGTTGCTGGCTATTATTATGGACAAGACATTGGCAAAAAGGACCATCCATATGACATGACATAGTCTGGCAGTTCTCAGGTTCTTGTGACTTTCTTTTCTCTCTCTCCTCATGTCAGGATGAAAATAACTGTTGAAATCTCAGAATTTCCAGCAGGTCAGATATTCTATTTTTCAAGCAGCATGGGTTCTAGTGGCACTGGCAGCTCCAACTGTGTCTATCTCAGCAGAAGAGTGCCAGAAAAATAAGACACCAGGTTGATTTCCTGTTCCATAGTCTAGAGGAGAAGGAATCAGCCTCTGCTTATGTATCATTTAGAAAATATTGTGGCTAGAGAGGCAGCATAGCATCTAGGTCATTTCAGATGGGTGTTTATTGTGGAGTGAGTGCTCCTCATGCATTCACATAATTTTTGCAGCATTCACACAGTGCTGGTGCCATCAAAATGACAGTCTATATTCTTCCCTCCCCAATTCTCTCTTTCCATGGAAGATTCATTAACTAAAAGATAAACAAATCACTACCCATTTGTGATATCTCAGTGGCCTGTTTGCAATTAAGCCCCCTTGCGGAATCATAGAATCATAGAATCATAGAGTTGGAAGAGACCACAAGGGCCATCGAGTCCAACCCCCTGCCAAGCAGGAAACACCATCAGAGCACTCCTGACATATGGTTGTCAAGCCTCTGCTTAAAGACCTCCAAAGAAGGAGACTCCACCACACTCCTTGGCAGAAAATTCCACTGTCGAACAGCTCTTACTGTCAGGAAGTTCTTCCTAATGTTTAGGTGGAATCTTCTTTCTTGTAGTTTGGAACCATTGCTCCGTGTCCGCTTCTCTGGAGCAGCAGAAAACAACCTTTCTCCCTCCTCTATGTGACATCCTTTTATATATTTGAACATGGCTATCATATCACCCCTTAACCTCCTCTTCTCCAGGCTAAACATGCCCAGCTCCCTTAGCCGTTCCTCATAAGGCATCGTTTCCAGGCCTTTGACCATTTTGGTTGCCCTCCTCTGGACACGTTCCAGTTTGTCAGTGTCCTTCTTGAACTGTGGTGCTCAGAACTGGACACAGTACTCCATGTGAGGTCTGACCAGAGCAGAATACAGTGGCACTATTACTTCCCTTGATCTAGATGCTATACTCCTATTGATGCAGCCCAGAATTGCATTGGCTTTTTTAGCTGCCGCGTCACACTGTTGGCTCATGTCAAGTTTGTGGTCAACCAAGACTCCTAGATCCTTTTCACATGTACTGCTCTCAACCCATCTTCTATTTGTGCCTCTCATTTTTTTTGCCCAAGTGCAATACTTTACATTTCTCCCTATTAAAATTCATCTTGTTTGTTTTGGCCCAGTTCTCTAATCTGTCAAGGTCGTTTTGAAGTGTGATCCTGTCCTCTGGGGTGTTAGCCACCCCTCCCAGTTTGGTGTCATCTGCAAATTTGATCAGGATGCCCTTGAGTCCATCATCCAAGTCGTTGATAAAGATGTTGAATAAGACCGGGCCCAAGACAGAACCCTGTGGCACCCCACTAGTCACTCTTCTCCAGGATGAAGAGGAACCATTGATGAGCACCCTTTGGGTTCGGTCAGTCAGCCAGTTACAAATCCACTGAGTGGTAGCATAGTCAAGTCCGCATTTTACCAGCTTCTTTACAAGAATATCATGGGGCACCTTGTCAAATGCCTTGCTGAAATCAAGGTAGGCTACATCCACTGCGTTCCCTTCATCTACCAGGCTTGTAATTCTGTCAAAAAATGAGATCAGGTTAGTCTGACATGACAAATTTTTCAGAAATCCATGCTGACTATTGGTGATCACAGTATTCCTTTCTAGGTGCTCACAGACTGTTTGCTTAATGATCTGCTCCAGAATCTTCCCTGGTATTGATGTCAGACTGACTGGGCGGTAATTATTTGGGTCCTCTCTTTTCCCCTTTTTGAAAATAGGGACAACATTTGCCCTCCTCCAGTCTGCCAGGACTTCGCCTGTTCTCCACGAATTATCAAAGGTGACTGCCAGTGGTTCTGAGATCACATCTGCCGGTTCTTTTAATACTCTTGGATGCAGTTCATCTGGCCCTGGAGACTTGAATACATCTAAACTAGCCAAGTATTCTTGTACTATCTCCTTAGTTATTCTGGGCTGTGTTTCCTCTGCTGAATCATTTGCTCCAAATTCTTCAGGTCGGGCATTGTTTTCTTTATCGGAGAAGACTGAGGCAAAGAAGGCATTGAGGAGTTCAGCCCTTTCTGTGTCCCCTGTTTGCATTTCACCATTTTCTCCTCTGAGTGACCCCACTGTTTCTTTGTTCTTCCTTTTGCTACGAACATACCCATAAAAGCCTTTTTTGTTGCTTTTAACCTCTCTAGCAAGCCTGAGTTCATTCTGTGCTTTAGCTTTTCTGACTTTGTGTCTACACGTGCTGGCTATTTGTTTGAATTCCTCTTTGGTGGTTCCCCCCCTTTTCCATTTTTTGTACACATCCTTTTTTAATCTTAACTCAGTTAAAAGTTCTTTAGATAGCCACCCTGGCTTCTTTAGGCACCTTCCATGTTTCCGTCTCATTGGTATTGCCTGAAGTTGTGCTTTTACTATCTCCCTCTTAACAAACTCCCAGCCATCATGAACTCCCTTTCCTTTTAGTATTACCCAGCACTTCCCTAAGTTTTATGAAGTCGGCTTTCTTAAAGTCAAGAAATTGAGTCCTAATATGCTTGGCTGCTCCTTTCCGCTGTATAGTAAACTTCAGAAGAGCACGATCACTCGCGCCTAATGATCCTTCCACTTCTACCCCACTAACCAGGTCATCAACATTGGTTAGGACCAGATCTAAAATGGCTGTTCCTCTTGTTGCTTCTCCCACTTTCTGGACAACGAAGTTGTCTGCAAGGCCAGTGAGGAATCTGTTTGACCTTATGCTCTTGGCTGAGTTTGACATCCAGCAAATATCCGGGTAATTGAAGTCCCCCATTACTACTATCTCCCTTCCTTTTGCATGCTTGGCCATCTGTTCCAGGAAGGCATCATCTATGTCCTCCATTTGGCTTGGGGATCTATAGTAAACTCCCTCAGTGAGGTCACTGTTATTCTTCTCTCCCTTAATTTTGACCCAAATGCTCTCACTTTGGCTTTGAAGTTCTAAATCTTGGATCTCTTCACAGGTATACACATCCCTGACATATAACGCCACTCCTCCTCCTTTCTTGTCTGGTCTGTTTCTCTGAAATAGATTGTATCCCTCCATTATTACATTCCAGTCATGGGATTTATCCCACCAGGTTTCAGTGATGCCTATTATGTCATATTTAGTTTGCTGTACCAAGAGCTCAAGCTCATCTTGTTTATTACCCATGCTTTGCGCATTAGTGTACAGACATTGAAGTCCATTAATCATTCCCCCGTGTCTCTTATTTAAGGATTTTTTCCTCCCACCACTAGGTCTGCATGCTGTTTGCTCCATTTGGTCTATGACATTTGAATGATCATCTTCATCAATTGATAGACTCCTACCTTCAGGAGCACTGTCTCCCTCCCCCACATTAGTCAGTTTAAAGCCCTCCTGATGAGGTTTCTGAGATTTTTGGCAAAAACATTCCTCCCAACCGTTGTGAGGTGCAGCCCATCGCTTGCCAGAAGTCCATCTTCAAGAAACTGCAGTCCGTGATCTAAGAATCCAAACCGTTCCTGTTTACACCATTTGCGAAGCCAGCTGTTCACTTCCACTATTTTTCTCTCTCTCCCTGGGCCACGTCGTTCAACTGGGAGGACAGATGAGATGACAATTTGTGCATTTAATTGCTTCAATTTCCTGCCCAGAGCCTCATAGTCTCTCGATCTTCTGGAGGCTATTGCTTGCAGTGTCATTGGTTCCCACATGAACCAAGAGGAAGGGGTATTTGTCAGTGGGTTTTATGATTCCTTGCAGTCGTTCAGTTACATCTTGGATCTTAGCCCTGGGGAGACAGCACACTTCCCGAGACATCTTGTCAGGCCCACAGATCACTGCTTCTGTTCCCCTCAGTAGGGAATCCCCTATCACCACTACACGCCTCCTCTTAGGTTTGGTCGGGGTTTTGCCGTGAGCTGTCCGTTCCAAGGTCGCCTGCACATTCCCTGAGGACTGACTTTGCTGCTCGTCTTCATATACCTGATCGACTGTAATGAGGGAGAGATCCTCAAATGGAGTCTGCTCTTCGTCTTCCATGCTAGGGGAGAGGACCTCAAAGTGATTGTGTATTTCTAAACAATCAGAGCGAACCCTGGGCTTCCTACTTCTTTGAGTCACGTTTCTCCATATATCTGGCTCCTGTGTTGGTGAACTAGCCTCCTTCTCAGGGGAGTCCCCTGTCTCCTCCTTGGTGGAGACGGTGTGCTCTGTTGCTTCCAAGAATTGCTCCAGCTCTCTAATTCTTTGGAGCGTAGCTACACGTTCCTCCAGTTGCTGGACTTTGTCTTTTAAGAGGGCAATCAACATGCACAGGGAAGCACCCTGTGCTTTTGATTTCTGCCTGTAGTTGCCAACTGAAATTTCACCTAAAGTTAAATCAAAAGTGAGTGTTGATGGTTTAAGACAGTGGTGTCCCAAACTTTTTTCAAAGAGGGCCAGATTTGATGAAGTGAAGGGCTATGAGGGCCCACCAAAGGGCCAACCAAAGTTGTTTACTTTTTTTTAGGATTGAAGTTGTTGAGCATTTTTATGATTTTACCCCAAAGTTGTTGACCATTTTTAAGAATTGAAGTTGTTGAGGCTTTTTAAGGATTTTACCCCAGGAAATCAGCTGCCACAGGGGCTGGATTAAACCGACAGGTAGGCCGGATTAGGCCCCCTAAACAGACTTTGGACATGCCTGGTTTAAGAGAATTACTGAAGGGAAGCTAAATGGTTTTTAGTAAGTCTAGCAAAATCTCTTAGGTAAGTTTCAGCCAGAGATGAGAAACCCGTGGCTTTAGAGATATTGTTGGACTACAATTCCCATTATCCCTAACTATTGGGGCTGACTGGGGTTGATGTAGTCCAACAGCTTCCAAAATGTTACATGTCCCCCATGCCTGATTTAAAGCATCTCTATATTGCCATTGGATTTGCCTCAAGCAGCATTCAAAGCTAATTTGGTGGTTCCTCTTGTAGATTTTTTTAAAGGGATGTCAAGGTAAAACAAAGATTTGTGGTATGACTAGCAGAATTTATTATTAAAAGGGAGGGTGGGTGAGGGTATGCGTATTCCTAAAACAACTTTCTGGCCCAGGTTTATATAGTGAAAAATACACAGATATAAAAAGAGCCCTGCTAGCTTAGACCAAAGTTCCATCTCTTCAAGAACTTGGGAATGTGTGACCCATGAATTTGTCCAACCAGCCATCTAAGTTCATGATTATTATTCAGTTTTGTAGCAGTACAATATTTATTAATTATGGGTTATGTGAATACACATTTTATCTGTGCTGAAGTAAATTCCAGTCAGTTTCACTGTGTTCTACTATTATAGGAAAGGGTGGAAGAAATGTGCTCCACCCACTTACTTCATATGCATAATTTTATGATCTATATTATCTCCCACTTCGTTATTTCCCCCCTAAACTATAAAGCTCCAAATGCGCTAGCCTTTCCTTATAAGAAATATGGAGTGATAATCTTGTAGCTGCCATTTTGTGTTAGTATTGACATGCTCTTTTGATGAACCTTCTCCTTGACCTTGATGAACCTTCTCTCAGCTTGAGACTTTGTCTGTCCTGGTATATCGCAGCCAATAATTGTTACATAAACAGTGCAATCCTATGTTACATGCTTGCTTAGAAGTAAGTCTCAGTGAGTTTAATTGGCTTATTCACAAATAGGTTGGTCTAGGATTGCAGTCTAAGAAAAGGTTTGGTGGGATAGCTCAGTTGGTAGAGCATGAGACTTAATTTCAATGTTGTGGGTTTGGGCCCCACACTGGGCAAAAGATTCCTGCATTGCAGAGGGTTAGATTAGATTACCTTTGTGGTCCTTTCCAACTCTACAGTTATATGATTCTAAGTACATACATTTTCCCAGTGGAACTACATTGTTATGAAGAACATGGTTTCATTCTGTAGGACTTCTGTGTAACAGAAAATGTCCAGTAGAAAACATTTGAAATACATAGAAGGCAGTCAGGCATCAAAGTATTTCTATATGCAGTGATTTGGTGCTATAAAATGCCAATGTAACTTGTTTTTACCCATGTCCGTTCTGGTCTGATGCCAGAGCCTACCGCAAAGGCAGGCAGGCAGGCCAGTCAGGAGTTACAGAACCACAGATAGCTCTGAGTGAGCAACTTGCTTTTTTATGTTTTAAAAGTTTTTGTGTGTTTAATTTTTTTGGCAAAGGATGTTTAGGTCTAAGCAGTACATGAATTCAATAACTTGTGTATTGAGGTATGGCTCAATTTCTAAATAAGAAGTATAGAATCAATCTCGTCTGAAAATCACGCTTCCACTTACGTGGAAGCTCTGCCCCTTTCCATAAATGAGCAGAAAATTACTGATGCTTTTTTAAGAGAGAGGGGAGACAATGGCACTCTGCACATGCATAATGGCACCTTTTCCTCAATAAGTTCTGTACAAGTCCTACTGTGATGAAAACAGCAAAGCTAAAAATTGCAGCCCTATCAAGTCAAAGTGTAACCAGCTGCCACACAGCCGCTTGCATGTGGTGCAAAGATGATTGACCAGAAGATTATGTGACCCTTGGGCTGAAAATGTTCCTCATCCTGATCTTTTATATCAGTAAGTCACAAGATGCTGCTTTTCTGCTGCTGCTTTTCTGCTGCTGCCGCTTTGCCGTGCGTGTGGGGAGGGCTTCCCCCTGCTAGCCCATTCTCCATCTTGGGCTTGGGGATGGGCCCCAGACTCCACCTCAGCATAAAAGACTCCAAGTAGGCCCGGGACACTGCTGCTGCCGCTTTGCCGGTGAGTCTTGGGGAGGACCGCTCCCCCTGCAAGCCCATTCTCCACCTTGGGCCTGGGGGCGGGCCCCAGACTCCATCTCAGCATATAAGGCTTCAAGGAGGCCTTGGAACACCACTGCTGCCGCTTTGCCGTGCGTGTGGGGAGGGCTTCCCCCTGCTAGCCCATTCTCCATCTTGGGCTTGGGGACGGGCCCCAGACTCCACCTCAGCATAAAAGACTCCAAGTAGGCCCGGGACACTGCTGCTGCCGCTTTGCCGGTGAGTCTTGGGGAGGACCGCTCCCCCTGCAAGCCCATTCTCCACCTTGGGCCTGGGGGCGGGCCCCAGACTCCATCTCAGCATATAAGGCTTCAAGGAGGCCTTGGAACACCACTGCTGCCGCTTTGCCGTGCGTGTGGGGAGGGCTTCCCCCTGCTAGCCCATTCTCCATCTTGGGCTTGGGGACGGGCCCCAGACTCCACCTCAGCATAAAAGACTCCAAGTAGGCCCGGGACACTGCTGCTGCCGCTTTGCCGGTGAGTCTTGGGGAGGACCGCTCCCCCTGCAAGCCCATTCTCCACCTTGGGCCTGGGGGCGGGCCCCAGACTCCATCTCAGCATATAAGGCTTCAAGGAGGCCTTGGAACACCACTGCTGCCGCTTTGCCGTGCGTGTGGGGAGGGCTTCCCCCTGCTAGCCCATTCTCCATCTTGGGCTTGGGGACGGGCCCCAGACTCCACCTCAGCATAAAAGACTCCAAGTAGGCCCGGGACACTGCTGCTGCCGCTTTGCCGGTGAGTCTTGGGGAGGACCGCTCCCCCTGCAAGCCCATTCTCCATCTTGGGCTTGGGGACGGGCCCCAGACTCCACCTCAGCATAAAAGACTCCAAGTAGGCCCGGGACACTGCTGCTGCCGCTTTGCCGGTGAGTCTTGGGGAGGACCGCTCCCCCTGCAAGCCCATTCTCCATCTTGGGCTTGGGGACGGGCCCCAGACTCCACCTCAGCATAAAAGACTCCAAGTAGGCCCGGGACACTGCTGCTGCCGCTTTGCCGGTGAGTCTTGGGGAGGACCGCTCCCCCTGCAAGCCCATTCTCCACCTTGGGCCTGGGGGCGGGCCCCAGACTCCATCTCAGCATATAAGGCTTCAAGGAGGCCTTGGAACACCACTGCTGCCGCTTTGCCGTGCGTGTGGGGAGGGCTTCCCCCTGCTAGCCCATTCTCCATCTTGGGCTTGGGGACGGGCCCCAGACTCCACCTCAGCATAAAAGACTCCAAGTAGGCCCGGGACACTGCTGCTGCCGCTTTGCCGGTGAGTCTTGGGGAGGACCGCTCCCCCTGCAAGCCCATTCTCCACCTTGGGCCTGGGGGCGGGCCCCAGACTCCACCTCAGCATATAAGGCTTCAAGGAGGCCTCGGAACACCACTGCTGCCGCTTCGCCGTGCGTGTGGGGAGGGCTTCCCCCTGCAGGCCCACTCTCCATCAGGCCTTGGGGCGGGGCCTACGCTCATCACTGCCGCACCTTTGGGGACATTGGTGCTGCGGCAGCGGTTGTTTGAAGTGTTTTTATATGTTTTAAACTGTGTGGGTTTTTTGTTTTGTTTTGCTTTGTTGTACCACCATAAGCGGTGATTTTTATCCATGTATTTTTATTTTGTTTTGGTCTATTTTGGGTTGGGGTGGGGTGGTTGTGGAGTGGGGTGGGGATTGGCTTTATTTTCGTATAATTGTTTTTGTTTGTTTGCTTTTATATTCTCTAAATGGAGGTGAGCCTGAGGCTTGGGATTCCTACTGTGGAGGGGCAAGGGAGGTATGGCGGTGGGGGCAGATGTCATAGGCGAAGGGGATCGAGATACGGATATGCTCGTACCCCTTCCAATCTGCGCCCCATCCCGAGAGACGAGGGTAGGGTGAGCAAGGATTACTCACCTCCGTCACTGGTGTTGTGCAATGCCAGGTCTATAGGCAACAAAACCGCCACCCTGCGAGATTTCTTCACCTCGCAGGGGGTTGACCTGGCATGTGTGACTGAGACCTGGGTGCGCGAAGGGGATACTGTTACCTTACGAGAGATGGCGCCCCCGGGTTTCTCCGTCCTCCACCAGTCGCGGACTGTGGGCCGGGGGGGAGGGGTGGCGTTATTAATCCGGGAAGATTGTCCTTTCAGGGCTCTACCATTGCCATCGATCCCCGGCATTGAATGTGTTGGCCTAGTGTGGGGCTCCGAGGTGAGCTTGGCTGTCTGGCTGGTGTACCGGCCACCCAGCGCACCAGCAGCCACCCTGTCAGGCCTGCTGGAGGCGGTGGCCGGCTGGGCCTTGGAGTTCCCTAACCTATTGGTATTGGGGGACTTCAACATCCATGCTGATGCCACTCCCTCCTCGCAGGCTCTGGACCTGGTGTCTTCCATGGCGACACTAGGGCTCTCCCAGTTTGTTTCGGGCCCCACACATCAAGCAGGCCACACGCTGGATCTGATCTTTGGCATCGGTATAGATGTGATCATGTTTCCTTCGATGAAGGTGCCATGGTCTGATCACTATGCCCTGAAAGCCAGGATTGACGTTCCACCCCCACCCTGCTTGGGTGGCGAGCCAATTTGGGCTCGCCCGCAAAGGCTGATGGACCCTGATAGATTCCGTCAAGCCTTGCGGGACCTTTCTCCCCCTGGCGACTCATTGACTGAGCTTGTTGAGGCCTGGAATACCCAGCTCCTGGCAGCCATCAATGAGATCGCACCTAAGCGCCCTCTGCAACCCCGCAGAAACCGGGCTCCCTGGTTTACCGAGGAGCTCCGGAAAATGAAGCGGGACCTCAGACGGCTAGAGCGAGTATGGCGGGGTGCCCGTGACGGAGCCTCAAGAACATCTTATAGGGTTTTTATGAAAACCTATGAGATGGCAGTGAAGGCCGCTAAGAAGTCTTACTTCTCGGCCTCCATTGCATCCGCTAGCTCTCGCCCGGCGCAATTATTTAGTATAATTCGGTCTTTAACGTCCCTCGAAGGACAGCCAAATTTAAATAACAATTTGACACACAGCTGTGAGGCATTTGCGAGCTTTTTTGCGGAGAAGGTCTTGTTGCTCCGCCATGACCTCCCTGCCAATTTGGATACAATAAAGGAACTGGAGGCCCCTCGACTGCCCTCGGGTTCAGTATTGGACCACTTTGACCGGATATCCCCAGCCGATGTGGACAGACTCCTCCGAGCTGGAAAGCCCACCACATGTCCTCTCGACCCGTGCCCGTCCTGGCTGATTAGAGCGTGTCCAGACGAGGTGCGGGCCCCCCTGGGGGATATAATCAATCTGTCCCTTGGCACCGGGACATTCCCAGGGGAACTGAAGGAGGCAGTGGTGCGCCCGCTCTTAAAGAAAACATCATTAGATCCCTTAGATCTATCCAATTACCGCCCGGTTTTGAATCTTCCATTCCTGGGTAAGGTGATTGAGAGAGCGGTTGCTGAACAGCTTGGTAGGTTTCTGGATGAAACATCGGCTCTGGATCCATTCCAGTCCGGCTTCCGCGCTGGTCATGGGACTGAGACGGCTCTGGTCGCCCTAACAGATGATCTCCGCAGGCAGCTGGATCGAGGCGGGTCGGGGCTGCTGATTCTTCTAGACCTGTCAGCAGCCTTCGACATGGTCGATCACGAACTCCTGGACCACCGCCTTGCCGACGTGGGGATCCAGGGCACAGTCCTTCAATGGCTGCGCTCGTTTCTCTCCGGTCGGGGACAGAGGGTGGCGCTTGGGGGGGAATTGTCATCCCGCCACTCCTTGGTGTGTGGTGTGCCCCAGGGTGCAATACTCTCCCCAATGCTTTTTAACATCTTTATGCGCCCCCTCGCCCAGCTTGTCCGGAGTTTTGGGCTGGGCTGCCATCAGTATGCTGATGACACCCAACTCTATCTGTTGATGGACGGCCACCCGGACTCTGCCCCAGACACACTGATCAGATGCTTGGAGGCTGTGGCTGGATGGTTACGTGGGAGCCGGCTGAAGTTAAATCCTTCGAAGACAGAGGTCCTCTGGCTGGGACGGGACGACAGGGGGCTGAGGGGGCAACTCCCATCTCTTGCGGGGGTGCAATTAGTGCCAGCACCGTCCGTTAAGAGTTTGGGTGTAATCTTCGATACCTCCCTCTCCATGGAGGCGCAGATTGCAGCTATAACAAAGGCGGCATTCTTTCATCTCCGCCAAGCTAAGCAGTTGGCTCCTTACCTCTCACGCCCTGACCTAGCCACTGTGATCCACGCGACGGTCACCTCCAGACTGGATTATTGTAACTCGCTCTACGTGGGGCTGCCCTTGAGACTGACCCAGAAACTCCAGCGGGTGCAAAATGCTGCAGCGAGACTCCTTACGGGGTCTTCGCTTAGAGATCACATTCATCCGGTGCTATACCAGCTGCACTGGCTCCCGGTGGAGTACAGGATCAGGTTTAAGGTGCTGGTTTTAACCTTCAAAGCCCTATACGGCCTAGGGCCCTCGTACCTACGGGACCGCCTCTCCTGGTATGCCCCACAGAGGAACTTACGATCTTCAAATAAAAACATCTTGAAGGTCCCAAGCCACAGAGAGGTTAGGCTGGCCTCAACTAGAGCCAGGGCTTTTTCGGCTGCGGCTCCAACCTGGTGGAACGCTCTCTCACAAGAGACAAGGGCCCTGCAGGACTTGACATCTTTCCGCAGGGCCTGCAAGACAGAGCTGTTCCACCTGGCCTTTGGTCAGGGCGCAGCCTGACTCCCTCCTCTGGCAATCTTTACAAAACTTTAGTTTATGGTTGCCATCAATTTTGATTTTAATTCATTTTAATCCATTTTTATAATGTTTTATAATGTTGTACTGTTTTAGTGTTGTTAGCCGCCCTGAGCCCGGCTTCGGCTGGGGAGGGCGGGATATAAATAAAATTTATTATTATTATTATTATTTTCTGAGATACTTGCTGCTGGCTTCTCTCTTCAGTTAGCTATTGCCTTCTCTGAATGGCCCTTAATCACAGGATTTCTGCCTGTGATTAATTAGCTGCCTTACTGCAAGCAATTATCAATCAGGAAGGTGCTAAGAGCTAAGACCAGGAAGCTAGCTGGGATGATGTGAAAATAGCATGTTGGTAACCTTGTATATTGCTAAATGGGTACCAAATGCTTAGGGGCAATTAGAATCCTGGAAGGATTCCATGAATATTCCAAAGGGGACACTCAAGCAATTTGCAAACTGTTGAAAAAGCAAGAAGAATTCTGCTCCTGGGGTTAAAATGCAAAGTTCTATGAACACACACACACACTTACTTAAATATGAGTTGGTTGCCATAAGGATGCTTGTAGGACTTCCTTATAAAATCATTTCAAATTTCCTCTCCCTCCCTTCAAGTCTTTTCTTTACAAGTTTAACGCAATGTAGTTTCCATGTGGAGGGATATAATTTGTCTCTCCACACAGACACACAAACACACACCCGCCACTGTCCCAAAAAGCTAACTTAGCTAAGTAACAATCCCCAGTCTGCCTGGGACAATGACTTCTGTATGGCATTCAATTCCATTTCAGGAGATAAGCATCAGCCCATCTGGAGATAGGCCTAACTTAAATATAAAAATAGAAGTTAATTCCACAAGTGTCCAAAAAGCCTGGGTGTTTCTCCTCTGCTAGCTACAAAAGGCAGCTACCTTGTCAAGCTGTTGTCATAGTAGCCCAGCTCTGCAATAAAGTGCTTATGCCACTGATAAAAGTACCAGTTTGCAAAACTCATCAGTGCCTTTGCTGTGCAGTGTAGCCAAAGGGACCCTTTAAGATCAAATCCCACACCAAACTGTAGTCTGAGGCCTATATAATCCCTCTTTTTATTAGAACACTAGACAAGTAATGTCTCCAGCATCTCATCGCCTAAGGCAGAGCTTTCCAAACTTTTCATGCTGGTGACACAATTTTTAGACATGCAGCATTTTGCGACACAGGAATTCAGTTTTATTAGCAAACCAGAGGTTAAACTAACCCCTTTCCAGCCCCGGGAGGAGTGCGAAGAGCGTTCACGCGACACACTTACACGCTGCAGCCAACACACTAATATATGGAAAGCTCTTGGCCTAAGGGTTCTCATGAACATGGGTGCTATTTCAGTAATTCTGAGACACTGTAAAGCCTATCTAGGTTATCAGAATCTGTCATGCCAGGTGGGGTTAATAATGAGACCATTTCCTTCATTTGATGCAGGTATTTTATTTTCAGTATAAACAGGACTCCATTTTTGCACCTACCCCCCCCCCCCCACTTTTAATTGTTCTCTAAGACCTGGAGGGGAGAAAAAAGGACAACCAGGATATTCCGGGATCAAATCAGAAACTGGGATGTTTCTGTAATTCTGGGACTGTCCCTGGAATTATACCCCTGTCCCTGGACATACCCTGACTCTGGTATGGTTTACCAGTATATGTTCTCAGTATATGAGTATGTCATCAACACACCAGCACTATTTATACTGTATTGGCCTAAATATAAGCCTCACTTTCCCCCCAAATTCCAACCATGAAAAGTTAAAGTGCGGCTTATATTCACAACCTTGTGGTATGCAGCCAGGAGCACGGCAAAGCGGTGGCCACCCCATGCATAATCCCCCGTCCTCTCCCCCAAGGCTGGGAAGGAAGACAGCAAGGAAGGGGAAAGGCTGCCAGCAACACCCCCCAAGTATGTAGCCAGGAGTAGTGAGGAATCGGTATTTTTTCAGCTTTTTTTCTTTTTCTCTCTCTCTCCCCCCCCCCAATTTTAAAATAAATTATTTACTAATAAAGTAAATAAACTACAAAAACAGTTATGCAGGTAGAAAGCCAGCAGGGGTATGGGGGCTTTCCAGTGTTTTGCACTGCTTTTTCCATATACCTGTTGGATAGAAGTTCTGGGTATGCAGTGAGCTCTTGGCTTTGCAGGAAAGTTTGTTCCCTTGAGGCCAAGGAGGTTGATCTGGAAAAGCTGAGAGAGACAGAGAGGTTGATGGATGATGCCTTTGGGGACATTATATATGTGCCCCACTCCCAAGATGATAGCCCTCCTACTGTCAGGGAGAATGAGGTTCCTGGGGACAGAAGTCTTCACTATGAAGAAGTGGGAAATGATCATTTAGAAGGGACTCATTCCTTGGGATTAGGGACGCGGGTGGTGCTGTGGGTTAAACCACAGAGCCTAGGACTTGCCGAGAAGATGGTCGGCGGTTCGAATCCCCGCGACGGGGTGAGCTCCCTGTTATTCTAAAGCAGCAATGCTGCAGCAAGCAAAGGCTCTAGCAGCTCAGTCAGCTGCTTGTGGCTGCAAAGCCAGACAGGATGTATGTGACTGTTGCCATGGAAACAAAGGGGCAGTCCATTCTCCTTATTGAGCACAGGATGTGAGCTCAGTGTGTGTCATATGACCTGTACAGGATGTACATGGGTGGAGTTTGGAGTTTCTCTCTGTTTGTTGAAGAGAGCAGACATCGTTTACTGTATGACTGCTAAAGACAGGAATAAAAGCAATGTAGATACATTTCTGTCTGAGTCTGATTCCCCTCCCTGGGGATATGCTGGAGAGCAGGGAGGAGGAGAAGCAGTTGGTGTGTTTTTCTCACAGCCTGAGGAAAATCGCCGGAACGGACCTTGTGTGTTTTTCCTGCCAGGAGTCGCCGGAGGGAGGTCGAAAGAATTCAGCCGGTGCCTGGAGAGATAGGCACATACCTCTGACCGAGCCTGAATTCTAACACTCCCATTGCTCCTGCCAACCTAGCAGTTCGAAAGCACGTCAAAGTGCAAGTAGATAAATAGGTACCACTCTGGCGGGAAGGTAAACGGCGTTTCTGTGTGCTGCTCTGGTTCGCCAGAAGTGGCCTAGTCATGCTGGCCACATGACCCGGAAGCTGTACGCCAGCTCCCTCGGCCAATAAAGCGAGATGAGCGCCACAACCCCAGAGTCGGTCACAACTGGACCTAATGGTCAGGATTCCCTTTACTTTTACCATTCCTTGGGATGAGCAGCTATCCACTTGTGCCAAGAATACATCTCTGCAGGGTGGGGGTGAAGGCATTCTGGTGATGAGTGATTTGATCACTAGGAACACAGATAGTTGGGTATGTACCTGCCTGGCACAAAGGTTGTGGGTGTTGTCCATCATCCAAATAGCCTGGTAGATACTGCTGGGGAAGAGTCAGTGGTTGTGGTGCAAGTCCATATCAAAGACTTGGGGAAATGCAGTTGTGAGGTCCTGGAAGCAAAGTTTACATTGCTAGATAGGTTGTTGAAAACAGGTCCTCCAAGGTAGCTTTCTCTGAAATTCTACTAGTATTATGGAAAAGGTAATATGGAAAGAGGGACGGGGTCACCAGCCTAAGCAAAATGTGAATTTTATGGTTCTGCAGATACCCTGGCACTGCCAGGCAGAGTACTAAGATACTTAAGATACTTTAAGGAATCATCCTGGTATGAAAACCAAAGATCTAAAGAGGGGGGAGCTTTACAAATACTTGTTCTCAGCCACCAGCTGGAAGTTAGCCAGTAGACACTTCAAAGTGAAAGGCCTGATGGCTTTATAGATCCAAACACTGAGTACATTAAAGGATGAAATGCCAATCTGAGTGGGGTTTAGCTTTGGTTTCTAGTCGCCTGGCAAACACTCTAGGGAAAATCACATTAAAATACTAGCTAGTGTACAGCTAATGACACAGCTAATTAAAAGAGCCTTCTGTCCATAGCATCAAATATGGCATTCTCCGATTTTCCTCTGTGCTGTTGTATTCAGAAGGGGACATGGGCTAAGGAGATTCCTTCTTCCAACTGCTATCGGTCTGCTCACATCCTCTGAATTAATTAATCTGGAAAATTACCAGCTCTGTCCTCAGAATTATCAGTGTAGTAGGATATGAAATGTTTGTATGTTATAAATCTAGGTACAGAATGTTTTTAAAATTGGTTCAAGGGATTCACCTGCTAATGTGAGCCATTTAAGGACATATTTGTGTCCAAGTCCACCTTTACTAGTAACCCAGTGGGATATATTTTGTCTATAAACCTGTTGTCCTGATTGCTTGAAGGACTTGTCCATTCCAAAGCCAAAGGGCTATAGCTCAGTGATAGAGCAACTGCAGGCTGGGAGAGAACTCTGCTTGGAACCCAGGAGAGCCACTGCCAATTGGCATAGGCAACACTGAGGCAGATGGGCCAATGGTTGAACTCACTGTAAGGCAGCTTCCTATATTCCTATGTGTACTGCATGCCAGGAATCTCTAGAGCCACCCCCTACTCCAATATGAGCCTGCTAGCCCGCTAAGAGTTTCATCTGAGCCCCCACATAGTGTTTCTTGATGTCTGTGCTAAGTTGAGACCAGGAAAAGAGGGCCTTTTCAGTAGCCGTGCCCACTCTCTGAACCTCCATCCTGAGGGAAGTCTATCTTGCTCCCTTTTTTAATGGCCTTCCAAGAGATGGTCAAAAGAATTGCTTAGGAAGACTTTCAGGTTGAGGACGAATTTAAGCCCCCTGCTCCATTTGTGTGCTGTGCCCTGCTGAGTTGTTTTATCAACAAAATTTATAATTTATTTTAATGGTTGCTTCTCTCTTTTTTTAAAAACTCTGCCTTTTCTTTTAGTAATTTAGCAAAGCTGATTTTTTGGGTTTTAATTAGTTTTTAGCTGATTAATAACGAGCTTATTAAAGGAAAGGTGGGTTTTTTAAAAAAGTGATAAGCGTGGAGACCTTTGCAGCCCAATCCTATGCAGGGTTAGGAGCAGTCCATTCATTTCAAAGGCTGGGGGGCACAACAAAATCCCCAAACACACCATTATACCCTTCCCTAACTGGAAATATTGCATTTTGTACTTAATGTTTGCTCAGGTATCCCCCTGAGTTATGTGCAAAGTTGGACCTTCTGTTGGCCATAAATCTAGCATAAGGAGTCGGGATGTGGGGAGAGATGTTTGTTCCTATCTTTTGTCTGAATTATAGATGAGGGGAGACATGCAAATAGAAAGGAGTCAGAAAATATATTTCTACTTCAAAACCAAGAGAAACTATTTATTTGGTCCTTGCTTGGTGCAAAGCAGTATGTGGGAAAGACAGTCCTGCTAGTTGCAGCTTTCTCTGAGAAAGCTTTACGGAGAGAACTTTACATATAGATGGAACCTGGCTTCTTAAAAAAAACCTCTGTAGATAAGGATAAATGGGCCTTAATCTTGTCTATTAACTCCAGGACCAGAGGGGAGTGTATAGAGAGCATATACCTTTATTTATATGCTAAAACATTTCTTTTTCCTGGGATTAAGTCAACTGTACTCCTTAACTTGACACTATCCCAAACAGTCACTTACACATTCCTGAGAAAATAAGAAATCCATCACCCCAAAAGAAGTTCACATAAGCTATGCATACACTAATTTATATGTATTGATGCAAATATAAAAATATTTAGCATAATTTAAACAGAAACACGGTACATCTCAGTGTAGTGGAGAAGAATGAGACCAGGTGACTTGTGTGACTGCTCAGTCAACTAATCTGCTGCTTGCTGTTGATGGGTGACTACAGGGCCCCTGCTCTCCCTGCTTATGGTTCTTTCTCTTTAAACTGCACATCCCTTGCCATCTGTAAAGGAGGACATATGGCTACTGTAATCCCCAAACTGATCTAATTGTGTGGGGCAAGAAATGTACGGTATCCCTGATGCACTTTTTGTTACATAATTCACACACAACTGCAACTACGGGGTACTTGTTTGCGGACATTGTCACCTGAAAAACATCCCCAATTTTCATCCACTTAAGTTTTCCTTCTGAAAACAAAACAAAACAAACTTAACCAGAAATGCATTGAATGCAACCAGTGTTAGCTGACTGGGATAGTAAAATACCCAAACCTTTTTCATAGATCAGGGAAAGGTTAAAAAAAAGTGTTGGGGTATCAATAGGTTGACTATATATTGTTGTTTGGAGACATTTCTATAACTAAGGTCAGGTTTCTTAGTGAAGTTAGAAAAATATTCCATTAAGACAGTTTCTATCAAAATATAGGAAACCTCCCTCAAGCTTTTACTACACTGGTATTTGATTCATTAGGCTGTCACATATTCTTAAAAATGCATCACAGCTATGCTGCAGAGCCTCTGGTCGCAAGTGCACCTTCCTTCATATGTGGTGGGAGTGTGAAAAAGTAACAGCTTATTGGCAGGCTATATTCACAGATCTTTCAGCAATAACAAACCCTTGTCTAATCGCAGACCCAGTATTAGCTCTCCTGACTGCTGAAAGTGACTAAAACTCCACCCTTACTGACAAGGAACTGCTAGCTTTGCTTTTGACTGCAGTCAGACTTGAAATCACCAAACACTGGAGCTCTGCTTTGAGTTGCTCTAGGGATAGCTGGTTTGAAAGGGTGTGTGACATTGCCTTTTCTGAACATTTAACCCATCATAGGAGGGTTTTAAGAAGGGTTATAAAATGAGACCATTTTGATGTTGTATGGTGTCTTTTTCTGTATTTTTCCATCTGTAAGATGCCCCCATGTATAAGATGCCCCCTATTTTGGGGGACTCAGATGTAAGAAAATGGGGGGAGATGGCCCTGTGTATAAGATGCCCCCTAATTTTTGACATTATTTTTTAGGAAAGAAACCTCGTCTTATACATGGAAAAATAGGGTATACGCTTCATAAATAAAAATAACACTTCATAGGTCCCCAAGAACACATGGCTCTATGTGGCAAGGCCATGTTATTGCTATGTTACTCTTCCAAAATGTTTCTTTGTGGAATCTATTATATTATGATGTCTGCAAGGGTGCACTGAACCTTCTGTTTGTCATATTCTAACTGCAGTAATGTGCTGCACATAGTCACTGTTCTTTGTTTCTTTATTGTGTGTCTTGTTTCCAAGTTGTTTTGAAAACTCAGTAAACACATCTTTAAAAAGAAAAAGAAAAACACTCCACAAATCTGTTAACATTAGTTAATTTTAATTCTCAGTCATAGCAAAGTTGTTGTTTTTCTAGACAATTTACAGTATATTTTATCACATTTCCACTTTAAAATATAGTTTCTGTTGTTTGTAAGTCTTTGTTGACTCAATATGCAGGGACAAATGTTTATTGCACAGAAGAAAATCTGCTTCCTCTGTGTGTTTTCTGGCTTTGGGTGTTTAGGTATTGTCATGCACATGTCATCTGACACCACATGCACAAATTTTATTTTAGGTAAGAATACCCAACCATACATTGGAAATCTCATGAGGGCAGAAAATACACCCCCAAAACTGATAGCGTGATTTCCTCCCAGACATTGAATGAAGGTTAAAGAGCCCTTATGCTCAAGGTTGGTGGCCTAGTGACTGAATGGCCCATATGCTTAATAAATATATAGTCATCTGAATATAGAAGAAGAAGAAGAAGAAGAAGAAGAAGAAGAAGAAGAAGAAGAAGAAGAAGTTCTGATACTGGCTCTATAACCTTCAACTAGATTAACAGATGGTTTGGTTTTGCAGAGCTGGCAAAAACCATTAAGCAAAATGAGGAAGTCACCTTGGGCAAGAGGCAATTTCAGTTTCTGTTTTTCATTTTTCCATTCATTAGATCAATTCTCCACATTTCCACATCAGTTTCCGTTTGCCTTTTTTTTAAGTGCTCCTGAAAATTCATTAGCATTTCCTTCCAACATGCAAAGCTTCTGTGCAATTTTGCCTAACATACACACATTTGCAAAGCAGAGTTCTGAAGATTTTTGAATGTCATTGTCACAACTATATGAACCTTTTTATGCACACTGCACCGCAGTGTATGCATTTTGGTACACATTACTTGCAATATTCAAAGAACTGCGAATTTCAAAGGCTGGCTATGTCCTACTGTTTTGAATTAGTTACATTTGTCTTTAAATGCAAACTGAATCAAATTTATTCCTCATCCCTATCTGTATTTCGTGGCACTGTATTAAAATGTGTGCCACTCTCTTCTTGTTGTGGTTAAACTGAGAAATTACAGTTAGTTCTATTCATTCCCCAAAGCTACAGTAGCAGAGGTGGGATTAGAGCTCCAGTTTCTCATCTGTGCCCTGAGCTTTGCCCAGCACAGCCTATTCCCAATTGTTGACAGCTTCTGAAACCAGCTCATTTTCTATCTGTTCCATCAAAATGTCAATATTGGTTTTGCTTTTCAGCCAGCTGAGCCATTTAATTTCCAGCAGCAAAGGGCTATTTTTGCAAGAAGAGAGCCAAGAAGAATGGCTAATATTGCATGTTTGGGGGAAAGGACAAGTCTGCTCATATCCCAGGTCAATGCCAAAATCATTTATGGGCTGACATCAGTTGAATGCTTGTGACTCTGCTTGCAATGGTACCCTGTATCTTCTGGAGCTCAAATAAAAATTAACTGAGTTTTAGATAACAGCTTTCCCTATGCTCCACATTTTTGTAATGTTTGAAAGTGTTTTATGTATCATGGCTTTACCCCAAGTAACTTTGAATATCATGGATGTTGGTGATTAGTTTATGTCCCTAACTATTTGCTATTGATCTGAAGGCCAGCAGCCCAACCTTAAAACAATTTTGTAGGGGAATAAATCCCACTAAGAGCAAAGTATGTATTTTCTGGTAAATATGCTTGTTACAAAACTTTTGTTCACATGCCATATCACCAATCTTATGCATATTTGCTGTAAGTGAATCAAGCTGAGTTTAGTGGAGCTGCTCCTAAGCATGTGTGCAGCATTAATATGAAACTGGTGTCCCTATTTTCTAGTGTCAAGGGCATAAGTCCCTTTGAGATCAATGGAAATTCAAGTCAATAGGAGTGCTTTCTTGGATGGGTATCAAAAGCCAAAGTCAGCAATATTCAACTTATCTTATAACTGGCATTCACTGTTTCACCTAACCATCTATTAGAGAGCAATGACAATGGCTTGTTCTTCTTGCCAGTCCCAATTTGTGCAGCAACTTTTCCATAAGGGCAAAACTCTTTTATACCAACTGTTTAAGACCACACCTTTTATGACCTTTCAGAATGTGGCTATAACCATATATGCTGCCACTAAGAGAAATCCAACCCTAACATAGATATATTTTTACTAGAAATGCATTTTAAAATGTTGGTTGCATTCACATGATATATTTAAAGCGTAGCTTGTTAAGGTTTGAAGATTCTGTGAGAGGTAAACTACAGTTCACAGGATTATTTGGGGAAGTCGTGTGCTTTAAATGTATGGTGCAGGGCAGCCACTATCTGAAGGAGCCCCATACAGTTGTCATTATTAACAATCACAGATGTGTAGTTTCAAGGTTATCTTTTAATGTGTCTGCACACCTCTGGTGCAATCCCTTCCCTCATTGGTTTCAGCCCACATTCTGGTAGGCTGGGAAATCTGGACTCTGACACAGGCAACCTGCAGGCAGCACACTTAGGATCTCTCTGTGGTTAGGATCTCTCTAGCTCCACTAGTCACTTTTCACAGCCAGTATGTGCTGGTAATAAGCACTGCCATGATGCAGACAGCTGCAGCCTAAGACACCTGCAAGATGGAAACTGTGTTCTAGCTGTGGGTCAAGCTCAGGTCCTGCCTGCTGCATCCGAGTAAGATTGTAGCTTATGGAAAGGAAGTGAGAGCTCAGCGGCAGCAGCTCCAGTTTAAACTATTAAGCAGATTTCCCACAAAGGTAATTTTCTGCTTCCCTGACTCAATTCTATTCATCTTTTAGAAGGTAATTAGTATCCCTTCAGTGTGCCTTTATGCCCAACTAATTGCACCTTGGTTCGCAAGTTAAAGTTAATGCCTACCCATTTAAGCTAGAGCAGTAATATCCAATTAGGAATGAGCCCAGGCAGAAATGTATACTGGGGTACCAGGCTCTGCCTTGCTGGTTTGATATGCTTTTCTGGTTCGCACCAGTAAAAACATTATAGTTTGATGTCTATGTTGTGCCTGAGCTTTCACACCTCTTTCTAATGAGGCTGTTTGCAATGCACAGGTCATTCTGCCCTTCCCTGCTCAACATGAATGTCATCTCAGGACTTTGCTGGAAAGGAAGAGCATTCTGCTCCAGCACTCATGTGAGCTAAAAACGCATAGGGACTGTTTGTTTCGGGCTGTGCGGCGGTATGATGTTCTTTGGATGTAATGTTAGGATAGATTGCAACATATTTTGTACATTGCAAAAGTGCTCTCCAGTCCCCAGGCAGGATTTAAATTCCAAAAGCTGGATCACTTGCCTTATAACATACTAGATGGCCAGGGCTGGATTTAGAGGCATGCAGCCAAAGCAAACGCCTGGTGTAGCAAACTGGGAGTCCCTTCTCACAGGCTGCCGGCTCAACAGCTGAAACAAATAGTACATAGGAAGCAGCCTTGTTTTGAGTCAGTAACCATTTATTCATCTAGCTCATTATTGTCTACAGCAGCTCTGGAGATACTAGCGATTGAACCCAGGACCTTCTGCATGCAATGCAGATGCCCTATCACTAAGCTACAGGAAAAATGCACATCAGGTGCCATTCAACAAATGCTGCAACATGAGCAATTGTGATTGGATCATCCATGTGTGTAAATATATCATCATGGGATAAATCATGTAAATAAATCATGGTATATCATAGTAATGAAGGGAGATAGGAATAAAGCGTTCAAAAGTTGAATAAATGGAGGGGGTGCAGAGTTTCTCCACTCATTGGTCCCAGTCAGTCTTGGAAGCCTGAGAGTTGTCCAGATCACCGCTATATAGCTTGTTCTGTTTGCTCAGGACAAATCCTGAGGAATTCCAGGAACACATATTATGTGCATTCTGATTCACTGCACAGTACCAGGGCTTCTACGGTCATCTTTTGTGAACAGCTTAACCTGCAGAAATGCATACATTTTAAATTTTCTGTCCTTTGCTTCTGCTTTTTGCATGGAACAAAGGTATGAAAAGACAGCCTAGCTGAAAAGGAAATAGAAGCATAATATCTGAGAAACATAAATGGCCTTAAACTCCTGGCACTATGGAGAAATGGTACTTCACAGAGCCATGACAGTTGTTACGATGGCAGAAATTGCCAGCTTTTGTATAGACCCTGGACCATTTCAAAGCACACTGAAAACACAGACATTACCTACTGTAGTAAAGAGGAAAGTGTCAGGAAAAGTTTCAGTTGCTAAATGTGTATTTTTGTCAGAATACTGATAAAAGCACAGGAGCAGGGCCAGTAAAAAGGTGGCAACATCCAGGAGAACAGATACCAAAGTAATAGAATTTATTAACTATTATCCTTTTCTAAAGAAATAATAATAATCTGCACGTTGTGGAACTCTGAAAAAGGAGTTGCCGAGGGTAAAAAGATCTTCCTATCCTGAGAACTTCAATATTTACCTCCATAAACTTTCTGAAGGATCAGCCCTGTCATCTAGAGGAAACGGTAGAAATAGCCGTTTTGAAAGGAGAAAATCCATTTGGCATCAGCAGGTGCAGCCAAATGAGTCACAGCTGCACAGGTGATCACCTGGGAATTATTGTGCCTCATTTGACCAAATGATTCACTCTCAGTCCCTTGGGACTTTCCTTCTCCAAAGAAGCATGTTTCTCCTTAGAGAGGTCTTTGAACTTTACTTACCAAGTATAATTGCTCCATCTGCGATGGAAAAGACTAGCCATCATAAGTGGAGGCTTTAGTAAGTGTATTTAACTGTACCTCTGAAAACAAACCAGAGTAATGCTTTGTAACTCATTTCCATGTTCAAACATCTCTTGGGGATCTTTGATTTCATTCCCAGGAGAAGTGCTGGAACGCACTTCTCCTGGGAATATAGTTTGCTGCCATCATTTCCCAAAGGTATACGTATGCTGGGGTGTTTCTCTCACAGCTCTTGGTCAAGTAATTTCAAGCAATATGTCATCCCCCTGACACTTCTCTTTTTATGGTACCAGATTGAGCTAATTCATAGTAGTGGTATATTGCTTGTCTCATCTTAAGGCTGTAATCCTGTGCATTCTTGCTTCTGAAGTAAATCCTCAAGGGCAGTGTCCAGCATCATACCAGAGAACGCACTGCGACATCCCTTCCTCTCCTCCTACTCCAGCCCCATTTCCATAAGTGGAAGTCCATTGCATGAACAGACTGGGATTGTTTGATGTCACCCAAGGAAATCAGCGCATCTTAATAAACATGCATAGATTCAATATGCAAGTACATATCCAGGTAGTCTTTTTCTTGACAGTTCAATCTATTCATATATGATAGTATCATATCCACATCCCTAAATAATAGTAAATAATAAAAGCTTCACCAGTTTCCGACCCCTGTACATATGACACAACAGAGAGCCAGACTAGATGTGACAGCAGGGGCTGCATTTGAAATGGAATGGATAGAGGATCTGTTTAACACTCTCAACCACCCTGGCTAGCTTCTGGCTTTGGAGCTGGGCTGAAGGAGAAACAGAGTTTTGGCAATAGAGTGCAGTGAGATAAGGTGAGGAAAGGAGTGGTTAATCATTATTTTTATTTTTAAAAATTACAACCATGAAAAAGAAATAGCAACCCCCCCCCCCAAAAAAAACCCCATGCAGTACATCCTTGCTGTTATCATTAATTTTGTTCTACAACCATGGAATGAATAGTAGATGGATCTCTGGTCTAGTTGAATTATTCCGTTTTGTTCCCACCCCCTTTATACATGCATACATGTATATTGTAAACTGCCTGGTACAGATATTTAATAAATGATGATGATGATGATGATGATATACAGGGGAGACACTTGAATAGGAAAAATGGCTGCCACTTCATGTCTCGTTTGGCCTTGAGTGTTTGCAAATTTAAATGTTGCATGGGTATATTTGCCAAGGAGCCAAGATTAGCTGTGTCCTCTCGTCTGTGAAAATCCAAGTTTGCTGTGGTGTAATGTGTCAAATGTCCCTTAGAAGGCTATTTGTTATCATGCAATGCTACCTATTGCTGCTACGCCTTTTATTTTGTAGAATGAAGTTCCTTTCCTGTTGTCCCATGTCCCTCAGGCCCTTGAGACTTCCTTTCCTCAAAGGTGCCTGTTTTTCCTCTGAGAGGTCGCTGAACTTTGCTTACTGAGCACAATTGCTTTACCAGTGATGGAAAAACCCAGCAGTTCAGAGTGGAGGGTTGGGTAGGTCTACGAATATGTGGACTTATATTCCCTGTGTTTCCCACAGTAGTACTTAACATGAGTTCATATATCATTTATGTTTGGTGTTTTCAAGATGGAATATCTCTTTCTTTGCTGAAATGAAATGGGGCTTTTCTTCGGAATAAAAAAACACCATTATGCTGAAGCAGTTATTGGTTCTTTCAGATGTTTGTCTTACTTATTCCTTTTCACTTCCCCTCTTTTGGCTCAGCTGTGCACAGTTTCTGATGTCAGCACGGCTGTTTGCCTGCTGCTGCTTTTTTTATGAATGACACATTATAAGATGCAATTTATTGTATTAATACTGTTTTGCTGGCCTGGCATCCCTTAGGTTGCTGCAGCTGATTAAGCATGGACCATAATGTAGCCTGATTATGGGTATATAAATAAATAAATGGATAACGTATAAATCTACGACTTCTCATTTTATTAAGTCAGAAATGAATTGTTTCCCTCTGCACAGGATGCAACTAGCTGTAATTACGTCCTATTACTTCTAAGTAATGTGTCAGTGTTTCTTCGTTTCATCCTTTTCAAGAAGCTGCATATTAACTTATTTTTCATTAGCAGGGAGAGGCAAATTAGACAATGGGCCCTGGCGCTCAGTAATTTTAAAGCAAGCCCAGTGGGGTGGAGAAACAAGATTATTGTGTAAATGTTTTGAAGAGGGTAGGAGTAAAGTGCTAGAGGACTTGACTAAAATGCAAGTGACCTTTTGAAATATAATGGGAGATTCCCTTAGCTTGGTTGGGTGGCTGTCTGGCTTTATATAAAAGCAAATATCAATTTAGATTCTTAATTGACTTTGTGTTTGGTTAGTGTATCCCTTTTTCTCTTAATGTCCCTGTAATGAAGAAAGCTATTAGCAACACCAAATGTCACTCTGCTTAGCACTGCACATACGGGCTAAGGCATACTTATATTTACTTAATACCAGTCTGGAGAGATGCTGCTGGAGATACCAGTGGAAACGATGCTCAGCCTCGGGTGGGGATATTTTAAAATAGGATAACAAAATGGCAGAAAAATGGCACGCACACCAGCAGCTTCCCTAGGAACACTGACAAAGCTTGCCAGTCAGGGAATGTGCAGGCAATTATATCCACATTTCATGTAGCCACAGCAGCAAAACCATGAACGTATGATGATTAGGGCACACTCCCAGCATCACTACAGACACAATACTAGAGTGTGCCCACTCCACAGAGCACAGAATTGGGAAATGGGCAAAAGGAGTTCAAATGTCACCAAGGGAAGCAGCCAACACGTGCCCACCTGCCTTTTGCATACCTGGGGAAAATGTATTGTCAGGGACAAAACAGAGGATGCTCCTAGGATTCAGGCCTACACTGCAAGCTCCACAGAGTTGTTCCCTAACTACTTAGCCACAGCAATTGGACACATCCAGACCCAGCGGGTCCCAGAGCACAGTTGCTGCAGACAGGAATCTTGTGTATCACATAACAGAGGCTCCTTGTTTTAACCAGGGGTCAGCAAACTTTTTCAGCAGGTCCCTCAGACCTTGTGGGGGGCCAGACTATATTTTTTTGGGGGGGATGAATGAATTCCTATGCCCCACAAATAACCCAGAGATGCATTTTAAATAAAATCACACATTTTACTCAGGTAAAAACTCCAGGCAGGCCTCACAAATAACCCAGAGATGCATTTTAAATAAAAGGACACATTCTACTCATGCAAATACATGCTGATTCCTGGACCATCCATGGGCCAGATTTAGAAGGTGATTGGGCCAGATCCAGGTAGTTTGCCTACCCATGTATGCATATGAGGAAAGGGGAAGACTCCTTCCCCAACACACTCAGGCACACCTGAGCCAACTGGGGTGCTGCGTAGGCCAATAGCCCAGGCCATGCAGCCCTTTTGGCCCAGTCCAGTCCCTCTCCTTGGCAATCCACCCTGCACCCTTGCCAGCCATTTTGTCTGCCAGGTGACATCACTATAGGACTCATTGCTCCACCCCTCCTTATACCTGTCACTCCCACCCTCAGCCAATGCCCTCATCCACTCTGACATCCATCTGCCTATGGTAACTAAGGAATTATAATGCAGTGCATGTTGGCTCACTAATTGAACTACTGATATCTCTGGACTTGGACTTTTTATGGCTGGGGTTTGTTCTTTTGTTTTTACAAGTTTTTACAATTCAATAAGCTTTCTCCCACTAGTTCACACTGTTGGAGAGGTCGCCTTAGCGGCAGACTTTTTTAAAAGTCAGTACTGGTTACAGTTCTGTCTTACTAGCTCCTGGGAATTAAAATAACAGGCAGCCTTGTAGAGGAGCCACTGTAGTGTGAAATGCACAAGGCCAACCCATAATAAAACAGTGCTTTCCTCCAGCAACTGTGAACAAGAATAAGCAGACCCTTGCAACTCTTCAGAGCAATCACATGACAAGGCAGAGCAGCTTTTTGAATGAGGATGAAACCAGCCAGCTTCCCCCATGGAAGGATGACCTTTAAAGGTTCAGCGTGAATGGCAACAGCATAGAATGGCTTCTGACTCCAAGGAACTGACGGGGCAAGGCATTCGTCAGGGGTTAGTTGCCAGCAGCCACTCCATTACAGAAAAGTCATAATGCAATGCAGCATTCTGACTTCAGCTGCTCCAGGGAAGGCAATTTCTTGACATTTCAGGGCAGCAAGAAAGCAGTCTTCATCCTTGCAGACTTTGCCAGCACTGCTTTCATCTCTGTTTTCCCAGCTTCACAAAGGCAGTGCTTAATTTCTAAAAGAAAGGAGGCAGTGCCTGAGGCTGCCTAGAAGGAAGGTGGTCATCCATCATCTATAAAAAGCACACACTTTCCCCACAATGTGATGGCACAGGTATAATGCCAAACCATATTTTGGTACTAGGCAGATCAGCCTGGCAGATTGCCAGGCTGCCTCTCCTTCATGTGTGTCAGTTGCCCTCTTCTTTCCTTTCCTAGTTTGAGGGAGACCACAATTTACCATATCATCTGAGCTGGCAAAATATTATTCACAAACCATGATCAAACCTTGGTTTACAGGGCCGGTGCAAACCAGTTTGCCAGCTAGATTAAATGACAAATTGTGGCTAGATTCAAAACAGAAAGGGAGGGAGGGGATTGCTAGAGGGCAGACAAAGTGGAGAGTGTGCAAGCTTAAGACCTAACCACGGTTTGTTGTTACATCAGAACCATCCCCCAGAATGTTCAGCAATGTGCTTCATTCAGCCTTTCAACTTCAATGCATGCAAGTTTAACAGCAAGTTAGGATTCTTTTCTTTTACAATGCTGTCTTACAACAGCTAAATTGTGTGCATATTTGAAGAGCCTTCATTTAAGCATGAAGTCACTGATACCACATCAGTGACTTTGATACTGCCAGGCACCAGTGAGAGTAAATAAAATCTTGTCTAAACCATGTCTGCTTCAATGTAGGTTATATTAATTTTTTTCAAAGCGCTTTAGCTCTCAGAAATTTAATATTGTGATGTCACTTGTAAGACAAGTAATTGGATAGGGAGATAGCTGTACAGAAAATAAGATTAAAGGAAGAATTTGAAATAACGTAGGTTCTTTATTTCCTTTTCATCGTGAATCTGGCTCAGGAGGCTTGGCAAGTTGTGGTGACGTTTAAGCTCCTGCCTCTCCCTCCCCCCCTGCAGAGGGAGGGGGGCTGGTCAGGGAAATGAATCTCGCAGAGCACCTAGAGGAAGAAAGGGCAAAAAAAGAATAGAGGAAAAAGCCCTCTTTGTTAAAATAAAACAGTAAGTCACAGGGGGGTTGTTTGGTTTGTGTTTGTTTTTCAGGCAAACTCCTCAAATCCCAAATCTTCTGAGGTCTCAGTAGCTTCCAGAGGAGAAGAATGAAAAGGCTTTGATGAGATAAGAAAGGAGCATATAGTAGCACATGTTTGAAGCGGCTGCCTTGTTCTGCTGTTAAATATTCTATAGAACCTCTTCTTAAATGCAGAAGGCAGGCTGTCAAAGCAGCAAAAAAAAAGAAAGGAAAAAAAAAAGAGTAATACTCTGGACACTGAAAAAAAGAAAAGAAAAAAGATGTTATATCCATTTCTGTGTGAAATTTCATTAAGCCGGAAATGGCTTGGGAGAGGCTTGAACTAACTTTTTCTTCTGGGTGCTGATGACAAATGAAATGCCCAGCATTCATAATCCTTCTTCCTGTCAGCCTGGAACATTATTCTGTCACACATTCTGCAACATTTACAGCAGGGAGAACCCTTTCATATTGAGTGGTACCAGTAATATGTAGTAAGTAATATTACTTTTATTTTTGATTGATTATGCCCTGCAATTTTACCAACATCTACGTTTGGCAGCCTATGCAAAATCAGTGTAATATAAAGCAAGATGAAAACACAACCTTTAAGCCCAAAAGCATGGTTGAAGGGCTGTGACCCTTTCCCACTCTTGCTCCCTAGCAACTGTGATATCCAGCAGCCTAAACATTCTCACCTTAGGGTAGGGTAGCAGTTGGCCAAAGTCAACAGAACACAAACTATCCAAATTTAACTGCTTATACCAGAGGTTTTCAACCTTTCTGGGTCCAACTACATTCTTTCTGCGACACCCCTGTGGGGCTCAGGAGCCTAGTTATCTCACCCCTTGCCTACAGAGCTGGCAGCCTCTCACCCTTTTCGAACGTCCTGCCTTGTGGAGTATTCCCTCAGCCTCCTCTTCTCTCCCCTCTCCTTGGGAGTCGCCTGGGCAGCCGCAGTTGCCCCCCCCCCAGTCTCTGAGCTGCCTCCCCACCCCACCCCAAAGAAAGGTGCAACCTCAAACTACCCTACACGGGCCTGGGAAGCATCCCCTGGCCAGCCCCAGAGGTACCATTTGCATGGTGATCTTGTAGCCACGGCTGCTGCAGCAAACAGCTATGCAAGCCTTTGGGAGGCAGAGACACAAGAGGGTATCAGAGGAGGGAAGGAAGGAAAGAGGGGCAGAGGCAAACTAAGGGCTGGGGGGCGGATCCGGCCCAATCGCCTTCTAAATCTGGCCCGCGGACGGTCCGGGAATCAGTGTGTTTTTACATGAGTAGAATGTGTCCTTTTATTTAATTTCTGGGTTATTTGTGGCACCTGCCTGGTGTTTTTGCATGAGTAGAATGTGTGCTTTTATTTAAAATGCATCTCTGGGTTATTTTTGGGGCACAGGAATTTGTTCATTCCCCCCCCCCAATATAATCTGGCCCCCCACAAGGTCTGAGGGACAGTGGACCAGCCCCCTGCTGAAAAAGTTTGCTGACCACTGGTTTAGAAGGCTGTGGCCATTCAAGAATATTTCAAGGTGCACATTCCTTTGGGGTGCTGTCCAGCCCTATAGAGCCTTACTGTTTTCCTGTGTGAGCTAAGCTTAAATACATAGTGTGAAAGAAATGCATTGTACTGTTTTGTATTAGCAAGAAATATACACCTGATGTATATGTTTGTAGCTGAGATTTACCACCCTAATTTGGGGACTGCAAGTCACCTGGCTAGAGGTTATATCTGCTCAGTAACTTGCTTTGGCTTCCAAATCAGGGAAGGATTTCACACAAAGGATGAACAGATCAAGGTATGATCTCAGGATACAAAGGGAACATCCTTATACAGTTATAACTAAAGGTAGGGGAAGTAGACTGTGTTTATTGCTAAGTTTGTTTTGACTGATGTTTTGCTCCATGCAAAAATTGCTTGTATACTAGTAACCTTCCTGTTTCTTTCTAAGAATCTTTTTTGTTTATAAAAAGAATTCAGTAAACTTTTATCTTCATTTCATCAAAATGCTTGTGGTCTCCAATTGTACACCACCCATATTTGAAGCCAAGTCACAAAGCTTCTGTGCTGTTTGGTGGGAGGCGGGGTGCAGGGAAACAAAAATTTTTCACTTAGTAGCAGCAAGTTCTTAAATGGAGAGCGTGGGCAAGCAGAGGAGCGCACACTTTTGTGGCTGGATCTCCCTCCCCATTGTAACACAGGACCCAAGGAAGCTGGTGTATCATGACACATAGTAAACATCCCTGTAGTTACACACTGCAAGGAAAAGTTGGTAATGATGGACTAGGGGTCTTTCATGATTTGTTTGCAGGGAGAGTAGACAACATTGGCTATTTAAGGAACATTCAGTCCAAATTGTTGGTATGGAGGTTAGATGATGGTATGTTAAATCAAGGGTTCTCCTACACTTTTCACTGCATTTCCCCCTCACTTTTCTTACTGCAAAAAGACTGATCATTTGGAGAAACAGGTTCTTGCACAAGACCTCCCAAGCAACTATAATTACACAACCTGGTACAGTATATTTTGGACTCCTACCTTTGAAAAAAACAGCATTCAGAAAGTGCCCCTAGCTTTTTCTTTTCAAAAAGAAGCTTGTCTGACATTACTGGTCTTCTCACCAAGCAATCCCAGTAAGCTTCTGAGGAATTAGATACTTCCCCAGAACACAGTTTAAAAATAACTGGCCTATAAAATATGACTGCAGTACCCTTAGCAGGCTTTTAAAACAGTGGTTTTATGCAGCATTCATTTGTTTATTTTATTTCATCAATGGATGACTTCCCACTCAACATCTCAAAGAGATGTTAACAAGAAAAACATCAACAATGAAACTGTATATAGAATAATTTCATAGATAAAAATGTTTTATTATATTGATTATATAAAAACAATTTCTAATTAACTACAGATACAGGCAAGAATAAAAACAATCTCTGCCTTAAAGGGTTGTTGAAAAAGGAAGCTCTTAAATAGGCGTCGAAAATAGAGACAGCACCTGCCTGGTAGGTAATGGCACAAACTGTCCCACAAACACATTTAAAAAGCCATAGAATGTTAATCAGGTGAATGTCTGGTTGAAGAGAAATGTTTTCACCTGGTGCCTAAAGATATGTAATAAAGGTGCCAGGCAAGTCTCCCTGGGGAGAGCATTCCACAAACGGGGAACCACTGCAACCCTCTGAACCTCTCATGGAGGAGGCACACAAAGAAGGGCCTCAGATTATGATCACAGGGTCCGGGTCAATTCTTAAGAGGAGAGCCCACACCTTCAAAAGCCCATTTTGTGATACCAGAGGAATAAATTCAGAGGGTGGCAGAACTATAATATTCAAAATATCTTTGTTTACATGCCTTCTACCTTTTTAAGGTGCAGGCATGAAATGTTTGAGGCATACACCTTAAAAACACATGATGTTGAATCTGTCCTCAGAGCTGCAATATTAAGATAGATGGATAGAATCCACTGCTCTTCTCCGTTAATGCTGTTTTCATGTAAACTGCTTAATATGGTTTTTGATTACTTCTGGGCGGATTTTATTTTGTGGGATTAGAGGTGGTAAGGGCACTTTTGCCCATTATTCTTCCTCTTCTTGGCATAAATTATTTTTACCCTGTGCTCCCATATCTCTCATCTTTTTGAATGCCAACAATATGTCTGTGCCAGGAAGAGTAACTCTAGATCTCTGATTATATTCTGGTCAGTGAGTGGGATGGCTTAATCTGCCTGAGCAGTTTATAGCATTGGGCATTAAACGTGCTATACGCCCACATGATGCTATTTTGAAGACAAACTCCCTTATCCTGACAAGGACCTGATTTTCGCACAGCCAGAACAGAAATTGGTTCCAACTATCCCAAGAACCTCAGAGCGGCTGTGTTTTCAGAACACAGCAGCTCTTCCTTCTGGGGGAACTTTTGTGGATGGTCTATTCTGTGAACCTCCCTGAAATCTTTTGATAAAGGGTGGTATATAAATAAGTACATGTTTACGTGCCATATTAAGCCATATTTTCCAAATAAGGGGACACTTTGGATTAGCAGAGACTAAGAAACTAGGAAAAGACTCCTGTACCCACAAGGATAGGATTAAATTCATAGCTTAATCTCTGAATTTGTTTTCTATACAGGGGCTCAAATCCAAAACACAAAAATTAGCAATAAAGGTTGGAATAGTTCCAGCTGTGTGCAGGATGTCATTTCCTCAGCCAGTTTTCCCCTTCATCTGGATTTACGATGTATATAGGCAACCTGGCTGGAGGGTATCTTCTCATTTAAGAAATTAATTAAGAAATTAAGGCTGCAATCCTATGCCCACTTATTAGCAAGTAAATCTCCCACTGAACTGAGTAGTAATATTCTGAGTAAACATACATAGGATTGCAGTGTAAATACAGGATTTGGCAATCCATAAAATCTGAATGAATGGGTATGGAACTCCCTGCCACATTGAGGACGTGTGAAAAGGAGAGTCCTACATTCCCATGGATTATTTCTCTCTGCTGTAGTTTCTGCCTGTGCAGAAGAGATCATAACTTGCCTGCCCATGAAAAAGGGATTGAGGTATTAAAAATGCATTCAGAATCGTGAGATGCTTGGATTGCTGCAGCAACAGAGACCAGATAAGTCTATCTAGGTGTAGAGAAGCCTGCTGAGAGCCCTACTGATGCTCTGATAGTAATCCAGGCAGCTGCGTATCTTCAAAAGGTTGAACTCTATATGAGAAGCTTTTGCTTCAGCAGGAGACAAGACAGGCATGGACAAAATGATGGTGCTGGCAGGTCACAAATGCTCATTTTGAAGGGGGGGAAACCACCAAGAGCAGCTTTTCCACCCCCACCCACTCTATATACACACACTTCTTTTTTCTCTTCTGCTTTTGGTTCAGAGCCTTGAGGGCAAATAATGTGCTTTTCTCTTTCTCTGCTTCCAGTCATGTGCTCCTCTTTTTAAAATTAATGCTAGAGAGAATCAGGCTTTTATTAACAATATCCCTACTTCAGAATTCAACGGAACATTGAATGTTGCTGTTTCTAGGGAAAGAGTTGTCCGATTTGCCTTACCTTCCGCCTACCTTGCACACCCATGTGAGACATTCTCTGTTCTCATAAGCACAACACTGCAATAGAACACCCAGATTCCTACCTCAGATTCCTACCCAGATTCCAGAAGCTTTAGATGGAAGTGCATATACCGTATCTGTAAGTGCTGTGGGAAACTGCAGTCCTATATACACTTACCTGGGAGTAAGTCCCAATGACCATTTTGTGAGTTTGCTGGATTTCATCTTCTGTTGCACCTCGTTGCTCCTGTGGTTTTAATATTTATCATTGCATTAGTATTGCTTTGACATGTTCTGCCCGGAGAGTTTTTAACTGAAGGGTAACACACACATATCCGAAATAAATAAATGAACGATCCCTATGAAATTAGGGCCTGCTTCCCTGGGAGAGTAGCTATTAGGTGAGAAAGATTCGTGTAAATGAGCCTGGACTCTGCCCATGTGATGGCTTTATTTACACTACCCACAGGCATTGGATCACAGTATGAGAAAGCAGCACTTATGATGCTGATGGTGTAATGAACGTGTGCATGAGAGAGAGAGAGAGAGAGAGAGAGAGAGAGAGAGCGCACATAGAGCAGGGGTGACTGACTGTGACTCTCCAGGTGCTACTGAACTACAACTTCCACCAGCGAAAGCCAACATGGCAGATGGCTAGGGATGATGGGAGTTATAGGCCAGCCATATCTGAAAGGAGGGATAGACTTCTGGTCTAACAGTATGCAGCACCCCTTAATTAGAAACATTTTTATTTACAGTGGTACCTCGGGTTACATACGCTTCAGGTTACATACGCTTCAGGTTACAGACTCCGCTAACCCAGAAATAGTACCTCGGGTTAAGAACTTTACTTCAGGATGAGAACAGAAATCCCAATGCACACCTGGCTCTCCACCCCAACACTAAGGTCTTCTTCAAAGTTCCCCAAATATTTAAGGTGAGATTGGTGGCAGTGTCTTCTTGGTGCTGGTGCCAAACTTGTAGAATCCTCTCCCTAGGGAACCTTACCTGATGCTGTCTTTGATGTCTTTTTAGTACTAGGTATTTTTAATTTCCCCATAGCTTTTAATTCTTGGATCTGTGGTGGAACTTAAACTGTTGTTATCCTGTTGCTTTCTTATACAGTGGTACCTCAGGTTACATACGCTTCAGGTTACAGACTCCGCTAACCCAGAAATATTACCTCGGGTTAAGAACTTTGCTTCAGGATGAGAACAGAAATCGTGCTCCGGCGGCACGGCAGCATCTTCCCCCATCTTCTCCCCCTGTGCACCTGCTAAATCAGTTCTGGATGTTTTCCCAACCCTCTGGAGAACATTTTGGGAGGGTCAGGGGAGTATGAGGGGAAAATGAGAGGGGACGTTCTGTTGCACAAGCAGAAATCCTTTCACTGATGGAACAGGTTAGTTAGAGACTACCCTTCTTTTTGCTGAATCATTCATAGCGCTCCTTCTCTGCATTATGCTTTCACTTTCATACTCCTCACTTTGCTGGAAACCTTTTCTGCGCTTGTTGGGTCTCTAACGACCAGCCTGCCTCTCTGCATAAGCTCCATGTGTACATATCTCTTCTGTTCTTCACAGCCAGCTACAATAATAGCTCAGCTGAGGACCTTAGCAAAGCGGAGATCTTTGTATTCCAATGGGAAACATAAGCTGTTTGATATTTATTACCAAAGCTCCAGCTGAGGAGGTGTGGGCCATTCTGCTTTATGTCAGATGAATATGGAAATGTTGAATTTCCTCTGCAAGGGTTTGGGTTTTATTGGAAATTATTAGGGTTTTATTACAATGTTCCAGATTTTGTTTTCCTGCAAGAACCTTAAAAGGTCGTTTAAAATGGAGAACCTTTGTTGCAAGTAGAAGCTAATGTTCTAGTGGAGGCTAGTTCTAATAAGCCTTATTAAATAAGGGCTCTGGCTTGGTGAAGAAGAGCCTGGCTAATGAATAAGCTGTAGCTGAAACACCAGAAGCAGGCATTACCACAAAGCCTTTCCTCATATTTTGAATAGTTTTCATGCTTTAGAACAGGGGGTGGCTACTCTGTGGCCCTCCAGATGTTATTCAATTTATCCACTTACTCATGGCAGGAAATTCACCAACAATGAAACATCTAAAACATTTAAACACCTAAAAACATGTTGCTGAATTACAACCCTCATCAGCTGCAGATTGCATAGCCAATTGGCAGTGATCATGGGAATTGTAGTTCAGTCACAGCCTTCCAGAGCAGGGGTAGGCAACCTAAGGCCCGGGGGCTGGGTACCGCCCAATTGTCTTCTAAATCTGGCCCGCAGACGGTCTGGGAATCAGCGTGTTTTTACATGAGTAGAATGTGTCCTTTTACAGTGGTGCCTCGGGTTAAGTTCTTAATTCGTTCCGGAGGTCCATACTTAACCTAAAACTGTTCTTAACCTGTAGCACCACTTTACCTAACGGGGCCTCCTGCTGCTGCCGTGCCGCCGGAGCACGATTTCTGTTCTCATCCTTAAGCAAAGTTCTTAACCCGAGGTACTATTTCTGGGTTAGCGGAGTCTGTAACCTGAAGCGTATGTAACCTGAAGCGTATGTAACCCGAGGTACCACTGCATTTAAAATGCATCTCTGGGTTATTTGTGGGACATAGGAATTCGTTCACCCCACCCCCCAAAATATATAGTCTGGCCCACCACATGGTCTGAGGGACAGTGGACCGGCCCACGGCTGAAAAAGGTTGCTGACCCCTGTTCCAGAGGGTCACAGTTTAGCCACCACTCGTTTAGAAATATATCTACTTTTAATGCCCATGTTGATACAATTGAAGCCACACTTTTCAGAGTGTTCAGTGGATGGTGTTCTGTAGCCACCTTCCTATTACTGCTTCATTGATTCCTTTTGTTTCTTAAATGCAGTTCAATATTTTCTCCTCAGAGCAATAGAAGGATTCTTTGCTTAGTTCATTACAGATACTAGAGAAGTGCCTGTCATTTCCCCAGTTAAGTGCATCTCCCATGGTGTGGGAGAACAGCAGGCTACCAAAAACATTGATTTCATAAACTCAAGACTTTTATTTTAGTTTCTTCACTGAATGAAGTACTTAGTGATGTACAAAACAAAGTAATTCATGCCAGTTCACCCAACTACATAAGCATATCTAAACTCCAAACTTGTATATTGGTTTTATACCACTTTCACCACCATGGCTTCCCCCAAAGAATCCTGGGGACTGTAGGTTTTGAAAACACAGGTTTTGAAAATTATGTAAGAAATCTCTAGGCTTCTCCCTTGCAGAACTACAATTCCCAAGATTCTAGAGAAAATGGCTGTTAGACAAATTTAAATCTCTAGTCTGGACATACTCAAAAGGCACTTCCAGACTGTCATGGTTTGGGAGATTGGATTGAAACACATACTGGCAAGTTGGGTTGCACAATTAAAGTGGCTATGGCACTTTTGCCCAACAAACCCTCTTGCAAAAATATCACACTTGTTACAGAAAGTGATGGGGGAAAGCAGTGCAATAAAAATTGCTAGAAGCAGCATCATATGCTCTCTGCAAACAAATCATAATGAATCCTAAATAAGCAGAGGACATTGAATAACCTTCCTGCATAATTTGTGCCAACAAATCAAAATTATTGCTCAATAAAGAGATTGTCTGGAAGTGAGGACAATCACATGCTAAGTGCAGCTATTAGGGGTTTAGTTGTATGATGGAAAAGTTCAGAAGACACCAGTCAGATATACAGAAAATAACTCTCAAACAAGAACAGAACAGCAACAGGAAGCTTCTGACTCCACCCAGATACAATTAAGTCCAGTGCAACCTTGTGGCTAAGCCATGTAAATAACACCTTGGTAGGACTTCTACGTACAAAAGGGCATAGTCATCTATGGCCTATGCTGATCATGTGATTTGAGCTTGAACTATACTGGTGCAGCAGTTAGGAATATGTGTCAACCTGGTTGAATTTGTGTGATCCTGATGTATTGCACTTTTAAGTTTGGAAAAAGGAAAGGAGGAGGAGCCTGGAGTTCATATGCTCGGTGGTCATGGGTTATTTGTTCTTTTCTTTTTTTCTTTTTGGTGTTCTGGTTTCTATTTTGCACATGTAATTAGTGATAGAGGTGCAGGCCTTCCCCTGCCCCCGTGGGAGAACCCATAATGAGTGTGCATGCAGTATTATCCTGTAACTTTAGATTGGAGGAAGTTTATGCATATGTATTGCTTTAACAGATAACAGCTATGTATATTAAGCAGGCCCCACCCTTTTGGGCTTTGCTCAGCTTTTGGAGAGTGATCCCACTGAGCCTTTATTGCTAGCAATAAACACCCTTTTGTTATTCCTCAATGCTGCTAGAGTTTTTCCTTTCAACCCAGAGATTTATTTTGCTACAAGCTAAGCCAAGGTTTAGAAGGGACGCGCGTGGTGCTGTGGGTTAAACCACAGAGCCTAGGGCTTGCCGATCAGAAGGTTGGCGGTTCGAATGCCCGTGACGGGGTGAGCTCCCATTGCTCAGTCCCTGCTCCTGCCAACCTAGCAGTTCGAAAGCACATCAAAGTGCAAGTAGATAAATAGGTACCGCTCCGGCAGGAAGGTAAATGGCGTTTCCGTGCACTGCTCTGGTTTGCCAGAAGCAGCTTAGTCATGCTGGCCACATGACCCGGAAGCTGTACGCCGGCTCCCTCGGCCAATAAAGCGAGATGAGCGCCGCAACCCCAGAGTTAGTCATGACTAGACCTAATGGTCAGGGGTCCCTTTACCCTTTTTAAGCCAAGGTATGGCTGAGCACATTATCCAAAGCCAGGCTCATGCTTAAACTCTCTCCTTGCTACCATGAGCTGTAGCCAAGGTTTGTTAGGAAAGAGAAAGCTTAACCATGAACCCAGGATTGGACAACACACTAAGCCAAACCTTGTCTTCACTCAGCACCGGGCAGAAGTAAAAACAAACAAATAAGGGAGTAGCAAAATGGCTGCATTCTCCCCTCTGGGAGCCCCCATATGGCTGTACAATCCTGGTAAACCATAGTTCCTTTTGTGAAAGGAAAATATATGAATTCCAGTGGAACCACGTGTGGCATTGAAGAACAGAAGAATTGTCTGGGAGCCTGGATAAAAAATGTGGGGCTTGCACCCACAAAGCCCCAGCAGCAGAGTGTTAAACTCACAAAAATAAGCAAGACAGTAAAGTGCTAGGAATGTTGTTGTTTAGTCGTTTAGTCGTGTCCAACTCTTCGTGACCCCATGGACCAGAGCACGCCAGACACTCCTGTCTTCCACTGCCTCTCGCAGTTTGGTCAGACTCATGTTTGTAGCTTCGAGAACACTGTCCAACCATCTCGTCCTCTGTTGTCCCCTTCTCCTTGTGCCCTCCATCTTTCCCAACATCAGGGTCTTTTCCAGGGAGTCTTCTCTTTACATGAGGTGGCCAAAGTACTGGAGCCTCAGCTTCACGACCTGTCCTTCCAGTGAGCACTCAGGGCTAATTTCCTTAAGAATGGATGCGTTTGATCTTCTTGCAGTCCATGGGACTCTCAAGAGTCTCCTCCAGCACCATAATTCAAAAGCATCAATTCTTCGGCGATCAGCCTTCTTTATGGTCCAGCTCTCACTTCCATATATCACTACTGGGAAAACCATGACTTTAACTATATGGACCTTTGTTGGCAGGGTGATGTCTCTGCTTTTTAAGATGCTGTCTAGGTTTGCCATCGCCTTTCTCCCAAGGAGCAGGCGTCTTTTAATTTTGTGACTGCTGTCACCATCTGCAGTGATCATGGAGCCCAAGAAAATAAAATCTCTCACTGCCTCCATTTCTTCCCCTTCTATTTGCTAGGAGGTGATGGGCCCAGTAGCCATGATCTTCGTTTTTTTGATGTTGAGCTTCAGACCATATTTTGCACTCTCCTCTTTCACCCTCATTGAAAGGTTCTTTAATTCTTCCTCACTTTCTGCCATCAAGGTTGTGTCATCTGCATATCTGAGGTTGTTGATTTTTCTTCCGGCGATCTTAATTTCGGCTTGGGATTCATCCAGCCCAGCCTTGCTAGGAATATAGGTCCCTTAAACCTATTTATCCTCTTCAGCTGAACATAGCAGCTCACCTCTTTCTGCCCCTCTTGCAATGAGCAGACCACACATTGTTGTGGTAAGAATTTACTTCTAAACCACCTCTTAATGATTCATGCTAAAATAAGGGTAAAGCACCTTAAAGAAAAACTCATCCGAGAGATATACAAGCTCAGCGTCCAATAGGGACCCAATTTATTGAGAGATAAGCAATAGTGACAGCTATCCCAAACCAGGTGTTCAATGAACCACCAGTTAGGAGAACTGCCCTGAAGGCACATTTGAACAAAACTTTTATAGGGTCTTTTAAACATCATACATCATAATAGCTCATTATCTCATAGAATGCATACATCAAGAGAGGGCACAGGTCAAGGGGTGAGAAGTGTCTTCCTCTCCTTCATTATCTTCTTCCCTTCGTTTAGCTTGTGAATCTCCAGACTCTGGAGCTTCAGATATCATGCTTAACCCACTTATCTTCTATTTTCTTTGACAACCAGACCTTCAGAATTAACCTTAAACTTGCATTCCTATAACTTCCCACATCTGGAGGAATCTCAAAGAGGGTACAGCCTGTAGCCTAAACATCCTAACCATTTGTGCCCTTCAGCTATGCAAGCAGTATGCAGAAAGAGATAGACCAGGAATTTAGCAGTTCAGAGGTTCACAGAGTATAGAAATACAGGAATACAGAAATACAAGAATCAAACCATTCATTGATACATAGCTTATAGAGAGAGAATAAATGCATTTTCTAAAAGATATATAATTCTACTAAGTGGCTACAGCAAAATTCTATAATATTGTTAAGCAAGTTTAAAATGCTTTACTTACAGATTCAGTGTTTCAGACATGCATGTTCCACTCAGCAGCAAGTATAAGTTCCAAACACCATGCTGTAAGCTCAGGAGCAAGCTTACACATATCCTCCATGATGGAGAGAGGGAGACGGGGCTTAACCTAATCGAGTCTTTCTAGCGATACAGCTCCATGGTCCTTAACCCCTTCATGCACTAACTAGCAGTTGTGCATAGTTATGTTTGACTGCAATCTCCCACAACTTTATCATCTGAACCAGGCCAATCTAAGCAAAAGGAGTTTCTATAAGGTTGTTCTCACCACCTATAGAAAGCATAGAGTGTCTATGTGTGTGAAAGAGGGTGTGTGTGTTTCTTTCCAAAACAAGAGCTCTGTACACATGATTTGTGTATTTTAAATTTTCCTAACACTGCAAGGCAAACTACTAGGTACTTACATAGATAATTATCCTGCTGCGTTTTGCTTGAAACTCTATTTTGGTGTTTATTCTTGGGTGCTAGTTCATTTAGGAATCCATAGTGAGACTGTTTCTCTTTTCACCCCACCCCTACAAGAAGATCTCCAAAGATTACAGTGGTACCTCGGGTTAAGAACTTAATTTGTTCCGAAAGTCCGTTCTTAACCTGAAACTGTTCTTAACCTGAGGTACCACTTTAGCTAATGGGGCCTCCTGCTGCCACTGCACCGCCACCACACAATTTCTGTTCTCATCCTGAAGCAAAGTTCTTAACTCGAGGTACTGTTTCTGGTTTAGCAAAGTCTGTAACCTGAAGCATCTATAACCCGAGGTACCACTGTACTTGAGTTGAAGTGCTGAAGTAAAGAAAAGCACCTTCCCATCTATATATAGAAATATCTGCTCTACTCTTGGCATGCTATGCTATGCTATGCTATGATTCTTGACTAATCACTCAGAACACGTTCCAAAATGCATAATGCAAATAAATAAGGTAGCCTGGAAAGGTCTAATTCAATACTAAGATACAAAATCTGTCTACCAGCTCATGCTACCAATTGTCATTGTTATGTCCTATTGGGGAAGAAGAATACATTGTTTTGCCATCCAAATGAAGTGCTAGAGCTGGTTGCTGATAATTTGGTGGACTGTTGTGCTAATGAGTTGCTGGCTTTAATAACAATTCTCCATGAAGTGATAACCAGTCACCATGTTTTGTTCATCCCCCACCCATTTTTATCAGATTAGCAGCACCAAAAAGAGGATGTAATTAATGAGGTGGAAACCAGCAGGAACAGACGTCAAAAGGGGTTGGGGTAGTGATAAAGAACGCCCACACCTCTAGACTTCATGCTACTGTTCCATTTCCTTTTTAAATAAATGCATTGCAAAATAGGTAAGGGATAAAATTCTACAGTCGCGTGGGAAATGCAGGCTGATTAAAGCAAGGCAGGTGGCGTCATGCTGAGCCCCCATAAAAAGTGAGGTAATGAGACATGGCCTCCCACTTTAACTATCTGGAAGAATCCTGCGTGTGTTCCAGGACTGCTCCACACCAGCACGGAATTTAGTGCTAGGAACAGAGGTCAACATTCTAAGGGTTCTTCCAGACTGTGACTATTTTGGGTGGGATTCAGTCGCATTCCAGCAAATTCAGGTTGTGCCCTTATAGTTGGGAGGTCTTGCACAACAAACTCACTTCCCCAAAAGAACAGACTTTTTGCAAAATGGAAAGTGATGGGAAGATGCACTGGGAAGTGTGGGATAACACTTGCTATGATGCAGTCATCTATTCTCCCTGCAAACAAATCAGAATGAGTAGGTTGTCTTGAACTTCCTTCAGTGTTTCAGATTTCAGACGCTAGGGGATGGAGACAAATTCCTAGCATACATAAGGCTTGAAAATATGTTGTTAAAATCTAGAGCAGACAAGAGGAAGTAGAGCTTGTTGCGTTGCTGTTCATCATTATCTGCTTCTCCCAATTGTTACCAGAAAGGAGAATCATTTAAGCAAAATAAGACTTGAGTACACATTCCCAACTTAAAATGCAGCTAGGGCTTTCTTTTTCTCAATTTGGATCAAAGCGGGCTTGGGGAGAAACACATAAAAATGCAGTATTTCATATGAAATAATAGGATAGAAAGAGGATAGATATAGATTGTGGCTACTGTCCTTTGTACACCACTTCCCAAACCAGGGCTGGATGCACAATAAATGGGAATGTGTACACAGCCTAAGTGAATAAATGCAGATTTCCTGTATGCGCATGGAATCTGGGTTATTTCCTTGGAACATGACTTATTTTTATTCTATTTCTTTAAAGATCTTCTCTGTTTCAGGGCTCCCAAGCATGAGAGTTAAAATTGGTGCAATTTATTGTATGCAAGGGAGTTCCTGGCTATTGTTGCATGAAGACGAAAGTTGAGACTGAATAATAATTTGTGCTAGAGGATGTTTAAGCAGACTTATTTCTCTTTATTGGTGTATATGCATGGGCTGTCTAGATCTTGTGAGATCATAGATAAACCAAGAGTCATCTAGTCCTGACACAGGTTTTCCTCTAGAACTGAGAGAGAGAGCGCCCAGCAAACTCAAAGACTTGTAGTTTGAGAAAGAAAAGAAAGGAGTGGGTGGGGATAGGGAGCTTTGTCACCGGTCCATGAAAAGATAGGCAAGAAGAAAATTTGCTATGCCCCTGTAAGGACAACTCATGCAAAACGTTTCTGTCACTATAATGAATTGGAAATCTTGATAATCACAACTAAACATCTGGAGTGCATTGCATTTGATTATGGGATCAAGGATGACCATATGTCGATTTTTCAGCATGACTTTAAATTTGGTTAGAAAGATGGAAGAGAGAAGTCTTTTTTGGTTGAGTATGTAGTAATAGTACCTACAGGATACTAGACACTGCACATATAGAAACATTTTTGAAATTCAGGATGAGACCTCTGAAATGTTGGCCTTTGAGATCTTGCAGCAATTATTGTAGGAACACACAGTGACAGGGCTGGTGGTACTGTCAGCCTGTCACCTGCTCCTTTGTGTTAATTCATTAGATCATCACTATGTGCAGCTGTTTATAACAACAGCCTCTAGATCTCTTGCTTGAAGGCTTCTTTTTCCTAAGCTGCGAAATATTTTATGTACTCCACTCACCAAAAGGTATTTCTGTACTAAGCTTCTCCTTCTCTTTCTTCTTTAATAACTTCAAGAGGTCAAATAACACCCAGATTCCCAGTCATATCTAAGATTCTGCGGTTGAAATTGCCCAGACCCTCATCTACTACTACACAATGGAAACTGGATATTTAATAGCTCTAGGCAGCTCTGAGCCAAGGTCTTGTTGCTTCAACATACACAAGATTTGGCTGCCGGCATCAGCGGCTGAGCAGCTGCAGGGCTGCTCTTTTCCTCAGCATGACATTGATAAATGACCTGTAGGAATGCTTAACTAGGTTTGGAGTATTTGTCTTGTGATCTGGACTTCATGCACAGCAATTCTGCATGGATTCTAGCAAGCAACATTAAATACGTACGATTGATTGATTGATTGATTGATTGATACCCCACCTTTCCCCCTGATGGGACTCAAGGCAGCTTGCAGATAAAAACCAGATTCGCTAAAATGTAGCAAAAAAAACCCCTATCATTAAAAACGATTAAACTTTAATAGAATTAAAACTATATACATATATAGGTAAGGGAAAGGTAAATATACCTATACCTATACATATACAAAATCTATTTAAAACATACAAATAATTGCCATAAAAACAGCACAGCACTAGCTCTTTAATTAAAAGCATTTGATTCGCAAAAGCCTGTTGGAAACTCCCTGCGGAAGGACAAGGAGGGAGCCAGGGTAGCTTCTCCAGGGAGGGAGTTCCAGAATCTGGGAGCAGCCACCAATAAGGCCCCCTGCATCCCCTAACTGTGCCTGTGAGGGTGGTAGGACCGAAAGAAGGGCCTCCCCAAAGATCTCAAAACCTGGGCAGGTTTTGTAAGTTCACACAAGGGAATACGATCTTTCAGATAGCTTGGACCTAAGCCATGTAGGGGTTTATAGGTCATAACCAGCACTTTAAATTGTGCCTAGAAACAGACCACTAGCTACTACCAGTGGTGCTATTCTAAAAAGGGAGTCATATGCCCCCTATAACCAGCCCCAGTCAGCACTTTGGCTGCAGCTCTTTGAGCCAGTTGAAGTTTCTGAGCACTTTTCAAAGTTAGCTCCACATAGAACACATTACAGTAATCCAAACAGGATGTAACTAAGGCATGTATCACTGTGGCATGTATGCATACAAACACACACACACACACACACACACACACACACAATAAGGAAGCTTTATTGTATCCAGCTTAGATACTACAGTGGACATGGTGCTAACCCCAAATTAAAATTTGCAGCAGAGGCCTTGCAAAATCATAATATTTACTTTGTTGAATGCTGAGAATTCTAGATCAGTTCTGTTTTTATAATAATATGCCACCAGTCCCCTTCCCTGAAGTAAACAGCATGTCCTTAGAGTACCTCCTTAGGGTGCTTCTTGGTGGCCAGGTACAAAGAAGTATTCAACATTTGTTGTCTTCACTGCTTTGACTCCAATGACAACAGTGCTGCTGTTCAACTCCCACACAATCAAGGTGTTGGCAGTACAGGACTCACTGCTGAGGGCCATTCCTCAGGACAAGCAAATGTTGATGCCCATGTGTTTGAAACTCTTAGAGAACTGTTCCTCCTCACCCCCAGGTAGATGAACTCCAGACTGGTCCAATTGTCCTCCCAGTTCTGTGCAGTTTTCAGGAGAGTGTGTGAATGAGAGTGTTTGAATATACATATATTGTCCCTTGTATGAGTAGGGAAATGTGTGGACTCATCTTGTTTCCTGTCCTCCTATATATGGCTCAGTGATTTTCTCTAAGATATGACTGCATGCATTTTACCTATATGTGTATTTGAGGAATAGTCATGTGAAACGTAGGCCTTTCAAATGAGGTAATCAGTTGCTAAGGGAGACACAAACTACTCCACAACAACTTGTCAAGGGGATGGAGGCAGCATGTTTTTCTCCAGCTGTTGCAGTATTGATTGATGCTGCTGGGAACCAGTGCAATACCTTCCTGCTGTCCCTTCAGCTCACTTGTCACATGTCTTGGTCTATTTCCTCTTTCCTTCTTTTGCTGTTTCTGTCTTCCAACCTAGAATGAGTCCTTCCAGTTGAAGTGCAAGCCTTTGTGTTTTCACTAACTGCACAAACACTCAAAGCCCTTTTCCCCACCACCTTTGATTTAGGACTGCTTTCCAAAGAGACCCACTTGGTCAGAGTTTTGGGGGAGGGACAGGCTACAGGCTGGGGTGTTGTTGTTTTTTAAAGAAGGCATTAGCAGTCCAGGATTTGAATGATGGCCTGTGTCAACAGATGCTATTGATGCCCTGGGACACAAATTCTTAAGTACAAGTTCATATGACTGTTCTAAAATATATCTTCAAAAGGATTGCATCAGAAATTCTTTTGGCATTAGAGCTGCTTCAATGCAGATGAATGTTCCCAGTGTGTCCCGCATAATGGATAGCATGTGTGCAAAGCTTTTCATACCTTCCTCTCTCTGGGATAAAAAAAAGGAGAAGAAGATACAACATAAAAGAATTACCCTTTTATTTATGCTCTGCAAAATCTGCATCAGCACTATTGCTATAGGCTCCTCTGCACGGACAAATGTATTCTTTTCCCAAGAAGGGAATGACTCGAATCTTTTCTTGACTGGAACAATTTACCTTTTGTGCAATTTGGAAATGGCTGCAAGGAGGACATTAGTTAAAATGGTCAAATTATGATGCTCTGCTTTCCTGAAGCCTTTCATAAGGTACCATTACTTCTCCAGCCCAGCTTTGGCAAGGGGCTGAGAGCGGCAGGAAGGAGAACAGAGGAAGAGTGGTCTCCAGCTGAATAAGCAGATACGGTGAATGAATGTAAGAGCCCTGGTGGAACAGATCAAAGTCCCATATGGTCCAGCATTCTGTACAAACAGTGGCCAACTGGATGATGTCCTCAGGAAGTCCACAAATGTGACATGCAGACAATAGCATCTCTTCCTGTTGTTCCCCAGCAACTGGAATTTAGAGGCATGCTATTTCTGATCATGGAGGTAGTATAAAACCATAATGGCTAGTAGCCACTGAGCCATAGACATCTTCTATAAATTTGTCCAACTTCCTTTTAAAGCCATCTAAGCTATTGGCCATCACTGCTGGCTGGAACAGCCTAAAGCAGGAGGTGAGGGTATGTATGGGGCTGGAAACAAGGTTGGCCAAATTACAAAAGCAACTCAAACGATCATTTTCAGTTACAGTATTTTGCAGAGAGATTCCACTGAAGCAGCATGCCTCCTATAGTTGCATTCCAACATCCCTTAAAACACTCCAATATTAAAGAGGCTTTGTGAATGAGAAAGGGTATTGTAAAAGAAAAAGGAGCTGTATAGATTTATAAACTGGCAATATAATTATAAAGGAAATGCGGAACAAATATAAAAGTATGAGGATTGCGGGGGGAGCGGGTGGAAGTCAAAAAACTGTAATATGTGGAATATGAATGTGTTTAAATAATTTGTAAATGAAAAAAATTCTTAAAAAATTAATAAAAAAACAACAACAACAAAAACAACACTCCAATACATCACAGGGTATATAGATTTTTTTTTGCAGGGAGGAGGCAACAAACTATACTGGACCAAGACTGAATGTGTATCTGTATAGGCTGGCCACTTTGGCAAAGAGCTCAGCCCAAAATGTTTTTCAACAGGCTTGCTGGCATGGGGAGTCATGCTCCTTGCTTGAGGGGGAAAACCCCTTTGGATCAAGGTTAGAAGAGAGATCTGGTATTTGTATCACTATCATGGGATAGTCCGCATTTATTCAAGATTTGTGTATGTCACATGACCACATGGTAGCTATTGAAGTGGGAAATATAGTTGGTGGTGCAGAATTCAGCAGTCTGAGAACTTCAGTCTTTGATATTTAAATAAAAATGAAGTTTATAGTTCTCATGCCTTCCTGGGGCTTTTGGAATAAGGAGGTCATGTCAGTGAATAATATGAGGTTTCTAATAGCACCCCACTGTCCAGAAATGTTGCTGTTCATAATATTCTGGGTGCTATTCAGAAATTCTATCATTCATGGAAAGTCTCAGCCAGCATTACCATATGAAAACTCTCATTAAAAAAAAAAGTCATAGAAATATTCTGATGTCCTTTTTCTAGTTTAAGAAAGACATTGAAATATTAATGGCCTGCAGTCTCTTTGTGAATTACTCTTACATTCTACTAAAATGCATTGTTCTGCTTATAATAGAAGAACAAAGGGAAATCATAAGAAATCTATCTTGATGCTTTTAGAATGTAATCAAAGAATAAATATCTGGGGTTTATTTTTATTTTTTTACTTCAACTGAAGTGCAAGATTGCGCCAGAAAGGTTTGGGGCAATCCCATTACCAACCAGAAAATCTGTCTGTGATTGATGGGCATGAAGCAGGAGCATAAACCTTTTATGGGCCATCTGTAGCCATGAAATCTCCACAGTGTTACCTGAAGATGAATGCAGAACTCAATGTGTGGGGTTCAGAACTGCTGCATGCTAAAATTTGCAGGGTGAAGAGGGTGCACAAACACAGAGAGACATCTTGTCAAGTAACTCCCTCTCAAATCCTTGCTTGGGTGAGGGTCTCTTGTTGCAGACTTTGCATCCACCCGTGCCCTTTAACTGACTCCAATATTTCCACAACCTAAGCTGTGCCGGTCCTTCTGCACCACAGTTAATCTGTACCTTATGGCATCTAATTCTCTTGGTATAAATAGACACAAGTGAGAGTCATTTCTCAAAAGTTGAGGCTTGGTGATAAATGTCTGTTATACACTAGGTTATAAGTTGCATATGGAAGCTGTACAGCCATATCCTGCCCATGTTCACTTAAACCATGCTTGTATTCCACCATATTCAGTGGGGTTTGCTCCCAAGTATGTGCGCATAGGATTGCAGCCTTGATACATTTACACATTTATAGACTGGATGCATAGAGGAGTACATGGGAAGATCCACTGATGGTCTGCTCTCTCCTAAATAGTATGTGTGTTAAGGCATGCTGTAGGCATGGCCCCATGTCTTGACCAACATGGCTCTCACCTTTTGTAATGTAGAGAACGAAAGGTGTAGGCAGGCATAATAGCTTCATCAACATGGAACTATAGGGTCTTTCAATGGCATTGTATTTTCTCTATCTAAAATTTACTTAGGAACAAAATCCGCGCTCCCCCCTTCAGTGTTCTCTCACTATTTCCCCCTTCCTTCTCTCAACCCTATATTTCAAGTGTAGAAGCATCTCCCTTCCCTATGTTCTGAAATGGCAGTGACTGACCAGTAACCTAACAGTCACAGTAGATAGGTGGATTGAGCTATTGACCCAGTGTGCAACAACTGTGAAAAAGGTGAATTCTGTGTTAAGGACCATTAGGGAAATGATTGAAAATAAGACTGTCAATATCATAATGTCATTGTACAGATCTATGTTGAGACGGCACCTGGTATTCTGTGTATGGTTCTGGCTGTCTCACCTTTAAAATGATATTGTTGAGATGGGGACAGCTAAGAAAAGGACAACCAAAATTAAGGCGTTGGAGCAACTCCCCTATGAGGAAAGGTTACAGCATTTACTACCCGGCATTACTGAAACCTAGTGTGATGAGATGTAGAAATTGAGGGGTACAACCTGCTCAGAAGGAAGAGATCAAACATGAAAGGGGGGGGGAGAGTAGCAGTAAAGATTTGTACATTTGTGAAGAGATCCATGACTTGCAGTCTAAATACAGATTGAGGGTATATGGGTAAAAACTTTAGGAGATAGAAACAACAGGGAGCCTACTCTGCGTGTCTGCTACAGATCTCCAAGCCAGACTCAGGACTTGGACGATGCATTCCTAGAGCCAGTGGCGGAGCATATCTAAATAGTGCTTGGATCGGGCGCTCAGGGCGCGACCCCAAAAGGGGTGGGGCACAGAGGGAGCCTGCTGCGGCACGAGTGCAGGGCCACATGCGTGCCCCAGTCCAGGAGAGTGGGCGGCAGCATTGCCAGAGCTGCCATCCCACTGCAAGAAAGCAGGAACTTCCTCGCACACCACAGCCTCTCTCCACCCCTGGTCAGCCTTGACCCAGGGAAAGAGGAGCCTTGGCTCTCCTTCCTTGGATTGACCTAGGGAAGGAGGAACTTCGGCCAGGCTTACTGGGCACCGCAGCCGCATCCTGCCCCCAGGTCAGCCTTGACCCAGGGAAGGAGTAGCCTCAGCCAGGTGCGCCACAGCCACTCTCCAGAGTTGCAGCTAAGCATGCTGGGTGCCACAGCTGCTCTCCGCCCCTAGGTCAGGACTGGGCATGCCAGGTGGGGGCAGGACACACCACTCTCCAGCCCCCACCACTGGCAGGGTGCGGGGTGGGGGGCTCTGTGGGGGGGTGTCTCCCCAGAATGTGCGCCCAGGGCCACAGCCCCATGGCCCCCCATCCTACACCACTGCCTAGAGCACATTACCAAACATTCAAAAAGGTAGTAGTCATAGGGGACTTCAACTACCCTGATATCTGTTGGAACTCAAAATCTGCCAAGAATGTAAAGTTCAAAAAATTTCTCATTATAAATGAGTGGCCAACAGTTGCAAGGAGAAGGTGAGGCGGGCCAAGCTCTGACTGAACTCAGGCTTGCAAGAGAGGTTTAAAATAATCAAAAGGTTTGTTTGGCTATGTTCGAAACAAGAAGAAGAAGGAGCAAGCATGGAGAAGATGGAGGAAATGCTGTTGCCGGGGGTGGGGGTGGGGGAAGAAGACCCAGGTAATGACTGGTAAGTTTGACATTGATATCAGGAATAAAAGGATGCTGTGATTACCTTCAAATTAGAGGACTGGGAGTATGTGGGGACCACTGATGGGTGTTGTAGTCCAAAGCATCTGGAGGACATCAGGTTGGGGAAGCTTGCTCTAGGCTATAGAGCCTTTTTAAAAGGATGCTGTGATTACCAAGGCCCAGCATGGCTTCATCAAAACAAGTCATGCCAGAAGAATCTCATTTCTTTTTTTCTTTTTCTTTTTTTGATAGAGTTACAAGCTTGGTGGATCATGGGAATGCTGTGGATGTAGCATATCTATTATCTGAGGCTTTTCTGTTGGTATAAAAAAAATTAAATGCATGGTGTGAAGAAAATGAATCATTTGTCTCCCTCTTTCATAACACTGATGGGTGCCATCCATTGAAGTTGAATGTTAGAAGACTCACGACAGACCAAACTTTGTGGGTCTCTCTCCATAGCAGTCCACTATACTACAGTGGTGCCTCGGGTTACATACGCTTCAGGTTACATACGCTTCAGGTTACAGACTCCGCTAACCAAGAAATAGTACCTCGGGTTAAGAACTTTGCTTCAGGATGAGAACAGAAATTGAGCTCCGGTGGCGTTGCGGCAGCGGGAGGCCCCATTATCTAAAGTGATGCTTCAGGTTAAGAACAGTTTCAGGTTAAGAACAGACCTCCGGAACGAGTTAAGTACTTAACCCGAGGTACCACTGTATATACTAGCACTCAATTCTAATACTCATATGTGGATACTTATCCTCACACACGAGAGCTTTATCAGCAGAGGGAAGCCTAAAATTTGCAGTTAACAAAACATATTGGGGGGGGGCTAAGGGGAGGAATCCCCAAAACAGTTCAGTGAGAATTGAGCATGCCCAGTGGGCATGGTATGCTGGCTGAGCTTTTGCAGGTGCAGATGTGTGTGGAATGGAATATCCTGGAAAGGGGCATGGCTGGCTGGAATCCCAAACAGAAGGACACCCCACTGCAACCTTTTGCTTCATGTCCCACATTGTTATCTGACTTAAAAGTCTTCTAGCCTTCCCATACCAATGATTCTTTTATATACAGTATACCTGTATCCTGCTCCCACAGCTTGTTTACTTCTGGCCTGCCACCCTCCTTTGTCAGAGCCTGCTAGATTTTTAGACTCCTTATCCACAAAAAACAAAACAAAATAAGCCTTGAATTGTTGCACAGTTAGAGAACGCCAGCTCCCAGAGTGATGTAGATTGCCATGAGAATTGCAATCCTCTTTTGAGATGCTCCGGCAGAGAAATCAGTAAAGAGATTTCAAGGCCGTACCCTCGGCTCCACACACACTTTCATAAGAAGGATGGATGCTGTGTGTGTGTGTTTGCCTGCGTATCCATCTGTTGGCACCCAGTAGTAACAGACCAAAGCAAGCAAGTGCTTTTTGTACATCTTTTTTTCTAAAGATAAGGGCTAAGTTTGCAATAAGCACTGTTTTTCAGCATGGCAGAATTCTGTAGCTCTCTGTAGATTGTGGTTAAGTAACTGTGAAGATAAGGACAGCTAAACCAGAGAATGAAATACAAGACACACCAAATCCAGAGTACATGGAGGACAAAAGGTGGAGGAGCCAGATTTCAAGAGATCTGTTGCAAGAAGGGGAGTGACTTTCTGAATGGAATGGAATTTGCCTTATTTTATATTATGGTATGTGGGTAACAGACCCTAACAAGCACCAGTGATCCTACTAGAGCTGGCATAGGCATCATCAGCCCTCCAGATGTTTTGGGACTACAATTCCCATCATCCCTGACCACTGGTCCTGTTAGCTAGGCATCATGGGAGTTGCAGGCCAAAAACATCTGGAGGGCAGAAGTTGCCTATGCCTGTACTAGAATCTCTCCCCAAGCACTGGTGTGACAGTGGGATAGGCACTGCTCCAGAATTCTGCTCCAGAATTCAACCAACAAGCCTCAACTTACTGGGAAAAGAACACTGCCGTCCTATGAATAATTGTTCTGGATCACTGAAATCCATATGATAGTTCAAAAGGGAGTGATGATCACTTGAAAAAAATAGCATAGCTCCTTAAATTAGAATTTTAATTAAGGTGGCACACTTAAACGTACATACTTAGATTTAAATCTCATTGAAGTCTATTTAGCATCTGGGGGGGGGGCAAGTTTCAGATCATCATATATGTGAAATATAGAAATGTTTTTATTTGGAAAGATTTAATATGTGAGACCAAGAGCTTGCCCTTCTCTTTCATTCCTACATATATATATATAGCTATCCCTATTTGTGGGACTGATACTGTTTAGAACACCAGAATGAGGATTAGTTCCATCTGCTCAATAAGCCTAAGACCTGGTGCCCTCCATATGTTTCAGACTAAATCATGGGAGCATCAGCTCCAGCCATGACCAGCCCCTGGACCATCCAAAAGTGCTCTTCAGAATGGCTCTTTGAGATTGCAGCGGAGGCATAAAGTAGTTATTTTCCATCTTTACCAATGCTTGGTTATGTAACCTAACAAGTGTTCAGTCAACTTCGGAGTGACTTGACACCTGCACTCTAGCCATCTCCCAGCCTCCTACGTTGTCTGCAAGGAACAGCGAGAGCTGTGCAACACTGGAGAGGATCTTGAGGAGCAATCATGTTGATAGCCCTCCTCATCTCACCTGCCAAAATGTGAGACCAAGGCTTTGACAGAATCACTGTCTCTATCCACTGGAAATGGGACACGGGTGGTGCTGTGGGTTAAACCACAGAACCTAGGACTTGCTGATCAGAAGGTTGGTGCTTCGAATCCTTGCGACGGGGTGAGCTCCCGTTGCTCGGTTCCTGCTCCTGCCAACCTAGCAGTTCCAAAGCATGTCAAAGTGCAAGTAGATAAATAGGTAACGCTCTGGCAGGAAGGTAAACAGCGTTTCCATGCGCTGCTTTGATTCGCCAGAAGCGGCTTAGTCATGCTGGCCACATGACCCGGAAGCTGTACGCTGGCTCCCTCGGCCAATAAAGCGAGATGAGCACCGCAACCCCAGAGTCGGTCACGACTGGACCTAATGGTCAGGGGTCCCTTTACCTTTACCTATCCACTGGAAAATCCCCCAGGGTGGAAAATCAATTAGTCTCCAGGGTGGTCCCCATTCCTGCAAGGTAGGGCTGCTACCAAATGTCCAAACTTTACTAGGAAGTGATCCAACATTGGCAGTGGAGTAGAGACCCCCCCCCATTATATTCAGGTCACCCTTTTCCTCTTTAGCCATGCCAGGCAAGAATCAAGAGAACTGATGGTAGGTTGCATACTTGATTTCAAAAACCAGGACAAGACACCTCCAGATCTGCGTAAAATGTGGTGTTGAGGTCATAGGGGATAGGAGTAATTTTGCCCACGAGGTGCTTTACAAATTTGTCACAACAGGTTTCTGAGGATGCAGACATTACTGTCACCTCCCTTGACAGCTAGCCACAGAGTAATATTTTCTTCACCGCCACCACATGGTAGGTACAATTATGCTCTTACCAATGTTCAGTTGTACTCACTTCAGTTCTGCTTCAGCTGCCATCTGGTCTGCTCCATCATTTGGAACTTAGCAGAAAAGAATTCTGGGCTCCACTGTAGTGGACAGGGCACTCAGGGTTTATTGTGTCAATAGCCCTCTCCATCTTGCAGTTCTAAAGGGGAAGTCAGATACCTCAGTGTTCAGAAATCTCTTGTAGATCCATCAGAATCATGAGGCTAGATTCAAAATAGAACAGTGCCCCTGTTGTACAGAAGAGGGCTTTATAGCAGGTGTCGTTTGTATGATAAGCCACACTGGCCAAATTTCTCCCCTCTGCAAAACTATTAAAGGTGCAGAGAAGCTCTGTCATTTGGCATTTAGATATCCTTTTTTAAAAATAAGGTAAGCATTTTGTAATTGAGATTTTGTATGTCATAATTTCCAAACTCTTCACAGCTTTAAGGGGAAAAAACCTTTTGAAAAATGGAAAGAAAAGCTGGTTCTGTTATTGACTTGAGTGGAACAGATATAGTTGGTGAAACTAACTTTTTTAAAAACTGCAGAAGGTGGATAGGTGATGTGTTTATTTGTTAATTATGACCTTGGCAATGACGTTTAAATGCAACCCTGATATCTAGACTTCGTATTAAAGCTACATCACAGCTCATGTGACTCTACCTACATTTGTATGCATTTTCTTAGATCTACTCATTAATGTTCCTATTAACTATGCACAAGTACCACCAGGTGCGGTTATCATTATAAGTTGCCATTTACATATGTTTTTATTTCAGCTGTGACTTGCCATTATAAGCCTATAATTAAGATAATTAGTACAAAAAGATTTATCTTGTAAGCAGCCTACATTTCAATTAGTTTTTTTTTAATTTGCAGATGAAAATTTTAAACTTAAGCTACAATTTGTATATAGAATGACACAATGTTACTAGTGCCAAGTGTTTAGCTATCCAATTAATTTAAGGGATTTGCAGGAAAGCCTCCCCCCCTCCCCTTAATCCACTCAGTTGGTGATCCTGCTGAAGCATTCTGGAGCAGCAGTATAAATTCCCCAGCTGTGGAAGCTCACAGCTGCTGGGGCCCTCCAGAGAGTATATTGGACTCTGTAGAAGCCAGTGCCCTTCAGGTTACTCAGCAAACAGAAAGGATGAGCTATGTTGCTGTAGCAACGGGATTGTTAAGTGCTAAATCACACTTGTCAGGACCGTCCTGATAAAACCAACACGTAGATTCCTTGCAAGGCTGTTGCTCAGCCATGCTATCTTGATTCAATCATTCAAACTCTTCCCAGTAATGTGCAGAAGACAGTTACTGCTTTACAAAATGATTCCTTACTGCACCAGCAGTATGGGTTTCTCCATTAGAGTGAATGAGACACTGATCCACCACCCTTGGTCTGCCCTCAGCCAGCCCCACCTGACTACCGTATTTCTTATAACCCCTCCAGAGGGTGGCACTGCCTGTTAGCTTCCTCCTTAGTCTCAGTTTTGCCCTGGTCAGGGGCGCTGACTTATAAAAAATATTGGGGGGGTGGGGGCCCATACCGACTTATAAAAAATATTGGGGGGGCCCAAGACCTCCAAACCGCTGCTGCTGGGGGAACGAAAGGGGTGAGCCCCGGGCTGCCCCGACCTTAAGTGAACCTGTGAGGGCCCGCCCTTTGCGGCAGCCGATTGGCTGCCGCCGTGGGCGGTGAATATTAATGAGCTAGGGGGAATCCCTGCTTCTCGCGGGGCTGACGCCAGCCCCGCGAGATTGTTGATGGGTCGAGAGCCCGCAACCCCACCCCCTCTCTAGATCGGGAGTGGCTTTGTTTTAACTCATTACTGAATGTATTTTAAAAGGTAACTATCGTCAAACAAGGAAAATAAAAAATACCAACATAATTTTGTGATTTTACAAAGCATAATATAACTAATAATTTTCTTAAATTGTTGGGGGGCAGAGCCCCCCCCAAACGAATTTTTGAGGGGGCTCGGGCCCCCTCAGGCCCCATGGAGTCGGCGCCTATGGCCCTGGTAGTATTCAGAAGAGAGGAGGACAAAACTACAATTAGTTGGTTCTGCCTGTCATTGGTTCTGGCTCCACTTACTGTTGGTTTCTCTACCTTCCACCCTACCGGTCCAATGGGCACCAGCCTCACTGCCAGCAGGGTAAGCACAAGTGGTCTGTTTTTCATGGTGGTACATATGGTCATTATTTTGCATCACAATCATTTTGTTCTTTTGTTCCCTGAATATCATCAGGCATTATTTTCTTGAGCCTGATATGGAGTGAGCCTCTAGAGTTCGATGAGAGGAGATTGGGCAGAGATGAACAGTCTACAGTACAGTGGTACCTCAGGTTAAGTACTTAATTCGTTCAAGAGGTCTGTTCTTAACCTGAAACTGTTCTTAACCTGAAGCACCACTTTAGCTAATGGGGCCTCCTGCTGCCGCCACGCCGCCAGAGCACGATTTCTGTTCTCATCCTGAAGCAAAGTTCTTAACTGAAGCACTATTTCTGGGTTAGCGGAGTCTGTAACCTGAAGCGTATGTAACCCCAAGGTACCACTGTATTTGGGAGATGTTGAGTTCAGAATAAGTTTGGCCCAACTCATAGCCACGGACATGCCTTAGACCTGGTGTTTACCACTACGGATGTTGGTGATCTGACACTAAGTAAAAGCAAAACAAAAGAAGTGCCATGGTCATATCACTTCCTGGTGCAACTGGACTTCTCCACGACCCTTCCCCTCTGCAGGGAGGTGGCGGGGTATAAATAATAAATTATTATTATTATTAGAACATAATGCCGGTGGTCAGCTGGGTGATACACATTGCTTTTTTATGTGGCAAGAGGAAGACAAAGAAGTGTGGAAGGTGGAGGAAGAACACACACAATGCTCCGTTTCTCATATAGAGCTCACAGATGGGAGACCACCTGGGAACCACACCTATATCACCTTCCGGAACAAAAACAGAAGAAGGTTGGGTTGTAAATATAACATTAACCATGCCCCACTCTGGCATCCATTTTGACAAAGGATGCATATTCACCCTCATCCATGTCATCAATACATCTAGATCATGGATAGGCAAACTAAGGCTCAGGAGTCTGATCCGGCCCAATCGCCTTCTAAATCCAGCCCATGGACTGTCCAGGAATCAGTGTGTTTTTACATCAGTAGAATGTGTCCTTTTATTTAAAATGCATCTCTGGGTTATTTGTGGGGCCTGCCTGGTGTTTTTACATGAGTAGAATGTGTGCTTTTATTTAAAATGCAACTCTGGGTTATTTGTGGGGCATAGGAATTCATTCATATTTTTTTTCAAAATATAGTCTGGCCCCCCACAAGGTCTGAGGGACAGTGGACCGGCCCCCTGCTGAAAAAGTTTGCTGACCCCTGCTCTAGATTGTGCTGAATTGTGGTGACTGTAATTTGATCCATCTGGAGTCACAAATTTCATGGGGAAAAATAACCCTTGGGTAAATACTGCTGCAGTTTTTAAGTAACAGCTAATGGGACTTTGGTGTGTTTGAAAATTATCTCTTAATATCTTGGCATTGGATAATGTATTGGGGTTTTCTATGCAGCATTCTTCTTTCACACATCTGGTTCCAAGCGTGGCAAATCCGTTTTTCCAGGCCCCACACACTTTGATGGGCTACAGGCAATTTGCAAAAAGCTGTCTTCTATTTAATGCTTCGGAAGGCCATTTAGTTAATTTTACAACACATTGGGGAAGGCTGCTAGCTCAGCTGCAAAGATGCAACACATTTCACAATGCTACTGGACCAGAAAGAAGGAAGAAAGCCAAGCCACTTCCTGGAATGATGTTTCATGCCGTCCCAAACCTTTCACTGTTGTTTTTATCTGTTCTGAGGTGGTTATTAGTTTATTTTTTAAAATCCGGTCTGCCCCGGCCAGAAACATTTGAGAAAAGTTTAATGCAGATTGGGTTAAATCTTTGTCAAATATTTGTACTCTTGATCCTTGAGCTGTTATAGAAGTGATTTATCCCAAAGTGTAAATCAGAACCCGTCCCAGATGGATGATCCAGGCAAAGTTCTAGAATTCTGTAACAGGCCTAGTTTGGGCTGTTTCCTGCAGGTACAAGAATCTTTGTCTGTTCTTATTTCTCAACCTTTCAAGGTAGCATTCTTTGATATCTCTTGGGGATAAGCTGCCCTTTACCTCTTAGATATTAAACTATCAATAGGATTCCTTAAACAGACTTGCAGTCCCCAGGGCAAAGTAGAAGTTAAAATTATAAACACAACCAGCTATTTCCAGAAGTAGGTTGCGTAACTCTAGTATAAAACCAAGGATCTAATTTTTGTGCTGAAATTAGTAATCGGGCATTAGCTTCCATTAGCCAGTTGTGAAGTCCAGTCCCATTGTGATAGTGAAAATCTTATTACAGTATATGCATTTATTAACACTAATTTGTCTGATAAAATTTGCTGAAGTTATGTAATTCAGGTTGATGAACACATGGGTATTTTTTTTTTTAAAAAAAAACCTTTTAGCTTATGATTAATTCTACCAGTTTTGACCTTTTAAAAAAACCTCTTCACAGCATGCTTTGCTGTGTTGACTCTCTGTCAATGAGAAGCTGTAGTGCTGCCCCTCCGCCTGGTCCTGCCACCCATATTAAGACTCTGAACAAACCAGTATCTGGCTTTTCATTTACCACCTTCAAAGGCAACTGAAAAACTACATACAGAACAGAAAACATTGTAGGATGTATTGTTATGAGTTGTGGGTGCCAGGGTTTGTGGGTGCCAGATTCCCCTAAATTGCTGGGTGTGTTAGAATTTAATCAGCACTTGACATGTTAATGCTGTGATCCGCTGTCATAGGCTCGGGTTGTATATACAGTCATACTTCGGGTTGAATGTGCTTCAGGTTGAGCGCTTTCAGGTTGCGCTCTGCAGCAACCTGGAAGTAACAGAGCATGTTACTTCCGGGTTTCGCCGCTTGTGCATGCGCAGACGCTCAATTCATTAATTTGTAGCATATTGCAGTGGATTGCACTTACTTATTCAAGTTGTAATTGCATGAGACATTCACAGGTTCTGCTGTTTAGTTTATGGTTGCACAAACAAAATGGCAATAGTGTACATAATTTAATTTAACTCTGATCATCCAGCTTGGTTTGCCAGAATATGCTGAGAGATGCCTCTCTAGAATCCCCTGCAGCATTGCAAAGAATACTGGGCCACTGTGTCCTGCGGTAATTTGTGCTGCTCCAGTCAGACTGAAAAGGAGCAGGTGGTTAATGCAGCATGGAGAAGGTGCAAGTGTAGAGCAAAGTAGTTTTGAGAAAATAGGGTAGAAGTACCTTAACAATATTACAGTATATCATGGGGCACTACTTCCTATTACAGAGGAGGTATCAAAGCCTGTCCAGTCTAGGATCAGATAGCTCCAACTTTAGGTCATTCATACTGATGGCACTCATATCAGATAGGATGTTAATATACCCATTGTACAGACTTAGGCCAAGACTGAATGATGTGCCCAAAGAAAGCAAACCAGAAAAATGTATTTCTGCCTATTACATTTATATGTCACTCATTAACTCTTTCATTAATTCCTGCTTCCTGCTTTCCCGGACCAGTAAAAACCATCTAGGGCAGAAAGCCTTTTCCTGGATCATTTTCCTTGGCAGGAAAGAGTATCAATTTAAAACCAGCACAAAACCTGTTAGGGGGAAATAAACTGGGTGCAAGAGTTTAAAAACATCTGGGTGACATTCAATTCTATCTGTCAGATTGTGCCATGGAACTTTGGAGTTTTCTTCTCCCTTGCTTCCCCCACCCCGTTGTGCATCGCCAAATCTGCTTTGAACAGTCCTCCAACCCTCCAGAGAATATTTGGGAGGCATGTAGGGGGCTGCAGTGGGGTGGAGAGGAAGAAGAAATCCTGTGGCGTGAGCAGGTGCCCTATGCCTATTGTCACAATCTTACATAAACTACTTTGTGAGGCCTGCCTGGAAAATGGTGTATTAAATACCATGAATAAAAAGGTAAAGGGACCCCTGACCATTAGGTCCAGTCGTGGCCGACTCTGGTTTTGCGGCGCTCATCTCGCTTTATTGGCCGAGGGAGCCGGTGTACAGCTTCTGGGTCATGTGGCCAGCATGACTAAGCTGCTTCTGGTGAACCAGAGCAGCGCACGGAAACGCCATTTACCTTCCCGCCGGAGCGGTACCTATTTATCTACTTGCACTTTGATGTGCTTTCGAACTGCTAGGTTGGCATTAGCAGGAACCGAACAACGGGAGCTCACCCAGTTGTGGGGATTCAAACCGCCGACCTTCTGATCAGCAAGTCTTAGGCTCTGTGGTTTAACCCACAGCGCCACCCATGTACCCATGAATAGAATTAACTAAAAGGTACTGTAAATTAAAAGACCCTAGACATGTGAGGTAAAAGGAAAACAATTAACATTAAATGCATTACTTAATTACGTGTGGTGTAGAAGGCATAATGTAAGTTGTGTGACAAGCAGCAAAGTTCTCAAATGACCCTGTGTTCTATGGTTTTCTGCCCATGTGGATGGTGCTGAGGTTGTCTCTTGAATTCACTGAGCTTTGGGATTTGTGTTTTTGTGCCACAGTTTAATCTGGGAACATGTGAAGTAACAATTAAGGCAAGTTCCTCTAACTATGTGCAGGGCACATTTTATTCACTGTTGCGAGCACAACCTTGTCTCCAGTCCACAGACTTCGGATTAGGGAGCAAGTGTTCCAAGCAGGACTGACTTCTAACATCTCTCTTCTGGAAACTATCCCGTTCTGGGGAGACGCTGCTTCCATTCATATTAGCAGATGAACAATCTAATTTTACAAGGCTTCGCTTAATTTTTGTTGTTGCTGGTTATTGATATACAGGCACGTCAATCCAAAGCTTTAGTTTCTCAAGGGGAATGCAGCGTTGCTGTGCCAGAATGGGAAATGACACCTTCCAGCACTTCCCTCCCCAGCACCACCTTCTATCATCTTTCTTTGAATTCTCCAGGATGTGTAATTAGCACATCTGCCTTGAGAGAACAACCTAGGCTATTAGCTACGATGTGCCAAGTGCATCCACTTATATGAGAGTGGAGGGAGAAGAGACTTTTTAATCTGCTTATAGAAGGAAAACTTGGCTCTTTCACAGTAGATTTTGCCAACCAAATCTCAGGTTCTTCTGACTGCCTCTGCCTTCATAAACACTCACACATTAGCAATTGCAAAGTTTTTTATCCACGGCTAAAAGGGCATGAATTATGCAGCAGCAAGATACATTAGTTAGCAGAGTGTTGGTTCTCTCAGCTCAGGGGTATCTCTTTTAAAAATGAAATCTAGCTTTCAGTGTTCCTGAACAAGGCTGGCGTAGCCTCACAGAGCCTTCCAGCAGAGAAGAAACCCACACAAGGCTCTCCAGTAATTTAGAATTTGTATTTGTGCAACTCTCCTTGTGAGTGATTGTATTTGAGATTTATTGTGCTGTGTCTCCAATTTTCCTTGTATTTTTCTTCAGTAACGCTTTGGACACCTTCCCCTTCAAATTACAGAGGGTAACAGTTTCCTGAATGTCCAGTGGTGCTACTAGTTTCTCCTTTAAGGTAGAGCAGCGTTGTAAACATCTACAGCAGGGTTGGAACATCTGAAGGGAAAAGGTGGATTTCATGATAGGGATCAGTAGGAAAGGGACTGAAAATAACACTGCCAATATCACAAGGCCATTATAAAAATCTGTGGTGAAGTCATCACACTTGGGACAGTATGTACAATTCTGCATACTGCACCTCAAAAAGCATATTATAAAGTTAGAAGATGTTCAGAAAGGGGCAACCAGAATTATTAAGGAACTGAAGCAACTCCTCTATGAGGAAAGGTTACAACATTTGAGGGGTTAGGTTTGGGGAAGGAAGGCAAGTAAGTGGTGGCATGATAGAGGTGTGTAAAATTATGCATGATGTGGAGAATGTGGCTAGAGAGGTTTTCTCCCTTTCCCATAATACTGTTCCTTTTAAAGGAAGGGGCTGTTGATGTTTTTTATGGTAATTATCAGTATGTTTTAATAGATATTATATACTGTTTGAATCCTATTAATGTTTAATTGTTTTTTCATGATTTTTTTTACTCTGTTTTTAGCTGCTCCTTTCTTACCTGTGAACTGCCTTGGGTCTCTGACAGGGAAAAAGGCAGAATACAAATAAACATGATAACAATAATGTTAGGATGCCATAGAATTGTAGAGTTGGAAGGGACCATGAGGTTATCTGGTCCAACTCCCTGCAATGCAGGAATCTTTTGCCCAAGCTGGGACTCAAATCCACAACCCTGACTGAGATGATGATGATGATGAATTAACGAATAAATAAATAAATAATAGAACCTGGGGATATCTGATGAAGCTGAATGCTGGAAGATTCAGGACACACAAAATAAAATTCTTCTTGAATAATTCACTGTCACAAGTTGTAGATATGGCCATGCATTTGAATGGCTTTAAAAATGGCTTTAGACATAATTATGGAGGATAAGACCATTAATGACTACTAGTCATGCTGTCCATGTGGTAATTTTAGTATCAGAGGCAGTATTCCTCTGATACTAACAGCCAGTTGTGCTGTTGCCCGTAGGTCTTGCTCAAGGGCTTCCCATAGGGATCTGGTTGACCACTGTGGGAACAGAAGCCTGGACTAGATGGAGCCTTGGACTGATCCTGCAGGGCACTTCTTGTGGCAAAAATTACTGGTAATTCAAGATGCAGGAATCTTGCATAGATGTACTTTTTGCCTTCTCAGTTTATCATCATTCAGGGTATCCCTTGTGTGTCTTTCCTATGGAATATTTCCCCATACATTGTTGCTGAAATATATGAGAAGAGCTCACAGAAATTGCTTCCCAAGTGATTACCATTCTATAGGATCTTTTAATAAGAGCTATTCCGGTAACTCCAAGTGGAGGTGGTAACTGATGTGTAGAAGCTAAGATTCCTATTAAGTGCATCTTTCGTGGAGCATCATTTATCAGGTTAAGGAAAGGAAGCAAGATGACTCCATTTCTGTCACTCCCTTCTGGTTTCTATAAACTGTAGTAGTAGGTTATAAATGAGCAGCTGGGAAAGAATTTTACATAGTTTTATTTTCTTTTAGTGCTACCCTGATCTATGAGCCATCACAAGCAAAGCCCTTCCCAAGAAGCTATAATAAATCATAAATATTTATGGCATTTAATCACAAAGCAGCAATGGTGCAGGAGAAATAATATTCAATCCTGTTATGATGCAGTCGGCATACAGCCCAGCTAGATTGGAACTGCTTTTTTTATATTCTCGGCTTTGAATAGGTCTTCCATAGTCCTTGCCTCCAAGACATCTAATCCCTCTTTGCAAATAAGGAATATGAAGTGGAAGTCTGTCAAACAAAGAAAATGAGTATGTGCTGTAGTGTGGAAAAGGGAGAGTCCATTTAGGAGTGGTGGACAGAACTTGGAATACAAGACACCAATGAATCTCAGCCCAATTTAAAAAACAGAGCTGTGAATGCCATATCTAGAAGGTGTCTAGCATAAAATAAAACGAAATACTATTAATAAACATTTCAGCATTTGGCAAGCAGAATTCCAAAGGGTATTCCCCCACCCATTTTTCAAGACTAAGTAAAAATGATGCACTTTGTTAGTGGTGAAAAGCTTTTTTAGGTACAGCTAGTAGCATCATAAGTCAGGTGATCCCATCAATCCCATCAAAAGCATTTCAGTTCCATCTCATAGTAGGCAAAAGGCTGAGTCAAAATGACAAAGGAGTTAAGTAAGGGATTATTGAAGTTTAGCAGGAAATGTCTGTGCGTCATTGTGGAGTTGAAGGCATTTTGAATTTATACAATAGGGGGCAGAGGACCTTTCCAGATCTGCCAAAATAGAAAACAGCATTTCATTCTTTCAGGCCCAATGCAGTCCATAGGGAAAATATTTATTTCTTTATTTTATATCCCGACTTTCTCCCAGTGAAGGACCCAAGGCAACTCACAGCACAGACTAAAACAAATGCAACTAAAAGCAAACAATATGAATATGTTTTTAAAAAAACAAAAAACTAAATATGTAACCCTATCAAAAACAGCACTCAAAACACTTAAAATCATGAAAAAGTACACACAGACACATAAAGGCCTAAAAGAAACACCAGAATTACTACACAGAAGAGCATATATAACACATCCTAGGCACAAGCCCCAGTTTGGGAGCTGCAAGCACAAGTGAAAGCTGTGTGTCCTGTAATGGATGATTCCAGTCCCCTCTTTGGGTTGCCTAAGAGGAACAAGGCCAATCAAGGAAGAGGAAAGAAAGGAGGTGCCCAGATCGAATCTAAAAATCTGTGCGTGCTCTCTCACTCTCTCCCAGCCTAATGGAAGCTGAAAATGCAAACTCCTAGCTGGTTTATTGCAGGGTGAGGAACCACAGACCAAGGCGCTAAGCTTCTTTTTTTGGACCTTATGGCTCTCCCCTCACTGGTTGTGCCTTGCACCCCAAGTGTTTTTGCCTGACTGGAATGTGTCCTTGAACTCTCGTATTGTTTCTTGCTTGTTGGATGGAGGTTAGAGCAGAGTGTGTGACCCTATGTAGAAAATAGCCTACTGTATAAAAGTTTAAAATTTAACTTTTTACTTTTCCTACTACTATTACATCTGGACCCACCCACCACAAGCATGTAGCCCTCAGAAGGTTGCAACCCTCAGGCTGAAAACTTCCCCACCACTAGTTTATTGCAATACAAGAGTAAAGTCTATTTGTTTGCCCTGTATGTGATGGTGTGAGGGCACTTGTAATCTTGACTGCAAAGTCCTACTGTGACAAAATCTGAACACCACCGTAGCTTCTTCTGACTTAATGCCATGGGACTCATAGCCCTGCGTTTGTACTGTGGAAGGGACTTGTGCAGATAAATGCATTTAAGTCTGAGAAGTGCCAGGAAGCTGAGGAGATGGGAACAACAGGAGATGCCTTGGGGTCATCCAGAAGAGTGGAAAGGGACACGTTTTAAATGCTTGTTAGACAGTAAGAAGTCAGACTGCACCAGGGAACCTGTCAGCCCTGAAACAGGTGTCTGAAAAATCAGCTGTTGCAGTATCACAGCTAGATTCAGTCTGATATTTGTGCATTTTCAGGCAGCACAATGTGAAGCTTGGGGCATTTCATTCATCTCATGTAAATAGCAATTCATCAGATTAAAATATCTGTGGGAAAGTTTTTTGAAACCCAAAGTACATTTCTTCCGCATCGCAAGAGCAGAATTCTTAATCCTGTTTTCCTCTCTTGGCAGGGCATCTCTTGTTAGTGATTTAGCCTAGCATACAAGATCACAATCAACATGTCATCCTTTCATCTTCAGAAGAAGGGTCTTGTTTGGAGAATACCCATCTATGATGAGTGTTTTGTTAGGGCTGTGTATAGACACCTGTGACTGCAACACTACAGTCTCGGCACACCAACCAGTGTGCCGCATCCTCCAAGCCAGTCTATCACCTTCTGGTGTGGTGGAGGATGCTACCCCTTCACCAGTGTTCAACTGCATGTTCAGTCAGGCTGCGCATGGAAATGGGGAGGAGAACCACCATCTTGTCTTAGTATTGTTCTGGTCCTGGGCATAAGGCAGCTGAATAGAGGACACTGCTTTATACTGAGTCAGACCACTGCTCTATCTAGCTCAGCATGGTCTACTTTGACTACTAGTGGCTATCTAGAGTTTCAGACAGGGAGTCTTTCCCATCCCTACTTGGAGATGCATGGGATTGAACTCGCAACTGCCTGTATGCAAAGGAATTGTTCTACCATTAAGTTAACACCCCTTCCTGTGACACTGAAGCATGCCACAGTGCCTTGTGAGGCCATAACTTCAAAAGGGAATTACAGTGGTACCTTGGGTTAAGAACTTAATTTGTTCTGGAGGTCCGTTCTTAACCTGAAACTGTTCTTAACCTGAAGTACCACTTTAGCTAATGGGGTCTCCCGCTGCCGCATGATTTCTGTTCTCAACCCGAAGCAAAGTTCTTAACCCAAGGTACTATTTCTGGGTTACTGGAGTCTGTAACCTGAAGCGTCTGTAGCCCGAGGTACCACTGTAGACCCGTTTAAAAGGGAGTTGGATAAATCCATGAAAGTTGGGTCTATCAATGGCTGTTACTTATAATGGTGATATGGAACCTCCAGAATCAAAGGAAGAACCCTGAATACCAGTCCCTAGCAGGGCTGGCCCTGCCATTAGGCAAGAGTGAGGCAGTTGCCTCAGATAGCAAATGCTGGACAGTGGGAGGCAGTGGCAGCTGTCCCCACCTTACTGCCATTGCTTTTGAACCAACTGTCCCTTCTCTTCTGTTGGGCGACAGAGCAGTGTTTGCTGTGCATCCAGCCCTGTGCTCCCTCATAGCTGTCAATTTTTCCCTTTTCTTGCGAGGAATCCTATTCGGAATAAGGGAATTTCCCTTTAAAAAAGGGAAACATTGACAGCTATGTGCTCCCTGGCGTCCTCAAATGCAGTGGAGGGTGTTGTCCCATTTCCAGTGTTAGAGTGAATTATTTTATTAAACCTGTATCCCACCCTTCCTCCTAAAAAGCCCAGGATGCCAAACATCAAAACTGTACTATATATATATGAATTTAAATCAGTTTACAAACATGTAAAAGCAGTTACTTGCCCCTACAATTATTAATTTAATGGTTGCCACAGCCAGTTTCTATCAGCCATAAAATGTCTGGGGTGAACAAGAATGTTTTTAAATTTATCCTGAATGACAATAATGAGAGAGACAGATGCATCTCACCAGGGTGGGCTTTCCACAAATAGGGAATCACCACCAAAGGCAGCACCACCAACAGGGTCTCTCCTGCAGAAGGCCTGAGATAGTTGATGTTGGGGAAGTTGCTCCTTTAGATACTTGGGTCCTAAGCCATTTAGGGCAGGCTTCCTCAACCTTGGCCCTCCAGATGTTTTGAGAATACAATTCCCATCATCCCTGACTACTGGTCCTGCTAGCTAGGGATCACAGGAGTTGTAGGCCAAAAACATCTGGAGGGCCAAGGTTGAGGAAGACTGATTTAGGGCTTTGAATGCTAGTATTAATATCCTAACTTGGCTCAGTAGCTCACTCGGAGCCAGTGCAAACTTTTCAGGAGTGGTGACACAGGGTCCCATCAGCCTGCCCAACTTGCCAACATCGCAGCTGCATTCTCCACTGATGCCAGCCTCCAGACTGCCTTCAAGGGCAGCCCTACATACATCACCGTAGTCTCAGCAGGAGGTCATTGGATCTTGGACAACTGAGGCCAGGCTGTAGACTGAGGTTCAGTCTGGTAAAGTTCTATATGTGCAATAGGCATGTCCCATTTTGTCTTTTGCTTCAGGCAACAATGTCTATCAACAAATGAGAAGTCTTGCTGTCATGCATTACTTGTGGGCTTTCCAGAGTCAATGAGCCTGGATAGCTCAATTGGTTAGAGTATGGTGCTGATAACACCAGTGTTGCAGATTTGATCCCCATATGGGACAGCTGCGTATTCCTGCATTGCAGGGGGTTGGACGTTGTTGGACTACAACTCCCATCATCCCTGAGCTCTGGCTTTGCTAGCTAGGGGTGATGGGAGTTGTAGTTCAACAACATCTGGGGACCCATAGGTTGAGAAAGGCTGGACTAGAGGATCCTCATAGTCTCTTTCAACTCTAAAATTCTATAATTCTATGTGATATGGCTGCTATGAGAAACAAGATGCTGCGATTTATGGACCAGAATCCAACCTGGTTGCTTTTATATTCTTATCAAAAACTTTTGATAGAGAAGGTGAGTGAGAGGTCAAAGTGTGCCCAGAATATTGGATTAAATTCCTGTTCCCTTACAGCTTTGGCAAACTCCTATTCAGCTTCCCTCCTATTCCAGCAACTCTGTTTTTGGCTTTGAAATCTTTTGCTACAGTACAAACTGGAAATCCTGGCAAGTGAGTATTGCTCGCCAGGGATAGTGATCTGAGTAAAGCTAAAAGTAAAGCAGCTCCTCTTGGAGCTGATGCCCAAAGACATTTTCCGAGCGGTATGATTGCTGCCAATTTGGGAAAGCCTGCATCACTGTAGAAAGCAATTTGCTTTTAAATTTACGATGCATTGCATTATGATGCCAAGTAATGGAATGTGAAATAAGTTTCTTAAAAACCTTTTCTTTTCCGTGCACATGCGTGCAAGAATGCAGGAAGGGAAAATACAATACATTTGGGTAATTATCTGAGTCAGAATGTTCTTGTTGTTGGCAGGTTCAAGGGAAACAGGCTGGTGGCTCCTTTCCAAAATATTTGGCTCTGCCGCATGTTTGGGAAGGCAGGGAAGGGAAGGGATGGAGAAAAGACACTTTCCAGGCATCGCAGAAACTCGCCAAATCTACTGGCCACTCCAAGCCAAGTGACTACAATGTGCTTAGAGGCTAAACCTCCAATATTGGGATACCCCAAAGTGTCTGTTGTCAACTATAGATGTGTGCTGCTGTAAGCACCACAAACCAAAATTCCATAAAATAGAAGTGAGTTAGGATGCAATGCAGACGTCCCTTGCCTTTTGCCAAATGAGGGCTTTGGAGATCCTCGTTCTAAGTAGCCATTGCTGATTATCTTGCTGTCAGATCTCTGCTCACTCAAATAGGCCCTGGCAGAGCTTGGCCACTGGGCTGCTGACTGCACCAAGAGTCACTTATCCCCAGACACAGTGATCACTCAGTTTGATCCATCCTGAGATTAATTATCTTCTCTTTGCCAACCTTATTTAATGGTTGGGATTAAACAACCTGGTCGGAATTGAACAGCTTTGTTAACCTGAAATGAGGGGTCTAGAGAACATTTTAGTATGAAACGGGAAAGGGGACAAACATACGAAGAGATACAAATGCTTTTAAAGACCTGATGCCCCAAATGAACATTATTATTGTCACACTGATGCTCGAGCTTGCCTCTGTGCAGCTGAAACTGTAACCCACCACTTCAAATCCAAGGTGCTCTATGATGCAAGCACAAACAAAATACAGCAGTATTCAAATTCACACCATGCAAACCAGAGAGTGATGGATGAATAGACTGTAATCCAGGAAGTTCCTTTCATCTTCTTAAAAAAAAAAATCTCCAGATTGATGCATGTACACTGTTTCATTTAAGACACAGCACTTGCAGGCTTCGGAATAGAGTTAAGATCTTTACTGAGTTCTGTGGACTTACATGCCAGTCTGCTCTGGGCAAGTTGCAAAGAGAGCACAGTCAGTCTATTTCCCTTCAAGGTACTGAGAAGGGATGGAAGGATCTGCCAATTTCAGTCCTTTCAGTTTCTCATTTTTCTAATCTCAAATTCAGCTCACATTCAGCAACTGTGATTTTTTTTTAAAAAAAAAACCTCATGAAAATGATTCAACATCTTAATTTCTCCTAATAAACACATTTTTATGTGCATTTTTGACAAATGTACACATTTTTGCATAAGTTTCTCTAATAAAATGCATTTTTGTGTTATCATCACTAATATATTTTTGTAAAACATTTTTGTAAACATACATATTCTTGTAAAACATTTTTGTAAACATTTGATGGGGAATGCATCACAAAATTTGGAAAAGTGCAAATTTTGAAGGATGACTGTTTAGGTAAGTGCAAATTTAATAAATTCGGCTTTAAATGCAAACAGAATCAAATTTCTTGCCCCATCCCTATTCCTGAGTTTCTCTCCACTTAGTTATACTACTTATTATACATCTTTCCTCTCTCTTTTTTCCACTAGCGTTTTTCAGACTGTGTTCTGTGGAAATCTGGATTCTATGGACATGTGTCTCAGGGAGATCAGTAATGGTGGATAAGCTTCTCAACATAATATATGCATCAGCAACTAAATATCTGGCATGTGTCCCCTTGGAGAAAAGCAGCTATGCTTTCCAGAGTGATGCAGACTTCCACAAATTGGCAGCAATCATGCTACTTAGAAAATGTATTTGAGCATCAGCTCTGAGAGGAGCTGCTTTACTTTTAGCTTTTCTCAGATCACCATCCCCGGCTAGCGATGCTCACTTGCCAGAGTTTCCAGTATATATATTAGCAAAAGATTTCAAAGCCAAAGATAGAAGAGCGGGAACAGGAAGGAAGCTGAACAGGAGTTTGCCAAAGCTGTAAGGGAACAGGAATTTAGTCCAGTATTCTGGGCACACATTGACCTCTCACCCACTCTCAGCTATGACCCAGGAGGCCAACTCCTGGAGAGCTGACTCAGAGGTGTGGTTGGACTGGAAATGTTTCTGTGCAGGCTTCCAGGCATCATCAGAAATAAAGTTTGTTAACCATTAACTCATCTTGTAGTAAGTTTCTACTTAAACAGCTAAAAGCAACACACCCAAAATGGCAGCTTGCCCACTATAGCTGGTCTTGCCCTGCAGTGTGCAACCATAAGGAATTGTTGTATGGATTCTAAGATGTGCACTCAGGATTACTTTAAATCCTAAGAGTCCTCTGGCCAGTGCCTTGTTTGAACTACAGTGGTACCTCGGGTTACAGACGCTTCAGGTTACAGACTCTGCTAACCCAGAAATAGTACCTCGGGTTAAGAACTTTGCTTCAGGATGAGAACAGAAATCGTGCAGCGGCGGCAGCAGTGGGAGGCCTCAGGTTAAGAACCTGAATACCTCAGGTTAAGAACAGTTTCAGGTTAAGAACGGACCTCCAGAACAAATTAAGTTCTTAACCCAAGGTACCACTGTAGTTGCACATTCCAATCCAGAGCATCTCCTCCACAATGTGCGGCTTAGCAGGCTGGTATGGAAAAGGCCTCTTGAAGGGAGAAAGTTTGAAAATCAGTGATTTTCACATGTTGGGTCAGGAGTCATCTGTCAGTTATAAAAGGTCTGGGGATGCTCATCAGGCAGTTATATAACTAAACTAATGCAAAAAGCATAGAGAAAGTGAGCCTTGTGTTGGGTGTCAAGAAAACGGGTGGTAGGTCATCTTGTGTTTATGTACTATACTGTTTATTCAAGTGTCACTAATGAGAGCAGGCAAAAGAACTTGTGGCTCTCCGATTAACCAACTTTTTGGGGTCTGCACACTTGTAATATTTTCTTTGTAACCTGATAAATTTAGGAAAGCTACTTGGTGCTTTGAAAGAAAAGCACAGATGAAGAGAATTACATGCCCAACAAATCCCATCTTCTTTGTCCCAACCCCATTTTTATATACTAGTATAAAATCTGAGATCAGATTTGTCCTGTATTTATCACCTTGGAATGCTGTAGTGCCTGTAGAATTAGGAAATAGCTCCTTCATTATCACCGTTGACTCCCCAGACTTTCGCTCCTGTGTACAAAGTTGGAAGCAAAGGAATGCACAATTGCAGATACCCCTTGATTTTATCTGCCTCATATTCAAGTACCTGTGCAGTACATTTTCCACTTATCACACTGGCTGTTCTAAATTCTCTTGATAGAAACACTGACTTTATTTCTGTCACACAGTAATGGAACAGTGACCATGTTCTGAACTCCAGGGAACTTCTTTGTGCAGGGAGCAAGATGGATGTACTCTTCAAATTTAAGAAACTCACAAACATCCCATAGCAGAGAGCCAGACTTGGCAGGAGGCTTGTTCTGGGTCTAGGATTGTCTTTATACATATACATATACATATACATATACATATACATATACATATACATATACATATACATATACATATACATACACACACACACACACACACACACACACACACGGGCGTAGCCAGGGTTTTTGTTTGGGAGGCAGGACTTTTGTTTGGGGGGCAGAACCAATGTGATCGGTCAGTTAAGTATTTCTATTGCTTTACTTGTTCTTGGGGGTGGGCAGCTGGCCCCTGCCCCCCCCCGGGATACGCCCATGCATATATATTATACGTTACATACACATTTTGTTTCAGGGCCTTCTAGGTAATGAAAAACAAACAAACCAAGGGTGTAGTCCAGCCACAACTACGCACTTGCATTTAAATGTCTTTAATTTATATGCTTAAATCTCTCTCATTTGAATCAATGGGACTTAAAAGTGCCTAGCCTTGGCTGGATTGTGCTCTCCCCACCCTCCCACCCCCCGGCCCTTCATACTAAAATGTCACAGAGACATCCTGTTCTCATGAAATGGAAGGGTGTGTGATCTTTCTGTACAGGTTGCAGGCATGCTGCACATGGGGATAATTTAAAAATAAAAATAAAAAAGGGCAAATGTCTTTGCCAGGATTTATTTTAAAGGAAAAACCTCTCACAGAATGGCCTGGGGTTATGGGTACGGAGTGACATAGTTGGTATTCATCATAATTTTTCCTTCCTTTCTGATTATGAAATTCTACTAAGGGCTGCTGCTGAAATCGGTGGAGCAAGATACCATTCCACCTTTAAAACAGCCAGAAACATAAATTTAGAATAGCTTTCAGAATATAATTTTTCAAAAAGGCACAGGCCTTGGGGAGGAGTGTGCCTGTTTCATGTCCATGGGTATCTAGTCTAAACAGGAGTGGGGGCTAGAGTTGAGGGGGAAGATCACATTTTCCCAGTGTATGAATACTGAATTTGGGGGGTGGGGGTGGGGGTGGAAAACTGCAGTCTCACCACAGTGCTTAACTTAGGAGAGGCATTTGGAGTATCTGAATTGTGCAATGAAGCTGTTGTCTGGAAAGGCCCTTATTTTTAATTAGATTAGGAATTCCTATCTAATAAGCTCTGCATTTTTATCCACAAAACTCATGCATATCTGCCATGAATCCATGTCATGAGATGGAGCTGAAATGTTGCTAAAATACTAATCACACAGCAGTAGGTTGTAGAGGACGGAGTCTGTTGTGGCTGAGAGCCCTTCTCACCATGCGCTGCTCAATGAGCTCTTTGTACATTTTTTTTGTTGTTGCCATCTTCTTGTTTAATTAGAAAACATTTTCTTTGCTTTTAAGATTTTACAGTAATTACAGCCATTTATTCCAGCTGCGCATCCCTGCAGATTGCTAAGCGCCAGCCCACCCTGCATTCAATATGCAGACACACTACGTGATTACCGTGTCTGAGCCAAGAGGGGATCCTTAATTAGGGCTTTCCAGAAAGTACACAGCTTTCCTTTTCTTTCCCATGTAGCTTTGCCAATGAACCCTTAACCCACAGTAGCAAAATATATTCTTATTTCTGCATTATGCTTACTTTTAAGGTTTCACAATAGCTGCAGCAGCGTTTTCCATCCTTGCAAACCGTAAAAGGCTGGTTTATTCTGCATTCAGTATACACAGAGCAATCCTCAATAACAGTTTACACAGTTCTTCTAATTGCTGCTTCTGTTCAGCAATATAGCTCTTCCACATTAAGGGGGCATCTGGGTGGTCACTGGGAGCTACTTCAAATGAGGTGCATGGATAACTTTTCTGACTTCCCTGAAGAAATTAGCATCCAGTCTGCACATCCGTTCTCATATGGCTTCTTGTAACTTTAAATCCCAATGCACACCTGGCTCTCCACCCCAACACTAAGGTCTTCTTCAAAGTGCCCCAAATATTTAAGGTGAGATTTGTGGCAGTGTCTTCTTGGTGCTGGTGCCAAACTTGTAGAATCCTCTCCCTAGGGGACCTTACCTGATGTTGTCTTTGATGTCTTTTTAGTACTAGGTATTTTAAATTTCCCCATAGCTTTTAATTCTTGGATCTGTGGTGGAACTTAAACTGTTGTTATCCTGTTGCTTTCTTATACAGTGGTACCTCAGGTTACATACGCTTCAGGTTACAGACTCCGCTAACCCAGAAATAGTGCTTCAGGTTAAGAACTTTGCTTCAGGATGAGAACAGAAATTGTGCTCCGGAGGCGCAGCAGCAGCAGGAGGCCCCATTAGCTAAAGTGGTGCTTCAGGTTAAGAACAGTTTCAGGTTAAGAATGGACCTCCGGAACAAATTAAGTACTTAACCCGAGGTACCACTGTACTCATCCCATTGTTAATCAGCTTGCTCTTTTTGTGTTTTACATAAAAGGGGAGGATGTAAGACTACAAAATAACTTTAATAACCAGCCAACCTGGTAACACTTAAGCTTCAGGATCTGTACAAATATGCAGAATAGTAGTAGTAGCAGTAATTGTTATTATGTTTACCATCGTCATCATCATTATTATATTTGTATCCCACCCATCTCACTGGGTTGCCCCAAGAGTTCACATATGGCAATATGTTTTGCTAATAACATGAGCAACAATAGATGGGGTCCTCAGATCAGGATTAAACCGCTCCCTATGTCACCTTCTGTGCAGAACAAGTTGCTAATTCCTACTTTGGAACTTCCAAGGCGAGAGATGCATTTCTTTCTTTCTTTCTTTTTCTAGAACAGATGTAGCATTCTCTGATCTCCCATTAATTTGCTATGAAGTCTCCTTCTCAAGCGAGTGTCTACATACTTTGATTAAATATCACTTTCTCCCACTGATCCTGGGAACCTGATTCATGGCACCATGCAGGGTTTGACATGAACCTGCAGTTAATTATCTGCACTTGCTAAAAAATAATTGGACAGCCTAAAGTTCTGATCACCATAATTGCAGCCTAATGAATTTATGTGTCAGCCTGTTGTGTATGACTTCAGCTTCCCTAGTAAATATCAAATACCATTTCTCATTCAGTCTCTATGTTCGTTATGTCATTGCTGCCTGACGTTGAGCTATATTTAGCAAAGACTGCTAAGAAGTCTTTGGACCATCTTTTCCTTTCACTAATTATTTCTGTGCTGTCATTCAATGCATGAATGTGACTCAGATTGTAAGAATAATACTTTGTTCATTGAGAATTCTTCTATTTAAGTGAAGGTTTATACACTTAGACCCATTTAGTTCATTAGGCATTGAAGAATGCTTCCATAATTGTTCATGAAAGAAGTTCACTGCAACGTCAAGAAAGTTTACACCCCAGTAAGTATGATTACAGCAACAATCCTAAGACAAAACAAAAGCTGGTGGACAGATGGATCCAGACACACTTTGTTCTTTTCCTCTTTCGTAGTTGTAATGAACCTTCCATCCTCAGATGTTACTGCTTGCTAGTGCTGATGTGTGTTACAGTTCAGCAACATTTGGAGAACCAAATGTTCCCTATCCTTGGGCTAGCCTGATACATGGATACAGATGTTATGGTGATATGTTTTGGGGATGTACTATACCAAGCATTCAAACAAGAACAATGATATGATATACAGACCAGCTTTTCCCATCTAGAGGTGGCTAGTTATCCACTGGCAAAAGGGAGGTTTTGCATCAAACAAAGAGGACACCAGAGTGCATAAAATCCACAACTGGTAATTTATATGTATAGGTGCAGGTTTTGAAATAATTACTAAGATTTAAATAGAAAAACAAAACATCTCACCATAATGGGGAAGGCAACAGGTGACTTGTATGCCTGCTCAGTCTGCTGACCAGGTGCTACTAAACCCAAATTAGACCCAACAGTATTCAAGCAGAGGACACCTTCAAATTAGAGGACTGGGAGTATGTGGGGACCACTGATGGGTGTTGTAGTCCAAAGCATCTGGAGGACATCAGGTTGGGGAAGCTTGCTCTAGGCTATAGAGCCTTTTAAAAAGTCTAAAGTATACTATGTTATGATATACGGCATTGTTTGAGTTAGGGGTTGCCAAACTGGTCTGCAGACCACCAGTGGTCCACATGCTTCATCCAGGTGATCCACAGAGTGTCTGTGGATTTGTGATCGAAAACAGGAGATGGCACATCCATTGCATTAAATATTCATACTGATTTTTAATTGTATTTTTTATTGTTCCATTGTTTTTAAATGCTGTATTGCAGTTTTAATTCTATGGAATTCACAGTGTAATGCAATAAAATAAAATACATAAGAAATAAATGAAGTAATAAATATCAAATTAAAAATCATACAGCATCAAGCCCACTACACTACAGTTGCTATGACAGACAAACAAATCATCTCCCAAGATGCTCAGCAATTTCCAAGTGGTCCATGCAGAGGGGTGGAGTTTGGGAACCATTGGTTTAAGGATTTAAATACATGAGGGGATAAATCATGTTTGATCATCTTACCAGTTTTCTTTCTTTTTCCAACTATTTACAGCTTCATCATTATGACAGGCTGTATATACTTTTTCTCGTAGGGGATGCAGGTGGAGCTGTGGTCTAAACCACTGAGCCTCTTGGGCTTGCCAATCGGAAGGCCAACAGTTCACTGACTTTCTCGACCTGAAGCAAGATGAGCGCCACACCCATAGTTGCCTTTGACTGAACTTAACCGTCCAGGGGTCCTTTACCTTTACCTTTACAAAGGTAAAGGGACCCCTGACCATTAGGTCCAGTCATGACCGACTCTGGGGTTGCGGCGCTCATCTCGCTTTACTGGCCGAGTGAGCCGGTGTACAGCTTCCGGGTCACGTGGCCAACATGACTAAGCCGCTTCTGGGCAGAGCAGCGCACGGAAATGCCGTTTCCCTTCCCGCCGGAGCGGTACCTATTTATCTACTTGCACTTTGACGTGCTTTCGAACTGCTAGGTTGGCAGGAGACCTTTTACCTTTACCTTTACTTTTTTCCTGTGCTTCTTTTTTTGTCCTTTGAACAATTCATCCTTAAACATTCTTTCTCAATCTTTGCCAACTGACTTCTTGATGGCATTTGCTGTCGTGACTCATTTAGGTGCCATTGGATCAACTACTCTGATATCACAGAGGGCCTGGGCAATCTTGGATTAGGCCAATGTGTGCTGAAGGGTGGGATTAGTGGACATTAGAATTGGAATTCCAACACCCCTGAGCAAGCTTAATTAATTGTACTGCATAGGTTTTTCATAGACTGCACAGAATTTTGAGTAACACGTTTTTGGTACAGATAAGTAGGATAGTTGCAACCTGTCAATAGCACTTGGCAGACAACTGAACACTTGCTGTTTATGTTATGTGGTCCCATTTTTCATGCGTGATTTTTATTTATAACCAGCCAAAATACTTGTCGTCAACCTGATTTAGGGTGGTTTCACATTAACGTTGGTCTATTACCATAAATTATTTTTTAAACTAACATTGTGTGCAGTTCATATGGAACCAAAGGACTACTATACTGTATCTTGAATGGTCACTGGAAATCCTAATTAATTGCCCAATGATGCCATTTTCAAAGGACGTAGGCTGTTAGGTGAAGGCATAGAGGCAACCATGACAATCAGCTACAATTTATTGTTAGAAGAATGGATAATTGGAAACTGCATGACAGCGTCAGCCACACAGAAAGGATGCAATGATTTACAGCAGTGAATGTGATGGTCTTACAGATCTTCAACAGTTTGTCTTGTGACAGTGCATTTGTCTCCAGACAGCTGTGTTTTGTATAAATGTTTTTGGGTCATCAGATTGTGTTTGACACTATCAGCCTCTTTGTCAGCTTGGCATGGTGCCTAAACTCCTGCTGCAGACCCTCTTTCCTAGAGCCTCAGTCATCTAAAGATTCAACGAGTTGCACAGCAATCTTTTTGGATGCATACACACCAAGAATCCTGGGGAATGTAGTGTACCACTCACAGTGGTACAATTCCCAGCACCTTCAGCACAATATAGTTTTCAGGATTCTTTGGGAGAACTCATGTGCTTTAAATGTGCTTTTAACTGCATGTTGTGTACACAGTTGTAGCCTTCCTTAAGCAGGTTGTAAGCAAGATCCTAATGCTGGGTTGTCCCTTGTGAATGCAAGCCAATCTGGCCATTATTTTTCTCTGACAAGGTAGCACTGCCTGTTTTCTAGGCCTATCATAGACAGCTATTCATTTATTTATTGCCATATGTCTTGCCTGTATCTAATGAGCTTGTCTAAGTACACACACAGGAGCTTTAAATAAATAAATAAGCAGCTTGTTAACAGTGTCAAACTAAATGGGCTCCAGAATTAAAAGTGCTCTGTCTCAATGTGACTCTCTCTTTTCTTTCCTCCAGAATGAATGAAGAGACAGCACCTTAAAAGACTTTTAAGGGTGAGATGCACCTAAAAAACCCCATCAGTGGAACTCCCACAAAAGGACTTCTGCTTGCACAATGGGGCTTCCACCCCCCCTTCTTCCCTGTAGTCCCCAGAATTGGCTGTGGGGTTATTGGAAGACATCTTTCCCAATACGCGCCCCCCCCCCCCAAAAAAAATTCTGGAGCCAAGATCAAGAAAAATGCAAGAAGGGCAGGGTTGTGGGAGAGAAAGCAGAGATCAACATAGAGTTGCTTTTCCCCCTCTGGCTATCACATGTTCATCAGTAAGTCTCATTCCACCTTGAGGCAAAATTCTGCTGGGAAGCGTATGCAAGTTTTAATAAGTCCTGGGAAGCAGTGAATCAGATATTGGATATTCCATGTACTTTTCGCCTCATTCTCAGTGTGCTTGAAAACAGTAAGTGATTGATTTAGTATGATAATTCTTCCCCAGATTACAGCGATGGAAAATCAACAAGGTTTTGTTTAAAATTCTAAAAGCCAAACGATTTCCCTTTTTAAAAAGTGTGTTGCAGATGCAGATAAATTCACCTCAAAGGATGATGGCCCTTTCTCCCCACCCCGTGTGTCCTTTTGGAATTTTTAATATCTAATCTGATAATGAGGAAAAGTTATATGAACTTGAAAGTGCTTAGGCAACATTTCTGAACTCCACTGAAAAGTCAGCCCAGTAGAATAGATTAAGATGGGACCTTTCATGTGGGCCCATCACCTCAAGGACAGCCTAAAGTGCAGTGATCATAAATCAAAGAAGTTGTATATCTATGGGAAGAACAAAACAGACGCTCAGCTAGAGTTGCTAAGAACCTAAGAAGCTAACTTTCTGTTTCTGCTGCAGCAATTTAAAGATATAAATTTTAAAACTGTGTGCAGATCGCTGTGCATGCACCTTTTTACTATTTTTTGCTCAGGAAATGTGCAAAAGCGCACAGGCAGTTGTAAATTTACTTGTGCGGTTTTGTGGTTTTGTTCAAATCTGAGGGATCAAAAGAAATATATATATATAGAAAAAGCTAAGCTCCTGGTGTATCCTTACTAGCACACTGGAAAAGAAATGAATGCAAGCATACAGTTTTTAGACTTCTGCCTAATATATTTGGTCTAGACATTTTTAATGTGGATTGCTTGTGAGGTTTTCTGGTTTTGTGTGAATAGGAGGGATTAAAAGGAGAAGGGAACCATTCAGGAGCACACCAGAAATAGTTATGTGCACAGCTGAAAAGGAAATGAAAGTTTTGAGGAAGTGGGCATGGAAAGAAAATTAGTAGAAAATGGCAATTGATCTACCCCTCTCCAAACACCAAAAGGGGTAATCTGTGGCCCTGAGTAGAGTGGTTTGGAGCTCAATTTTCCCCAATTTATCAGATTATCGCCATATTGGGTAAAACCAAATTTGCAGGGGGAAAGCATGAAGAGTGTTGTTGTTTGAGGGTAACATCATGTGGACTACACAAATTAAATGGGAGCACAAACAACAGTCAATACACAGTAAACTCCAGCATGGACAAGCCCTATGTCTGATCTTATTGAGCATTTGTTCTGATTAGCTTGTGTGGCGGTTACACAATGAGCATTCATCCTGATATACTTGTGCAATGTTTATATGCCTTCCTGTTAATAATTGGTATGAAAGAAAAAAGAGAAGGAAAGAAGGAAGGAAGGAAGGAAAGAAGGAAGGAAAGAAAGAAAGAAAGAAAGAAAGAAGGAAGGAGGGATGGTGTTTTGGTGGTCTGTGCTTAGTGTTCTGGGTTTCCATGGAGGAACTGGAATTCACAATTCAGGTTTTGCCAAAGACTTTTATTTTCAGATTAGAATGGTACGTAAGGCAAGTCAGCGGTTGCAAGGATCAGCAGCTACATGAGGAGTCAAAGACAGGGCAAGGCACAAGTCACCTGCACTTTCCTTTTGAAGGGTGGGGTAGGCATAGCATTCAGTCCAGCAAGCACTTAGAGTCTTGAGACTGGGTAAGCAAGCTGGCACTCCTGCTATTAGGCTGGCTTGGTGATGTTTGTGCACGCCAGCTCTGATGTCTCCATGTCCTCGGCAACAGAGGTGGTGGGGTGATGCTGGCGCAGTATCAGATTTCCTCTCAGCTGCCTCCTCTATGGCAGGGATGCACCTGTGTAACAGGGAAAGGTGCTGGACGCAGCTTCTTGGTTGGAAAAGCTGAAGGCAGGGATCTAGAAGGAAGGCAATGGGAGAAACTTATGTCTACCTCCATCCTGCTGGAGCCCTCCCTGGGAGTCAGGGTCCTGCAGATCTGATTCCCCAATCTAATCCCACTCCTCAGGGCCTAACCCCACCCCTGTGACAACTCCAGGGGGACTCATGACAGGGCTGAATAATCTTTGGTATATAGCCTAGGGACTGGAGGAGCTCTACATTGTTGGTACATTATCATTGCTATTTTTATTATTAATTCATTTACCGTATATTGCGTTCATATGCCAGACATCCAAGGGATACCTGGTAGTTGGGGGCTGTAGGTCTAGGAACTCAGAGACTTAGACTGCCATTGGTGCGTGCTGAATTTCATGTATTGATTGGAATTCCTAGCCAAATATTTGGGTGTAGGCCTCTAATCTTGTTCATGATTTGCTAAAATGTGACCTCCTTTTGAGGCTGAATGGGTTTGAAGATGAACTCATTGAATTTCAGTGTGTGATCTTGTTACACAGAGACTTGTAATTGTTTTAATGGGGTTTTGAATAAAGCTGCTGAAAATACTCTTTTAAGGGAAGAACATTACTAATCAGTCAGTCAGAATGACTGACACTAGCCAGCCATTCTTTTTGCCTGACTAGATTGGCTGGCTTCCATTCAACACTGTGTATTGTTGCTTGTTTTCATGTTTCCTACCAAAAGGCCACCTACGGCTCCCATGCAAAATTATGCACGTTCATTAACCTCATTAAATCCAAAAAGATTAGTCAGCTCAGCTATGCCTCAACCACAGAGCTTTTAGGCAACATCTAAGGCTTGTAGTTATGTGGTTTGGAAAGTGATTTTCTAATGCCTAAACTTCAAAGGAATTTTTGAAATCTACAGTGTAAGGGAGACAGCCCAATGCTAATCCACTGGAGTGCTGCTTAATGGTCTGTTTAATTTTTGTCTTGATAGGTCTTTAATAAGCTGCTCAGCTTGAAGGCTGCCTTCATGGAAGCATTGCATTGGTTCAGAATTGCCTTCAGGCACTGCATCCTCATACACCATTCCACTCAATCTCCCTATGCATTTGGAAGATTGGAAGTCATCCTTTTCAAGGATAGCTTTGTACTGCTATGGTGTGGAGTGGGGCAGACTGGAATGTCTAAATAATTTCCAAAGGGTCATAATTCTCAGCACCTTGCAAAATCTAATCACATCTGGAGCCACACTGCAGCATTAAATATTAGAGTTCATGTTTAATTTTAGTAACTTCAGCCCAACTTAACCAATCCACCTTAAGAAAGCAATGCCTTACCGACACATAGTATTGTCATATAAAGCTTAGAGCAGGCTTTCTGCCAGCTTGGACATTTTATTCTAAGCTATGCTGACTGTAGCAAAGATGAAGGCAAAAATGGAGAGGATAAAGATGTGCATGGCATTCATTGTTTTAAGTCTCCTGTGGCAAAATCCATTGAGTTATATTTTAGGATAGCTGTCATAGCATATTAGCCAGTATCTGGCCTGTAATTAGTTGAGCTCATATTGGGAAAGGATGGGTTAATGCCACACACAAGGCTAGTAAGGCTGCTAAGTTACAACCTCTTGGTCGCATGCTACATTTCCTAAATTATTATGAAAGGGCTATTCATGATGCACTGGTGGATCTATAATTGCAGACCCACAATATAACTGCATGGCTGGTCTTCCTACAATTGTTGGCTGGATCAATATGTATGCAAACACATTTGATGTGCATTGACCTTAATTGACTCTTCAGCTCGCTGTTGCTTAAGGCTGTTGAGAGGCTGAAGCCAATATATGGAATAGTTGAACTCTGTAAAGGAGGGCATTTATTCCTAATCTTAGGACGGGCATCCCCAAACTCGGCCTTCCAGATGTTTTGGGACTACAACTCCCATTATCCCTAGCTAATCGGACCAGTGGTCAGGGATGATGGGAATTGTAGTTCCAAAACATCTGGAGGGCCAAGTTTGGGGATGCCTGTCTTAGGGACAGAGAACATCTATAGGAGAGGCATGTTGGCTGTCTGGTGCAACCATGAGAACTAGACATTTAAATAAGCAACCTTCTGAGAATATTAACTAAATTTGACCAAGACAATTTGCGTAACAATTCCAGATCCAGATGCAGATCCACAAACAACTTTTAGTCTTCTAGGGTAGTAGAGCAGTAGACAGCAACGGTTACTTCCTGTCAGCACACTTGATTGAACTGCTCAACTTTTCCTCTTGGCTGAGACCTTGTAAAATTAGAGTCTGCTTCCTAGGGCAGATATAGCAGGTGAAAATGCTGTATTTGAGCAACAGCCCAAATAAGGGTTGCAGGGAATTGTAACTGTGGAGTTATGAGGGATTTTGAGGAAAGAGTGATAACAACACAGGCAGCATCATAATGCTGTGTTGTAAATTTATGGTGTGACTGTATATGGCATATTGTGTATGGTTCTGGTTGCCCATCTCAAAAAGCATCTTGCTGTGTGATCAGAAAATGATCTTGACTTGCAATACCACAAGGTAGCATCATTGAGGTTGGGCAAATAACATGTGAGTTGTGTTTTGGCAATGTTGTCAAACACTGAGGTCCAGCGCCGAGGGCCTTCTGGTGGTTCCCTCACTGCGAGAAGCAAAGTTACAGGGACTCAGGCAGAGGGCCTTCTCGGGAGTGGCGCCTGCCCTGTGGAACACCCTCCCATCAGATGTCAGAGAAATAAACAATTATCAGACATTTAGAAAACATCTGAAGGGATGTTTTTAATGACTGATGTTTAAATGTATTTTTAATCTCTTGTTGGAAGCCGCCCAGAGTGGCTGGGGAAACCCAGCCAGATGGGCGGGGTATGTATGTATGTATGTATGTATGTATGTATGTATGTATAAATAAATAAATAAATAAATAAATAAATAAATACAATATTTGCTTCTAACATAAAACGCAGACATGAATGCTCTTAAAATGTCATTTGTACACCTCTGAATCAACTGTGAATTTCTTCTCCCTTTGCCCTTCCTCCGTGCTTCAGGTGGAGTGTCTGATTTTAGAGACCCTTTAAAGTGCTGCTAGCGAGCTTACTCACGAAACACTTGTTCAGCAAAAACCCTATCAGTCTCCCTTTTTAAGCTGAAAAAGCTACTCCAGAGAGATAGGGAGAGAGAAGTGGAAGCACAATATCAGAAGCAGCAGCTAATCAGGACTATGCTGTACATAGTCATTTGTGCTGGAGATCCTTTGCTCTTGAGGTTGATGTGAAGAAGCTTGTATGTCCAACTAAGATGGGATATCTGTGGTTTTACCATGGCGTCATTCTAATGATTTACATCTCTGCTCAGTTTTCCTCCCCCATAAATAGGCAGTGCTAAATACTTGATACAAAGGATTTTGTCCACATACTGAAATAAATCCTCCTAACTTGGCAACCACCGTTCCTGATTGAGAACACATTATTTGTCCCCTTTGCTTCTTCCCCAAAAGGCAACCACAGACCATTTCAGCAGAAACTGCACAGCACCATAGAGCAGTCTTACAGTATCTTCTGCAAAAGTGTTTTGACACAGATAGTAACTGAAGGGGCACAAATTGCTCCTTAGTTTTTACTGCAAAGCTTCTGAAAATGGCTAAAGATAGAATCAGTATCTTAAAGTACCAAGAGAGAGCATCTTATAGTCTGGCTCAGAAAGGGCAGAAGACGAGTGCTGATTAGTGCCAGCTACTGAGTTTATGAATGAAATTCCCTGTATAGTGTTCAGTAAAAGAAAGGCTATAAGGGCAGTCAGCTATGCTATATATGCAATAGCCTTAGCATACTGCAGTTGCTTGCTATTTCAGCTGTCCTAGGAAGGGAGGAATAACATTCTGCAGATACAAAAGAGGCTGATATGATAGCAGCAACAGCATTTTTAAAAACCAAGTAGGGAACTAGGATGAGATGTGGTGTGATATCCAAAAATATTTGGTTCCCATTTCTCTAGACTTGAGTGTTAAGTCATGCTTATAAGGTATCTGCCCACAGTAAAAAAAACAGGCTAGCTGCAGACTCCAGCTTCTCAAAAATTGGACTTTCTTGTATTTTAAGCCCAGGGAAATCTTTACGCTGCCTAAACATTTATAAAATACTGGGAAGACAAGCTAATGGTAGGGTTTTCTTACTTTGCAAAGCTGAGCCCAAAGACTCAGAGCTTTGAGCCACACACATTTTGGCCTGAGGAGGTAGTGCTTGACCTTGTTTCAGAAAGTGCTTGAGAGCAACTCAATTAAGAGAGCTCTTGCAGAACAATGCATATGCTCCCATCATGTATGACATTGCTGGAACCAGGCTCTCTGTGCCTATTTTACTCCCAGGCAGTAACAAATGTTCCAAGTAGCTCAGTAAAGTGGAGACAAAACTTGAGTGCTAGTAACAGCTGCTACCTGCTAGAAATTGGTGGTGGGGTGGAGAAGGTAGATGGGGATAAATGCTTCTTTCTTTATAAATCAAAATTGGCCACAGCTTTAGACACATGCCCAAAGAGGCCAAGATTCTGCATTAGTCCTGTCTGGTGTAGGTGGCTCCATTAATGGTGCCAGAGCTGATGGCTGGCACAGTCATGCTGGCTGTTGCGAAAGTCAAGACACAATTTGATGAGCTTGTGAGGCACGGTAACAGAACTGTCCTCTTGTGGATGCTCACTCAGAGGGGCTTATCCACACTTCCTCTTGACCTGTTGCTCCCCCCCACCCCCCACCCCCCACCCCAGGAAACTTCCTTTTAGCACTCAATCGGAGCAAAGGGCAATTTGGGCTTTCTCTGGATTGATGTTTACTCTGGTTTTGAGCTAAAGAGCAGGTTTTTCCTGGGAAGGGAGTTGGCCAAGGAAGAAACTGGTCAGCCCTGTGCTTGGAAAGCGAAGAAGCAAAAGTATGGATGAGCCCACAAGTGCTCTCAGCAGAGTGGGAAAGGATCACCGCATGAGACCTTGACGTGCTGTTGTCAGACAGAACAGATAGAATTATGTAGGGGCTCCTCCAGGTGACCTGATTATTGACCCTGATTTGCTTGCACAAAGCTTGTGAAAAGTTAGGCTATGGCCACGTATACATTACTGTTTACAGTGGTACCTCAGGTTACAGACGCTTCAGGTTACAGACTCCGCTAACCCAGAAATAGTACCTCAGGTTAAGAACTTTGCTTCAGGATGAGAACAGAAATCGTGTGGTGGCGGCGCAGCAGCAGCAGCAGCGAGAGGCCCCATTAGCTAAAGTGGTACCTCAGGTTAAGAACAGTTTCAGGTTAAGAACAGACCTCCGGAACAAATTAAGTTCTTAACCCAAGGTACCACTGTACTCTGGTTCCAGTGCATTCCCACTGCTCATTTTTTAATCTGTGTACACACACAGCTACCCGGGTCCCAGCGCTATACTGTAGTTCCTAGTGAAATACTGTGTTTTGATGCAGTTTTCGCCAAGCTAGTTTCAATCCAACTTGAGCACTGTATCCTTATTCAAGTCACACTGAATCCCAGGTGTGTACATGTGAGAAGCCTGCCTTGCTTCCAGATTTTTGGGGGGCAGGGAAATCTACCAGAAAGTTCCATCTGGTGAAGACATCACTGCCCAGTCTCCAGCCATTAGTATGGGCACACAACAAGTGTGTACAGCGAAGGGCAAATTATTTTTTAAACTCTTTTATTTTGCTTCTTTTATATTAACAATAACAACAATGAACAATGACATCCAAGGAGGTAGTTACTGTATTTTAAGAATATTGTAAGAACTGGGGTGTATGGGGTGTTAGGGGAAAGGTAGTACCTCTGGTGGTTGACATGTCGTGCTCCTTCTGGAGTAGTTTGTCCACCTTTGGTCCCCACCCTGCACTCAGCTCTCACCTGTGGCTCCTAGAAGCTGTCGGCATGTGACACACCCCATGAACAGCTTCAACTGGCCAGCTAAACCAGGAGAGGGTAGCTGATGGATCTCACATTCTCAGGGACTTCCCCTGCATGCAAAGACATGCTTTGGTGGATTGAGCAGACGAGATGAATAGGGGCCCAAAGGTCAAGTAGGCGTTTTCTGCACATGCTGTAGAAGGAAGTGAGGGGCAGATGGGGCCCATTAACCTGGGAAGGTAGCCCATCTGTTGTTGTTGTTTAGTTGTTTAGTCGTGTCTGACTCTTCATGACCCCATGGACCAGAGCACGCCAGGCACTCCTGTCTTCCACTGCCTCCCGCAGTTTGGTCAAACTCATGCTGGTAGCTTCGAGAACACTGTCCAACCATCTCATCCTCTGTCGTCCCCTTCTCCTTGTGCCCTCAATCTTTCCCAACATCAGGGTTTTTTCCAGGGAGTCTTCTCTTCTCATGAGGTGGCCAAAGTATTGGAGTCTCAGCTTCAGGATCTGTCCTAGTGAGCACTCAGGGCTGATTTCCTTAATGGAGTGGTTTGATATTCTTGCAGTCCACAGGACTCTCAAGAGTCTCCTCCAACACCATAATTCAAAAGCATCCATTCTTCGGCGATCAGCCTTCTTTATGGTCCAGCTCTCACTTCCATACATCACTACTTGGAAAACCATAGCTTTAACTATACGGAGGTAGCCCATCTAGGAGAAGTAAAACTCTGATGCATTGTGGCATATCTTTGGGAGAAGAAAAGGCCAAGGAGTAAAGCCTACACAAATCCAGAGTGGAGTCCCAAAGATGCTTGAATGGCACCTTGTAACCGCTTTCCAGCAACTCCTGCACCCAAGCTGGTGCCAAAGGTGTTGCTCTGCTTTCCTTTGGACCACATCAGCAAGGCCAAGAGGTGGGTCTTGTTGTATGGGCAACCTCCATACACACTGACCAGGCTTGCGCCCAGTGGTCACTTAGTTCCTGCTATCACAGCAGTTTGACTTCACCCCCAGAGGCACACTCCATTGTCTCTCGAGACAAATGGACAAGGTGCCATCCAACCATATTAGGGACTCTACTCCACTTCACTTCCTCAAGGGCAAAATGACTAGCAACAGTATGAAACTATATTATAAACTTTTTTCAAATTTAAAAAATTAAATAGTAAAAGCAAGAAACTGAGGGGTAGGAAATTTCCAGGATGCAGCCTCGGAATCCGGAGGCCACTTCTGGACAATGGGTTGTATTCAATGAAGTCTTACTCAGAGTAGACCCATTGAAGTTTATGAACATAAGTCAGTTATATTTATTAACTTCAGTGGGTCTACTCTGAGCAGGACTAGCATTGACTTGTGAGCAGATCTTCCTGTTGGAGTAGCCAAACCATTCATAAGTCTTTGTCGATGTGTGTCAAAGCCACAGGTCACTGCAGTGTTCTGACATAGATCTTTGGCATGGATCCTCTGAAGAGGACTTTCCAACCTGCTTATTGAACATTCAGTCAGATTTGTTACAGGAATATTAGGCCACAGTGCATCAAGCAAGTGTTGTCCCAAACTTTCCCATGCATTTTCCTGTCACTTTCATTATAGCAAAAAGTCCAGTATTTTGGGAAGTGGCTTTGTAGTGCAATAACTCCCAATCAACTCTAATTGTGTGACCTGAATTTGCTGGTATGTGATTGGATTCCATCACAAAATAGCAACAGTATGGAAGTGCCGTAAGTCTCAATTTCCCACCCATACAACAACAAATAGGTTACTTCTAGTTCGTAAGATTGTTGTGAGGGTGAACAACATACAAACGTTATAGCAGTGTATGATGACATGTGCTTTGGAGTTGGTTAATAATACTTCTCCTCCTGGAATATTACTGCTCAAGTGGATCCCTCCTCGCAAAAAACCTTTTGATAGAAATTACCATTTTCAGCAAAGACAGGGCTTTTTTTCAGGGGGAACTCACAGGAATTGCAGTTTTAAGAGAACAAGGGAGGTATTCAAGGAGAGTTCCGGCACCTCTTTTTCTAGAAAAATAGCACTGAGCATAGGTATATATGCATGGAGATGAGGCGAGAAATTGTGTATTTGGGAATATAGAAGAAAATAATCCACGTGCAACATATGACAATTAAAAAATTATCCCCATGTTCCTAAAAAAAAAGAACAGGGACCCTGTTTTGGGAGGGTGTATAGGATGTGATAAAATAAATGTGGCAGAGTTACTGTATCAAATTAAAACACATATCTTTTCATCAGTAACACTTGACCAGCCCTTAACATTTACCGGAGCCAATAACAAGCGATTGCATGAACATGCCATCTCTGTTCAAGACTCTTAATGGCTGATTAGCAGTTGCACTGTACCATGACCTGAGTTAAAGCTAGTTCTGCATCTTGCCTTCAACGTAAAAGCATCATTTTAACAGGCCAGCATGTAAGTATACAGGGAAGCTATGGTATTCCATTCAGAAGCATGTAACTGTAATGGAAAAATTAAGTAGCAGAAGTTAGTAAGTTCAGCTAAATAATTTATTCCCTGGTATAGTATCAGCTGAAAAATCTGTTAGTAATAAAAACACATATGGAGAAGCAAGTGCACATGAATTTTTGATTGGCCCCAAGCATCCTTTAGAATATACCTAGCCTTCACTGCCTCTGTAAGCTAGGAAGCAAGCAAATGCAGCGGTGGGAATGCATATAGGGATTTATTTTCTTGTATTTTAAAATGAAGAAATTAAAACAAGCTGTTCCTGCTCAGGGCTCCTGTAAATGGCAATGCTGCCATGCTGCCAATAGGTTGTTTTAGGCATGCTTCAGTGATGACCTTTAAACAGCTAGTGAGGTCAAGTGTGTCCTTTTTAATCGGTCACTCGGAATCTTATGCACCTACAGCAAGATTTGTGTGTGTGTGTTGCGTGGGGGGCTTTTTAAAAAAATGCTTCCAAGACGATTTTGCATCTTTAAGACTGTTGTAGTGCACCTCTCTTACTAACTTTAAGAGCACTTTAAATTGATTATACAACACATGTTCAATAAAACCACCCATATGACAGAAATTTCAAGAGATTTGCACTTGGTGTGACTGTGGCGCCTTCTGATAACTTCTGGAGACAGACGCTACATTAAATTAACTGCTTGACATGGAGAATACTGGGCAACACTTTCTCCACACCAAATGGATGTGTGCATAGTATATATATTTTCCATATACACAATTATATATATTAATATGCTACAGGCAGATGTAATGTTAGAGAAAAATAAATGGAAGTTCCTCTGCATTCTAAAAGGTGACAACTGCTGCCTTGGCACTTACTTCTCACCAGTATATTTTGAGATGGGGGAAAAGCATATCTCACTCCCTCGTATTTCAGACATGTTCTAGGGCTGGGGGTCGGGGTAGGATCTGGGGGAAAATTCCCTGGTTCAAATTTCATTTCTGTCAAAAATTTAGTAAGGCTGTAATCCTAATGCCACTCAGCTGGGAGTAAGCTCCCATCAAATTCATTAGGATTTACTTCTGAGTAGATTGCACTATAGTTTACTACAGCGCTTCAAATGTGCTATAAAGGTGTACTATATACTTAGCCCAAGTAAGCACAAAGCAGGCATTACAGGTAGTGTCAAATAAAATGAGCTAACACATCTTTAATATTGTTTCTGCACATCCAAAACTACTGCAAATATTTTCCAGTTCTGCCAGAAATTTACAATTTGGGATTTTGTTTTAATATTGACATACTCAGATACAAACACTTTGCAAAAGCCATATATGCTTAACTACAGTTCCATATTGGTAAGGTTGACATAAGTATAGTATGATCATGTATCATGCATGTTTATTCAGAATTAAGTCCCAGCATGTTCAATGAAGATTACTCTTAGGTTGCAATCCTAGGTTGAGCAAACCCCACTGAACACACTGGGAATTTTATTTCTGAGTAAATATGTTTAACATTGTGTTGCAATAGTAACCTCCAGAAAACTCTAGTAAATAAGAGACACTCTCTCTCTCTCTCTCTCTCTCTATATATATATAACAACTTGCAAAAACACACAAAAATGATGTGACTTTACATTTTCTAGTAACCAAGCTTTTGGAAACTAAACTGTATATATATATATATTTTAAATATGTTGACAAAATACCATTTTCAGAAAATCCTGGGTTGAGCAGAAAAAAATGGATTAAAAATGAAGACCTGAAGGGTTGGTAATGAAGATTATTTTTTTTACATGTTCCATCTTCAATCCTTATAAGGATACTTGAAAGTAGTTTTCATTCAAGATACATTTTAATTGGTTGCTGCTAGAATTTTGTTTCTCCTAGAATAGAACATTTGTAAGTTCAGACTATCCACTTTAATTAAATAAAGTGCTCTGAAAGCATGGATTTTGTGGCTGCAGCCTATGCAGCCTATTGAAGATGGAGTACTTGGATTAGAGCCAATTTAGCTTCCCAACAGAAAACTGGCATTTGGATCAGACTGCCCATAAAATTAGAAATAAGGGGTTTTGCATTGTGCCTTTATCTTCTTTCTTATCTATCCCTGCTACCTTATCGCTGGCAGTGCCAGAGCTTCATGCAGAGAGGAAAATGACAGATTTCAGTTGTATAGCGTTGTGTTGTATAAAGTTACAACCTTTTCCACTGTCTTCAGTGCTGCTTTGAAAAGATGCATAAAAAGAACATATTAAATGGCTGTGGCTTTTCCTTATAGGAAAATGCAGTGATGGGGGAAACTCTCCATTTATCAGCCTATTATCCATTAAAGGCACTGGAGTCTCCCCCACTCTAGTGACACCCCATTAGACTAATATGGGTAATAGCCTTCATGCCCCATTGATTTTTTTAAAAATGGCAACTTCGTTGTGCACTACAGTAGAAGTGACCAGCCTTGAACAAGAACAAAGACCCCCAGGATCATGGAAATTTGTTGTTATTGCCACTTCTTGTGTAGCTGCCTAGCACAAGGAGTTATTCCCTGTGCCTGATATGTGATGATGAGTGAGGAAAGGTCAGTATTTACTTTTTTCCCCTCTCTCTCTCATAGCTGAGTAAGATTGTCTTCCATAAACATGGTTTTAACAGTGGGTCTGTAAGTGATTGTGGAGGCCAGTTCTGGATCCACACATCCTTCCACAGTGGGGACATTGGTTTCTGGGCGGGAGTTGGTCATGGTGAGGGTTTGCCAAGCATGCCTTCCTCTTAGCACGTTTCTCCCTTTCGTTCTGAGTTCGAGCATCTTCAAAGCCCATGACACCTTCGGTAAAGGCTGTTCTCCAATTGGAACGTTCACAGGCCAGCTATGAATCTGTATAAAGAAGACCAAAGATAGTGTGAAGAGTCCTTAACAGTCTTTGTATGGTATTGTTATATCTTTGTGGGGTTTCCTGGCTCTCTTTCTAATTTCTGGACTCTGCTTCTAATTTCTGGGTGCCAGAGGTAGAATCTTGCATGTTAAAATATCAGCCAGTCTGGCTTCCTGATGTAGTAATCAGCTGAGAGATGAGCCATTAAAATAACACAAAAGGGATGGGTGATGGCCAATTAAGAAAGCAATCAGCAAAGCTAAGGCTGTACCAGCTGGGAAATGTCAATGTTTGTAAAAAGCAAAAAAAGAAGGAAAGGGTTCTGACCTCCCTTTGTCTCCTCAGCCTGGTCCTCGGACCCTTTGCGGCACAAAAGAGTCCACGAGAATATCCTTGCGGAGTTTTATTCTTAAAAGTCTTTGTGCAAAAGCGACTGAACAACTATACACACCAACACTAACTAACTAACTAACTAACTAACTAACTAACTAACTAACTAACTAACCAACCAACCAACCAACCAACCAACCAACCAACCAACCCAAACACCAGCCTCAGCACAAACTAACATTTCTCACTTTATATATACAACCTGCTGCAGGCCGCTGAGTCATGCTGACCCAGCTGTATTCGCATTAAAGAAACAGTGGTCATTTTAGCTGTGACAGGAAATGGGTGAAGCCCTCCCTGAGGTCAGAGTTAAGTAGAAGAAAGGCCAGTAGTAGAGTTTTCAGGGGTGGGGGGCATAGCTGTCAACTTACAGATTTGAAAATAAGGGACCAGCAGCCTTGAAAATAAGGGACCAGCAGCCAAAATAAGGGACCTGCAGCCTCACCTGTTCTAGGCACTCCAGTCTTCCTGTCCACCTGCAGTCTGGTCAAACTCATGCTGGGTAGCTTCGACAACACTGTCCAACCAACTTTATAACCAGAGGTTCAACTGAATAGAATCTGAATCACATGCACCACAAGGCCTATGCAGCCTCAACTTAAGATGGCTCCCCGACCTGGCTTTGCACTGCAAAGTTTGCAGCAGCACGTGCAACAAAATGGCGTCCAGAATTTGAAAACCCCCTCAGCTTGCATTAACTAGCCACACACAAGGCATGCAAGCTCCAACCCCCAGTCGTTCTTAGACTTCTTACTGGGTGAGCAACACAGCCAAGCAACACAGTTGGAGCCTCCCTCCTCCCTGGCTGGCAGGGAGGGAGGGAGAGGAGCTGCTTCCTTTGAAATTCAAGGGACATTTAAGGGACATCCATCAATAAGGGACAGCAGCAGGACATGGTGCTGGAATAAGGGACTGTCCCTTCAAATAAGGGACACTTGACAGCTATGGTGGGGGGTAGCTTGTCAGAACAATGTGGACTGTCAGTTTGAATCCATGAGTGTGGCCATGAACCTCCATCCTAGGTTCAGGTTGTATATTTGTGTAAATAAACCATATATCATAAAGATACCACAGTCTCTGCTGTGTCTCATTTCCAAAGGAAACACAAAACCTGAGTAGGTGCCTGGACTCCTAGCTGTGGTAATCCTAGCACACCTCATGAAACCAGAGAGACAATGGTATCTTGAACTCTGTGATATTAAGTATTTTTTTTAAAAAAGAACACACAGTAAAGTTCCTCTGAAATCTTATTCTTGCAACATTTAAGCAGTTCTAAAAGGAAGCTGTTCTGCTTTCCAGTAACGCTAAAGTAAGAATTGTTGCAGAGCTCAGTATTTGAATCAGAGGTTCAAATCTCAGAATGGGCCGGAGGTAAAAATATATATATGGACAGGAATTCCTGAATGACACATACAACAGGAACTTTTAAAGTATGGTGTTTCTTTATTGCTCAAGAAAGGAAGCTAATTTGCAGGAGGGGAGGGAGACATCAATTCAACCACATGATTGCAATTATGGAGTGACTGAAGCTTAACCACATGGTCATATTGACTGTGTGGGAACCTTTACTCACACAAGCATCACCCAGAAATCCGGATGGTGTATCACCTGATTGTGCCCAGCTCTGAATCCCAATGTTGCTCAGTTACCAGCTATAACGATAGGAGCCCCTGGCCATATGGTACTAATGAGTTGTGCTCCAGACATATGGCTGCAATGGGGAAAGATATGAATCATCTCTAAGTGCGAGTTGACTGTTAAAGGGGGTGGGTGGGAGAGTATACATCCTTGACTACTCCACAAACATAATTTGTTTTAATTAATTTTGCTACAAGCTTTTCAGCATTTGGAATCCACTAGAGGGAATAATGTGTTTTAAGCTTGATAATGCTGAGTTTTATAGGGCCAGTGTAGTTCCATCTGGAGAAAAATGGTTGACAGCCACATCTGTGACAATGTGGACTGTGGTGTTTTTTTGTTAGAGACCATGACGTGCAATGGAAAGTGTGTTTTCAAAAGTAACATGAAAGAGGTGTCATAATGACAATGATGTGTATTTCAAAAAAGCAAGCATCATTATTTGTAAGGAATAAATTAATGAAACAGAAGGAAAGCTAAGCCAGTATTTAGAAGCTGGAGAGAGAGAAAGTCTCACTTACAGGTAATCTACCCCATTATATTTTTAAAGAGTTGGTGGTGGTGGTGGCATCAGTCTTTCTCAGGAGACAATGGAAGAATGCACCTTCGGGGGTGAAGTCAAACCTGACTTTCGGTCTCCAGGCACTGAGGTCATCCACAAGACATTCCCACATGGTGGGTTTGATGTTGCAAGCCCTCGTGTCTCATTTGCAGACATCTTTGTAACACAGAGTCGGTCTGCCCATGGGCCTGGTGCCGGAAGCCAGCTACCCGTAGAGCACGTCCTTGGAGACCCTGCCATCTTCCATTCTGTGGACACGACCAAGTCATCATAGATGTCACTGAGAGAAGAATGTGAACATGCTGAGAATGTGGGCTTGGGAGAGCACATCTTTGAGACTCTGTAAAAACAACTTCTCAGGGCAGCATACAACAGAACTAAAAACAAATTTAAAGTACCTACAATAAAGCAGATTAACAGTAAAACATAAGAATTCGAAGATTCCTTTTACACTGCATTACCTGCAGTTATAGAACTGTGGCCCTTTGATCACCATTCTAAATTTTAAATAGTGGGGGGAAAGCTTTATGGAAGAATACCACCCCAAATTTGGTCATGTGAAATTACAATGCAAAACGCCTATGATTTTCTAAGTTAACTGAATTGTTAACAGGTTTTTTTTCCTGGAAGCAAATAACAGGGACATGAGCACTAAGCTTCCACTAGATTCTGCTGGTTTTCCAGAAGTGGCTTTTAGACCATTTGAATAATCACATAATATTTGAAATTTAACAGGTAACAAACATTGGGAAGTTGGAATATTGTGCTGTCTATACAAAGTGTGCGATCTGCTTTCCATTTGGACCACAGCCTCCAACAAAATTGACTTTTGTCTGATTTATATGACCACTAGGTTCCTGATGCCCACTATGAATTCCTGCATATGCCAACTCTCCCATGTGCAGCATGTGCAGCTGTTAAATTTTTAAGCCTACATATGTGACTTGTGGGGGGGGAGGGGAACTATGTTGTTGTTTTATGACAAAAAAGGGGGTGAAGATAAGAGTGAGAGACAAAAATTTTAATTTATATTTGATGGTTGTGATGGGTGCATACAACCAGGCAATGGGTAAGGAATTTATATGTGCAGCAATTCAGGTAGCCATCTGAGAGTCACAGAATTTCTCGGTTTTTTCAAAATAAGATGAACACTGAATTGATAGAAAGTGGAACAACTTCTCCCTCCTCTGAATTAATCACTCCTATTTTTTGAGATTTTTGCAATCAAATAATCTCACCCAAGCTGCCTCACAGCCTTCCCATTTAACAATCAACTTCTTTATATTGGGCAATACAAGCTAAGTGAAGTTTACTTGTCCCATAATACCCACTGCCACATTCTGATATATTTTGCAAATTGTAAAGCAGCACTTTAAAAAGGTTTAATTTTCAAGGCAATTGGTTTGATGGATGAGCTCATCTGCAATACCTAAGAATCAACCATAATAAAATTACAGAAGATGGATTGTAAAACTGGTCAGTTAAGAAGCCAGGCATAAGCAGCTAGGATAGTTAAGCACGGAGCTTGGGTATTTCTGTTGGTGTTATTCTGATTTTTGTTGTATATGTTCAGAACCTAGATTCTCTTATTCATTCTCAATATTCTGTACAGTAGCGTGTATCTTAGAGAGAAAGAAATATAGGACATGGAATTATTTACAGAAGACTAAACCCAGGAGACAATACAGCATTACCCTGCCACAAACATATGCATCCGCTGATGAAGCAGGAAGCTTCTTGGTATCCCTGATTATCTGCTTGCAAAAGTATGTTTTCTTTTTAAGCAAAGCAGATTTATTTTCTTCCTTACGTCTTATACTTACAAAAATTGACATCTACATCTATCAATGTAGAGAAGAGAGCTTCATTTCCACTCCAGTGCACTGTTCTTCACACTATGGAGAATCCTTGCAGCCAATGCAGAAGAGTCAGACTGTTATCTGTACATGAAGCTGGAATCAATCTTGCCCCCCCCCCTCTTAAAAACAAAAAAAGCCTCAGCTTTCCAAGACAAATTAATTCTGACATCTTAATTATAAGCTCAGCAGAAAGGTTGGTGCGAGATTCATGAGCATTGAAGATTATCATTATATTGTCATTATTTGCTAATGACTGCAAGTGACTCCAGCACAGAATGGCAATTTATAACCATAAAAAAACTCTGGAAATGCATATTATATTCTATTTGTTCCAAAGGAGTTCTTTTGCTATTATGCTGATAACAAATAACAGAAGCGACAATACTGCTTTGACATTGTTGCTTTACAGGCATGAAACACATTTTTGTTGTGGCAGCAGTCTAGAAAATATCTGTCAAGTGCTTGGTTATTTTTAAACCAAATTGTAAATAGGGCATATTTTTGAGAACCAAATTAAGGAGACATCTCTCATTGCAGAGCTACTTCTCAGTTGACACAAACAGGTCTTAGCATCTGCATGAAACCAATGTCTGAGGCCATGATCTGGACCTAAGTGCTCAGGCCATTATCTATCAAAAATGTGCTGAGGGTATTGCTAGCCATAGACTTTATGTGGCAGACACAGGTGGAAGTCATTGCCAGAGGCCTCACAGTTGTTTCCCACTTAGGAGGTCACTGGAGCAAATAGGCACATTGATGTTAGCAATCCCTGCACAAAAGGACTATTACTCCACAGATGGCTTGTGTGGACACCAAAAGGAGATCCCACTACGTAGCTATGAAAGAAATGAGGAGGGCAGGCAGCAATGGAACAGGATTCAAACACTCTGCTCAAAGGCAACGTGGGCCAAATGTGGACTTCTCCAGCATTATTTCACATTAAGTATGCAGCCAAAAGAGATGTGGCGGATTAACCAGATATAGAGATGGATTACGGTGCAATGAAAGATCATGGAAAGCAGTTAGAAGTCTGTTGTTACTATTATGCTCCCTCCATGCTTCTTCCCAGTAGATGGGCCTACAGGTAAAGAAAAAAATCCTCTGGAAGATGAGCCATTTGGTGAGCTCTCCAGGTGAGAGTGTATACGCTCATTGGAAAGGAGTACATGGCTGGAGGCTGTACTAAGAAGGCAAGTTTACAGAGGTGGAGGCAGTTGCACTTACAAAATGATGCACAAACTGGTGACTAAATGCATGGAAGGCCTGTGCTATGTGGCTGATATCCAACTGAGTAATGCTCAGTGCAGACCTCTTTATTGCAGTGGGTATGCTCAGCTTATGACTAATATTAGATATCACCCTGAATTGTCAACTGTTCTTTGAAAGAGGGAATTGGAGTAGGTGCATTTTTTGTAATGTAAGGCAGGGGGAGATGCTGCACCCATTGAAATTCTTTCTTCTTCACAGTTATTAATGGCAGAAGAAGACTCATATTTGTATGTAGCTACTTTAACAGTAAAGGTATATGTGCAGTAACTACTGGAAACTGGAAGCTTGCCATAGTAGGGTTGAGGTTCAAGGGAGAAGAACCTGGTGCCTTCCAGTTATTGTTGGAGTCCCAATATCAATCAGCCCAAAGCAGCACACTCTTTGATCAGGGGTGGTGGGAGGTGAGGTCTGGCAGCATCTGGAGGGTCATGGATTGCCCACCCCTTCTCTAGATCACCTGTCTCCAATGCAGCAACCAGGTTCCATATTGCCCTTCTTCTCCCCTTCTGCTGGGACCTGGATGGAAGCAATGCCCATCAGCAGGAATTTTGGCTTGAAGGAGTTAATTCCTGCCAAGTGCTTGTGTTAACTAGGTATTCCAATTCAGCCCTGGAGATGCTTGACTGAAAAGCTATCAGGGCAACAAACATGCTCTCTCATCTTTCTCTACTAATGGGCTCTTCACTGTACTAGCGCACAGTTAAAAAAAATCTGACAGTATCCCTGAAAATAAGCAAAGCATTCCTTTCCTAATTATTCAATGGGCTGCATCAAGTAAACATTAATAATTCAATCAATGTACTTTTGAGCTGCTTTTCTGTGCTGAATTGCGTTAGAACAGCCAGAATACAGAAAGAGCTCCCAAGGGTTATCCTCCAAGCTTTGTATTTAAGAACATGTTTCTTGCAGTGAAGGCCACATCCCAAGAGGCCAGCTCATGACCATTTGACCTCCCTCTTGTGATGGTGCAATACCTCTACGGTAACTATAGTTCACCGAACCTTCCCTTTATCTAGTTCCACAGTAGCAGGAAGAAACAACTTCTTAATCCACTTCTGGGCTTGCCCCCACTGGTAAGTGTCCCAGAGACAACAGTGTGGAATGTGGAACTCTGAAATTCAATAAAGGCCTTAGCAAATGAAGTAGATAATTGCTCTACCAAATAATGACTATGTGGTACAAAGTGTGGGGATATTCTTGGAACCTTCTGCCTATATATTCTTTAAATCTTATCCTTCAAAAACAACAACAAACCCTTTATCAAGGAATATTCTGGGATGCTAATTGAACTGGATAATATTCTATGTTTTGCCCTCTAGATGAGGACAATGATGCATTTAATTGAATGATTAAACACTGAATAATTAATAGAATTAACTGGTCTGAAGGAACTCAACAATGATACATATGCCACACTGCTCACAGACTAAGGACAAGGTGGAAACTAAGGTCATATTTCATCATGTTAGCGGAGAAGAACAGCGTTAGTAAGACTGAACAATTTCATAATAAGATCTAAACTGAGAGTAAGTAGTGACTTAAGAGTGAGGTTCAAATGTCATATTTTCTTAAAAACTCACCAGGTGGACTAGGATAGACACGAGTCTCTTAGTCCCTCATCATATGGTGATACCAGCAGTTTGCTTTACCTGACTGTTACATGGACTGTGAAGGCCTAATTCTTACTGAAATAGTAAACTTATAGTCTGGGTTGTACCACTATTGGTGGACAGAGGCTCACATGACTGAATACTGATATAGAAAGATGATAGATGATAGATGATAGATAGATAGATAGATAGAGATAGATAGATAGATAGATAGATGAGAGAGAGAGAGAGAGAGAGATAACCAGCATGTCTAGGTTAGAGATTCATGTTCTAGCCTAGTCAATGTAGTGTCTTCCAGATGTGCTGGACACCATCTCCTATCAGCCCAAGCGAGCATGGCCAATAGCCAAGAATAATGAGAGCTGGAGTTCAACAAACTCTGGAGGCAACACATTAGCCAACCTTGCACTCTGCTCAATTTAAGGTTAGACCACTGTAAAGCACTATAGATGGAGTTCCCCTTAAAGGCAACCCAGAAGCTTCTATTGATGCAAAATGTGGCAGTAAGGGTTTTGACGGGAGCCAGGTGATCAGATCATGCTACACAAACCTTGTTCCAGCTACATTCGTTGCTTAACTTGCTTCCAGGTTCAGTTCAAGGTCCTTGTTGTTGGGACTGTTAAAGCTGTAAAAGTTTGAGTCTACAGTATCTCAAGAATTGCCTCCCACTCTCTTGCTGTTTCATCTTGTCAGTTGCTAATAAGTGGGCTGGGAGGAGAAGGGTACAACTTATGGGCTGCTGGTGGAAGTTGAAGCATATTTGTCAATGAGTCCCATGTCCTTGTGTTTCTCTGCATTAGTTCCATGTGTGTGCAATTCTAAATGTGTGCATGCTATATTTGTGAGTGGGAGCAGCTGCCGCTTACTCATTTTTCACCTGAACAGTGTCTGGAACAACTTTTGACCTAGGCAGTCAAAGGACACTTTACCCTTCTCTGTTATTTCATTCATCCCTATTGGGGCTCATGTTCAAACAGATCAGAGGCAGAGAACAGAGAGACACAGCTGGTAGAAGGGAGTAGATTGGTTAGATCACAGTTTCTGTCTCTTCTTGTTGTTGGCTCACCTAGAGGGCTTGTGATGCTCTGCCTGGAAGCCTAGGTCTGTGGTCAAAGAAAGAAGAACCGCATCAGCAGATGGAAGTCTGAAAGTGGCCAGTTGACAGCTGGGGAGGGCAGAGCAGAGAGGAGAATGGAGAGGGGGCCTGCAATGCTGCTTCAGTGGCCCACACCAGCAACTGGATTCTTTCTGTGCACCTTGCATGGCCACTTGGAGGAGCAGAGGAGCAGCTCACAAAGTATGTGGAGGGACTGGTGGGCTCCTTGCTACTCCAAGCAACTGGATTATTTCTGTGCGCCTTGCACGGCCACTCAGAGGAGCAGAGGAGCAGCTCACAGAGTATGTGGAGGGACTGGTGGGTTCCTTGCTACTCCAAGCCAGAGTGGAAAGGCACAATTTTTGTGTGCCCCATCCCCCTTGTCTGGGCCCTTGGTGGGGGTCAAGTTGGCCAACCCCTAGGTACTCCCCTGCTCAGATGTAAAGTGATTAAATGCAAATGACAACAGGACTCATTTATCTACCATTAATAGTTGTGAAGAAATAGAAGAAACTTGCATCTTATGGTGTCACAGTGGTGTAAGTTTCAGAAAAGCTGGGCCTCCCAAAATGTTCTGTTCCACAAACTGTTGGTATTTGACCCCCGCCCCCTACTGTGATGCGTTACCCTGAGTGTGTAATCTGTAATTGCTGTCAGACATGCACATGGTGACTAGAATGCATGAAGATATGTTGAGTGGGACATAGAATCATAGAATTGTAGTTCTAGAAGTGACCCTGAGGGTAAAGCATCCATGACAGATGACCATCCAAACTCTGCTTAAAAACCTCCAAGGGAGGAGAGTTCACCACCTTCCGAGGGAATCCATTTCACTGTCAAACAGCTCTTACTGTCAGAATTGGTAATAGTTCAGAAAAGAGCAGTGAATATATATTTCAAGGTTGTTCAATATAAAAGCCATTTTCACTGCAGTTGAAAATGTAAAAATCATTAAAGTAATGGAATGTTGCTAGCTATGTTCTATAGTTATTCCTCTTGGTATCAATTATCCCAGTCACACAATTTCCTATAAAGGTACATGATTAAAATGCCGTTGTTGTTGTTATTATTATTTATTTCATTTCACCCTAGATAGCAATAAAAGTACTAAGAGCTGTATTCAAGTAGCTTATTCATTTGCAAGCTTGATAATAACAGGTAGGAAAGCAAAATAAACTTTGCATGATAAACATTTGAGAGGCGTGGGAATTGTCACCCTGTTTCCTTCCTGATTTTTTTATTTTTATTTTTATTTTTATTTTTGAGCAAGTAGGATTACTGTTTGGTTCTGTGGCATAATCATCAGCCCCAAAACCAATGTTTCCTGGTTCTGCACTGCCGCCCTAGTATTCTGCAGTGCAGGGGCGGGGGGGTGGGATTTGGTGCTTTGGAGTTCCAAAGCCAGGACTTCAAAGTAGGCAGCAGGCACTGCTAAAGGGAGGGGGTCCTCCCTTTCCTTTCAAAGGCATGTTGCTCTCTACTACATGCTCAGCCAAATTGAGCAGCTTCAGGTGCACGAGAGAGCTCCCTGCAGAGAGCTGTCTCACACACCTGTATCAAGCGGGATTGCCCTCCTGTTGCACTGACTGATGGGGAAGGAATCCTGCTTAGCACTGCAGGCTGCCTTAACATGCTTTGCAAAAGCACTTTTTTAAACAGCTTGCACTTCTCCTTTAAGGCAGTGGGCCAATGGCAGCAGGGTGGTGTGGGAGACTTCTGAATGCCCAGTTGCATTTTTTTATAACCCCAGAGACTTCACTATGATTGTGTTAGCAGCAAAAAGATAAACATAAAAGCAGGCAACGTTTGGGGGTGGATGGAGAGGTTTAAGGCCCTCCTCATTCCCCAGACTGATATTTTGATGAGCATCTAGCAGCTGAGGTTGGCGCCTGTATGCATCTGTGTGCATGTGAGACTGTGGGGTGATTTTATGTCCAACAAGGGCAGTCCTCAGAAGTGCACTAGGTGCTGCTAACCTTGCACCAAGCCCTGGATCAGGTTACATCTGGGGATGAGGCATCAAGATGTGCCTGGAATGAGCCTGAAATGTGGCTGTCCACACCCAGAGTCCAAGAGTCTTATTTGCCAACCCAGGAAGTGCCCAGCTACAAACAAGGATTCACCAGGAGGAGAGGTCTCAAAAGTAAGACCCTCCTCTCAGAGAAACCTCTGGAGAGATGGGTGTTGACAGGAACCAGATGAGGTTGGGTGGTAGTTCCAGCAGCTCTAGCTCAAGCCCCTCCCCAAGTGCTGGCCTGGAAGAGCTACTGGAACAATGTCTATGTCCCAGTCACTTGCCTACTATTAGATCTCCTGTCTATGACAAACCTGGCCATGGGCTGCTCTGACCTTGTCTGATTCTTTGCAGTGGACTCTGCTTGCTTGGACCTTGGACTTGCCTTGGATACTGCTATGGTTTCTGCCCCATTGGTGTTGCTGCTGCTAAGCTTCATGTTTACTCAGGAGCCCAGTAAGAACAGGACAGGTGACTACACCCACTGCTGGCATGTGAACTCCCCCCCCCCCCGAAGTTGAATATGAAGCCAAAAACTGTTTTCTATCTGCCCTACAGTCTATTGCAACATGCAGCGATTGCATGGCAGACTTGTTTGGGTTTTTTTGCTGAGAGTGGCGCATGGGTTCCCAAAAGGTAGAAAGTTTTGAAAAACACTGCCTTAGGACATGCATGTTCTACTGCAAGAAGCAGCTGTCAGGTTCAGATACTGGCTGCACCTTGAAAATACTTTGAAACCAACAAAATAACTCAGAGGAAATTACAAACAGCACCATAAAAAAAAAACCTGCCACTTCTAAATGTTTGTTCTTCAGCATAAGAGGAGCCATATACTCATTGGAGGGGATAGAACTTAACATTCATCCTATTACAGTGCTATGGAATAAATAGTTTCAGCAATACAAGTGGGTGTTGGTTGCAAATTAACAATTGATTACATATAAAACACTTTCTCCTAATAAAATGGAATAGCTAATTGATGTATTTTCAGCCGCTTTTTATCTTCTCAGCTCCATTTCAAACCCTTGCTTTGGTTTGCTCTTCTTGAAAGACTAGCAATTATTTTGCAGCAATAAAAAAAAAATCAATTGGCAAATTAGAACCATAGTTTGCCTTCAATCCTTCAGTGTTTCTATTCTCTGCCAACTGGAACCGCTCATTTGGAAGGGCTGAACAGATATTGAAATTTCTCCCATTTGTCACTAGCTTCAATATATGCAGTTCGTGGCAATGGGAAAGTGGTGACTCCTTGTAGAGGCAACCAGGGCTTATTGCACGGTTCTCCCCTATATACAGTGGTACCTCAGGTTAAGAACTTAATTCGTTCCGGAGGTCCATTCTTAACCTGAAACCGTTCTTAACCTGAAGCACCACTTTAGCTAATGGGGCCTCCCACTGCTGCCGCGCCACTGCTGCTCAATTTCTGTTCTCACCCTGAAGCAAAGTTCTTAACCTGAGGTACTATTTCTGGGTTAGCGGAGTCTGTAAACCCGAGGTACCACTGTACATGAGAAATTTCAATGATTTCTTGATTCATGTATGGACAATGTGTGGGCATATTTTACTAACTGCAATGTGCCCAAAGAGAACCAAGGACTACTTGTATTCAAAGACAAACTTATTACGTGAACTAGTCCAAAGAGCTGCAGAGATAGTAACAGGTTCAAGTCTTTGAAGAATGAATAGTAATGATTATCAATCAAGATATGAGAATATATTGAAATAATTTGGAAGTCTTTTTTCTCTGGGACAGAAGACAGGGACAGCAATATTTCTGCTCCCAAGTTCAAAGGACCCTCAAAACCATAGGTGGGCTCCAGAAGCCATGACCCTCACTTATAGATTTGAGAGAGAAGAAACCTCATACCAACATATTCTCCATATTCTTTTTGTCCATAAGAGAAATGTGGTTTGGGCCATACAAGATCTAAACTTCATAAAGAAGAGACACTTTCAATCAGATATGCATCAGCAGGAGACGATCCATTTGACAGAGTCATGGTTTTTCATATCTATTTTATATGTTTGCCTAAGACCAGGGTGTGCATTTGGCAGCCCTCAGACTAATTTCATGCAGCCCTCACTAATTTTAAAAGTGCTCTGTAAGTTATCAAAGCAGCCCCTAGCAAGAGTGAACTGCCTTCCCTCCGTGGCCTGCTGGGAAGAGAAGAGAGTGAGAGGGGGATGGCCGAAAGTGAGAGACAGAAAAGCTGCAATCCCATCCACTTGTGGCTGTGACCCTACTATTGGCTTTGGACTTGTCCACTAGCAGCGTGTGGTCCCCGACAATTTATCCCCAAGGGAATGCGACCCTTGACAGAGACAAGTTAGCCATTCCTACCTAAGACCAATCTACTGCTTGATCCCAAATCTTGCTGCAAAATCTGGTCCATAGACCAGGGGTTCTCAAAGGGTGTAGCAGGAGAGGATGGCAAGTGTGGTGGGAAGATTCAAGGACAATCAAAGAAACATTTAAACATTTCAGTGTAGCGTAGTAGAATATCATTATTTATTTATTTATTTTGCCGAAAATGGAAATCTGAGAGCAAGAGCACCAGGTGATACTGAAGACAATCCTAGTTGTAATCTAGAATCGCTGTTTGAACTGAGTGCTGGAGAGGACTCGTCTAATTCGACACCAATTGCAGGCCCCAGCAAACCTTCCCCCCAAAAAAGCTTAGTCAAGAATATGTGGGTAGCTATCTGAGTTTCGGTTTCACATGGACTGGAGATTAAAAAGTCCCTCGATCTATGTGTTTGATCTGTGGTGAGGAGCTTTTCCAATTCCAATATGTCCCCAAACAAGATGAAAAGACGTCTTGTTGTCAAACATGGAAATCTGGCAAACAATAATGTTCAATAATTTGAAAGGCTTTGGAAGAGCAGAAATGCCAACAGTCATATTTTGAAATGCTATTAAGTCTCAGATAAGATGCAAATTATATCTTACCAAGCGGCTGAATTGATTGCTTAACAGACAAAACCACATACAATAGCTGAAAAATTGATTAAGCCTGCCTGCAGCTTGATTGTGAAAATGCTGTTTGGTGGTGATGCTGAGTGACAAGTTATGGATATTCATTTGTCTGATTATATAATTCACAGAAGAATAGTTATATATCAGCTAATATTGAGAAGTCTGTTTCTGAAACGAAGAAAAATTCTAAATTTGCCGTTTAAGTTAGTGAAGCTACTGACTTTAGTGGAAAACCACAGTTGCTTGCCTATGTCAGATTCATCCACAATGATGAAAGAATTACACAATTTCTACTTTGCAACAAACAAGTAAAACACACCAGAGGACAAGATATTTTCTAAACTGTGTCTGAGGGTTGTTGTTTTTTGTGTCGGGGGGGGGTGTGTGATTCCCTGGGATTCTTGTATTGGAATTTGTACGGATGAAGTGCCATGTATGACAGGCAATGTGAGAGCCTTGGTGGCACTCATCAAACAGAAAAATCCAGATGTAATATCAACTCACTGTTTTTTTTACACAGTCATTAATCTCTAAGACCCTTGAAGCTGATTTGAAGTTGATTCTCGATCAGACTGTGCTCCCTGAATTTCATCAAAGCAAAGCCACTAAAAACATGCAACTCTGCAAAGAAATGGAATCAAAGTATCAATGCCCAATCCTGCACTCTGAGGTGCACTGGCTGCCCAATGGAAAAGTTTTAAATCAGATGTTGGAACTGAAGAACAAATAAAGAGAGTTTTTGGAACAAGAAGATAATACGTTGTACTGGGTGACAATGGCTGGCATATTTGGCCAATATCTTTACCTGGTTGGATGAGCTCTTGCCAGTATGCAGGGCTGCAATGACAATATTCTCACAGATACAGACAAATAATAGCTGTCAACTTTCAGATTTGAAAATAAGGGATCAGCAGCCTCACCTGTCCTGGGGACAGTCTACGGGGTATCTAACAATCCGGGATAGCAGCGGGAAGCAGCAGGAAATGGCGCTGGAATAAGGGAATTTCCCACAAAAAAGGGGAAGGTTGACAGCTATGAGACAAACTGCATTTTTAAAAAGCTTCAGCTCTGGTGTAGAAGAGCGATGCAACATAACCTTGAAATGTTCCCACTGGTAAAAAGTTTTAAGACGAGCAATGAATTGTATGGCCTCATACAGGAACATATTGCAACACTAGTAGGAAAGAGTGATCATTACTTCTAATTGTTGTCTACATAAAATTTTGACTGGGTTAGGGACCCCATTGCGAATTGCAGCTGTTCAGGACTGACATTGAATGAGGAGGAGGAAATGTTCTGCATTTTGAGTGATTGCACCTTGAAAATGAAACACGGGAGTATGCCACTGAACTCTTTTTGGCTATACAATCAGAAGCAGTATCTATGCCTCTTTTCAAGAGCATTGACTATTGTTCTGCAGTTCTCCGTGGCATATTGTTGTGAACAGGGATTTTCAACTCTGACAAATATGAAAGATAAGAAAAGAGACTTTTTGTGTTGATGAGGAAATGATGAGCAAAAGCAAGCTCACACCTCTCATTGAGTTTGAATACATATTTAAGGTACATATATAAGAGGCTCATTTATAGTTAGTTTTTGGGAAGGATTCATGTTCTTATGTAGCTGCATTGTTTTATAGTATACTTTCTGGATGTCCTATGATCGTATTACAAAATAGTTGTGTTCCGTGTTCTAAATTAAGCAGTGCTATGAGTTGTTTCTTCTTCTTTTATTCTGAAAGTGTGCCCCGGGGGGGGGGGGGGGGAGTTTGAGAACCACTGCCAGAGACTTCTATGAAGGAAAATTGTATAAGTCCAAATGTACAAAGTTATTCAGAATCTTCATCTTCTGGATTTTAATTTTTGGTATTGCCCAGTTTGTTTCACTGGCTTCACTGAATTTCAGATATTTGGCATATATTCAGATGCCCCTCTTGTAATATACATCGGACTGACCTGCGCTGTAACTTTTGTGAAAGTGCTATGATAGCCATGCACATATATGTCCTGTTTATTTCATTTAGTTTAATGAAATGAAATGTGTGAAATGTAAAGGTAAAGGTACCCCTGCCCGTACGGGCCAGTCGTGTCCGACTCTGGGGTTGCGTGCTCATCTCGCTTAAGAGGCCGGGAGCCAGTGCTGTCCGAAGACACTTCCGGGTCACATGGCCAGCGTGACGAAGCTGATCTGGTGAGCCAGCACCAGCGCAGCGCATGGAAATGCCGTTACCTTCCCACTATAAAGCGGTACCTATTTATCTACTTGCACTTGGGGGTGCTTTCGAACTAGGTGGGCAGGAGCTGGGACCAAACGACGGGAGCTCACCCTGCCATGGGGATTCGAACCGCCGACCATGCGATCGGCAAGTCCTAGGCACTGGGGTTTTACCCACAGCATCACCCGCGTCCCTGTGTGAAATGTAATAATGTGCAAAGCAGCTGCCAACATGGTGCCTTCCAGATGTTGTCCAATTCCAAACTCCAGCAGCCTCAGCCTGCTTGACCAGCGGTTGGGGATGACAGGAGAAGTAATCTATCAATACATGGAATGCATCACATTGGCTGCTCCTGTTGAAAGCTTTTGCCCACATATTTTCTTGACAATCGGAATGAATTCTAGGCAGGGACGTTAAGGAACTAGAACACGTGGCCTCCCATCGGGACCGTGTAGTGGATTACAGCTCTTGGGAAGAAATGAGCATTTACTTAAAGGTTCACATGATCCATTCCTAATCTCTGTGAATATGACAACGAAACCTGACAAGTCTGCCGAAGACTCCTTGAATCCCATTAATGATGTAAAACCAGTGACATGGCTCAACTGCTTAAAATGCAAGCCAGCTTCAGGTAGATACTGCTGGAAAATAGGCCATCACTGAGAAGGAAGCTGGAAAAGAGGATTTTAGGAAATGATGATCAGAGACCGGAAAATATAAGCATTCCTATTTAGTGTATTATTCATGTATGCAAACCTGAAATTGGCAGGCTTGTCCTTTAGTTTCTAGAGGTCTTTTGTCAGAGGCAGGGACAGAACTATCTTTGTTTAATACATATATGACCACCACACCATTAGTCTGCAATGCAAATGAGATTGGAACTAATGATGGAAAAGATTGGGTTCACAGGGTTGATTTGTTTGTTTGTTTGTTTGTTTGTTTTGCTTTTGTGAACAGGAAGATTAAAAGAATACCAAGTTCAGAAGATCCATGCAAATAACGATAACTGTAGCCTTTATGCCATGATATAGCAAAATGAAAGCTCTCCAACTACGTTTTCCACTTAAAGAGACAATGAGACATATTGCTTTGAAAATGTTAAGTGCAAAGAAAGACACTGACTCCTGCTGCAACCACTCTATGATGACTTGCATCTGAGACTCTGCTGTCAGCTTCTCCCAGCTTTTATTGATGCAATATTGGCAGAGGACAGAGGCGCAGTTAGGGGATGGCAAAACCAGACCCCACTGGGGGCCCAGGTCCAAGAAGGGGTGCAAAATCACCCCAGAAATCTGTCTCCAGTTATATATATAAGGTTATGAGTTTAGACAAGAGTGGGAGCTGAGCAGTAGGAGAAATTGCAAGGCAGTACAAAGGCAGACAGCTGGAGACAATGGATTGTATGACATATATATGTGTGGTCACGTGACGCCACTGTAGTGGTAAGATTAAATGCAAGAAATGTTATGCGGGGGGGGGGGAGAGATCTGTATAACTCTTTGCCAACAGCACAAGGGACCCTAGGTACGCATCTGACAAAGGATTGATCCAGTTCCTGAAAATGCATCTTTTAAAAGGCTTGATTCTCAAAGTTGGACTAAAATACCTGCACCCATATTACTGAGAAGATGAGAAGGGGCACTGAACTGCTACAATGAAAGTTTACAGCTGTATGGTAGAAAGGACTTATATTACTAAGGAAAAACACCTGCAGAAGGAAGAGAAGTGCTGGCAGATTGAACCATGGCTAATGAGATTAAATTGATGAAAAGCATATATTAACACAGGAGATCAAGAAAGCTGTAAGAGTTAAAATGTGGGGAATGTTTTGGCAAGGTAGCTGCAGAATTGTCTATACCCTAGGCAGTAAATATTCATAAGCAGGCAAGGTAAGGCATTCATGCATATTTAATCATTATGATCCTTGCATATAGCGTGTGTCACGGCCTGTGAGGGAACAGATTGTTTGCTGGGACTCTACCCTCTGCAATACACAGTCTTAGGATTTGCCTAGAGTAAGGCAAGGACAAATATTTATTTATTACATTTAGATCCCACCCTTCCTCCCAAAGGAGCCCTGGGCAGCAAACAAAATGTGATCAAACATCTTTAGAACAATACCAATACAGATGCAGACAGGGAAAGATCTCAACCTTAAAGTACTGGTAGGTGCTGAAAAGACAACAGTGATGGTTCCTGTCTAAATATTCAAGGGGAAGAAATTCCAAAAGGTAGGTGCCCAATTCCTACATTGTACGGAACAGACTTCCTGAGGAGGCCCTGAACCTGATTGTGTAGTGAATGACTGCGTACATAAGGGGTGAGATGACCTTTCAGGTTTCCTGCACTTTATGCAGCAAAAACCAGCACCTTGAACTTAACCTGGTTGCTAATTGGCAGACATTTCAAGTATTTCAACAGTGAGGGTAGTGTGTTGGTGGTATCTTGCCCCACTGAGCAGTCAAGTTGCCACATTTTGCACTGGCTGCAGCTTCTGGACCAACTGCAAGGGCAGCCCCACATAAAGCACATTGTATTAATCCAGGCTGGAGGCTACCAGCACATAGGTTATCCTGGTCCAGAAATGACTGTAGCTGCTCTACCAGTCAAAGCTGGTTGAAGGCACTCCTTAGCCACAGAAGTTACTTGGGGCTCTAGCAAGAAAGATGGGTGCAGGAACATCCTTGTTATGTACTGAGTTGAATAGGATCCAAACTGCAGCAGTCTGATTGGTCCTAGAACAATAGGATCCAAATTGCAGCAGTCTGATTGGTCCTAGAACAATAGGATTCAGAATGCAGCAGTCTGATTGGTCCTAGAACAATGTAGCAGTATGATTGGCTGGCAGGAACCACCCAATCATGCTCCAGATATAAGTGAATCCACAACCTTATTGGCTTACAGTAGAATTCCAGAATTAGCCAATCATGTGCAGCCCATTGTGTAAATAATGTATATAAAGCAGATACTTTGAGGGGACATTCATTCATTCCTCCTCACCACTATGAGCTGAATAAAGAGCATGAAATCACTTTGCGACTCTGAGTATATTTCAGTCCTCATGCTATGAACCTGCTCTTTCAAGGGAAGTATGACTAGTTGTCACACATTCACAACTTTATTAACACCTTGTAAATGCCAGCTGCAATAAATTTCCACAAAGTATGCAACCACAAACTAAACATGAAAGTTTAGAACAAGAACTTCTATAATATGAATTGAGAGGAGCAGGTGCATAAATTATAACCAAAAAGGAAGGTGAGAGGTGTAAAATAGGTGGGGAGATACCATTTAAGAGCACAGTTTATACTGTTATAGCAGGCATCCCCAAACTTGGCCCTCCAGCTGTTTTGGGACTACAACTCCCATCATCCCTAGCTAACAGGAACAGTGGTCAGGGATGATGGGAAGTGTAGTCCCAAAACAGCTGGAGGCCCGAGTCTGGGGATGCCTGCATAGGAATGTTCAGCTTTTCAAGTTTTACAAAATGAACTTTCAATATGATGAAAAGTTTTGTGTAACATGAAGTCTGTGCCACATTTTAGGAAAGATACTAACAATTTGGAACAGGTTCAGAAGAATGCAGAAAGCTGGGAATGTGGAAGCAAGTCTTACAAAGAACTGGGGTGTCAGGGACCAGGAGTCAGATGCCTCTACATTGGGTAATGGAGGCTAGGACTCCAAAGCTGATGGGGAAGGGCACCAGAAATAGTGCTGTGAGGTGGTCAGGCCAGTGCTTGCCTGAAAGCCCAGGCATGTGGCATTTCCTTCCTCTGACTTAGGAACTCCAGAAGAGCCAGGAAGACCTGAGAGTTCCCTACTCTGCTGCCATAGGAGGTTCCTGGGGAAAGGTGGGCTCCTTTAAGTAAATAAGCATTTTGCAACACAGGTGCTGCTAGCAATTAGGCTGCACCTGCTGCTGCTATATAAGAGCTCAGTTTCCACTTCTTCCTTGCTGCGGCAATTTCCTGGAGCTCTCGCAGAACCTTACTTTTTCTCTCGGCTCTGTCTTCCCTTACAATCAGTTTGAGACTTTCTCGCTGTGCCGCAAAGCAGCACATGAGTATGTTTAGCTTGAAGAAGAGAAAATGGGAGGCATTTTTCAAATCGCTGAAGGGCTCTCTTGCAGAGGTCTGAGCTGGCTGCTCCAAGTTCAGACTGCATGGCACTAACATGCCACTATTGAGTTCCTATACTGATAATTTAGTAGCTCTCACCACTATAACTAAGCCAAGTTTTACTTCTTGTGCAGCTTTATGGAAAAGCACATGAATCTGACCTTCAGACAGTTTGTAAGTAAACTGGTTTTAACTTACCAAATTTGTGGTCTTTTTCTATACTAGGGGAAGAGGGGCATATTTTAAAGGTCTAACAGTCTGTATTTCTGTGCGTATCTTGTGATTTAAATTCTCTGCTGAAGTTAGTGAGTACTTGCCCCAACTTTGGATCTTAACACCCAGGAATTCTCCTTTTATATCTATTTTTTTCCTTGTCACCAACAGTATTCTTCTTTTGTGTTCTAATGAATGCAAATAAGTTGTGACAGAGCTTGCTCTTGCAATGGTTTTCCTCACTTTCATGTGTTCATAGAAGCCATGGACATCGGTAAAGCATTATTGTTTATTCCTTTCAAAGAACAAAGTGAAGCAGTTTCTGTGCTTCCTGCAATCCAGAAGTCCTCTGCCAACCTTAAATGGTGTGATTTTTGTAGGGGGCAGGATAGCCATGTCCAGATCATGGGAGGTATCCTGTACTTTCTACTGCACTCTAGTAAGTAGGGATGGAGGAGAAAATTCAGTTTGGTTTGAGTCAAACAGCAGGGAAATAGCTCAGTTGGTTAAAGTGTGTTGTTAATGCCAAGGTTGCGGGTTTGATCCCTGTATGGGACTGCTACATATTCCTGAATTGCAGGGGGTTGGACTAATGATCCTTATGGTCCCTTCCAACTCTATGATTCTATGAATCCACACTTCCCAGAACAATGTGCAAACTGCAAAACATCCATCATTAGAAATACGCACTTCTACAGAAGATTTTGCTTTTTTAAAAATTTCTCTTTATTAATTTTCATACACACATATACACACATATGTACAGAAAATAAATTCTTCACGGAAAAAAAACACAATAATAAGAACAACATAACTTAATTATAAGAAAACAAAAAGAAAAAACAAAGACAAACATGTAAGTTATTGACTTCCCTCCACCTCAGTTTTGGGTTATGTAATACATTTTTCCCCACAGTTTTTCTTTAAAACTTTTGTATGTCGAAGGGTTATATTAAGCCTACTGTGATCTTTGGATTTTTTAAATCTACTTCAATATAGGTTATGAATTTATTCCATTCTTTAATAAACTTTGTTTCTTTCTGGTCTCTAATTTTTTGTGTTAATTTTGCCAATTCTGAATATTCAAATAATTTACTTTGCCAATCTCTTACTGTTGGGATTTTGGTTGATTTCCAATTTTGGGCGATTAAAATTCTAGCAGCTGTTGTTGCGTACTGGAATAAGGTCTGCTCCTCTTTCTTAATTTCATTGCCAATCATTCCCAGAAGAAAATTTTCAGGTTTTTTAACAAAAGTATATTTAAACATTTTTTTTAGTTCATTATAAATGAGCTCCCAGAAATTCTTGATTTTTTCACAAGTCCACCACATGTGGTAAAAACTACCTTCCTTGTTTTTACACCTCCAGCACATTTTATCTCCATTCTTATAGATTTTTCCTAATTTTACAGGGGTGATGTACCATCTGTACATCATTTTTTCCATGTTTTCTCTTAAGGCAACACAAGCAGTGAACTTCATATCTTTATTCCAGAGCTTAATCCAACTATCATATTCCAAATTATATCCCAGATCTATTGCCCATTTCACCATAACTTCTTTTATTTCCTCGTCCTTAGTATCCCATTCTAATAGTTGATTATACATTTTTGATAAGAGTTTTGAATTTCCTTC